>NC_090447.1:377944327-378549327 GCF_031143425.1 Pleurodeles waltl
GCGCTGGCACACAATCAGGCTGCCCAGCAAAAAATAAATAAATAAATAAAAAACACACACACCGATTTCTCCCCCCCCCCCCACCCCTCTCCCCCAAACACCATATTGCAACTGTGTGTGCATAATGTATAGCATAGGTTTTTGTACTGAAGGGATCACTTGGCCCACTTTTAATTTGTGCTGTACAATGCAGAACTTCTGCAAAAGCAGAACATTTTGGAGGAATAAAAACATTTCTCCTTTTTCACTCCAGCCTCAAGGGAGTGTGATGTTTTGGCCCATAGCACTCACTGCCATTGGTAGTAGACAGGGCTTCGCATCAAAAACCATAGGTGGTTTCATGGGAATGCCCATGTTTCATCTATGGAATGCCCCCTTGATGCAAGGTAATGCAAAGCACTGCTCTCCGTTACTTTCAGGCATTTTTCCAGGACAAAACAAGTTTTGCACTAGAAAGTAAATCCCAAATAAACATTTTGCCCCAGTTTGTCCAGTGCACAATGCTACTAAACCTACCTATAAGTGATGAGAAAAGAGGGTGAACATAGAGGTGCTATGGCTTCAATGTGGCATAAAAGTCCTAAGTGTCCAGCAGTTTATGCTCCAAGGTCTCTGTCGTTCTACAACCTGAAATTGGGTACTACACCCAAAAAATAGTGTAGAGGCAATGTTCTTTCTAATGAGGCTATTAACCCCTTCCCCACCAAGGATGTAGTGGTTACACCCTGTTGCGCAGCGCTCAGGGTCCAACCCCGAGGGCCTCCCACAGTGATCACGCGCTGACCTCATCAGAGGCCGCCCCCATCGAGCTTCCAGCACAATCGGAAGAGAAATGCTTTCATTTCTCTTCCAATCGGGGTGGGTGGGGGACGGCAGAGACACATGAAAGGAAAGGCCTTTCCTTTATTTTCATGACTTTCTGAGCATTTCTGCTGTTGATCGTAAAGTGATTAGGCTACAGGAATGCCCACTAGACAACAGGGAGTTATATATATATATATATATATATATATATATATATATATGAACGACTTATTAGGCAAGGGTCGCTCGGTGGGGGGAGGGGGGTGGGGGAGAAATGTTTTAGGCCATTTCTGCTACCCTTGGGGCAGATTGGCCTATTTTTCGTAGGTTGATCTGTGAAGCCACTAGGCACCAGGGTTTAAAAATTTTTTTTTTACAGATGGGGAGCGACCCCTTAGGCAAGGGTCGCTCCTCTGGGGGGCAAATTTATTTTAGACCATTTCTGCCCCCCCTTGGGGGGGAGATTGGCCTGTTTCTATGAGGCTGATCTGCCCCCAGGTGGGGCAGAAACCACTTAGGCACCAGGGATTGTGGTGTGTGTGTTTTGTTTGGGGGGGGGCAACCCCTTGGGCAAGGGCCGCTCCCCATGGGAACACATTACTGTTGGGCTTTAGATCGGTCTCTTGTTGTAAGGCCCATCGGCCCCCAAGGGGGGCAGAAAGCCCAGCAGAGACCAGGGAAGATTTTTTTTCTCCAAATAATGGCCATACCCCCACCCCAAATAAATGAGGGCAAAGTTGTTCTGCCCACTGGTGAGCAGATGGGGCTATTACCGGAGGGGGTAACAGTCTTTCAGCTCTCCCTCGCACACTAAAAAGATCTTAGCCCAACAGCAAGTGTGTTTTCCTGTTTCACTGGGATCCTGCTAGACAGGACCCCAGTGCTCATAGTTTGTGGCCTAATGTGTATGCCTGTGTAGGGCGTAACTGTGTCACTGAGGCTTTGCTAATCAGAACCTCAGTGTTTATGCTCTCTCAGCTTTTAAATTTGTCACTGTAGGCCAGTGAATTTATTTACCAATTTCAGTTGGCACACTGGACACCCATTATAAGTCCCTAGTATATGGTACCTAGGTACCCAGGGCATTGGGGTTCCAGGAGATCCATATGGGCTGCAGCATTTCTTTTGCCACCCATAGGGAGCTCAGACAAACCCTTACACTGGACGTGAAATAACATGCCTGAGGTCCTGCTGATGCAATTTGGAGGAGGTAAGACCTTGCCTTCCCCGAGAACGACGGTACCCCTGTGTATTGTCTTCTTCGCCTCCTGAGGCCTTTGTGCACTCCTTGCAAAATTCCTTTGTGCACAGCCTGGCCCAGGTCTTCAGCACTCCACCCTGCGGTGCTCAACTCGCTGAGTTGTTCTCCGGCAGCGTGGGACTTTTTTTTGTTGTGCTGCATCAACTGTGTTTTGTACCTCCTTTGAACCCAGATCCTGCAGCTTCTGGGGGTGCTGGCTGGCATCCTGAGGGCTCTCTAAAGTGCTGAGAGCCCCCTCTTCCTCCTCACACAGAGTTGAGGCCACCAGGTCCCTCCTGGGTCCATCCAGTGTCATTTTTATGAAAAACGCACTTTTGCCGTAGCCAAGGCTTGTTGGCACCTTCCAACACGAAATCTTGTCTGCAACGATCTTCACGCAATGGGACATATTTTGCATCATGCAAGAACCCGCTGGCATCTTCCTAGGGAGCATTTATGCAGTCATCGACTAACCAGGGACTCTTCTTTTGCACCCTCTTCTGGGTTGGCAGGGGCTCCTGTCCTTCCTGGAACTTCTTTCGACTTCTGGTCCTCTTCCTTTGCAGGTCTTCAGGTCCAATAATCCAGCAGTTGTTCTTTGCAGACTTGGTTGGCTGCTGCAAAATCCCAAAAATGAGGTGTAGTGAGTCCTAAGGAAACTTGCAGTATTTTACTGCTGCTTTTCTGGGCTCTGGGGTGGTGTAATTTACTTACCTTCACTGTATTCTTACTCTCCCAGCAATTATGCACACACTAAACTTGTCTAGGGGGGAATTCGTGATTCACATTCCACTTTTTTAGTATATGGTTTGTGTTGCCTCTAGACCTATTTTCTCCCATTGCATTCTGTAGGATTTCCTACTGTTTTCATTGTTCTATGACTATTTACTCGTCTAATTTTGGGTCTAGTGTATACATTGTGTATAATACTTAGGATAAGAAAATGTATTTTTGGTACTGTCACCCAAATAAATACCTTTATTTTTTGGTAACACTGAGTATTGTCTTTACTTGTCTATAAGTAATGTGTAACTATAAGTGGTATTGCATGAGCTTTGCATGTCTCCAAGTTCAGCCTAAGTTGCTCTGCTATAGCTACCTCTATCAACCTAAGCTGCTAGAACACTACTACATTCACTAACAAGGGATAACTGGACCTGGTGTAAGTACCCAAGGTACCCACTACAAACTAGGCAAGCCTCCTACAAAGTCTGCCTGTTCCTGAAAGCTGAGAAGATGGTTATTTTAACAACACAAAGCCTTTGTTGATGCCATTTTCAGGGGGGGGAAAAAACACATGCTTTCTTCGGCAGGTCTTTTTCCCATATTTTTTATTTTTTTTTTAACAACATTTTAGCTGTATTTTGACTAATTTCTAGGTCTCCTCCAGGGGAATCCACAAACTCTGGGTACCTCTAGAATCTCTGATGTTGGGGGGGAAAAAGGACGCAAATTGGGCTTGGGTAGATTATGTGGACCAAAAGTTAAGAAGGCCTAAGCGCAGACTACCCCAAATAGCACAAAAAAGGCTTGGCACACAAGGGTGGTAAAGGCCTGGCAGCGAAAGGGTTGAGGAACAGTATATACAAAAAAAGTAATGTATGTTGTGACAGAAAACTTTCAAGTAAGCAGGAAGATCATAATATATGGTGGTACCAACAATCTGAGATGTACCTTCACAAAAAGATCCCCAGCAGGATATCTTAGAAAATAAGATTAACCCCAGGAGCAGCAGATGTGATTAAAAAGACAGTGGCGGGATACATTAACCACTTAAACAACAGAACAAGAGAAGATATGTGTTGAAAACAAATCCAAGCAAATTAATAAAATAGAAACCAGCACAACAAGGTATGACCAAGCCAAGATAGTGATGCCGGAATCTGCAGTCTGGACCCAAACACCCTAACGATTACTGCTACTAATGATGAACTAGCAGCTGCTGTGCAACATGGATTAAGGAGGATGATCAAGAGGAGGAGGTGGAGGAGGAGGATCAAGAACCACTGTCCTAAGCTAGTACTATCTTGGCCCATTGGCTTTCGGACTTGAGCACCAAGAAAAACATAAAGGGGCGTCAACCTACCAATCTTAGGGTTGGCACATCTTTGGTTGGTGTGTTTTACGTATTCCAGGGGGTTTATGCAGTGTTTTGTAGCAGGTGCATCAAAACTAAATGACTGCACATCTACGTTGTAGTTACAGTCCTGTCTGGTTTCAAGATTATTAGACAATTCAGGTCCCATATTTCATTCCACACTCCTAGTGTTCCATTCTGGAAGCCGGCTCCCATGCCTGGCTGGAATGCCTCGTCTCTACACTGAAAATACATCCACACCACTGCTTCTGTGGCGCTCTTATGTACCACCCTTGCAACCTAGGCCCAGTTGTAGGAGACCACCCTGGCTTATAGTGGGTACCTTGTGGTACTTACCCCCTGTGCCAGGTCCAGTTATCCATTAATAGTAGAATAGAGGTGTTTCTAGCAGCTTAGGCTGATAGAAGGTAGCTATGGCAAAGAAGCTTAGGCTGAACTAGGAGACATGCAAAGTTCCTGCTATACAACTTATATCATGTAGCTCAATACCATAAGAAAACACAATACTCAGTTACTAAAAATAAAGGTACTTTATTTTTATGCCAAAAGTATCTCAGTGAGTACCCTCAGTTAGAAGTTAAGTAATATACACAAGTTATATGTACACAAACCCAAAACAGGTAAGTAATAAGAAAAGTAGTGCAAACAGTGTAGAATTACAATAGGATGCAATAGGAGAACATAGGTCTAGGGGCAACACAAACCATATACTCCAAAAGTGGAATGCGAATCACAAGTGGGCCCCAGACCTATGGGAGCTTGTAGAGGGTCGCTGGGACTGTAAGAAAACAGTCCGGGTGTCCAAGATTCCCCACCCCAAGACCCTGAAAAGTAGGAGTAAAGTACCCCTACTACCCCAAAAGGACACAATAGTCGTGATAGGGAGATTCTGAAAGAACCACAAACACCAGCAAAGCACTGAAGACGGATTCCTGGACCTGAGGACCGGCAAGGCAAGGGGACCAGGAAACCCCGGATGAAGGTGCAAGAAGGCTGCCTCTGGGTGGAAGAAGCCGAAGATTCTGCAACAATGAAAAGGGCTAGGAACTTCTCCTTTGGATGGAAGATGTCCCACGGCGTGCTGGATGTTGCAGAAGTGTTTCCACGCAGAAATACCGCAAACAAGCCTTGCTAGCTGCAAGGGTCGCGGTAGAGGTTTTTGGGTGCTGCTGGGGACCAGGAAGGACCAGGATGTCGCCCCTTGGAGGAGATGACAGAGGGGACGCTCAGCAACTCAGAGAGCCCCCACAGGCAGCACCCGCAGAAGTACCGGAGCAGGCACTTAGAAGATTTGTGAACCGGAGCTGGCTCAGAGTCACAAAGGAGGGTCCCACGACGTCGGAGTCCCACACGGAGGGTTGAGCACTGCAGGACGGAGTGCTGGGGACCCAGGGTAGGCTGTGCACGAAGGAATCCTTGGAGAAGTGCACAGAAGCCGGAGAAGCTGCAAATCACACAGTACCCATCAATGCAGTCTAGCGTGGGGAGGCAAGGACTTGCCTCCACCAAACTTGGACTGAAGGATCACTGGACTGTGGGAGTCACTTGGATAGAGTTCCTGTGTTCCAGGGACCACGCTAGTCAGGATGAGAGGGGACCCAGAGGACCGGTGATGCAGTCTTTTTGGTGCCTGTGTTAGCAGGGGGAAGATTCCGTCGACCCACGGGAGGTTTCTTCTTGGCCTCCAGTGCAGGGTGAAGGCAGACAGCCCCCAGAGCATGCACCACCAGGAAACAGTCAAGAAAGCAGGTAGGAGGAGGTGCTACAATGTTGCTGGTAGTCGTCTTGCTACTTTGTTGCGGTTTTGCAGGCGTCCTGGAGCAGTCAGCGGTCGATCCTTGGCAGAAGTTGAAGAGGGAAGTGCAGAGGAACTCTGGTGAGCTCTTGCATTTGTTATATCTGAAGAATACCCCAGAGGAGAGACCCTAAATAGCCAAAAAATGAGGTTTGGCTACCAAGAGAGATAAGAGCCTATCAGAGGGGGTCTCTGACGTCACCTACTGGCACTGGCCACTCAGAGCAGTCCAGTGTGCCCCCAACACCTCTGAATCCAAGATGGCAGAGGTCTGGGACACACTGGAGGAGCTCTGGGCACCTCCCCTGGGAGGTGCAGGTCAGGGGAGTGGTCGCTCCCCTTTCCTTTGTCCAGTTTTGCACCAGGGCAGGGCTGGGGGATCCCTGAACCGGTGTAGACTGGCTTATGCAGAGATGGGCACCATATGTGCCCATCAAAGCATTTCCAGAGGCTGGGGGAGGCTACTCCTCCCCAGGCCTTCACACCTATTTCCAAAGGGAGAGGCTGTAACACCCTCTCTCAGAGGAAATCCTTTGTTCTGCATTCCTGGGCTGGGGCTGCCCAGACCCCAGGAGGGCAGAATCCTGTTTGAGGGGTTGACAGCAGCTGCAGTGGAAACCCCGGAAAGGCAGTTTGGCAGTACCCGGGTTCTTTGCTAGAGACCCGGGGGATGATGGAATTGTCACCCCAATACCAGAATGGTATTGGGGTGACAATTCCATGATCTTAGACATGTTACATGGCCATGTTCGGAGTTACCATTGTGACGCTATACATAGGTAGTGACCTATGTATAGTGCACACGTGTAATGGTGTCCCCACACTCATAAAGTCTGGGGAATTTGCCCTGAACGATGTAGGGGCACCTTGGCTGGTGCCAGGGTGCCCACACACACACTAAGTAACTTGGCACCCAACCTTCACTAAGTGAGGGTTAGACATATAGGTGACTTATAAGTTACTTATGTGCAGTGAAAAATGGCTGTGAAATAACGTGGACGTTATTTCACTCAGGCTGCAGTGGCAGGCCTGTGTAAGAATTGTCTGAGCTCCCTATGGGTGGCAAAAGAAATGCTGCAGCCCATAGGGATCTCCTGGAACCCAATACCCTGGGTACCTAAGTACCATATACAAGGGGATTATATGGGTGTACCAGTGAGAATTGGTAAAATTAGTCACTAGGACAAAGAGAAGGGTTGTAATTAGTGGGAAAGAGGGGCGCTCAAGGGTAAAGGTTCGGCCACGGAGTCACTAAATGGTGCCCTCACAAGGGACCACACCCATCCCTCAACCGTTTACAAAAGTAAACAAAACATTGAAATAACCTACGTGAGGCACTCAAAAACAGTTACAGCACAAGCATAAGTATATACAAAAAATAATGTAGTGAAATAATGACACAGTTCCAATTAGGTAATACAGTCAGTCCATGTATAACAGATCGAGTTTCTCGAAGTTTATTGAAGAGAACAGTTCTCCTGAAGATGAAATCACCAAAGTATCCGATCACTGAAGCGCCACAAAATGGTTTGAGACGCAAAACAGATCTAGAGATGCAATCAAGCCAACACGTGTTTTGTCACGGGACCAAAATACCACACGACTTCTTTAGGGCTGTAAATTGCATAGACACAACATTTGAGTAGGGAACAAAAATTCCAGGTGTTTGCAACGGGTGAAAACACCCAATAATGCACAGAGACAGAGAAGAAGGAGAAAATCTCAAGAAGAGAAATAACTGAAAGCAACAGGAACACCCGAACAACCCCAGAATAAAGAACCAAAAGTTTCAATGTGCACTACAAAACGAGTCAAATGGATCACCAAGTACCCCTAGTGCAAAAGACCAAATATTAAAACAAATAGAAAATGTGCACTGCAAATTGTGGACCTGAAAGTTAAGCCTGAAAAAGAGCACACAGAATATCTCAAGCAAGAACCCGAAGAAACTTACTGGTAGAACATGCAGAAAAATATATAATCATCACCCCAAAGGGTCATGTATAGTGTCCAATGAAATATAACTAACATGAGATTCGGCAGAATAACTAACTAAAACGCTCACATTTACCTCGAAAGTAGAAACATCATGGTATGACAAGATTCCCTCAAAAACAATGGAGTCATGATGTCAGCGGTCCGGGTCCAACTGAATAAAGTATAAACACACATGTTGAGAAAAGCGACCAACAGCCTGTAGAGTACTAAGACCATCACCAGACCCGTTAGAGAAAACCAAAAGAATAATTTGTATACCTGAAAAAGCTCCCCCGTGAATAAACCAAAATGTCCGTATTGGAAATCCCATATATTCAACTAGACCGCATAGATTTAGGGCCATATGTACGAAAGCTTTTTCCCATAGACAGAATGGGTAAAATCCTTTGGTACATCTGGCCCTTAATCCCCATAAAACTGCAAAGAGAGAACAATCCCAAATTGCATGTTAAGCAAAATACCCTTCACTGATGTTAATCACCGTAAAGCGCCATGTCCAATACGCGTAACCAGGTCCTGACTTACCAAGTATCGTGAGCAAAGTAACCGGCGTCCCGGTGTGCGTGCCAAGTGCGACCGTGAGTATGCTGACCGCCGTCGCTAACAAGCGGAAGTTGAATTAAAGCTGTGGATTTAGTAGCAATAGACAAAGGACCACCACCAAGAAAAAAGAAAGAGGACAAGTGCACTCCTCGCGTATGGCCATAGTTTCTAGAATAACAAAGCAACTAGTAAACTAAAGAAAAGGACAATCTGCAGCTGATTGATACCAAATATCAGTACCCATATCACGAAGTTCAAAAGTGGAGAATGAACCCCACCCCTGTAACATAAAAATTATATAAAACAAACAGAAAGGAAATACAAAGGACATAGTGGGTCAAGAACAAATAAGGTGAAATAGATGAATGAATAATCCATAAATAATGGTTGAATAAAAGGTAAAATACCAATCCATAAGTCCAAATGAATGAGTGTCTAACATATATAACAATAAAAGTGAATTTAGGTTAGCAGCTCAAATGTTGTAGAAAAAATAAATCAATCAATGTATAATACAAAGTAACATTACACATAACTGACTGTGTACGGAGCAGTAAATCATAATTGTCAACCTAGATAATAAAATGGGAGGAACAAGTGAAAAACCAACATACGATAAAAGAAAAACATCAAACCACATATTATGGTAAGTACTGGAGTCAATGGTTAGTCACCTAAGAAATATTCTAGCTCCCTATCAGAGTTAAGTCCAAGCTCCACCGCTCTCAATTTCATAATCCATATGGCTTCTTTTCTGCGTAGAGCCAATTTCCTATTACCTTCTCTTGGATTCATGGGAACCTGATCAAATCCAAAGAAATCAAAGCTTTTATCAGCATCCTGTGAATCACAACTCATAATGTGTGCCACAACCGGATATCGTACATCACAGTTTTTAAGAGCTCTGACATGTTCACAAGTTCTGACCTTCAATGAGCGAATAGTACTTCCTACATATATACGAAGACATTTACAACGTATTGTATAGATAACGAATGAGGTATTGCAGTCAGTCATTGAAGTGATCTTGTAAGTCCGTTGATTACCTGTGGAGAACTCATGAGTATTATGGCAGGCCAAGCGGCAAACACAACAATGTCCACATTTAAAGAAACTTTAAATTCCCCGTGGTGAGAGCCATGTTTTAATGGGCGTGGTGACTGTGAAGCTGGGGCTCAGAATATCCCTCAGAGTTCTACCTCTGCGATAACGTACGTACTTTCATAGGAACCACATCTTTCAAAGATTCATCTTGGAGTAATAAATACCGGTGTTTCAACATAAATTTCCTTAAAATCAACGAAGAGTTGTTGTAGTCTGTAACAAACCTAACCTTGTTAGAATTCTTATTGTCCTAGTTAACAACTTTTACTTTTAAAGTGTCACTCCTCTTGAGTTGTCTGGCCCGTTGCTGCGCCTTCTTGATCACAAGATCAGAGTAACCCCATTTGGCAAACCTCATCTCCATATCATCTACATGACACAAAAATTCATGCTCCAAACTACAGTTACATCGTGCTCTTACCAGTTCACCATACGGAATAGAGACAATTTGATGTTCAGGGTGAGCACTACTGGCATGTAAAATGGAGTTACATGCCATTGCCTTATGGAAAAGCCTACTCTGTATTTTGTTATTCACAACAAAAAGCTCCACATCCAAAAACTTGATACTCTCCGAGCTAAATTGATAAGTGAACTTCACATTCATGGTGTTTGAATTCAGGAATTCACAAAATTCCATCAATTTATCTGTACCACCCGTCCAAATAAAAAAAACAGTCATCTATGTAGCGACCCCAGTACAAAATATGTGTTTGCCACTCAGAAGATCCAGGACCCCATACCCACTTGTCCTCAAACCAGCCCATAAAAAGATTAACTTATGAGGGGGAGAATTTGGAGCTCATCGCTACACCTTGTTTTTGATGAAGCCAGTTCCCATTGAACAGAAAAAAGTTGTTAGTAAGAATCAAGTCCATCATTTCAATTAACATGGTTGAATGCTCCCATAGGCTCGCACTTGGGACGCACTCCGGGACGCCGGTTACTTTGCTCACGATACTTGGTAAGTCAGGACGTGGTTACGCGCATTTGACATGGCGCTTTTTTGCTTTACGGTGATTAACATCAGTGAAGGGTATTTTGCTTAACGTGCAATTTGGGATTTTTCTCTCTTTGCAGTTTTGTGGGGATTAAATCTATGTGGCCTAGTTGAATATATGGGATTTCCAATACTGACATTTTGGTTTATCCACAAGGGATCCTTTTCAGGTATACAAATTATTCTTTTGGTTTTCTCTAATGGGTCTGGTGAGGGTTTTAGTACTCTACAAGCTGTTGGTCGCTTTTCTAAACATGTGTGTTTATACTTTATTCAGTTGGACCCGGACCGCTGACATCGTGACTCCATTGTTTTTGAGGGAATCTTGTCATACCATGATGTTTTTTCTTTTGAGGTAAATGTGAGCGTTTTAGTTAGTTATTCTGACAAATCTCACGTTACTTATATTTCATTGGATGCTATACATGACCCTTTGGGGGTGATCATTATATATTTTTTCTGCATGTTCTACCAGTAAGTTTCATCTGGTTCTTGCTTGAGATATTCTGTGTGCTCTTTTTTGGGCTTAACTTTCAAGTCCACAATTTGCAGTGCACATTTTCTAGTTGTTTTAAGATTTAGTCTTTTGCACTAGGGGTATTTGGTGATCCATTTGACTCGTTTCGTAGCGCACATTGAAACTTTTGGTTCTTTATTCTGGGGTAGTTTGGGTGTTCCTGTTGCTTTCAGTTATTTCTCTTGAGATTTTCTCCTTCTTCTCTGTCTCTGTGCATTATTGGGTGTTTTCACCAGTTTCAAACACCTGGAATTTTTGTTCTCTACTCAAATGTTGTGTCTATGCAATTTACAGCCCTGAAGAAGTCTTGTGGGATTTTGGTCCCGTGACGTAACACATGTTGGCTTGATTCCATCTCTAGATCTGTTTTGCGTCTCAAATCATTTTGTGAAGCTTCAGTGATTGGATACTTTGGTGATTTCATCTTCAGGAAAACTGTTCTCTTCAATAAACTTTGAGAAGCTCGATCTGTTATACGTGGACTGACTGTGTTACCTAATTGGAACTGTGTAATTATTTCACTACATTACTTTTTGTAAAATTAGTCACTAGCCTGCAGTGACCATTTTAGAAAGCAGAGATAGAATAAACACTGAGGTTCTGGTTAGCAGAGTCTCAATGATACAGTTAGGCACCACACAGGGAACACATACAGGGCACATACTATGAGCACTACTGGGGTCCTGCCTGGCAGGATCCCGGTGGCACAAGGGCTAAAACATACATACATACATACATACATACATACATACATACAAACAAACAAACAAACAAACAAACAAACAAACAAACATACAGCGAAAGTGGGGGGTAACATGCCAGGCAAGATGGTACGTTCCTACACCAGTTTATTATATATTTGCAGAAATGATCTCAACTTTCATACTAAGGCCCATATTTATACTCTGTTTGTGCAGCGGATGTGTGTCTTTTTTTTATTTTTTTTATGCAAATCCAGCACAAACTTAACTCCAAATTCATATTTTGACATTAGACCCATCTAGCATCAGAAATATGGAGTTAGCATCATTTTAAGGATGTGTGAAACCGCCTTGCATCAAGGAGATGCGAATTAGGCGTTCCCGTCCCAAAAAAATTACTCAAACACCTTAGCGCCATATTTATCCAACAGGGCAAAAATGATGCACGGGTGGGAGGCGGACCTGAAAAATGACGCTAAACCCAATATGCATCAAAATTTAACGCCTAGGTCAGTCAGATGTTAAAATGAGGCAAACACACCACTACTTACAAAAAACGCACACAAGCAACATTACAGACCAACAGGACAACACAGAGGTGCTCTACTGATGCAGCTTGCAAGATGACGCTGAGCACAGGACCAACAGCAGCAACCACCACCACCCGAACGCGGCCCACAAAGGCAATGCAGAGGGCAGGCGAGGGTCTTCAGGAACAGGACAACCCTCCTTGGCCTCAGGGAACAGGACATCATCCGGAGGTATCAACTGAACTTGGAAGCCATACAGCAGCATCTACGCCAAATTGAGCCACAAATAAAAGCTAGCCTGCAGCCACTACACAATATACCACTGGTGACCAAGCTGCTAGCTGTCCTGCATATGTTGGCAAGTGGCTCCTTCCAGACAACAGGTGCCCTGGTTGCTGGGGTATCACAGCCCTCATTCTCAGCCTTCCTGCCCAAGGTCTTACATGCCATAATCTCCCTCACCCCCCCCCCCCCCCACATCAGCTTCCCCAACACCCAGCAGAAGCAGCAGGACAACAAGCCTGTAGGACACACAAAACATTACTACTACTACATTGACACGTGGGCAGGATGACTGAGGTATGACACAGGTAGTTATGTTGTACACCCTGACACAATGGGATACACACCTGTGGACAAATGATGGCTGCCACAAACATTAGCTGCCACTCTAGAGCAACAAGCGACAAATGTCAAAGCCCACAGTGACAATGACATGGCCTGCACTGAAGTACAACTTGGAAGATGAACCATTTACACTTACAATAGGCCACATAGTCAATCCAACACCCTCCCAAGCAGTATGTAGCATGGAAGGGGCGTGCAATGTGTGTTACTGCAGGTCTAACACCATGAGAGACAGAGCATGATGATGCTGACTCTCATGCAGGTGACACTGAAATACTGAGGCAGTCCCAACATCATACATCACTCCTGGGGTGCCTTTGCCAGGTAGCAATAAGGAAGTGGACTGTGCTATGAACACATATTGATGTGCCACTAATGCAAACTGCATACTGCTGCACACATTGAAAGAGCCAATTGTCCATCAAAATAACATGTGCAGGGAGATGGTCCTTCCTGTACAGATACATCCACCTCCATAAGGCATTTAGCCAGGTTCCCTGGAGCAAGTTTGGTAGTGTAGGTGCACGGCTGCACATGAGCCACTGGCAGAGGAAACAACAAAGGTTTGCCTAGAAACAAGTCACACATGGGACAATTGTGTATTGTCAATACTGAACACCTCAGTGCTGCCAACTTATGGAGATGTGTTGTGCATTGTCACCTAGCCAAATCAATGAGACTCACTGTTGCATTTCATCTGCAATGACATATGTCTAATAGGCTGGGATGTCCAGGCCATGTAGTGCAACCATGTTACCACCACATCGGAATCTATTGTGTGTGGAAATATCATGTCCCCTCCAGCGAAAGCACACTAGAACATGTTGGGCACTACACAATGCATGGTACATACATACTGACCAACAGTTTGGAATTAAAATCATAGATTCCAGGTCAATGAGCCAAACACAAGTTGTCAAGTCAAACAACCCACTGCAGAAAAAAACCTCACAGAAGCCCAGGATCTCACACATTACTACAAACATATATGAGTCACAGACGACACAAGATATCAACTGCCATGCTACATGATATTCCTGTTGCAAGCACTAACAAAATACTCACACCTATTATCTTTTGCAGCGGGTCAGGGTTACGGGATACAGCCATGGATCATGACCCATTTCTCCAACCCAAGCACAGCAGCAGAGTGTGCCTATAATGAGGCACATTGGAGGACACACACCATTGTGGAAAGGACCTTTGGCATCCTAAAGTCCAGATCCAGGTCCCTGGGCATCACAGGAGGCAGCCTCCTATATGCCCCACACGTTGTGTGCAAAATCATACTTACCTGTGCTATCCTGCACAACATTTGCATGAGGAGGAACAGCCTTCTGTATGAGCCATAGCAAGAACTGCCTGAGGAGAAGGAGGATGGGGCCAGGGAAAATGAAGTGGAACAGCAAAACACAGCTGCAGGAATGTGCTGCAAACAGCTAATTGTACAAAATTCTTTTAACCAATAGGCACTCTACACACCTTGTTAAGATATGTAAATAAACATCTTACTTGATCACACAATCCTGCTCTGGTTTCTTCTTTCTCCATCACGTTCCTTAGGAATGTGAGTATTACCTCAGGGAGCATGTTACAAAGATAACTCTGACAACTTCTGATGCAACATCAAATGTGATGTGTATGATTGTACAGCAAACATCACACACATATAAAAAATATTGATCTTTTGAATTTCACATATGAAGGACAAAATCAATGGACTACATCATATGACTCACATCCACGTTGCCAACATGTGCTACAGTAGAACATGACACACAACTATGACATCTCAGTGGAGAATTGTGGCACAATTGTTAGAGCGGCAGACCCTGATGCAGAGATCTGGCCTGGGACCAGGGTTCAATTCCCACCTCGGGGGTCTTGGGCTCAATTCTCTTGGACCAGATAATTCTCGCCTTGGTGCCTAATCTAATGAATGGGTCCCACTCTGTAACTCTGGGCCATAGCTTGCTTAATCTTCACAACGGCCCTCACAGCGCTTAGATGCCTGGCTTCACCCTGGGGCTGTACAGGAGTGGGTGCCTCACAGGGAAAAGCCAGGAGGGGTTCCACAGCGGTATGCGTGCAGCGCCTTGAGACCCTAACGGGTGAGTAGTGCGCTATACAAGTGTGAACTTTTACAGTTTATCTCCAATCATAAGGTAAATAAGCACCCCATACATGAGGCAGTGGATGTGAAATATCAGTGGAAAAAAGGAATGTATGAACAAACCTGTGACATTTGCAATTTCTGCAACGAGCTTGTGTGACAAGGGGGGCATCATTTGTGAAAATGGATAGCATGAGTGTGCCAGGTATGACAAGCAATGTTCACAACACATGCTCTGCACAGTCCATCCCTGGAAATAAGTCCTGCCACTGCCATGTGTTACGTCACTGCCCTCCCATCTATAGGGGCGCTGTAAATGGACAATCTGTACTCAGGGAATCATTAACATTCACCCAAAGTCCCTTTCTGACTCCTGTTTGCTTCCTTTTTCCATATGGAATGCTATAGAAGAACTATATTAGTTTGCATGGACTTCAGATCCCATAATGCACCTCCTGGTAGTCGGTAAGACCTGTAAGCCTCTGTCCATTGCTTCCTATGGGAAAAGTCCGGTTGTCCCTTTATACTGAATTCTCTCCTCCAGGACTTGTGAGAGACTTAAGCTGCACACACCTGTGACCTCTCTTGTGCAGGCCAGCCATGTGACTCTGCCTTGGCCTTGCTGCTGCCTGGAACTGCTTATAAGCTGCCATTCCCTGAAGCTCCTTGTCGTGCATTAGAGTACGATTCCTTTGTGTTTCAGACCCCTTGTTGGATTGTGTTACAGTCCTGATTCAGCCTGAACCTGCTCTCTGTGTATCCAGTCCTGTTCCTGCTTCTTCCAGTCAGAGTCTGCTCCCTGTTTCTCAGCCTTGTTCATATTTATTTCTGCCAGAGCCTGCTTTCTGTTTCCCAGAGCTGTTCCAGCCTTTGCGTCAGCCTGAGCCTGTTCCCTGTGCCTCGCTTTGCTTCCTAGTTGGTTCCCTCACTTTCTGTTTCCTCTTGGGTTATCGTGTCTGGTAAGTGACCTATCAGTCCTCAGCTGTGTAGAAGTGTTTTCCTTTGTACTTGGGTTGGCACTCGGTTTCCAGGAGGCAAATCTAGCCCACAACCTTTGTCTAGTGGTGCATGTAGTCTTTAGAGCCTAACAGAGACAGTGTGCTATGGCTGTATTCCAGGAATTCCCACTGTCTCACCAGCCGGACCCAGAAGGGCTTGTCTCGTGCATGTAAGTACAATCCTTGCCCTAAGGGTCCAGACACAGAATCATTCTGCTGCCTCCTTTCTATGGGGCTTGCGTGGTGACTATCTGTTAGATTAATCGGCACAGACACACTGATGTTCCCTGTTGCTGTGGAAAGTTCTGAGCCCTACCCTGTGTACAACCTTAGAGATAAGCCCTGCATGTTTGTCCATTACTGACCCGTTCCATATTTGTTCACACTAAGGTTGCTCTGCCTTCACATTTCTGTTTTCTCTGGCTTACCATAGCTGGCCTTTCCCCTTGTATGCCTTTAGCTGCTCTTCTGCTTTGGTACACTACCTCCTTGCAAGATACTCTGTGAACTCAAGGGGTGCCCCTAATAGAGTCCTGACTAGACCCGCATGAAACCATAATACCATGGAACCCAATCCTGACACAGGGTACACATGCCCACACTTGAATTGGACAATTCTGTGGAATGCACATCTGAAAATATCTGAACACATGCAGCCAGTTAAATGTTTGAGAATCACGCAATCACAGCAGTTTGAGTCAAATATTTTGACGCAAATACGTCAAAAAATCATGCAAATGCTAACTAACCATACATGGGCCCTTAGCGTGAATTCCACCTGCAACCACACACATTTGGCTATCCATTGAAATTGAAGTCTACAGGTAATGAGTGGTATTTTGCCACAAATGTAGGTTATGTGTCAAAAATATTCATGCAAACATCGTATGTGTCAAAAAAATACACGCATGAAGGAAAACGGGCCGCAAAGGGGAGAGGAAGTGATGTAATAGGAAAGTGGGTGTACTTTCACTTTCACTTTACAGTCTGTGCTTTTTCTTGACTGTGCGACTGTGTCTTGGTGTTGCTGGTGTCTGGATTGCGTTTCTTGTATCTTGTGGTGTCTCTCTTGTGTCTTTTGTGAATTCTCTTTGTTTATTGTAACTGTGAATGTGCTTTTCTGTAGTTTAGTGTCTTTAAAATTGTATTACTACTGTCAGGTGTCTGTCTGGGGGTTAGATTAGTTGGGTTAGTTGGGGTTCTTAGGTTTGGGCTGTAAGTTTCCTTTTGTTACATTTATTTTCCTTCTTTTTTTTTTCACACTTTTTCAGTTTTGATTTGTTGTGCAAGGACATGTCGGGAAGGGTGAGGCTGACCCGCATGGGGGAGGAGGAGCTTGGGGGCTTTGTGTGGCTGGTGTACCACTTCCTTCTCTTAATGCTGGAGATGGGAGGCCGTGTGATAAACGGGTATCACACAGAGGCAAGGCGGCTGCGGTAGGGCAAAGTGTTCTACCACCTTAAGAGTCTACCATGTGAGCAGGAATTAGCACCAGCTGAAGCATCACTGGGCTGACCTGGTAGCCAGAGAGCAGGATCTGCTGGACCACCTGGACGTGGTGATCGGTGGCCCTGTTGGTGAGTATCACATTGACAAATGTGTACAGTAGAATGCTCCTGAGTGACAGTAGCAGATGTCTTGACGTGCTGCATGCAATGTTTGTGGCCATGTTGAATGCAAACAGATCAAATTGGTAGTGTCCCAGTACTAAGATGGAGTTCACATGTCTATACATCTTAACAATGCAGACCTGAAGTTTGTTGAGTCATGTACGACTATCACTTAGGGCCACATGTACCAAGCTATTTTTAATTGTCACAAACGCCCTAGTTTTCAGAATTTGTGTTTACGTCGAGAAAAAATGTATTCCAATGCACATACCCAAATCACATTGCCGAATCACAAAACAGGGTTTGCTAGTGGCATTTAGGAAGGCGCGTTCCCTTTCTATTTGCGAGTCGCAGTCTGCTGATTGATTGTTTGGTGACCGCGAATGCTGTCACTAAACAATTGCAGTTACCCCCAGTTTCAAGTTGGTGCTATCCCATTCGCAAAAGGGGAGGGGTCCCCATGGGATCCTTTCCCCTTTGTGAATGCATGCCAAAAAATTGTTTCAAAGCAGGTAGTGGTCCCACGGACCACTGTCTGCTTTAAAAAAATATATATTAAGGTTATAATATTGTTTTTTTACATGCTTTCTGTTTACCCTTAACGAAATAAGGCTGCATTTTTAAAATTAAAATACATTTCTATTGAAAGCAGTCACAAACATGATGGTTTGCTGAGCCCAGCAGGCCAGCATCCCTGTGAGTGCTGCCATTCCCAAAGGGTTTGCAAAATGAGACCTACCTCAATAAAATTCATGACGTAGGTCATTTTGCTTCCCCATTTGTGATTTGCAAACAGTGTCATTGACAGTGTTGTAGATCAGATTATCCTACTCACAAATTGTGAGTTGCTAAGTCTCGCAATGTGTGACTCACAAAACCTGATCTTCGTACATGTGGCCCTTAGTCACACATTACAGGTGCAATGACAACACCTGTGCCCATGTATTCTGTCAATGATGATCAGGTAAGACACTGTCAGCATACCACATTTCACTGTATCAGGATAGCAAAGTGGCCAATCCAAGTTTAGCACTACATTGTCATCATTACATACACACACATGATCCCTGCCATTATGTTTGCAAAGGGGCCATACACGGCTTAGGGGACACTGCCTAAGGGGCATTTATTACCTACTTACAACTGTGCCACATCTATCATGGATGACTTAATGCATGATAATTGCAGACTGAAAATTGAGCCACATGTCCATCACACAGTAACTCAGTGTCCCTTGATTCACAAGCCACAATACCTGAGTCACTTGTATTGCAGTGCACCAGGGAAGTGCCATTAAAATTGTCACCCAATTACAAATCATGACATGGAGTACTATCTGAAATGGATTAGCCACAAATGGTTGTAGTCAGGTTTAGCACCACATGATTGTTAGGCCCAGTGCATGTGTGCAGATGTGTGGCTATCACTCACTGGAGTGTCAGTGTCAATGTGAGTTTGCAGTGGTATGTCTGTTGGACTGTCTACATGCAGGATCACCAGCTCACTCATTTAAAGTGTTACACACTGTGATATGTTGTCCACACGTTTGTACAGTGATTAGACATTGAGCATATATTTCCTTTCCGTGTCTTACAGGTGGACCTGCCCCCTATATCAATAGGAAGTGGCTCGATTTCAGGACCCAGACGTATCCAGTAAGTGTGATAATGTCTGTCCTGTGAAGTGATTGCAGCTTTTGTGCCATTCATTGCAAGATATGATGAGCTGGCATGTGATCTGATATATTACTTGACTGGATGTTGCCGTGCAAGCGTTGGACATTCACAGGCAGAGAGTCAGATCTGGGAGTCTTGTGCTGTGCAATAGGCAGCAGCATGTGAACAAGGTGCCCACATGTGACTTGGAAGTGCTCCAGTGTCAGTATATTGGCACTGGGTCATACCCTCATTCTCACAACACAGTGATGCATCTGTTTTCCACACACATTTGTGCATCCCTGTATTGTAATGTACATGTAGGACTGTATGGGTAACTGTCCCCCAGCATCTAGCCCCATAAGTTGTACTCCATTTACGTGACACTTATGTGGTATGCAATAGGCATGAATACAGGTCAAGGCCACAGACGTGTGCTGGCATCATTGTGGGTGTTTTGGGAATTGTGTTGGCAGATCAGGTGTTGATGGTTGTCCACAACTGGACACATGAATGTATATGTGAATGACCAATGCATACCTTATTCCTAGGTGGCAGCCCTCCTCACATATATTCCACTCACTAAATCCATGTACAAGTGGACATGCCTTTGTGGTTGTCCTCGACAGTTGTGATGATGTATTACATGCCCATCCCTCCTGAGGCTCAGGGGTAGTGGAACAACATATATGTAGGGAGATGTGAAGGTCACAGTGTAGATGACAATCATCTCATTCAAGCATGCATGTGTCCGAAACAACACTGACCCCTTATGATTAGCAACTGCATACTATCCTGCCAATTACATCTACAAGGCACTGGTTTTGTGTGCTTGGAAGTTGGCTTAGATGATAAAGATTAGTCGGCCTGGCACATGTGAAGTAGTTGCTGCCTTTGCATTGTAACACATTGCACTACATCAATGGACAGATCACTTTATTTGGTCCAACTCTTGTTGTGCTTTGCTGTGATGTAAAAGGCATTGCCATCATATTCATCAGGGACATTGTATTATCTGGACTGTGTTTGGACTGCACGTGGAAATTGAGGCAGAGTGTTAGATTATCATCTGTACATGCATCACACAGTGATGACACTAATGGTTGCATGTCTCATTTTACAGCTGCCAACATGGATGTAGTGAAAATCAGGGCTTTCCAGAAGGGGACAGTGGGATACCGACACATCTTGGATGTGGAGTCTGGGTACAGAAGGATGGAAAGACGCTATCAAAGAGAGAGAGCCACAGGGGAATGGCGGGCTTTCAGTCAATGATGACCGGCATTGGCCACAAAGGTTGTAGCCAACACCACAACTGCACACAGTACCACAGCAGCCACCGTCACATCTGCCCCACCTGCTGCACCTTCAACCTGTGCACCACTGACTACCACACCTGCTGCACCATCAACCGCAGCAACACAGACCACCACACCTGCTGCAATGGACATGGCCGCAATTGCTGAGCTCCAGAGGGACATGAAGAAGGTTTTTAAAAAGCTTGACACTATTCAGAAGGATGTGGACAAAAATACACGGAGGCTGAAGGCAATTAAAAAGACACTGAGGAGGGCAAACGTGAACTCTTGCCTCCCTTCACCCCTAATTCAGTTCCCTTCCTCCTCATTCCTCATTCTGTTTTGTAGTGAGTTTAAGGGGTTTAGTGATGAGTTAGAGTAGGGTAGTTGGTCAGATAGGATACGTAGGTTTGGGGGGTGGTTTCATATTTTTACATGTTAGTTTGTGGGTGGGGGTTAATTTTGGGGCTTTTGTGTATTTAAAACAAACAAAAAAATATATATTTGTTTAGTATTAGGTAGTTTATGTTTAGGTTAGTATATGTTGTCCTGCATGTGTCTCGTCATATAAGGGGGTGTGGGGGCAAATGTTTAGAGTGTGTTGTTACATATGGTAAGTAAGCTTAGCATAGGGTAGTTAGGGCCAGTTGTGGGTAATGTATAGTTAGGGCAGATTAGGTTAGTATAGGGGTGTTACATAGTTTTAAGTTCTGTTTCGTACATAGTTATTAAAGATTTATGTACTCCCTTACTGCATGTGTCATATGCTTGGGGCTCAGGGTCTTTGCATGAGTGTACAGTGCCAATTGTCTGTTGGCCTGTGAATTCAGTCCTGGATCCACATCCCTCTCTTGACATGTTAATTCCCACTTCCAACTGAGCTGTCACATTGGCAGCTACAACAAATATAAATCGCAATGCATCTGCCATCCATTGTACCCACCACTCAACATGAATATGGTTCCCATGTATTGGACAGGTAGGTGTGCTTTTTAAACTGTAATTGTTTTGATCCTGTGTCGTGCTGTTGGGCACTGTGGGATGTCTGCCTGCAGCCTGAAGTTCATGTGAACACTGCTAAACTGAGTAGGGCCAATTTCAGAGGAGGTCAAGTATGACATTATTGGCCGAACACCCTTACACAGCCATTCCTGCTATATGTTGTGGGTGAGGCATGTTTGTTTTAAAGCAAATGTCACATACACAGTGACTTGCTTGTAGGGGATGTGGCCAGCATTGACTTTCATCTTGTAGATACCTTTGCCCTGATTCATACCTTTTTTGCGCCTCATTTGTGTCATTTTTTGACGCAAAACCGGCACAAACTTACAAAATACAAATATATTTTGTAAGTCCGCGCCGCTTTTGCGTAAAAAATGGCACAAATGCGTTGCAAAGAAAGTATAAATCAGTGCCCTCGTGCGTGGATATCTGCTATCATTATTTCTGCACTCTGGTATTGACAATCTGTGACCATAGACATGTTACACGCATCGCAAATCTCCAGAAAAGTAGATGTGTCACATTACAAAGAGACAAAGTGAATGTGTAAGTGCTGTTTATTTTAAAGTGCTTACATAGTCCAGGTCTGTGACCCCATTAGTGTAAAGCATTCTATTGTGACGCAACACAAGTGCAAGGTTGAGGGACATGTCATTGGATATGCTGAGCTGAAGGGTCGTTCGGTGCAGAGGAACATAAATTGCCAATGGAGTAGTGAGAGAGAATTGCAGTCCCTAGTAGAAAGGTTAACAGTGTGTCGGTAAAGAGTGCATGTCACCAACTGTAGCAACACTGGCATATTGTCAGGACCGGACAAAGGAAAATCAGTGCCCATGTTGCATGGGCTGGTGCTACCGTGTACTCCTATGGGTGAAGATGATCGGTTCCACGTCTTCATCCTCTGATGTGTGTGTGTGGTCTCCTCTGCCCTTGATGGTGGTGCTGGTGGGTTTGAGGGAGCAGCACACTTCAGTGGTTGGAAAAGTGGACACCAAATTCCCAGCAGCTGCCATGTGTGGAACTACATATGGCATCACTGCAGCAAGGAGCCGCCGCTAATTATTGAGTATGGCAGCAACATAACTGTGGTAGGCAGCCATGTGTACCCCCAGGGAGGCCAGTTCTTGTTGCATGGGGTCCAGCTTGTTGTCATGCATGCAGCAGCAAGATTGGGAGGGCAGGTGTTGTGGCAACTCCCTCACAGCAGTGGTTAGGTCCCTCACACACTGTTGGGTTCCATGCAGTAGGGAATGTGTGACTTGTTTGGCTGCTGTCTGTTCTGCGGACATCGTCATGCACATGCGCATTCCCTCAAGGCTGGCTGCCATAGTTTGCATTCCCACCCGCACCTCCTTGGCCAGCTTCCGCTGTACACCCACTACTGTCCTCTCAAAGGTGGTACCTCTGTCATCAGAGTCCTCAGTTGTGTTTGAGCTGGCAGGTCGTACTACTGGGTACTCTGGGATGGGTGCTTCATGAATGCTCCTCCTTGCGACTGGAGGTGGTGTCTGGAGGGTTCCCAGGACATCTTGGAGGGTTTACTGGCTGATGGTTGTCAGCTTGTCATCCAGGTCATCAGGGTAGTCCAGGACAGAAAGATCCATAGGAGAGCCATCGTCCTCTGCAATGACATATTGTACAATTAGTGTGTCTGTGTTGTGCCAGTTGTAATGTGACATCACTGACTTCCTATTGGTGGTACATTGTCATCTTGTTCCCCATGCATTGATCCTGTCACTAATGTTTGCAGTCTCTCAGCCCTATGCCCCACCTGCATGTCACATGTAGTGTGGGCAGTTTGGGCAACTGTCTGGGTCACATCTTCTAGGCTGTCCAAATTGTGGCTTGCCACCTTTTTGTCCTCATCAATCCTCCCTCTAATTCCATTTGCATGGTGAGGCCTTGCAATGATTCTTCGTGTGCTGATGCCACAGCACCACACACAACAATATGGCCCATTCCCAGTCTATCATTTTTCACATACACCTATGCGGTGCTAAGACCTAGCACAACACTGTGCATGGCATTTCCCTGAAACAATACAGGTGTTACCGTTGGTAGTTTCTCATGTTGATGTATGCATATGTGTGCTACATTGCATTGCACTGATGGAGCTGGCAGAGTTCAATTTCCTCTTGTGACTGTGCGGGTGTATTTGCCTTCCTACACACACATGGCCTCCCCTTCAATGCAGTTGTCTTAGCATTCTTATACCTGAGATTTTGCATGGTGGCATTGCAGCTAATGTGGCAAAGGGGTAAACCCAGGAATGGGCAGCAAGGGCATGAGATTACTGCTGTGTACATCATTATGTATGGGACAGTGCCTGGTGGTTATTGAGTCTATGGACATGAGCAGTTTACAGGAGTTGCACTTGGATAGGGATTGATGGGGATTGATCATATAGTCATACTGGACCCTCATTTTGAGTGTGTTTGTGCCATGGGCACCTAACTGCCATTTACTAATTGACCAGCGCACACAGCACAGGTAGTTGTGGCAACTGTTGTCAATGGTGAATGCCGCTTGAGCCAAAGGCCTGAGACTGGACATTGTCCTCTAGTTTACATTCTGACATTACCAGCTGTCCTGTGACACCAGGCCAGTTTTACGTTCTACCTTGCCCTCCTGGTCAGCTTCAGCATTTCCAGCAGCCTTGGCATGGCAGTGTACCCCCATGCAAAGGTTGTTGGTGTTGTGTTGTGCCGCTGGATGCACCTCCACAGCCCATGCACCTGGCATGGGCAGTGCAGGGAGTCCCGTGCAGTGCCCCTTTGCCCTTGCCACTGACTGATTTGCAGGGCTGACATGCATTGTGTAGTGGCAATGTGCCCCCCCCTTCTTGCACTTGACATGTAGGCATTTTGGTCCCCCATGCAACTTACCCTGCATATGTGTTGCTTCCTGGTAGTCCGCACTGTCCTGTCCTGCGATACCAGTGACGATATCCTCTGGGATGACGGCTGAAACCGTTTCCTCCATCTCGTCCAAGTCCTCTTGCAGTGCTGGAATCCCACTTCCGGTCTGCAGTGCTGCCTTCCTGTTCCTTGCCATTTTTTCCTTTGTCCTCCGCTTGCAGTCATGCCAGTGTTTCTTGCACTCAGTGACAGTTCTCCTGACCTCTGCCACACTGTTAATCTTGTCCACAATTTGTTGCCAAATTGCACCTCTCCTCCCAGTTATCAATTTAGAGGTGATGAAGAGTTGATGCTGGTGCTCCGTCACCTCTCTCACCAGTATTTCATGCTCCTCTGCGCTGAAGCGACACTTCCTCTTCTTCTGGTCTCTCCCTTGGGTCTTGTCTGTGTCCTGACTGGTTCCTGGTTGTCTGGGGTCTCCCTGGGGTCTCCCTGGGGTCTCACCTGGCTTCTGGGATCCATTTTGGGGCTCCTTTGCACTGTTTGATCCATTGCCATTGTTTTTTTTACGCTATTGCGGGGAAAAATGGTGCATATCCGTTTTTGCGACGTGTTTCCATGTTGTAAACCGGATTAGAGTAATTTTTCCTGCGTTAACGTCATATTGCCTTACGACAAGGAGCAATAGTTAGCGTCAGAAAAAATGACTAACCTTTTCTTAGCGCCACCCAGCACTAAAGTATAAATATGACGCACGGGTGGCATGAAGAAATGGCGCTAGCCAGTGCTAAACCTTTTGACGCAAAACTGCATTAGCGCAGTTTTGCATCAAAAAGTATCAATCTGGCACTAAATGTTAGACCTGGCATCCTTGGCAGGGTTTCCCCTTTCTTTTTGCCTCCGCTTCCTGTATTTCTTTTTACTGTGTTCTGGATTTCGGTTTTGCTGTTTTTTTTTAAAATTTCCAAGCCATTTCTATCTGCCTTTTAACCAAAGCCAGGGCCCAGACCAAACACCTAGACCCCCCCCCCACTTTCTGCTGCTTAGGCCTAGGGGACAACCCTAAGAGACATACCTCCAGTGTACAAGCAAAGTCGCAGCCCAGTGCAGTATTTTGGGTGTGTATTACCATGTTCCAGAACTGCTGCAGGCTGGGGCAGCTCTATGTTATAAGGCAGAAATCTGTGTCCAGGACTGTCAACAAGCACAGTCCTGCAGCTCACCCCCGTTGATGACCTGGGGTCTGTGAAGTGTCAAGTAAGAAATATGTTCATAATTAAACTGAATATATTCCAACCTTGTGTTTCTGGAGACATTTTTATGATACACCGGTATCCAACGCCATTCCGGGTCTGTAAGCACCCCTTTCCTAACCATCACATTCAGAGCCCAGTAGAACCGTGTCACCAAGTGCCAAATCAAATCCATGGAGACTAACTGTTGAAGCACTGCGTGTGTTGCTGGTTCCTCACTGCCCCTGGCCTGGTCCTCATTAGTGCTTCATACATCTGAAACTGTGCTGCGGGCAAAATGGCTGGGCCATCATCTCATCGAGGGGAACATGGGAGCCCAGATACAACTACCTCACCATAACAAGGCCAGCATCTGTCCAAGCTGATAGATGTGATGCTACAAAAAAAGAAAGGGGGTTCCCCTGCAGAAGTCCCACTAATGGCAAGGCAGTGGCATAAAGGGGTGTCTCCCTAGTCTTCATTTTGCAGCATCTCCAACATTTCAATGCCACTGCAAATAATAATCCTGGGTGAGGTTTCACCATTGCTGGGTGGAGCAACTTCGCCAGTAGAGCTCCCTAATCCTACGCCATCCCGACCTTGCCTAACTCCCCCTGATGGGCCTCATCAGTTCATTAAGTGAGCAAAAGTAACTGTGCTGCCAGGAAAAACACTTCGAAATCAGGGTACCCAGTCCCCCCTCGTCAGGTAGATGCCAAAGAATTTCAAGGGCCACCCTAATGTGGGCCCCAACTGAGATCAGCTCCGCGAAGCAGGGTATCTGTAGGAGGCTGGCCTGGTTTGTAGTGGGTACCTAAGGTACTTACACCTTATACCAGGTCCAGTTTTCCCTTATTAGTGAAATGTAGGCAGTGCCCTAGAAGCTTAGGCTGTCTAGAGGTAACTGTAGCAGAGCAGCTTACGCTGAACTAGGAGACATGCAAAGCTCCTGCAATACCACTATTGTTACACAGTACTTATACACAATAAAAGACAATTCTCAGTGTTACCAAAAATAAAGGTACTTTACTTTAGTGACACAAGGCCAAAAATATCTTCGAGGCAATACTCCTTCTGGAGGTAAATATTATACACTAGTAACCAAAATCAGGTAAGTAAACAGTCATAGAATAGTGCAAACAGTAGAAAACACAATAGATTGCAATGGGCCTAGGGGCAACACAAACCACATACTAAAATAGTGGAATGCAAATGTCGAATTCACCCCTAGGCAAGTGTAGTGTGTAGAGGGGTGCTGAGAGTGTAGGAAAACACTAAAGGTAAATGAAATACCCGACCCCAGAGCCCAGGAAAGCAGGAGTAAAGTAAGCAGGTTTCTTCAGGACACACTATAAGTTGTGATAAAGGATTTTGCAAGAACCAAGCAAGACTGCAAACAACAAACAATGGATTCCTGAACCTGAAGACCTGTGGAGCGAGGAGACCAAGTCCAGAAGTCTACGAAGAGTCCAGGAAGGACAGGAGCCCCTGCCAACCTAGAAGAAGGTTCAAAAGTGGATTCTCCGGTCTGAAGAAAAGTACAGAAGTGCACCAAAGAAGATGGCGGCTGGTTCCTGCTTGGTGCAGTAGGTGGTTTGCGTCAAAGAGTAGCTGCCCGGACCCAGGAGGGACCTTGGGGGTCTCAACTTGGACCAAGGAGACAGAGGGGGCTCTCAGCACTTGAAAGAGCCCTCAGAAGACCAGGCAACACCCACGGGAGTCGCAAAACATGGGGACCAAGAAGATGCAAAGTGCGGTCTTCACAGCACTACACTGAAAAGTCCCTCGCCGCCGGAGAGCAACTCGGGGAGCTGGGCATCGCAGGATGTACTGCTGGGGACCTGGGCTACGCTGTGCATGAAGAACTTTTGAAAGAAGTGCACAGAAGCCCAAGGAACTGCAAAAGACGTGGTGCAAGCTCTTACCGCCACCAAATTTGGACATCTGTACCTTTGGACAGTCTGGGTCACTTCGGTCCACCACCTGTGTTCCAGGAAGCACGCTTTTTGTCAGGAGAGGTGTCCCAGAGCACCTGTTGTTGTCGCAGAAATGTGAAGCAGGGAAGTGACTTTGTTGCTCCACTGGAGATTCCTTCGGTTCTTCTGGTGCAGGGTGAAGACAGGCAGTCTTCAGAGCGTGCACACCTTGGAAACTGTTGCAAATGCTGGCTGGAGCTGAAGTTGCAGGTCACAGGAGTCCTCCTGGATACTTTGTTGCAGTTACAGCAGCTCCTGGAGCAGTCTGCGGTTTATCCGATAGAAGCTGAAGCAAAGGATGCAGAGAAGTCCTGGAGGAATCTTGCAAACTGAATCTGCGGAAACACCCAGAGGAGAGACCCTAAATAGCCCTGAGAGGGGGATTGGCTACCTACCCAGGTATGCACCTATTGGGACGGGTCGCTGACGTCACCTGCTGGCACTGGCCACTCTGAGGTCTCCAGAGGGTCCCCACACCTTGGCATTCAGGATGGCTAATGCCAGGGAGACACTGGCAGAGCCCTGAGGACCACCCTGGGTTGGGGATAGACAGGGGAGTGGTCATTCCCCTTTCCTTTGTCCAGTTTTACGCCAGAGCAGAGACTGGGGGGGGTCCCTGAACCGGTGTAGACTGGATTATGCAAGGAGGGCACCTTTTGTGCCCTTTAAAGCACTTCCAGAGGCTCTGGGAGGATATCCCTCCCATGCCTGTAACACTTATTTCCAATGTGAGAGGGTGTAACACCCCTCTCATAAGGGAATTGCATTGTTCTGCCTTCCTGGGATTGAGCTGCTCAATCCCCAGGAGGGCAGAAGCCTGTCTGTGAGGTGGCAGCCGCTGGGGCTGCAGTGGAAACCTCAGAGAGCTGATTTGGCAGTACTGGGGGTCCATGGTGGAGCCCCCAGGGTGCATGGGATTAGCCCCCCAATACCAGATTTGAATTGGGGGGGTGTCAATTCCATGATCTTAGACACCTCCCATGGCCATATGCAGAGTTACCGTTGTGAAGCTACATATATGTATTGACATATATGTAGTTCACGCTTATAATAGTGTCCCCGCACTCACGAAGTCCGGGGAATTGGCACACAGAGTAACTTTGCACCTAGCCTTTGGTAAATGAAGGTTAGACATACAGGTGACTTATAAGTTACTTAGTGCAGTGAAAAATGGCTGTGAAATAGTGTGTGCACTATTTCAATCAGACTGCAGTGGCAGTTCTGATGAAAGGTTTGTATGAGCTCCTTATGGGTGACAAAAGAAATAATGCAGCCCAAAAGGCGGTTATGAGTACCACAACTTAACCCCATTGATCCATTGCTACCCCTGCTCCATCCGACCAAGTACCTCAAACAAAGTCCCAGTGCACTTTTAGCTGCCTTTTTGTGGTCCACTGACAGAAGTGTGACTCCCAGATGAGCGTGAACGTCCGGGTGGTAGAGGACACAGTACAGTCGCCTTAGGTTGAAGGAAGTTCTATGGGCTGCGATGAAACCATTTCGATCACTGCGGATCAGCGCAGGCATACGGGGACGCAGTTGAAGGGCCAAGACTTTGTGAATTTTGAAGTCCATATTGAGCATGGATAGTGGTTGGAAGGGGAGCCCCCGAGCCTTGGTTAGAGGTAGAGGTATCACAAGTGCATCCTGTGTAGATTCGAGAAGCTCCCCCCCTCTTAAGGACTCAGCATAAAGTGCCTTCAACTGCAGGGCCAAAGCCTCCACAAAAGTGGAGTGAAACTCCACAGGCAGGCTTTTCATGGCACATCGAATCTCCTGGACTGTCACTAGGCCCCTAGATCCTCCCCAGTCTCCCAACCAAGTTCCTGAGTGGCAGCTTTGCAAGAAAAGTGGACTGCGTTCCCAGCTGGAGGGGTACCAGGCACCTTTAGATAATTTCATAATAGTCCCTAAAGGTGCCATTAATTTCACCCAAGAAATAGTCTTGTGCCATCTCCCGCATGGACTAGGGTGATAGGAGCACCCTGGAACTCAGGCCTTAAGAGCCAAGCTAAAAGTCTACCCGGCCATCCTTCAACATGGGCTCTAGCTATATCGATTTTGTAATCATGGTCACAAATGTTCTAGGTTTGTATTATACTGCTCCGGTGCCTCCCGAAGTCTAGGTAGCACTGTCTCATCTGTACCCAGGCCGTTGTCTAATCTGTGCAACATGTCATCAAAGGACCACAATTCCCTGTCCAATTCCCTCTGGACCCCAACAGAGTGGCTCAGACAGTGACCGCGAATCACCACTTTAAATGCGTACCACTTCACTAGGCCAGTGGACACGGAGCCCTGATTAAGTTCAAAGTATCCTGTGATAGCTTCCCTCAGGGAGTCCCTAAAACAGGCATCCTCAAGGGATACTGTTGAGCCGCCACGTAGGGATCACGGTGCACTCTTTAGCAGGTCGGAAGCCTAACAACAGCTGGCTGTGATCCAAAAGGGTACAGCCAAGATACTCAGTACTTGTTGCTCATGGGCGAAGCCTGCCTGAGCATACAAATCTGTCCAGCTGAGTGTGTAATTAGTAGATGTGGGAATAGTATGAATACTTCCTTTCCACCCTATGCTGAATTCGCCAAATGTCTGACAGCCCCTAATGTTGTAAGCACTCACTGAGACCCTCTGCAATCCTATGTGCCGGCACTGCGGGCAAAGGGGACGTTAGGAAGTTCCAACACAACATCAGCCACTTAATTAAGGTCCCGGCACAGGAGAAGGTTGTCAGTTATTGAAGACACTGGGTGTGCCAACAGGGACTGGAAAAACACCACCTGATCCTGGCTTGGCACATAGACACCCACCAATGTAACGTCTGTATCCAACAGTTTGCCCTTAACTAACACAAAGCATCCTTCCTTGTCAATAGAGGAGTGAACATGTTCAAAAGGCGTCCTGGCCCTAATCCACACCAGAGTCCCTGAGCATAAGCAGAGTAGGAGGTAGCATATAACTGGCAACGCCACCGCCATCCTAAGCACTCAATTTCTAGTCCAGAAAGGTGTGTCTCATGGAGCATTGCTACAAGCACCCCTTGCCATCTCAAATTCCTGTGTACATTATGATGTTTAGTCACTGACCCCATGCCACGGGTATTTCATGGCAAAAAAGTAAGTTCCTGTTGTTGATCAGGTATCTGATCTGCTTGTGAGTGCGAGCCCTGTGCTCACCCCAGGACCTCCCCATGTCTAAACCTCCCACATCAGCATGTATTGCAGTCCCTGAGACAGATAACAATAACCCCAACCTCGAACTCTCTAACACAAGAGCTGCCCAGCAGGAGCCGGCCACCCAAACTCAGAATTGTCCTAGGAACAGCTCCTCAAGGCTCCAGGTAGGGGCCAGTGATTGGTGGAGAGGGGGGAGGGGGCAGGTAATGGTGTAGGATTGCAACCATGTCTGCGCCAGCCCCGATTCAAAAACTAGCGGACGATCCCCTTGCTTGCATACCCAGCCAAAGTACTCAGGAAGGCCATCAACCGACAGCTCACCGACTACCTAGAACAATACCACCTGCTCGACATATCACAATCAAGTTTTCAGGGCAACCATAGCACCAAGACCACTCTTACCTCTGCAACAGACAACATCAGAATTCCCCTCAACTAAGGGGAAAAGTGGTTCTGTCTCTCCTCAGCCTATCTGCAGAATTCAACACCATCGCCCACCGCATTCTCATCGACAGACTCCACAAAATCGGCATTCAAAAATACGCCCTCAAGTGGATCATCTCATTCCTCTCAGGGTGCACCTAGGGCATCCATCTACCTCCTTTTATCTCCGCTCCCAAGAACATTATATGCGGTGTGCCCCAAGGATCATCCCTCAACCACATTCTCTTCAACATCCACATGACCCCCCTCGTGGACATCATCAGATCCCACAGACTCAACATCATCTCCTACACCGACGACACAACTCATTCTCTCACTCACCAAAGACCCCTCTAACACCAAAGCCAACATCAGTAATGCCATACCTGATGTAGCCAACTGGATGAGGGACAGCTCCTCAAATTGAACTTCAACAAAACTGAGGTACTGATGTCTGGAAAGAACACCTCCAGTTGGGACCACAGCTGGTGGCTGGAAGAACTCCGACCCACTCCCACACTGACTGTGCTCGCAACCTCTGCATAATCTTGGACAGCCAACTGACCATGAAACAAGTCATAGCAGTCGCCTCTTCAAGTTTCCACAGCCCCCACATGCTCCGCAAGCTCTTCAGAAGGATCCCAGAAAACACCAGAAATATTGTTGCACAAGCCCTCGTCACCAGCCGCCTTAACTACCAGGCTACACCGCTATCTCCTCCTCAGAAGACTCCAGACAATAAAGAACACGGCAGCCAGACTCATCCCGGATCTCCCCATCTGGCTCCCTGTCCAGGAAAGATGCCACTTCAAGACGCTCACACACACCTACAAAGTTCTCAACAAACTAGGACCTTACTACATCAACCACCAACTGAAATTCCATCTTCCCTTGGGGCACCTGTGTTCCACGTCACTCGCCCTCGCACGTCTCCCACTTCCATCACACACTGCAGATCTAGCTGGTAAGCCTTGTCCTATGCTTGCTCCGACACACGATGTCTCCACTGTCGAGCCTCGATTAGGACTCTGCTTGTCTCAGATCCCAGAATGTCCCTCAGTGTCGCTGCACAGCTGCGCCGGGTTGTCTCCAGACCTTGCACACCAGCACTGTGCCTCGACACAGGCCCTGGATTGTCACAACTCCACCTCCTCAGGTCATCGGGCAGGATCCCCTTACAGCCCATAGGCCTGGAAGAACCTCCCAGCACAGCTCCACTCTCTCCAGGTTCCCAACAGAGGTCCGCTATCACATCCGGTCCTCTGCTACTGTCAGTGACCCCTCCACTCAAATGTTGCGGGCCCATGAGTGTAAAAACTGAGTCTCTTTAGGCCCCAGTTCCATCTTGGGTGTTCGTGAACGTCAGTGCAGGGCTTCACAGGGAACCACCATCGCCTCTAACTGTGGTTCATCACCCATCCAAACTGCATCCGGGTACACAGCCATCAGTTCACATTGATTTTGGGGGCCAGGGGCACCTCCAGATGGGACAGGATAATAGGCAGGTTGTGGCATAGCAACAAGCTCAGGTGTCCGTCTTCTTTGGCTTGCAAGCCACGCCCCCCCATATAAAAATAGTGTTAGTATTTATTTTTTTGTTAAATATATATATATATTTTTTTTACATTTTCTCTATGCTTTACCATAGGAAGCCTCTGTAGCTGGGGAGCAAATCTCTGCAAGGTGAAGTATAGGGAAAAATAAAAACAGGGTAAATAACGTAACTTAAATCTAAAATGTAGTTAATGTGAACATATTAAATGAATAAAATTATGTTTCTGAAGTTTATATTAAAAAGAAATCTCAAATGAAGTAAAAGAATATTTCTTTATTATGTATTAATAATTAAGTGTTGCAAAGAATTAATTAAAACTAATGTAATTATATTTTATTACATTGTAATGTTACCTTAATTTTTAAGTTCAAAAACATTATTAAAATAGGTTTCTATATATATATTTTTTTAGATATTTTCATGTTAAATTGAAATTATTTATATGTATATTTTCACTTTATTTAACATTATTTTCTATGGGGGTATATTTTAAGTCCCTACCTGCAATATATTTTATGGAATACTTGTGAGTGAACATGTGTGCTGCAGTCATGCCTATAGAAGTGCAGTTTGTAAATAAGAGTGGGATTACTCTTTTGTTAGTTGGTGCATGTCTGTCCCTTTACTCACCCCAAGCCATCCCTTAACCCCTCCTAAGTCTTCTCTAAACCTCTCCCCTTTACTCATAAATATTCCTAATTTTCCAGCCACACCTCCCGTCCCTCCCACATTTACTGCTAACTCATAGATTTACATTTGAGGAGACCTCGATGTCTGGGAGGAGATCTCTGCACAAAAAAGATTGAATTGGCCGAGTAAATCCGCACGTAGTTTGCAAATAGCATTGTGTAGTGCCTTTGTAGTACTAATGTGTCGCAAAATGTAACACACAGTGCGGTTTGTGAACAGGGAACATAATGTACAGTAAGCGTGTGACATTTGTAGTGTCGCGCCAGTGAATGAATTGGTTGCTGGGCACTACCATTAAAGTAAAATATGGAGGGGCGATAGCGGGTTCGGCGTACCCGTTTCCCCCTCAGTTTCCAGAGTTGTTGAATGTGCCTCAGGTCATGTGACCGAGGTTATGTAATAAAGTGAGCCCAGGGGGCGGAGTCTCATGTATGTGCTAACATGAAGGGCCGGGTTCGGACGGACTGTGCTGAATACATCGAACCCTGCTCACGGGTCCGGAGTTATACACCAGAGCGATGTGTCCGAGTATTTATGGTGTGCTGAGTGCCGGTATTCCCCGACACTACATTTTGGTGATGAGGGTGTCGCGCACGCCGAACGCTGTTTACCGTGGTGGACGCTCTCACTGTGGTGCTCGTGCCACGTGGACTACAGCTGGTGTCACGCATATTAAATGCTGGATCCCGTGGCGGCCGCTCTTATCGCGGTGCTCGTGCCACGTGGACTGCAGCTTAAAGCCCACATCGTGCAGGGAGCGACGGTCTCCTCTCATCACAAAAAAATAATAATTGGACAGCCTGCTGATGGTCATCTGGCCCCTGAGTGAGTATTACCTCACTGTTCTGCACCTAGCACTGACATTTGCAGTAAGGGCCGGCAGCTCCAGTAGCAAGTATCGCGCAACTTGCCTGTCCACAGTTTTGGACTCACCCCAGCACACAGTGTTTGTTGTGCTACCACGCCCATCACCTCCAGTGTCCGGCCAGTTCCTCCAGTGCCTACCCTGCTACTTACCCTGCATTAGTGCTGCTGTGCCACACACCGCCTTTGCTGCTCCTCCTCCCGCAGACTGTGTAATCTTCTCTCCGTACGCTCTTCTGCACAACAGATGCTTTGTCCCTCCTCCATCATGTCAGGCATTCCTCCTGTTGAGCCTTTCGTTGTGGAGGGTGCCCCATCTTTGCAGGCTCCAAAGTGGAAGGAATGGGTAGAGAGGGTTCTGCTGTTTTTCGAAGCGACAAAAGTAGAAGATGATCAGTAACGGGCCCTGCTCATTCATTTGGGAGGAAGAGAAATCTACAAAATTACAAAAAACCTGGTTGAAGATGCACCCAAGACTCACATCACGTTAATAGCAGCCCTCAATAGGCATTTCGAGCCTATGGCCAATACTGATTACGAGCAGGTCGTTTTCAGACAAGCCAGACAACACATGGAAGAGTCTATTGACTCTTTCCACATGAGACTGCGTGATCTAGCCAGCACATGTAGGTTTGTGGACGAAGCAGAAGAGATACGGGAGCAGATAATTCAAGGGTGCACATCAACAAAACTGAGAGAACGCATTCTTGAGGAGTCCGGAAGGTCCTTGGCAGACATCCTCATGATGGGACGCACAAAAGAACTTTCAAAAGCCCGAGCATCACATATGGAGGCGGCACTACAAAGGCCAATCAAGGAAGAAGCTGTCAACACCATGGCGATGCCACCCAATAAAGCAAAGTGTCGTACATATAAGCCATCGGCAAGAACACGCAGCCACTGTGGCGGTCCGCCACACAAGCCAACCGAATGCCCGGCGAAAGGAAAGACATGCGTTGGTTGTGGGAAACTGAATCACTTCGTCAAAGTATGCAGGTCGAGCGAAACACGAACAAATAAGGCACCCATCAATGTGACAACAAGCAAATCCGAACACGGAAGCAATATGGATATATAGATGATGACGAGACAGAGGAACATGTCATTCACTCCCTGTTTACAATAGGGAACGCCGCACAGTCGTCAAAGAGACTACCCAAATGTCAGATCAAAGTAGGTAATCACAACATTGTAGCAGTTGTGGACACAGGAGCATCTATAAACATCCTAGCAGCCAACGAGTATGGGAAAATTAGCCCACTCCCAATTTTAAACAAAGCAAAAATCAGAGTATATGCATACGGACAAAACACGCTGTTAGCCTTGAGAGGAGTGTTTCACATGACCGTCACATATGAAGCAAAGACAGTCAGCACTAAAGTGTATGTGGCTAAAGAAGGAAATGGAATGTTCTTGGGTTGTAAAACAGCTGAGGAGCTAGAGGTGGTCGTTTTCACTTTTGGCATACATCAAGAGTCAGTGGAAGAGCTCCTTACACAATACCACAAGGTGTTTGAAGGGATTGGATGTTTGAAGAACAAAGAGATAAAACTACACATTGACAACACTGTCCAACCAGTGGTCTTACGGCACCGACGCATAGCCTTCCACCTCAGACCACAAGTGGAGAAAGATTTAGACCAGCTGAAGAGAGCTGACATCATTGAGAAGGTGACAGGACCAATGCCATGGGTATCACCAATAGTAGTAGCACGAAAGCCAAAGCAACCTGGCGAAGTCCGCATCTGCGTCGACATGCACCTTCCCAACATAGCCATTCGACGAGAGAGACACCTAACACCCACGATAGATGATATAATTGGAGAATTAAGTGGTTCGAGTTGGTTCTCAAAGCTAGACCTTCGGTCAGGTTACCACCAGCTAGTACTGTCCATGGAATCACGCTACATCACGACCTTCTCCATACACGTGGATTTGAGGCGCTATAAGCGGCTAAGTTTTGGAATATCCAGCGCGGCTGATGTATTTCAAAATACTATACAGCAGCTGTTAATAGGTTTACCAGGTACCATCAATGTCAGTGACGACATACTCATTCATGCGCCAACCTTAGCAGAACACCACTCCAGACTTAAGGGTGTCCTACAGAGGATACAAGAGTCAGGTTTGACCCTTCACCGTCAAAAGTGCGAATTCCTGAAGAATCAGATACAGTTCTTTGGGTATGTGTTCTCCGCAACTGGGTCGCTCCTGACCCTACGAAGGTGCAAGATGTCAAGAACGCTCCTCCCCCTTCCTGTGTGACGGAAGTCTGAAGTTTCCTCTGGATGGTGAATTATTGTGGTTGTTTTATTAAAGATCTCGCATCACTCACTCAACCCCTCAGAATGCTGACCAAGTCCTCGGGACCCTGGACATGGGGTCCAAATCAACAACAGGCATTTGAGACAGTCAAAGACGCTCTATCGAGCGACACGATCCTCCGGTACTTCGACCCAAAGAGAGACACCAAAGTTGCTGTTGATGCAGGGCCAAAAGGTCTAGGTGCTGTACTATTCCAAAAGCAAGATGACGGTGACTGGGCTCCGGTAGCTTTCGCCAGTAGATCCCTCACGGAGACAGAACAGAGATACTCCCAAATCGAAAAGGAAGCTATTGCAGTACACTGGGGATGTAAACACTTCCACATCTACGTTTATGGCTGCCCTTTTTTTGGTAACCTCTGACCACAAACCGCTTATACCCCTGTTCAATGGCACTGCCTTCAAGCCCCCTCCAAGAATTGAAAAATGGATGCTCCAATTGCAAGACTTTGGGAGCCTACCAGATGGTCGGCATACAATGGTTATAATTGATGACTTCTCTAAATATCCAGAAGTTTAAGTTCTTCCCTCCATCTCGGCCGAGATAGTTATTACCCTCATCGAGAAAATCATGGCCACCCACGGACTCATCCGAGAAATCAAGACTGACAATGGTCCACCATTTCAGAGCCGAGAGTTAGCTGGGTATCTCGAGAGCGTTGGTGTCAGGCATCAGCAGATCACCCCTCGGTGGCCACAAGCTAATGGTGAAGTTGAACGTTTTATGAGGACACTGAACAAGGTAATACGCATTGCACATGCTGGTGGACAGCCGGTTGAGCACGCAATATACTCCTTTCTGAGGAACTACCGTCAGACTCCTCACTCTACCACCAACAGAGCACCGGGGCATGTGATTTTTGGAAGAGCAACTGTTGATTCAATACCACACCACCAATCCTGGGTCCCCAGTTCTGTGGACCTAGACAAAGCGCATGAAACCAACAACAGATATGCCTGCATCCGTAGATGAGTGCAATACTCAGACCTCAAAGTGGGTGATTTTGTGCTGCTCAAACAGCTGTCCCCGGGCAGTAAATTTTGCATGCCCTTTGACCCTGCCCCGTGGCGAATTCTGAAACAGCATGGATCTTCCGTAGTAGCACGACGTGGTACAGAGTCAGTGACTCGCAATGTGTTGCTGTTTAAAAGGTTCTGCTCCCCTAATGCGTTTTGTCCAGTGGAGGTATCCTCTGAGCCAGCGGGTGGTCAGCCATCCGTGGACTGGGATTACGATGACAATGACATATCATGTCGCGAGACAGGTGGTGACAACCTGCCAGACGCTATAACAGAATGTACCCCCGCTGACAGCGAGACACTCAGTACCAGTAAAGGCAGAGCTGACAGCACCAGTTACTATCTGCGCAATAATCCGGCTCTGTCAGTGGAGCTACGTGACCATGAGACTGATGACTAGATGTTGAATGTATTTGTAATTTGTGTAGTTCTGTGTTTTTGATTTTTGGGAGGAATGTAGTGTTGCGCCAGTGAATGAACTGGTTGCTGGGCACTACCATTAAAGTAAAATATGGAGGGGCGATGGTGGGTTCGGCGTACCCGTTTCCCCCTCAGTTTCCAGAGTTGTTGAATGTGCCTCAGGTCATGTGACCGAGGTTATGTAATAAAGTGAGCCCAGGGGGCGGGGTCTCATGTATGTGCTAGCGCGAAGGGCCGGGATCGGACGGACCGCGCTGAATATATCAAATCCTGCTCACAGGTCCTGAGTTACACCAGAGCACTGTGTCCAAGTATTTATGGTGTGCTGAGTGCCAGTATTCCCGACACTACATTTTGGCGATGAGGGTGTCGCGCAAGTCGAACGCTGTTTCCCATGGCGGATGCTCTCACCGCGGTGCTCGTGCCACGTGGACTACAGCTGGTGTCGCGCACATTGAACGCTGCATCCTGTGGCGGACGCTCTTATCGCGGTGCTCGTGCCACGTGGACTGCAGCTGAAAGTCCACAATGTGAAAAATATATACTTTTTTTTTTTTATATTTTCTTGTTAAATTGAAATTATTTATATGTTTATTTTCACTTTATTGTACATTATTTTCTATGGGGGTCTATTCTAAGTCCCTACCTGCAATATATTTTATGGAATACTTGTGAGTGAACATGTGTGCTGCAGCCATGCCTATAGAAGTGCAGTTTGTAAATAAGAGTGGGATTACTCTTTTGTCAGTTGGTGCATGGCTGTCTCTTTACCCATCCCAAGCCATCCCTTAACCCCTCCTAAGTCTTCTCTAAACCTCTCTCCTTTACTCATAAATATTCCTAATTTTCCAGCCACACCTCCCGTCCCTCCCACATTTACTGCTAACTCATAGATTTGCATTTAAGGAGACCTCGATGTCTGGAAGGAGATCTCTGCACAAAAAGATTGAATTGGCCGAGTAAATCCGCACGTAGTTTGCAAATAGCATTGTGTAGTGCATTTGTAGTTCTTATGTGTCGCAAAATGTAACAGAAAGTGCGGTTTGTGAATAGGGCACATAATGTACAGTAAGCGTGTGACATTGACGATATGATCCCTATGGTTCTTTCCCCTGTCATTCTGTGCCATTAAACAATCCTTACACAACAACGTACGAATTCAGTTTTGGGGTTACATGATGATTCACACCTACTTTTCATCTTAAGCATTAATTCCATCGGTGTGTTGAAAGCTATTGCTAGGATGACATGGTATTGTATGTATGACTTTATGGAGAGTTCATGGGGGAACGGGAGCTAGGGTTACCTTTCTACCGTAACTGAAATTCCAGTATTTTTAGGTTTTGTGGGGTATCCACTGTCCCCGCCAAAGTTAACTGACATTTTCCACTGAATATATATTTTTATATTCGCTACCGACACTTTTGATGGGGCGATATGGACCCTGTTAAAAACAGAGGAGTGTGTAACTTTATAAAAGATTACAAAAACAATTATGATTAAAAACTTAAATGGAAAGGACTGTATGGTTAAGTTCCAAACCTAATAAAAAAATCCTAATGTGCCAATTATGCCACCATAGTCCCCACTTCCCCCAAGTACACTGGCCATGATCGATCCGTGATACTGTTACGGTGTTGGTATCATTTTTTGTTTCCTGGCTGTGCATATACGAATTTAGAGATGCTGTTGGTACACACACATACAGTTACATTGACATTAACTGAAGTGAAGGCTGCAGCATCACTTTCAACAACAATTCTCACAGTATTACATATGGAAACGAAGTTGTATTACTGCTGTTGTCAAACATATAGGAAAATAATCATATGTGGTTTTAACGATCACAATGATGTGAGATCATGAGGGATTTATTATGGGATTTAAAGTTGCACAGCTAACCAAATCTGGTGATTTGCAGTGGCTTTGGGGTTTGGATACTAACGTCAATGCTCCTTCAACTAATTTTCTTATGTTTGTTTTCTATAATGTTTAATATTCGCTGATCTTGACAGGGCCCTGCGTCCAGTCCCCTATCTTTAATGGAAGGGTATACATGCATCTTTGTGACTCGCAAAGAGTGCTTTGAGTTTGAAGCTCCAGTACGGTGTTGCTTTTTCTTTGCACACAAATGTGGGGATGGAGTGACACTCGTGCTGTCCTTAAGCTTCACGGATGTCAGTCATTCATTCACCATGTTTTCTGCTGATATGAGATACTCTGTGCAGGCTTGCGGATTTACTTTTTTTCTTTGCAGTTTTATCACCCTTGGATTTCACCATGTGTTCCATTAGTGTACGAAACTCCTTTCGCCCATGGACCATGGCCATGGCCAATAGAATTATGTGGCAGGGGAGTGTCACAGTATGCAGCAGAGTTGAGTAAATAATACCATAATATCATATATTGTGTGGCAATAAGTTCTGTATTTACTGGGGTTAAAGCATTAACCGTGTTAGTAGCCAAGCAATCTTAGTCAGCTTTGCAATCTTCACATCATTTGAAACCACATCTTACTTAGGGGACACTTTACGCCCCTGTCATCTATGTCATCTACATGACATACTATAGGAAACACTAAAGCTAAATAGAAACTCCTTATCTAATTTGGCAGAAGCTGAAAATAAGCATTCTTTCCACACACATAATAAACTCTAACAGTAGATTCCTCTACTAATAGCACAACATCACTAGCTCTGAGCTCTTAAACACAATTGATCCAACCCATCAGCTGGCCTTTGAGCCTGATTTTTATCTCTTACCGCACATAAATGTCCCCACTTTTGTAAAGCCGGTTACGTTTTGGGTGCATTCCTAAGTCCCTAACTGCTGCTTCTTCCTTTTCCCAACCAGTTATTTTTCCTTTCCTTACTCCTTCTCCAGCTTTCGATTTTCATGAATTCATTTCTCTATAAAAAAAATAAAAAAAACTTCCTCAGCATTATTCAACTTACATGAAGCCTTAAACGTAATTGGTATAGTTGAAATAATTTGTGTGATAGGCCTCATTTAATGATACATGCGATCCATGGATTTCGGCCCTGGTTGTGGATTTAAAGACTTATACATAGGCACATTATCCATCAGCATATAAACTTGAAAAATAACATTCAAAGTGATTTGATGATAGAACAAACGCATAATCGCACTAAAGAGAATAGACTAAGTAAGAGGCAAATGCTGGTAGGTAACGCTCGCTTGAGTAGAAGCGGGAGGATACATGCAAATATAACAATCTTAAACACCCATTACCTTGGAATACTCATTTACAGCCTAAAGTAAGCATTGCCGCAACAATTTCACATTACATCTGTGCTGTAGGCATGGTTATATCTAATCTCAGTGGAAGCATGCTCAACAGAAAAGTTAAGACTCGCTAATAAACTCACTATTAATATAATTCTGGCTAATGCAAAGATTAATAAAATAATCTTCAACCTTTTTGTGTTAATGACACCATTATTTCTCTTGAATGAGATCAAAACACAAAAAAAGGAAAAAATCAAATACACTTGTTGACACTAACGTGAAAATAAACACATCTTTCAGTTCTTTTCACTGTAAATCGATTAGCTAGTGCTTAATGTACAAAATCAGGAACCTACGACTTTGACTGGATAGCTAAAAAGAAAACACTCTTCAGCTGGACACCTGTAGGATCCTAATCGCTTTATCTGGTTAAACTAAGGTACAAAAGGTGAATTTTCAACAGTATGGATGTATGTCACTTGAGGTCATTAATCAAAATATCATGTAATCCTTAGCTGTGGTAACATCATTCATGGGGGGGGGTTAAACACATTTTGATTATTTCCAGTTTCATAAATTCTCACAGCAGGATTGCTTTTAATATATTCAGTCATCTCAGGAGTGTAATACCTTCAGGTTGGCAATTCACATTTGCATGGGCAGTGCAGGAGCTCCTCTGCATAGCCCCATCGCGCATGTCACTGCCTGATTTACAGGCAGTGATATGCACGATGGGTGCTGCTGCACCCGCCGCACTGGAGCATTGACGAAGGCTCCATGTGGAGCCGTCGGCAATGTCCAGGCCCAGCATTCCACTGGGCCGGGTGGTGGAAGCACTGTTTCCGCCCGCTGGCCCAGCGGAATGTTGGTAATATAGCCGGCCGGGTTGTCAACGGGCTGGCGGTCTGTGTTCAGACCGCCAGCATGAACACGGCGGGTATTCCTGCCGTGTTCCTGATGTGCCCCTTAATCTCGTCTCTTACTTATTGGTGGGGAATACACTTTAACAACCTCCTAAGACTTTACACACTATGAATTATAAATATGAAATATGTACCTACTTAAAGCATTAATAAATATTGATTGCTTAATGAATAACGCTGCTGCTCTTAGATACATAGACTACTTCATCCCCTGAAAGAAAGTAATATGCACACTGGTGTTGTCTGGTACAGCACCACCAGTCTGCGCACTCTCCTATCGTCAGACACTGACCCAGCTGCAGAGGACGAGAGGGTCCCGTTCATCCCTCCTGCTGACACACACCTCCCCGAGCAGCAGCTCTCCAGCAGACATAGCGATGTGAATCACTGAGAGGTGCTCTGGAGGGTTGCAGATCTGATCTCCCCTTCACATACATCAGAGACGTCCAAGACTGGTCTTGCCTGTGCAGTGCCTGACCTCGAGGTGCCCTAAGTGATTAAATAGCATTTGCAGCCACAGCTAAAATCTGCGTTCTACGGTGAAGGGATCTGGCATTTCTGCTTTTCAGCTTGGCTCGGTGTTAGAGGAGTGGACAGCAGCAAGCTTAATGTGGTGGTGAGTTTTTGAATCACCCCCACCAGGGGCAGCACGAAGTCAGAGTATGATGCTGCTTACCTTCCAGCTGCTGTGTAGGGTGAGAGAGAGCAAACTAGGACGTCTGTAGCAGGCACCTGGGCTTCTATTCTCACCCGCCTGCCAACCTGTTTGTCTACCACAATCCAGAGACAGTCTTCGGCCTTCATGCTCAGTTGACTGACCGCAGAGCCAGTTCTCCTCGCCAGTCCACCCTTCCTCTCCCAAATCCAGTTCTCAAATGTTTGGTAAGGATAGCGTGGGCTTGTGGATTTCAGAGAATGAACAGAGGACGATTTGGCATAGTGAATAGGCGAATGGAGTGTGGAGTGAGTCAGCTGCCTTACGTGAGCTGACACATTGATGGGCATCGGAGATACAGAAGTGACTGGCTGAGGGGTCGGTGTGGCTTCTGCCCCAACTGCTCTCCTGCTCCAGTTGGCTCTTTTGTGTACTAAAGTGTTTTAAGTGAAGGTTGTCACTGTATGTCCACAGTTTTCAGTAGCCTGCGGCTCGCCATCGCCTGGGCCTGTGATCATTGTTTGGAGCTACCGTGGTCTGAGCAACTCTCCATCACTTCCCACCATTTTTCATTGCATTCTAGTCACTTGGTAGAATAACGTTTGTTGCAAGCCTCTGTGCTTTCCAAGGCGGCTTGGCTTTGTTGGACCGTAGCTCTAATTTACTGTGCACCCCTAAATAAAGGGGCAAAAAAGCTGAAAAAAAAAAAAAAAAAAAAGCCAGTCACTTGGAAGAAGAATCCTTCACAGTTATAAAACCTGGAAGAGTGTTATTCTCTGGTCTTTGCAGACCTTAAAACACTACCAAAACAGACTAATAATGCTGCATTTTCAATTAATACTGGCTGGTCAGATGAGGGTATTAAAAGATACTTTAACCACAAACACGAGGAAGGAGATCCTGAGTGGACAGATAAGCATACAGCACTTATAGACTTTGATTTCAGTGAGTGCTCAGCTCATAATACAAGTCTGCTGCCATCACTGCCCCCAACATAGTGAAAACCTCAAGGACAGATGATATACCCACTGTAGATACTGAAAAAGAATTGTCCGTGGTGGTGGAAGATATTGAAGTACATCCATCAATTGAGAACTCCTCCATTATGATTTCATTTGACGACAAAAGCCTGATTTTACTTGAAGAACCAAGAGTGAACCCTAGAAGGTGTATAAATTCCGTAAATGTGTCAAGATCAGAAAATACCAGTAAGATCCCATCGTATGAGGGTCTAATTGTTTTGCTCCTCCCTAGAGAAACAGATGCTCTTGTTCTGGAATCTGTATCACAAGAAAAGCTATGTATGATTTTTGCCACTCGTCCGTCCTGTGCTCCATCAGAGAATAAACTTCCACTGTCACCTATTATACAAATCATGAAACCTCATGTCACCATCCTGGTATCAGATAATCAATGTCCACCTTTGGAAGAAGAGGAAACTCCTTGTAACAGGCCTTTTGTACTATCTAGACACCAAGGCACGGTATCTGTTGCTCTCCATACACCACTGTTTTGTCCCACAACTTCGATTAAGCCTGACTCTCGCAAGCCTGACCTGCGAGCTCTTGTGTAGGAGAGGAGATGGCCTGGAGACAACTAATGGAAAAAAACATCTCCGCTATAGGTAGAGCGGGAGAAATACATGTTGACTAATTTGATGTCCAAACAATGATTTTACAAAATGTGACGCAAGAAGACACCAATAGCTGCTACTCAACCCAGGGGACGCAAACTGATCTAATGCTCCAGTCCCTGAAGGGCCCTGATGGCACTATGGAGCAGGCTGAGACAGCTAGCAGGCACCCATTTTACTGCTACTGATAAGTGTGATGTTGAACCTTGCAATTTGAACCCTAACGTTCATAAGGTGGTCAATGTTTACTCCATCCCTGAATTGAAGGCACAAGAAAATCTCTCCAGGCCGCTGATACCCTCAGATAGAGGTCAGTATTTGGTGGTCGCATCCCACCCTAAGATAATTAGTCAACCGGGTACGGTGGAGCCTTTGGACTCTTCCTCTAGACTCAATCCAGCGATCTCTGAAATAAACTATTTAAAAAGAGTCTCACTATACCTTGAATATGCACCACAGGAGAGGGAGGATATATTAAATTGGGGCAACTTATTAAAACTATTTGCTTCCGTCCCAAGTTTAATCAGTATATCTACTAAGGACATCAACTATATCGCCATCAGGGAAGGACTGAGTGAGGAATACAATGTAAGAAATGAAATTTGTTTTTTTTGATAATAAGGCTCATCAAGTACACGCAGAAAAGGAAAGACTGAAACATTGAGGTATAAGGATCGTCACACGGGCTGAAGTTAAATATTCCCCAATTTTTGTTTGTGGTAAACCCCAGTCAGTCAGGAGCAATGATGCTTCAAATTATGCCCCTTCGGAAAAAGTATAATTGAATATAACAATTATTTCATAGAACACCAGGGGCTACAAGAAATTAGGGGCTTATTTAGAAGCCCCTTGCTCCACAGTAGGGTCACATTTTGTGGCGATCCTGTGCCGCTGTGCCCTGCTCCATATTTACAAGGTGGTGTTAAGCCACTTTTCATGGCTTAACTTGGCCTTGTAAATATGGGCCGCCCTGATGCCATTTTCTGAGGCAAAGCGGCGTTCAATGGGTGATGCTGTGTGCGTACCCACGCAACACCCATTGCGTTTTGACACTGCCCCAGATTTGCAAGGAAACGTAAATCTGATGCAGCACCAAAAACAAACGTATCCCCAACGGTGGCGTTAGAGTGGCGTAACAAGGAGAAATACTTGTTTCTCCTAGTTTTTTTTCTCTTTCTATGTGTGATGCATTTTGCAGCACACATAGGAGGAGTAAAACGCCATTAATGATTGTTTTTGTGCAGGAAGGTATCCCTTCCAGCACATAAACAATTACCCCCACAACCTAGGCATCATTGCACCATTGTGCAACGGGACTTGCGTTAGTGCTAGGCAACTGGGAGAAAAAAATGAATACAAAAAATTCAAGATCGACACTTTGACACAGCTAAAGCCAGATCATTCAAATTCCATGTGGCTAGTAGCCAGTGACTTCAAAGGCAATCTGCTAATTAATATGGATGAAAAAGAGTAGGTGGACGTTGAAGGTACAATATGGAACATCCCTTCACTGGAACCCACCTCCACTCAGAGAAGCTCAAAGATTATCACGGAGCTCTCATCTTCTCTTCATACAATGGGCTTGTTTCCCTCAACGTCAGGAGTGCTACTGATCATAAGCAGCCTATACGCATATCTCACGTGAAAGACTTGCAACACTTGAATACTTGTGGTTATGATCCAAGATTTTATTCGGACCAAGTATTTTAAAATCGAACATAACTTAATGAGTAATAATGCTATAGTATCATGCTCTCTCCATCTGGAGACTGCTCCTTTTCATAAGGAAATTCGGTTAGGAGACCAAGCTGAACTGGAAGCTAATAAACGGATAAGGCGGAATATTACGTTTGAGCTTCCGACTGTGAAGTTTTTACAAACTTATCTGCAGGCTGATTTACAACTGAGTTATTAAAATCCTTAGTGATCCATCAGTGATCTTGCTTAAAAGATGACTAAATGGAAGTGTAAGGGTAGAACGCAAGGATCCATTGAACATCACACAGACAGATGAGACCAAACTAGCACACAAGGATTACAGGCTATGTCTACATGAGAAAAAAGGTGTGATATGAACATCCAATGGTAAGCAGTCTTATTGGCTATAAAATCAAGAGATTCTAAAAACCTCTGGTGCATAGTTCATAAGGTGTCAGGGAAACAAAAACAAGAGGAGCTCTTTAGCATTTCCATGGCAGGTTGGACAGCATAAATATCTACTTTGTATGTTGATCAAACTTCAACTTTAGTGGCCTCTCGGGCACTGTACTCCGATGACATGCCAAGCCATGTAGTTGGTCCTTTGAATAAAATGTCTGACAAGATGGTCCAGAATGACTGGGCAACAATTAGATCTGCAGGCGCTACAGGCCCCATAGGGCTTCTGGCAACCATCTTTAAAGCAGCGATGGACAAATGGGCCTCCTACGCAACCCCACTGTTCAACACATGTTCATTAGGCAATATCGTGCCAGAGAGCTGGCGTGGGTCCCTAGTAGTTCCAATTCGCAAGACGGGCGCCTGGGATAAGCCAGAAAACTTCAGACTTCTTGCCCTTCTGGATGCTGAGGAGAAATGCAATGCTAAAATTCTCCATAAGCAATTAGAGGCTTCAGCCCAAGATAAGAAAATCATTCCTGTCTCACAGACTGGTTTTCAAAAGGGCGAGGGCACACAGAATAACCGAAGATGTATGCCAGTTTTGATTAACAAAGCGGCAAAAAAAGAGTGCTGGTTAACATTATAGCACTTTTATTGACTTTGCCACAGCCTTCCATAAGGTAGACAGAGGTTTGCTATGGGTTAAACTGACAACATGGGGCCTTCCATCATGTTTGTTGTCCGCTATCATGAGGCTTTATACAAACACATGGGTCAAAGTATGAATGTCCAGCAAATGGGGTCTCATCAGCAAAGATTCACACAACAGCTTTCAACAAGGGTGTATCTTGACCCCTTTACTTTTTAATTTATATTTGACAAACTTTAAAGAGAAGTTCAGTAGTGTCAAGTGTTTTCCACCTAAACCCCTAGGGAAGAGAGTGCATGTGCTACAATATGTCGACGATACAATACTCATGGACCAAACTTCAATTGGGCTTCAAAGAGCTCTGACAAGCCTGGCAGAGTATTGCAAGACCAACAAACTTAGCATCAAAGTAACGAAAACTAAGATCTTAATTTTCGGCAAAAAGAGTATTAAAAGAGGAGCATGGTTTATAGATGGCCAAAAGGTCGAAAGAGTGTCTAAATCAAGTATTTGGGTGTTATGGATAAATGAGTGTGGCATTCCAACTCCTCATGTTGAGGCCTTAATTACTTCAGCTAATCTTCTTACCTTCGTCTTCCAGCACCTTTTCAAGAATCTCTCAGGTCCAGATTTAAAGACAGTTCGTAAAGTTTTTTAATGTAAACTTGTGTCCACGCTTGTATATAGAGCCTTTTTTCTTCTTAAATTGTATAACAAGTTGGCTTGATCAGGCCTAATGGCTATGTTATAGGCATCTCTTCAAGCTACCGGCCTCTACATTAGAGGCTCAAATTCACCTGGAATTTAATCTGGCCAGTCAAAAGTATGTTTTAAATGGAAGCTTCCTTTCAATATGCTCCAAGCTTGCTATGGCGGAGCAGGGATTGCTTATCGACTCTTGTGGGACATGGTGCAAAATCCAGAATCCGATCGCTGCACTCTCTACCAGTCAGCTATGGATCTACTTGCTCCTAGAGAGCTCACGCTGGCCGCATGACCATCAAAAAGACTTTCAAAGCTACTTATAAAGCAAACAATGGTATTACCAGCCCAAGATTATATAAATATGGTCCTCGCTAAAACGAAAGTGGATTTAAAAGCTTCCCTATATCAAACAATGACACTTCAGGTGTATTTGTCCCTTCCAGTTAATCTGAAGGACAAGCTGGTACGCTGTGCTTTGGCCTAATTCCACTTATGGCCTGCCAGTATGGTCAACTGTCTGGCATTCAGGCTGTGGTATGTAGGGGCTGTGGTTTCAGGCAAGAATCACTATCACACATCCAATGCCTGTGCCCTTATTTGTCCTCACTTAGACAATATTGGTTTTTACCCCTCTTTAGGCAACTGAACATTAGCGCCTGTAATATTGCTCCCATAGAATGCCTGAAAGGAGATTTGTGCCAGCTAACCGCCAGATTTATAAAGTCTATGACGCATTCCTTCAGCAATGCTTAAAAGGGTAGTACCTTGAACTTACAGCTCATCGTCCAATGTTCATATCTCTGAGTACCAGGAGATCGTCTCTGGTTGATGTTACCTGCAACCCTGACATTTACTGATATCTGAACTTTTTTCTTAATGTTTTGGACAATGACAATGACAATGGGAGGCTCTGCTCCCGTCCTTGTTGACTTGAAAGCACTGAATCGCACTTACACTTTTTCTCATTCTTTATCTGTAATGGTGATATTCAAGCTGTATGCAGCCTTCAGGTTGCTGCTAGTATGAATGAGTATTTTTTCTGCAAATTTTACCCTTAGTTTATGTTCTACTCTTTCTGGAAGACTGCCATTATAGCGACTGAGATATTTTTTATGGCCATTGTGCTTTCTCTTGTATTTTGTGGTTTTATTCTTTATAATGTGATATTTTATTATTTTGATAGAAGCTAATCTATAGGTTTATGTTCTATTCCATCCTTTGTATTGTGTTTTTAAAGTACTTCGTGCTTTTACTTTTGGTAACGTTTGCTATGATTCTAAGTAATCGAGCAACAGAATAAACTTTGAACATAATTGAAACCTTTGCATTGTTACCACAAATTACCTTTCTTGTGGCCTTCTATAGTTTGTATTATGTATGTATTTGTTAATAGTGTTTTTTTTAAAATGCCACTCATACAATAAACCTACACCTTGTTTTAAAAGATATAGGGGGTCATTACAGGCTGGCGGTACCTACCTCCACTAAGCCAAACCGCCAAGTCAACACACTGACCGCCACGGTGGTTCCGAACACCGGGCTGGAGACTTCAGTCTCCAGCCTGGCAGCCGTCACTAGGCCGCCCATGGCATTTTGACCCCGCCCACCGCCATGGTATCCGTGGTTTCTGTACCGCCACGGAAACCATGGCGGTAGGCACTATCAGTGCCAGGGAATTTCTTCCCTGGCACTGATAGGGGTCTCCCCGCCCCCTCCGTCTCCCCAGAGTCTTCCCCCACCCTCCCCCTCCCAACCCACTCTATATACACACATACACGCACATACATACACACCCATACACACACACATACACACATTCAGCCACGCATGCATACATTCATAAACACTCAAAGCAACACTCACTAACATACATCCAGGAACACACGCACTCACACGACACAACATGCACGTATACACACACACACCCACTCATACACACACAATACACATTCATGCACACATTCACACACAGTCAGACACCCCCCCACACACACAACACCCCCACCCCCTTCTCCTGTCGGACTCACCTGCTTGCATCCGCCAGCAAAACACCGCCAGGTCGTATTATGAAACATGATACAGTAGGTGGTGTGTTGCTGATGTGGCGCTGCCACTGGCAGCAGCGCCACCTTACCACCGCCATGACAGAAGGCTGGCAGAATTCCGGCTACGGTCATAATGGCATGGACGGTCTGTAGGCATGGAGACGGTATGTTGGCAGCCGTCGCCGTGGTGGTAGGTGGCATTTGCCGCCAAGGTCCTAATGAGGGCCATCGTTTTTAATTATATTTTGAAAATGAAAATCATTATTCTAGCGTACATTTGAAATCACTAGTTGGATTTAGGCAACCCTATTTACTGAAAATGAAATGGAATTATCTCAAGCAGCCCAACCATTAAAAATGAAAAACATATTCACAATATAATAATAGTCATGACAGTTATATACCTTCCCACATTAGCTGCAGGAAATTATTGATCATTGACATTACATTAGTTGAGTCATTAAAACACCTGTGAATTTTTCCAGATCCTGTTCTTAACAAAATACTTCTAGCTTTACAACAGTTGGGGCTGGTTTCTTTCATGACCTGGAGCCCCAATTCTCTGAAAGCTAAAGTAAGGGAGGTATTGCTAATACGTTTGGACAAATACACACAATGCTCCCCAGCTTTTGAAATTGAATGCTGCAAAATCACCGTAGACCAGGAGTCTTCAAACTAGGGGGCGGGCCCCCCTATGGGGAGAGCTCTAGTGATCCAGTGGTGGGGGGAGGAAGGGTGCCAGGCTCTGGCCAAAAGAAGCAATAGCTGAAAACAGGGCTTTGTTTTAATTTGAAAAAAATGAGCAGCAGTAAACCGCTCTGTAATGGGCCATCACCAACATGTTGAATTATTTACGTCCAAGCTCAGAGTATTTGTCAAGAGGGAAGAGACTCTAAATGCTCTTCAAAACCCCCACGCCCACTTCTAATATTCACAGTGTGGATACTTTTAGACAGTATTGAGGCCTGCCTGACCAGAATAGTATGTTTGGCATCATGTATTTGGTTGCATTTTTAAAACAATATCAGAATCTAACTACAATGTTTAAATAATTCTAGAAATATTCAAACATCGGCAATTTAATACAATAATTATACCATATTTGAAGGGGGGGGGGCACGATGATTTTTCTTTTTCACTAAGGAGGGTGTGGCATTAAAAAGTTTGAAGACCACTGCCATAGACCAAGGCAATTCCGAAACAACTTCCAAGACGATAGAAGGTCGTTCATTGGTATTTAAAGGAATCTTGACTGTAAAATATTATCTCTTAGGTTTCTTTAACCCGTTGGGTGCCTTGGACATAATAGTTACGTCCTGGGAAGCACCGCTCGGGTGCCCAGAACGTAACCGTTGCGTCCTGCAGCAGGCCCTCTGGGGAAGCCATCCCACCCTCCTAGGGCAGGACTGGAAGGGGAATCGCTTCCCCTTCCACCCCGCCCCCTTCAGCCCCATCTAATGACATCAGTGCACGATCGTGCGCTGACATCTTTAGAGGCTGCCCACTGCGCTGGAAGCCTTTTGCTTCTAGCACGTCGAGTGAGAAGAAGGTAAGTTTCTCCTCCGTACGGGGAGTGAATTCCTCTAAAAGAGGCATCGGGGGAAAGGAAAGGGTTTTGCTTTTCCTCAATGTCTCTTTCAGCATTCCTGCTGCCCTATTGCCCACCAAAGGGGGCAATATATTTCATGCCATTTCTGCGGCACATCTGGCTACATTTTTTTAGGCCCATCTGCCCCCAACTTGGGCAGGAGCCACCAAGATGCCATGGATTTTGTATGTGTGTGCTTTGTGTGGGGGAGTGGCCCCTTGGGCAAGGGTTGCTCCCCAAGGGTGGGCCAATATTATTTACACCATTTCGGCCTATTATTTTTAGGCCTATCTGCCCCCAAGGGGGACAGAAGATACTAAGGTGCCAGGGATTTTTTTAGCTTTGTTTTCTTTTTTTTGTAGGGGGTGCCTCTTGGGCACGGGATTCAGCACAGTACTGATGGCCCTTTCTGCCCCCTTGGGGGAAGATCGGCCTAGTTTTTTTAAGCCCATCTGCCCCCAAGGGGGCAGAGACCACTAGACACCCAGGAAAATGTCTAAATGTTTGATGGCGGGGTGTTTGTTAACTGGCAAAGTATTCACATTTGTGATTATAACAGTTTACTTCTCCTTTTTGTTCTAGTTCAAAGCTTTTGATTCCTCTGCTGTGGCGCGTTGCGGTTTTGGTAGTGGTTGGCCTGCAGTTTGTGTAGTTGCATGTTTTAGGTAAGTAAAAACGATTCACTCCAAAGGAGTATTGTTGTCATGTATGAATGACATGTTTGTAGGTGGTGTACTAAATGCAGGATTGTGTGTGAAATTGTCCTTAGATTTGTGCACAATAATATTCGTTGTCTTGTGTCTAATTTGTTTTTCTTTTTTCTTTTTAGTGGGATATCATTGGTGATTGCTGTATCTGTGCGGGGTAGTTGCTGGTGACTCTAGCTTTTTCAGGTAAGTGAGTGGTATAGTTTTTGAGAAAATAACTCTTTGTGATAAAGCCACACTTTGTTTAGTATTACTTATTGTAGACAGTGCTGGTTGTTGTTGGTGCATTTGTCACGTTACACTTCTTAGAAAGGATCACGGCTAGCCGCAGAGTGACTGTTCAGCAGGTTGTTGCCATGCTTGTTGAGCCGTCTTCTGACCATGATTATGAGACTGACTCTGCATCTGAGGCAGAGGAGGAAGTGAGAGATTCTGGCAGTGAGTTTTCTGCCGAGAGGAATCTTCTGATGAGGAAGCCGCTCTTAGTGCAGATGAAGGGCCTGTTTTAGAGGAGGACATTGATGTGCCAATAGTGCAGCAGCCTGGGGCTGAAAGGTTTCCCATTGGAAGACCTGACACCTGGGTTGACCCTAACATGGAGCAGCCACAGTTGCCTGCCTTTACTGGTCTCCCATGGGTAAATACGGAAAACTTTTTGCCTGTCAATTTCTTTGAGTTGTTTATGGACGATGTATTTTTGGAAGAGATTGTTGAACAGACTAATTTGTATGCGGAGCAGAATTTGAGGGAGAAACCTGCCAGACTTAGACCTCAGTCTAGAGCTACCCAGTGGATTCCCACAAATCTGGAAGAGATGAAAAAGTTATTGGGTTTGACTTTTTTGATGGTCTACTAGTACCTTGATGGCAACGGCTATATTTCCTGAAACCATGACTCGTAATAGGTATTTGCTTCCTCTTCGGAAGCTGCATTTTGTTGACAATGCTTTAGCCTTGCCACGAGATCACCCTGTTCATGACCGCCATTTTGAGATTAGGCCTATCCTTGATCACTTTGTAGATTGGTTTTCAGAGTTGTATGTTCCAGGCAAAGAAAAAAGTGTGAATGAGTCTTTGGTCCTGTCTAAGGGTCATTTGATTTTTAGGCAGTACATTCCTACCAAGAGGGCACAGTACGGAATTAAATTGTATATGCTGTTTGAAAGTAGTACAGGATATGTTTATAATTTCCAGGTCTACACTGGTAGGGATTCCAGTACTGACCCCCCCTAGTTGTCCGCCCACTTTTGGAGTTAGTGAGAAAATTGTGTGGAAACCTAGTAGACAACTATTTAACAAAAGTCACCATTTGTATGTAGATAACTTCTACACTGGAGTGCAGTTGTTCAAGAAATAGTTCAGAGTGGACACTGTTGCTTGTGGCACAATCTGCTATAACCAGAAAGGTTATCCAAGGGAGCTTGTTTGTAAAAAAACGTGAGAAGGGACAGTCCAGTGCCTTGCGAAATGATGAGCTGCTAGCTCTGAAATTTGAAGACAGGAGGGATGTGTACATGCTAACTACCATCCAGGATGAGAGTACTTCACCTGTGGCTGTTTTGGGTCAAGTTACAGTGCGCAAACCTGTGTGCATTTTAGACTACAATAAGCACATGGGTGGTGTTGATAGAGTAGATCAGATGTTGGAATCTTACACTGCTGTTTGTAAGTCTTATGTTTGGTATAAAAAGTTGGTGATTCATTTGTTTAATCTAGCAACTTTTAATGCTTTTACTGTGTTCAAGGATTGTTCCCCTGAGTCAAGGATGAAATGTGTTAAATTTCAGGTGTCAGTGATAGAGAGCCTTGTTGTGGTGGATCATGCAAGAGTTCCTACAGTAGCAGTGGTGGAGGATGTGGCTAGGTTGAAAGATCACCACTTTCCTGATCAGATTCCTCCCACTCCCAAAAAAGACTTTCCCACTAAGGAAAGTAGCGTCTGTGCCCGAAGAGGTATTCGGAGGGAGACTCAGATGTACTGCCCCGATTGCCCTTCAAAGCCTGGGCTGTGTATAGCTGGCTGTTTCAGGAGTTACCACACAAAAAATAATTCTGGGAAATACCGTGAGCATAAACTGCCTGTTTCATATGTTCAGTTTCACGGTTGGCATTACTGTCATGTACTTAGTTAGAGCTTTTGTGTCAGTAGTTGTGTACTTACTTATAATTAGTTAGTGGTTCCTTTGTAGTTTAAAAAAAAAGTGATGGCGGTGTGCGTGGTGTGGCACTTGGCTGGCGGTGTAAATAGTGACTTGCTGTTTGCCACTGCAACACTCTGTCAGCCAAACGCCAGTCCACACACCCCCATCAGCTAGTGTGATTGTTGTATCAGGCATGTGGGTGTATGAAAGTGATGTGCCCTTGAATGACACTGTCTGTTGTGCGAGTGTTGTAATGTGCCTGGCCCACGGCTGGCAGTGTGAATGGTCTTGTGCATGTCATGTATGAAAGGTTTATGAATGTACTGTAAAGTGGGTGGTGCCTTGACGCAGCTTAGCAGCTCAACAGCTGTGAGTCATTGGTTCAGTTTTTTAACTTTTTAGTTATTAAAAGTGCATTTCATTTTTGTGAAATCTCTTGTTAATAAAGTCTGATCTACTGAGCCATCACTCACTCTCGTGCCAAATCCACCCAGCGATCTTCTCAATCTCCCAAGTAAAATAATACCTCACTTATGTGGGTCCCCAAAGCAGAGTCATCATAAAAATTTACAAAAGAAAAAATTGTGCTTATCAACTTGCTGTGCTATCCTCTCAATCGCTACATGTTTTTTGCCTTTTCCTGTTGCAGGCACCTGGGCCACCCACACAAGTGAGGTATCATTTTTATCGGCAGACCTAGGGGAACATTGGGTGGTAGGAAATTTATACACAGAGATTTTACAAAGAAAAGTGTGTAAATGTGATTCTTTTTAGGTATATTTGAGGTTTGCAGAGGAGTCTGGGTAGGAAAATGTTGGGGGATCCACATAAGCCACACCTCCCTGGACTCCTCCTGGTGTCTAGCTTTAAAAATGTCTGGGTTTGGTAGGTTTCTCCAGATGATGGCGGCACCTTGGACCAAAAACGCGCGTCCCCCTCCTTAATGCAAAAACAGGTAGTTTTGTAATAGATCATTTTGATGTGTCCATGTTGTGTTTTGGGGCATTTCCTGTTGCGGGCTCTAGGCCTACCCACACAAGTTAGGTACCATTTTTATCGGGAGACTTGGGGGAATGCTGGGTGGAAGGGAATTTGTGGATCCTCTCAGATTCCAAAACTTTCTGTCACCGAAATGTGAGGAAATAGTGTTTGTTTGCTAAAATCTGAGGTTTTGGTAACAGAACCTGGTGAGAGCCCAACAGAGTCACCCCATCCCGGATTCCCCTAGGTGTCTAGTGCTCAAAAATGCACAGGTTTGGTAGGTTTCCCTAGGTGCTGGCTGAGCTAGAGGCCTATATCCACAGCTATGTACTTTCCAAAAAACACGTGAGATTTCCATGTCAAAATATGATGTGTCCCTGTTGTGTTTCCTGTTGTGGGCGTTAGGCCTACCCACACAAAAGAGGTACCATTCTTATTGGGAGACTTGGGGGGAAAACAGAATAGAAGAACAAGTGTTATTGCTCCTTGTCTTTCTCTAATTGTTTTCCTTCCAAATGTAAGACAGTGTGTAAAAAAGATGTCTATTTGAGAAATGCCCTGTAATTCACATGCTAGTATCGGGGCCCCGGAATTCAGAGATGTGCAAATACCCACTGCTTCTCAACACCTTATCTTGTTCTCATTTTGGAAATACAAAGGTTTCCTTGATACCTATTTTTCACTCTTTATATTTCACCAAATGAATTGCCGTGTACCCGGTATACAATCAAAACTCATTGCAAGCTGCAGTTCTTTTATTGGCTCTGGGCACCTAGAGTTATTGATGAACCTACAAGATCTATATATCTCCGCAACCAGAGGAGTCCAGCAGACATACTGTATATTGCTTTTGAAATTCTGACATAGCAGGAAAAAGTTACAGAGTAAAACATGTAGAACAATTGCTGTTTCTTTACCTAAATTTGAGTATTTTTTTGTTTCACTAGTTATTTTGTCTACTTTTCAGAAATGTTTAGCTGTCCTGGATCCAGCATTGGTTTCACACCCATTTCTGTCACTAACTGGAAGGAGGCTAAAAGCACAAAAAAATAGTAAAAATGGATTATGTCCAAGCAAAATGTCAAAATTGTGTTGAACACAATGTGGTTTTCTGATTCAAGTCTGCCTGTTCCTGAAAGCTGGGAAGATGGTGATTTTAGCACCGCAAACCCTTTGCTGATACCACTTTCAAGGGAATAAACACAAGCCTGCTTCTGCAGCCTTTTTTCCCCTTTTTAAAAAAACAACAATTTTTGCTGTATTTTGGCTAATTTCTTGGTCTCCTCCAGGGGAACCCACAAACTCTGGGTACCTCTAGAATCCCTAGGATGTTGGAAAAAAAGGACATAAATTGGGTGTGGGTAGCTTATGTGGACAAAAAGATATGAGGGCCTAAGAGCGAACTGCCCCAAATAGACAAAAAAAGGCCTGGCACCTGAGGGGGAAAAGGCCTGACAGCGAAGGGGTTAAAGGAAGGGTGGCAGACAGTGTTGGCTTGGGTCCAAACTATAAGAGTTGGACATGTAACTACAAAACCCGGTTTTACAAACAATAGCTCTAAACTCCGTCTTGAAGCTCCCTTGAACTTCTGATAACAATTCATAGTGTCCCAAACAGATTTGTCAAAGTGTTTACTAACAAATCATAGCAAAAACAACAAGTGATGGACGGAATGCTGAACATTGTCAAACACTCACCCCCAGTCATAGATCTGGGTTTAATCCATCGTTCTTTTGCTCATCATGCCACCCCAGTTTGGACCCAGCCATATGCAAATCAGTCTTGACCCTGTTCCTCATGGGAACAATCCAGACCGAACTGCCAAGCCAGTTCCTCACTGGACCGGAAACAAGCATCCTGGGACCGGTTTCGGGGTTTCACCCCTCATCAGCCAGGCTAGCTTGAATCCAGTGGCATGGGAAGCACGGGACCCACGTCTGGGCATACCCTTCCCACTTAGGGCGACAAAGTAAAAACAACAAGTGATGGACGGAATGCTGAACATTGTCAAACACTCACCCCCAGTCATAGATCTGGGTTTAATCCATCGTTCTTTTGCTCACCATGCCACCCAAGTTTGGACCCAGCCATATGCAAATCAGTCTTGACCCTGTTCCTCATGAGAACAGTCCAGACTGAACTGCCAAGCCAGGTCCTCACTGGACCGGAAACAAGCATCCTGGGACCGGTTTCGGGGTTTCACCCCTCATCAGCCAGGCTAGCTTGAATCCAGTGGCATGGGAAGCACGGGACCCACATCTGGGCATACCCTTCCCACTTAGGGCGACAAAGCAAAAACAACAAGTGATGGACGGAATGCTGAACATTGTCAAACACTCACCCCCAGTCATAGATCTGGGTTTAATCCATCGTTCTTTTGCTCACCATGCCACCCCAGTTTGGACCCAGCCATATGCAAATCAGTCTTGACCCTGTTCCTCATGGGAACAGTCCAGACCGAACTGCCAAGCCAGGTCCTCCCTGGACCGGAAACAAGCATCCTGGGACCGGTTTCGGGGTTTCACCCCTCATCAGCCAGGCTAGCTTGAATCCAGTGGCATGGGAAGCACGGGACCCACGTCTGGGCATACCCTTCTCACTTAGGGCGACAAAGCAAAAACAACAAGTGATGGACGGAATGCTGAACATTGTCAAACACTCACCCCCAGTCATAGATCTGGGTTTAATCCATCGTTCTTTTGCTCACCATGCCACCCCAGTTTGGACTCAGCCATATGCAAATCAGTCTTGACCCTGTTCCTCATGGGAACAGTCCAGACCGAACTGCCAAGCCAGGTCCTCACTGGACCGGAAACAAGCATCCTGGGACCGGTTTCGGGGTTTCACCCCTCATCAGCCAGGCTAGCTTGAATCCAGTGGCATGGGAAGCACGGGACCCACGTCTGGGCATACCCTTCCCACTTAGGGCGACAAAGCAAAAACAACAAGTGATGGATGGAATGCTGAACATTGTCAAACACTCACCCCAGTCATAGATCTGGGTTTAATCCATCGTTCTTTTGCTCACCATGCCACCCCAGTTTGGACCCAGCCATATGCAAATCAGTCTTGACCCTGTTCCTCATGGGAACAGTCCAGACCGAACTGCCAAGCCAGGTCCTCACTGGACCGGAAACAAGCATCCTGGGACCGGTTTCGGGGTTTCACCCCTCATCAGCCAGGCTAGCTAGAATCATAACAAATCATGCCTAAACATAAACTAATGTTTTTCTCTCCTGTGAGTTCAACCCATTAAATCTCTGATAAAGCAACTAATGCTATTCCGTTTGTACCGCATATCCTTCAGTTTGTAACAATAAACATTTTTGGAAAAAAAGCACGTTCATGCTACTTGTTTTACATTTTTGTCACTTTCCAATCTATCTTGGATTGCTATATAAACAAGCTTTTCAATGCAATAGGTTTCTCATTTGTGAGAGTTTGAGCTATTGGCGTTGTAAATGACAATATGTTTTACCTATATGTTTTGGTTTTGAGTGTAGTGGATGTATGTGGTGTGGAGTGGAATTATGTGGATTTGTATTGGGACCATTAGTTGTGGAATTATGTGGAATTAAAATGTGTGGCATGGATACTCTGTGGCGTTGAGAGAAATGATGCTTATTGGAACTTTGTCTTATGGTCTGGAGTGCATTTATGTGGATTGTTGGTATGTGGCATAGAGCACATTTGTGTGAGTAGAGTGTAATTATGTGCAGTGTACTTATGTGGCACTGAGTGGTATTATGTAGAGTGTAATTAGGTTGTGTGGTGCAGAATTGTGTGGTGTGTGGAATTATGTGGCATGGTTGGTAGTGGTATTATGTGTCATGCTGTGGAGTAGTATTATATGGTGTGAATGTCTGTGGGATGTTGCAAAGTTAATTTGTTTGGGTGGAGTGTAATTATGTGTTTAGGAATTGAGTGAATATCTGTGTAGTGTAAAAGTGTTGAGTGCAGGGATATTAATACTAAACTTACCAATGTGTGTGATGTGAAGTGCTCCAACACCATAATTGGTATGAGTGGCACCATAAAACAAATCAAATGCATGTCAGAGAAGCGTTATGGAGAGATGAGGGGGCCTGTCGGAGGGTGATAGCAAGGTAATCCGTGAAGGAAGAAGTCATAGGGGAGTAGGTGGTGCTCTAAAAATGAATACCGCACTGGGCGCTGCCAGCACTAAAGCCAGCTCTGGTTCTGTCATGACATTCCATTGTCCAGCCCATGCCAAATTGCACACCTGCTTTTAGGTATACAGCTTGTCCTAACTTTGAAAACTTGATATTTGCTCACCCTAGTATAGGCGGTTCCTCCTGAAACCACTACCCCAAGGTAGGCAGCAGACTTACAGCACAGAGTTTAAGAGGAAGTCCTTCTTGCAGTTATAATTTCCTGGCCCTGCCCCTCAGAACACAGACACACTCTATTCAATTTGTCACTGCGCCCTGATAGATTCCAGTCTCTAATTCCCACCCGCAGAACACCAACAAGAAACCACTCTCCACAACACTAACCCACTAATGTGTCGCTACCTTGATCCCAAAGTTTCACCTCACAATGAAATGCAGCCTCCCCAACGCTGGTCTCTTTGGGTTATGCTGCTCTTGTATATCAATGTAACGCTGCCAATGGAAAGCAACATAACACATTGTTGTATGGGAACCCCACTGTAGTGTCGGCGGTGACTGGCACTAGTCTAAAATAAGTGCTGTATACACACTGTTGCTTTTACTCGTGGCTGAGTGGGTTAACTTCCCAGCACCTTGCTGCGAGGCTCTCGCATGCGTCCTTCTACCGTTATGTTACCACACCCATGACCACACCTTTACTTATTATATTGGTCACATGACCATGGTAGAGCTCAAGCATCTCAAAACATAAAGGAGGATAACACGTTGCTAGAGCATATCTCAGCACCCCTCCAGTCCCACCAGTCTTAGTAGTGCCCAGCGACCAGTTACCTCACTGGCGCGACACTACACCCACACAACCCACATCATTTATTTGCTGACAAGTACATGTGCTTCATTTTGTAAACGATTCTACAGCTGATTGAGCTCCGCTCATGTTTCATGAATCTGATAGCTTTGCACGCATGTTAGTAGCGGAATGCACAGAAGCTGTGCCACCTGCATCACCAGCACACTTGCGGCTGGGTAATGCTTTTCTTGGCCACAAGGCCAGGAACAGGCACAAAGGGTGTAAAATTATTAAGTGACAAGAGAACTGTGTTTGATTTTTTTTTAACCAGTACTGTACTTAGTGGGGAAAGAGTGAGTTAAAATAGTGCGTGGCAAGGCTGGTGACAATGGAGGGGCCCGCGGAGATGAGACACGCTCTAGTCTCCGCGGGCAGATTCGGGACAGAAGGGAAGTGACATAGGGGAGTAGGGCAGGATGTTAGCTAAGCGGGGGTGGGGCCTAGGCAGGGGATAAAAAGGGGCGTGGGGGAGGGCTCTGCCTCCTCCGTGCAAAAACTAGGGAGTGAGAAGTTTGGCCACCCACCCACCCGGAAAGATTCACAAGGAGGTAGTTAGGGTTTAAATCGGTGGGGGGCAATTTTGGAAGGGTAGGGAATTTGAGGGAAGTCAGTTAGGGCAGGTTGTAAGACAGAAGAGTGGGAGCAGTAGATAAGGGAGGGTGGAGAGTCAAATGCGGGCTTGGCCTCCCTTCTAGGAGAAAAATAACCAGGAAAAGGATCACAGCGGGGGGATGCACGAAACAAATAGGGCATGAAAAGAAAAGGGGAGTGCTTAGCGGAAAAGGTGGGGGTTTTGAAGTAAAAAGATGAGCGGGGAAAGGTTAAAGGGTGGGATCTGTTAAAGTTGGGGTACACGCGTTTTAAGGTTAAATATGTATTATTGTTACAATCCTGTCCTAATAAATGACCTTTTACACTAACGACTGGTGTCACTGAAATATGTCCCGAACGTTTATGTGCGTTTTAAAACAACAAATAGTTATTTCTACTGAATTGAATTTTTCAGATTTCAGATAACTGCAACAATGTTTTTCGGATGTTATCTGATATGGCCTGTTATAATGTGCTTTGGACAAGCGATGACTATAAAGAACATACAGGAAAGTAGGCCATTACCTCTTTCCCACAAGAAACTAGCATACAGCCTAAAGCTCTACATAGGAGTATTATTTTTGAAGTGAACACTATTCCTTTGAGCATGCGCAGGGCACATGTAAAGCATTCAAATACCTTCGGGATCTTTTTGCGCTATATAAATCTTCAGGGGGAAGAAGGAAAACAAGAGGGAGGACAGTGGGAAATAAAGGTAGTGGGGAAGAGGACCTAAACCAAAGCCGGAGGGCAGGCAGATTAAAAATAATGGAAAGTGGGAGTTGTTTTTAAAAATTAATAACAGAGCGGGAGGCCACATACGGATGGTTTTAAAAGAACAAAGGTGAACGAAGAAATGCAAATATAATGGAGCTGGGGAGGGCATTGAAGCTGGGGAATAGGTTTCAGGTCTGACAGGAGGCTCGACATCCTGTGATTGGTGTGGGGGAGGGAGGGAGCAGGCAGAACGGACCAATGAAGATGATACTCGCATACATGTAAGGGTAAGATGGGGAGGCAGAAACATGTACATCAGAACCTGAGCTGAGGCAGGAAACAAAAAAAGAGTTCCCCCAAACAACAAATAAATAAAGCGTAAGGAAACTGTAGTTTGCTACTCAGCCAGGAATGGAAGTGACACATTGGCTGCTTGAACAGGTTAGGAGGCAGCAAAGAAGAGCGACACTGCAGTCAACCTATGGTATGCAGCAAGCGGGATCAAAGTCCTTTTCCTGAATACAGCAGGTCTTGCAGACAGTGCATGCTCTCTGTCTAGGCTCGACCTAAAAAAGAATGTCACCTAGGTAATTTTGGAGATGCGCAAGCGTAATGACGTAAGTACAAAATTATGCAGTTGTCATTGCATTTTTTTCTTCTGTCCAAACTATTATACAGCAATGCCAATAAGCACTGGCAAAGCCAATAGATCCTAAAGGCTAGAACTGTTAGCTTTGCCAATGTTTGTTTCCATAGCATGTCTCTGTTGACACCAATAAAACATGTATTAAAGCTCATGAGTTTGATATGTAGCATTTTTTGCAATCAAAAAAGAACTAAGCTGTTATCCAACTTGTTCAAGGTGTCGTAGATGGGAAAAAATATTGTCCAAAAGAAAGCAACAATGTCCATTCTTGAGTTCGCTGAAAAGAATGTGGGCAAATATCCTTGCTTTTCATATGACAAGATGATCAAGTGACAATGGCAAGTTCACCCTTTGGCGTGCAATAGTGAGCCTCTAAATGAAATAGGAATAACCTTGCTCAGTGAGCAGAATGGCCAAGCTCAGTAAACAGGATCTACTCTGTCTACCTTCAAAGGAAAGACTTTCTGCTCCATCAGCGCTTAAGCTTTATATACAAAGTTTTTTCAAGAGCTCAAACTGACTAAAACTGGATTTGCATCTGATTTAAGCCCACAGATGTCTTGCACTTTGAGCCACCTAATTATTATTCTCCACAATTAACGAAATAGTAGCAAAATAATGAAATCTTGGCAGACATGCAGTGTTAATTTAGGTCTTTAGCAAACATATACAATATAAAACATGGTAATATAAAAAATATGTAAAAATAAAGGAGTTGCCCAAGCGCATCAGCCATGTCAGTGACGTGCATTCCTTTTCACGCGATCAGGCAAAACAGTTCACTCTTTCTGCAAGACAGCTTATAGACAGATCTATTGTCCAATTCTGCATGCTATGGTGACAGAAAACATAGGGGGTCATTACAACCCTGGTGGACGGTGTTAAAGCGGCGGTAAGACCGCCAACAGGCTGGCGGTCTTTTTTTTAGTATTATGACCATGGCGGTTACCGCCATGGTCATCTGCTGATTCTCAGTTCCGCCCGCCAGGGCGGAGACGAACGCTGGGCTGGAGACCTGGGTCTCCAGCCCGGCGGCCGTCACAATACCGCTGCTGGTATTTTGACCCGGCTTACCGCCGTGGATTTCCAGCGATAGGAACCGCCATGAAATCCATGGCGGTAAGCACTATCAGTGCCAGGGAATTCCTTCCCTGGCACTGATAGGGGTCTCCCCCACCCCCCACCCCGACTCCCTCCCCTACACCCCCCACCACACCTGCCACCCCCCAAAGGTGGCAGGACCCCCCTCCCCACCCCGACATTACCTTACACATACACACCCGACACGCACGCAGGCACCACCAACACACATACACGCACACACACCGACATACATGCCAACATCCACACACACAGTCAGACACGCACACCCACATTCAAACATACACGCACACATCCATACAGACATACACGCACTCATTCCCAAAACACGCAACACCCCCGCAAGCATACACGCACTCACACACCCCCTCTACATACACAGACGTACATCCCCATGCACCCACACAACACAAAACACCCCCTCACCCCCTCCCCTAACGGCCGATCGACTTACCCGTTCCATTGATCTGCCGGGAGGGGACGGGAGCCATGGGGGCAGCTCCGCCGACACCACACCGCCAACAGAACACCGCTGCGCCGAATCACAGGACGTGATTCGCTGGGCAGTGTTCTGTTGGCGTGGCGGTGGAGGTGGAGCAACCTCCACTTCCCCGCCGCCCGCCAGTAGGGGTGTTGGCGGCTCTCTGTCGGAAAAACGACAGAGGGCAGCCAGTGGTCATAATACGCCGAGCGGCAAACCGCCACTACTGGCGGTCTTCCGCACGGCGGTCCCTCAGAGGTCTTGTTAAAAGACCGCCGAGGTTGTAATGACCCCCATAATGTGAGATTTGAATAGAGAACTGGATGTAGAAGGCTGAACAAATGTCCCTGTGTGTATGTATATATTTGTGATAGATAAATAGATAGATTCTTTATTTGCATGATTAATTAAAATCTTAGCAAAAGAACAATAAAAGTACATAGATTATAAACGATTCGAGAAGTTCTGAATGGTGCATGACATTTTTGGATAAAACCGTTAAAACTATTGCAGGCCTTGAGTCACATGGAAATCCTCTAAATTTTGTTAAAATCTGGTACACAGTTAAAAAACTCTACATACACTGTAAGATAATTTACATTAGTCCATTGAAAATATACAAAATACTGAAAATCCACATCCCGTGATGGGAGTTTTAAACAGGTGAGCATTGACGATGAAATGGGGCCTGATTAGAGAGCAACCCTACAAATTACCAAGCGCACATTTGTTATTTGATCTCATACTTTAAAATGGTGAATTCATCTTATCTAATTGCACAAAACCATTTACATAAAAGTCGTTAAATCCTCATATTGTACTAATATTAGCTATGAAGTAATGGTCACGTGAAGCGAGTTTAAGTGTTTATTTGCAAGGCTAACAATTTCACACACCTACAATTTGTCTGCGGTTCGGCTGGATCGAACATTTTCATTACTGTCTGCCGACAGGTACGAACCCCATTCATGGTAAAAACCGGTTTTAGCAATTGACGGCACGCTTCTCTTAGACCTGGGCAGATACAAATCAAGTGAAACCAGGTCCTCTCTGACGGCATTACATAGCCTGCATAACATCTCACCCCCATTCTTCCATGGTGGTTGATCCACTCAGGATGGAAGAGACCCTAATCGTATTGCAAGCAGCTGGTGTTTAATGTGCACTGGAAATGTTGAGATCAAGTATTGCAGTGGTACCAAACTGCTGTAATTGTGCATGATGATCCAAGCATGCGAGCAACCTGCAAATTTGTACTTGTCGTCCAATAAGGATTGCAGTCTGATTTCCATTTTTTAATGCGCAACACAAGAGGGGTAAGACACGTTGGACTCCCATAGATGTGTCATTTAAGTCTTGTGCAGAGAACGCAGTAGATACATATTGTACACTGACTTCGAGTCTTTGACTACTGAATTCCATAAGGCTACAACCAGAGGGCTTGTTTTGTTTCCTCTTATTTTATACCAGGTCTTAATCGCATGGAATTTCCTGTATAACTGTTGTTGTTTAGGGCCAAACTCTAGCCTAACTTAAAAAGGAGAAGGGGTGCGAGGGAGACAGAAAATTTGCATGAAGAATGTTATTTCTTGTTGTTCCAGGAGTAAAGCATCTTTCCCGTATAGAGCTGTGCTTCAATATGTGATGGCTGGTAGGAGTTTAGCAGACATAACAGACAGTAGAGGTTTATACAATGGCCCTTTTAACCTTTTGGCTAAGGCACAAAAGGCAAATGCCAACGCTTTGCATTTCTGTGCGATGTGCTGCTTTTGTGGCAGAAGATTAAGGGCCTGATTACAACTTTGGCAGAGGGTGTTAATCTGTCCCAACTGTGACAGATATCCCGCCCACCGTATTACGAGTTCCATAGGATATAATGGACTCCTAATACAGCGGGTGGGATATCCATCACATTTGGGACAGATTAACCACCTCCACCAAAGTTGTAATTAGGCCCTAAATTTGTTATCTATTTTGAAGCCCAAATATTTGTGGTGACTGATATCTTCCAGTCCTGTATTACCTAGCTTAGGTTTTGTTGCAGAATTAAATGGGCACCCCATGGACATAGCTTTTGACTTAGTGATGTTAATTTCCAGTTTATTTGATGTTGCAGAAGCTGCCAAGGCGCTGACTAACTGTTGTAACCCTACTTTTGTATGGTTCAGTAAAACTATGTCATCAGCATATGGAAGGTGTGATGTAAGCTAATTTCCCAGATTCAGGAAGTGTGAGTTTATCGTATTCAACTTGGGGGAAAGATCAGCCATGAAAAGATTAAACAGGTGCAGAGCCAGGACACATCCTTGTTTCAGGCCTATGTTTCCTTGAGACTTATATATTTGTAAACTTTTTAATTATTTGTTGTGGACATCATAAAGCTGTTGAGACATCTAAAACAGTCTGTAGGTTCCACCAAAAAGAACCATTAACCATAAGTTTATTCAGATAGGCTGTCCCTTGACTGTTCCGGTGTTCTCCTTCAATCATAGCAGTTAGAGTATACTGGTAATCCTGTATCTTTTTCATTAATTGGTCATCAGGAAATGCTTTGAGAAAACAGGCAAGCTTTGTGTCTAATTTTTACTAAGGCTAGCCATTGTGATCAACCCACCCATGGGCTCCCAAACCCTGCTGTGTGTGGCCTTCAGCTAGGGCCTAGCATTTGGTCTAGCCCTGCACCAACCAGCTGCAGCCGGCTGACTCCTGCTAAGTAACACACTTGTCCATATGAACCCCACCCGCCACAGGTGGCCATCTCATGTACACATGCTCTACAGCTGTGTATGGAATGACCCATCTCAGCATCTATCCCTCCACCATTAGCTAATCATTGCTGTCCACTGCCTTTGGCCATGTGTGGGGGGTTGGCCTCAGGGTCAAGGCTAGGCCAAGCTCTGTGCCCAAATCACACACATTCCACACCCTCATTACCCACAGCCATATGCGCAGTTGAGGATAGTCAAATCGATTTTTGTTAAATCCTTTCTGGATTCAAGGACCCTGAGACCCCGAAGTGTCACCAAGGTCTAGAGAGGGTCGAGGTCAGTGGCAGCTGGTGAAATTTCAATTTTGTGGGGCATAAACACATGCCTAAAACTGAACAGAGTAAAGTGTAACTTGTCTTAGGTTGATCCCGGAGGGAAGACTGCTGGGGCTTGAAAATTAGTGCATTATATGCCATACTTTACCCAGCAGTTCTTAAGGGGTACGTGATGAATGACGATTTCTTTAGTAAGGTGGGACCCAATTGGCCAACTGCTAGTGCATACATCACTTTAAGCAGATCTGTGTATTGCATTTAGGAGCACAGCTTGGTTCTGGATGCAGGATCATTAACATCAACAAAATGTAAGAGATAGCCAAGTTTAGAATTATTTTTAAACTGGGGCCATTTGAATACAAAATGGTCTGCATGGTAAGTGTGCATAAACATACATACATGGAAGTATAGTCCCAAAGCTATGTCACATGGAAGGCAACATAAGCACATATCATGTAGTGCTATGAAACCATATGCAAAAAGTATACAAATGTACTAAAAAAGGATGTTATGATGCATTCTGTGTCATGTAGTGCCATGGTGTGCAGAGGAAAAACGTAACTAAGTATATGCAACAATAATGCTGTAGCTGGTAAAGCCAACATTTTCAGAAGTGATGGGACTTCCCAAGTGCCATCTTATACTTTGCTTGTAATCTCAGTGCAATACAGAAACATCTCAACACACAGAGAGAGGTCATTACATAAAATGTGTCACAATTTAGGTAGGAAGACAAGCCTCCAGGATTACAGCTACCCAAGCATAATTTAGCCTTTTACAGCATATTACACTAGTGGGCACTGATCACTGAGCAGCCACATCTTATGCACTCTGTGGGAAAATATCACATCAATACGGTGCCAGCATGGGAGGGTCTCTACCAGGAACGTTTTCAATTATGTAAAATATGTAATACCTTAGTCCTAAAATGTGCTGCATCACATTCTGCATCAAACTGACAGAGTAAACTCGCAAACGTGAAACTTACTTTTTTTTAAATAAATAAATTGTTACAGACCTTACCGTTTATTGATGTTTCCCTCCTACATGTTCTTCACTCCACTAAAAAGGCTGCTAGCAAATGCAGTGTCATAACTTCGGAGGCGAAATCTCTTCGTTTTGCATTTCAAAACAGCAGCATGGTCTTCATATCTACAGTTAGCGTGTCTTGACTCATCCATTAATGCAATCCAGTTATAGTGATCCGAAACTACCCTCCCTACGCTTGGGGCCTAAGCTTTGAACCAGTGTCATGTGGAGCATAAATGAAGGGTGAATATGGATGTAACCTGACATCAGAAAATTACATATTTTTCTTATCACTGATGTCTGGTTCAGTGGTGGCACATGTTCTTCACTCTACTAAAAAGGCTGCTAACAAATGCAGTGTAATAATTTCGGAGGCAAAATCTCTTGGTTTTGCATTTCAAAACAGCAGCATGGTTTTCATAGCTACAGTTAGTGGTCTTGACTCATCCATCAATGCAATCCAGTTACATGTGATCCTAAACTCCCCTTCTGTCACTCGGGACCTAAGCTTTGAACCAGTGTCATGTGGAGCATAAATGAAGGGTGAATCTGGATGCAACCTGAAATCAGCAAATAACATATTTTCCTTATCACTAACGTCTGGTTCAGTGGCGGCTGCCACACATCTGCATAATTTGGGCAGTGTGACCTGCGTGACGGGGCACTGCATGGGGGCCCTGGAGCACCCCTTCCGCCATCCTTTCCCTGGTGGGTGAACCCACCAGGGAATGGCTGGCGGAACAAGGGTTCTTTATCCGCAGGGCAGCGCTGCCCTATTGGATGAAGAATTCTGCCATTGTCAGGCTGCCTGTCGGCAGTAGCCTGATGGTGGTGGAAGGCCACCTCTGGCAGTCCCCACTGTCTTCACTATGTGGCAGTCGAGAATGCCATGCCGGTGGCGGAAATTTCCGCCGCCACCGACATGGCAGTCTTGACCACCAAGTTCATAATGAGGGCCTATGACCCACGAATCACCACGGCAGACATTCAATGGCGGTGAACCATTCGCGGTACATACCGCCGCGCTCAAAACACACAAGCACATACAAAACAGCACCACATTGGACAATTCAAACTACACCCACCTGATACACATACACACACCACACCGACACACCCACACCACTATAAAACACACACCCACAGTACCCACAACCCTTTATAACTACAAACAATTGCCACGAGATAGACACCACGACCACAGACAAGACCAGAGCCACACAGCAACATCACCTGTACCCTACATGCACCTCACAACACACACCCCAACACATCACCCTACACACTCTCACCACACTACTCACACAACACCCATGGCACCACAACAAAACCCCAGATTCTCTGAGGAGGAGCTAAGGGTCATGGTGGAGGAAATCATCCGGGTAGAGCCACAGCTATTTGGAGCACAGGTGCAGCAGATATCCATTTCTAGGAAGATGGAGCTATGGCGGAAGTTCGTGGACAGGGTCAATGCCGTGGGACAGCACCCCAGAACAAGGGATGACATCAGGAAGAGGTGGAACGACCTACGGGGGAGGGTACGTTCCATTGCAGCAAGACACCGGCTTGCAGTACAGAGGACTGGCGGTGGACCCCTACCTCCTTCCCCACAACTAACAACATGGGAGGAGCAAGTCTTGGCAATCATGCATCCTGAGGTCCTGGCATGGGTAGGAGGAGGACTGGACTCTGGTAAGTCAACTCTTCACTACTTTCACCCCCCTACCTGCATGCCATCACAAATCCCCACCCTCACTCCCATCACTCACCACTTCCCACACACCCCACCATCACATCTCACTCATCTCAATGCCAAGCCCTGCATGCCATATCAATGCATGGACACCACTCACAGACCTGCATGGACACCTATCAATAAAGCATGCACACTAGAGAGAATCAGCTAGCCCACCACATACCAACTCACACAAGTGAAAGCTGCCAGGGCAAATACAAACAAAGAGGGCAACCCACCCATCCACAATATGTCACACACAGAAACAATAACACTGCATTTACACACAGGTATCCCAGCCAATGTCAAGAAGAGGTGCCAGCAATTTCCAGTCTTCCCACAGAAGAGGCCCACAGTGATGGCAGCAGCTCTGGTGCCCTGGATCTGGATGACCAACCTGGCCCATCAGGGACCTCTGGACAGTTGGTTACCCAGGCACAGTCACACACTGTAGGAAAGTACCATCTTGTCTGGCATGTTACCCCCATTTTCACTGTATGTATGTTTGTTTTTGCCTATGTGTCACTGGGATCCTGCCAGGCAGGACCCCAGTGCTCATAATGTATGCCCTGTATGTGTTCCCCGTGTAGTGCCTAACTGTATCACTGAGGCTCTGCTAACCAGAACCTCAGTGTTTATGCTCTCTCTTTGCTTTAAAATTGTCACTGCAGGCTAGTGACTAATTGTACCAATTCTCATTGGCACACTGGAACACCCCTATAATTCCCTTGTATATGGTACCTAGGTACCCAGGGTATTGGGGTTCCAGGAGATCCCTATGGGCTGCAGCATTTCTTTTGCCACCCATAGGGAGCTCAGACAATTCTCACACAGGACTGCCACTGCGGCCTAAGTGAAATAACATCCATGTTATTTCACAGCCATTTTCACTGCACATAAGTAACTTATAAGTCACCTATATGTCTAACCCTCACTTGGTGAAGGTCAGTTGCCAAGTTACTTAGTGTGTGGGCACCCTGGCACTAGCCAAGGGGCTCCCACATTGTTCAGGGAAAATTCCCCGGACTTTGTGAGTGCGGGGACACCATTACACATGTGCACTACATATAGGTCACTACCTATATGTGGCGTCACAATGGTAACTCCGAACATGGCCATGTAACATGTCTATGATCATGGAATTGTCACCCCAATACCATTCTGGTATTGAGGGGACAATTCCATGCATCCCCGGGTCTCTAGCACAAAACCCGGGTACTGCCAAACTGCCTTTCCGGGGTCTCCACTGCAGCTGCTGCCAACCCCTCAGACAGGTTTGTGCCCCCCTGGGGCCTGGGCAGCCCAGACCCAGGAAGGCAGAACCAAGGATTTCCTCTGAGAGAGGGTGTTACACCCTCTCCCTTTGGAAATAGGTGTGAAGGGCTGGGGAGGAGTAGCCTCCCCCAGCCGCTGGAAATGCTTTGATGGGCACAGATGGTGCCCATCTCGGCATAAACCAGTCTACACCAGTTCAAAGATGCCCCAGCCCTGCTCTGGCTCTAAAATGGACAAAGGAAAAGGGAGTGACCACTCCCCTGACCAGCACCTCCCAGAGGTGGTGCCCAGAGATCCTCCAGTGTGTCCCAGACCTCTGCCATCTTGGATTCAGAGGTGTTGGGGCACAATGGACAGCTCTGAGTGGCCAGTGCCAGCAGGTGACATCAGAGACCCCTCCTGATAGGTGCTTACCTCTCTTAGTAGCCAAGCCTCCTTTCTCAGTATCCAAACCTCCTTTTTGGGCTATTTAGGGTCTCTCCTCTGGGCTATTCCTCAGATAACAAATGCAAGAGCTCACCAGAGTTCCTCTGCACTTCCTTCTTCAACTTCTGCCAAGGATCGACCGCTGACTGCTCCAGGACACCTGCAAAACCGCAACAAAGTAGCAAGAAGACTACCAGCAACATTATAGCGCCTCATCCTACTGGCTTTCTCGGCTGTTTCCTGGTGGTGCATGCTCTGAGGGCTGTCTGCCTTCACCCTGCACTGGAAGCCAAAAAGAAATCTCCTGTGGGTCGACGGAATCTTGCCCCTGCTAACACAGGCACCAAACTTCTGCATCACCGGTCCTCTGGGTCCCCTCTCATCCTGACATGCATGGTTCCTGGAACACAGGAGCTGGGTCCAAGTGTCTATCACAGTCCAGTGGCCCTTCTGTCCAAATTTGGTGGAGGTAAGTCCTCGCCTCCCCACGTCAGACAGCAAACCTGTGTGATGCGTGAATTGCAGCTGCTCCGGCTTCTGTGCACTTTTCCAGGACTTCCTTTATGCACAGCCTAGCCTGGGTCCCCAGCACTCTGTCCTGCATTGCCCAACTCGCTGAGTTGGACTCAGACGTCGTGGGACCCTCCTTTGTGACTCAGAGTTGACTGCTGTCCTCAGGTCTTCCAAGTGCCTGTTGTGGTATTTCTGCAGGTGCTGTCTGCTTCTGTGGGGGCTCTCTGAGTTGTGGAGCACCCACTCTGTCTCCTCCTCCAAGGGGCGACATCCTGGTCCTTCCTGGGCCCCAGCAGCACCCAAAATCCTCTACCATGACTCTTGCAGCTAGCAAGGCTTGTTTGCAGTATTTATGCTTGGAAACACTCCTGCATCCTCCAGCACACCGTGGGACATCTGACAAAAGGAGAGGTTCCTGGCACCTTCCGTTGTTGCAGAATCCTCGGCTTCTTCCACCCAGAGGCAGCCCTTTTGCACCTTCATCCTGGGTTTAGTGGGCTCCTGCCCCCCCCCCCCCCCGGACACTTGCATGACTCTTGGACTTGGTCCCCTTCTTTTACAGGTCCTCAGGTCCAGGAATCCATCTTCAGTGCTTTGGTAGCAGTTTTGGTTCTTGCAGAATCCCCTATCTCGTCTATACTTTCTGGGGTAGTAGGGTAACTTTACTCCTACTTTTCAGGGTCTTGGGGTGGGGTATTTTAGACACCCTTACTGTTTTCTCACAGTCCCAGCGACCCTCTACAACCTCCCATAGGTCTGGGGTCCATTCGTGATTCGCATTCCACTTTTGGAGTATATGGTTTGTGTTGCCCCTAGACCAATGTCTACCTATTGCATCCTATTGTGATTCTACATTGTTTGCACTACTTTTCTTACTGTTGCTTACCTGTTCTGGGTTTGTGTACATATAATTTGTGTATATTACTTACTTCCTAAGTGAGGGTATCCTCTGAGATACTTTTGGCATATTGTCACTAAAATAATGTACCTTTATTTTTAGTAACTCTAAGCATTGTGTTTTCTTATGATATTGTGATATAAGTGGTATAGTAGGAGCTTTGCATGTCTCCTAGTTCAGCCTAAGCTGCTTTGCCATAGCAACCTCTAACAGCCTAAGCTGCTAGAAACACCTCTATTCTACTAATAAGGGATAACTGGACCTGGCACAAGGTGCAAGTACCACAAGGTACCCACTATAAACCAGGCCAGCCTCCTACACACACCGCCACAGAGCCTCCCCCCCAGGAAACACCACCACAGCACCCTCCCAGCGTACCCACACCTCTGTCCCCAGGACATGTCAATCAGCAGTGTGTCCACCACTACAGGGACCCCAGGGCACACCTCGCCCCAAGACAATCAGGGACCTGGGGTCAGTGGCGATGGGCACGCGGTTTAGGGGACAGAGACACAGGACAACAGGGAAACTGGGAGGAGTGCTGTGCCCCAGGGGGAGAACAGGCCCAGGGAACTGACTCTCCATGAGGGACTCACTGAGATCCTGGGAACATACCAACATTCCCAGGATATGCTGGGCCAGATCCTGGACAACGTGCAGGAGAACAGGCGGCTGCAGGAAGGACAGAACCAGGGGATCAGGGAGGACTTGAAGGCCATTAACACCACCCTAGTCTCCATTGCAGGGGTGCTGCCTGACATGGCCAACACTATGAGGGAGGCAGTGGCACAACACTGGGCCCCTGCCACTAGCCAGACTACTGAACTGCCCTCCACCTCCGCTGTCGCTAGTGGACAGCAGGCCCCGCAACTAGACAAACAGGCCACCAGCACCACCTCCCCCTGCAGAAGGAGAACTACCCCGCAAATGTTCCCTGCAATCCAGGCAGAAGCCAGAGACTATTGCCAATACCCCCTCTAGGAAATAAGACTCTCCTGATTGTCACCCTTGTGTCCCACTCAGTCACCCTGTCCACCTTGAACTGCCATTGCTCCCCTTCCTATGCCCCCTTGGACTATGCACCTGTGCTACAGATAGACTGGAACAATACCCTGGACTTTCCTCCATCATCACCCCAGCCCATTGTACTTCCCCTTTTTCTTCTTAGCACTGCAATAAATACACTTTAAAAAATACAAGTATGGAGTATGTGAAATGATTTAAGTATGTATTTGTTTAACAAGATTCAAACATTGGAAATCAACTGTATAGTAAAGTGCGTATAGGATAGACCTGTAGTTGGCTGCAGTGAACACATCAGGAGCGATAGTGGGGCACCAACATCTACAAAAAGAGTTGCCAAAAGGTACAGTGAGTGGGTATAGAAGTGGGAAATCACAGCCTGCCAGTGACAATGTGAAACAAGAAAATGACAATGAAATGCGAAGTTACACTGTCTTACCTGTGTGTCATTGGACGTATTGTCTAATCACTGCAGTTCTCATCCTCATCCTCTGCCTCCTCATCTTCACTATCCACAGGGCCCACTGCTGGCACACGGCCATCTCCAGTCTCCTCTTCCTGCAGAAAAGGCACATGAAGTCTCAAGGCAAGGTTTTGCAACATGCAGCATGCCATTATTATCAGGCAGACCATCTTGGGTGAGTAGCACAGGGATCCACCTGTTAGATGGAGGCACCAAAACTTGGCCTTCAGCAGGCCAAAAGTATGTTCAATTATCCTTCTTGTTCGCCCATGTGCCTCATTGTAATGTTCCTCTGCCCTTGTCTTTGGATTCCTCACGGGGTCAGTAGCCAAGATAGGTTGGGGTAACCAGAGTCACCTGCAAATATTGAGGGACAATATTTAGCCACACACTATCCCTTATGGCCCACATGGGTGGGAACCAGGGCTCACCTATTAGCTTCACCAGGTGCCTCTGTAGTTGGCCCATCACATTTGGAATGCTGCTATTCCTCAGGATAAAGGCATTGTGCACAGACCCAGGATACGTAGCATTGACATGGGAGATGTACTGGCCCGTCAGGCACACCATCTGGACATTCATTGAGCGAAAAATCTTTGGATTTCTGCACATCTGTTCATTTTGCCGGGGCGGGGGACAAATGCAATATGTGTTCCATCAATCGCACCAATGATGTTGGGGATATGTCCCATTGCATAGAAGTCAGCCTTCACTGTGGCCAAATCCTCCACCTGGGGGAAAACAATGTAGCTGCACATGTGTTTAATCAGGGCAGACAACACTCTGGTCAGCACTATTGAGAATATTGGCTGTGACATTCCTGCTGCCAAGCCCACTGTCACTTGGAAAGAACCAGTTGCCAAGAATTGGAGCACATATACCACTTGCACAAGAGGGGGGATCCCAGTGGGGTGACGGATGCCAGGTATCAGGTCAGGCTCCGGTTGGGCACACAGCTCCGTGATTGTGGCCCTGTCAAGTCTGTAGGTAAGGATAATGTACCTGTCCTCAATTGTTGCCAAGTCTATCAGGGGTCTTTACACCGGGGTATGTCTCCATCTGCTATTCATCCACAGCGGTTGCAACTTATGGGGCAAAAGAGTGAGGAGCCGGTCATAAACTGTAGATTGTAGCCACAACAGTACAATGCATGATGTTTATTTGAAATGTATAAGTGGCATTTGTCCTGCATGTATAATTGTGAACTGTGATGCAGTTTTAAACCAGGGCCTGCCCCCCCCCCCCCGAAATGGCATCCGCCTTTAATGTGTGGAGGGACAGGTGGAAGTGAGGTAATTCCACTGATGTGGAACGCCGTTGTGGGAGGCTGTCGGGAACCCCCGTGCAACGCCTCATTGGATAATATTGGGCCCTATGGGGTACAGTGGGCAATGGTGATGTACGCCGGCGGTGACGGTATGCACCGCCACAGACGTCACTGCCATTTTCTATTTGTTTACTCACTTGCTACCTGACCTTCAACAGGAGAGGACCTACACTGCATGTGCTGCTGTGACCTGTGTCTGGAACCTACCATGGCCAGTGTGACTGGGGACAGGGCCCCTGTTTTCACCTCAGCGGAGTTGGAGTGACTAGTGGGTGGGGTCCTACCCCAGTATGGACTGCTGCATGGGCCTCCAGACCAACAGGTGAGTACACTGTGAGCACGATGCATAGGGCATGAATGCATGGAGTTGTGTGTGAAGGCCTTGTGTGGGGGGGGGATTGGTGGATGTCCCCTGGGAGGCATGCAGCTTGTCTGTGCAAATGGGGATGGGAAGAGGTAAGTTGGGCCATGAGTGTAACATGCAGGACAGTCTGACTAATACCTTCCCAAGAGTGTATTTCCTCTGTAGGTAAGCGCCCATCAAAAGGAGGGTATATGGCGTGCCATCGCCAAGGACGTGCGGACCCTGGGGTTCTGCGGCAGGTGAAGCACCCACTGTCGGAAACGGTGGGAAGACATCAGACGCTGGGCACGGAAGACAGTGGAGGCCCAGCTGGGGACAGCCTCTCAACGAGGAAGGGGTGCCCATCAAACCCTGATCTCCCTGATGGCCCACATACTGGCAGTGACCTATCCGGAGCTTGATGGGTGCTTGAGGGCATTACAGCAGCCACAAGGGGGTGAGTACAGTGCCCCTCATTACTACTGATGCCTGGTGGGGTGGTATCTGGGTGAGGGATGTGTGTCTGTGAGTGCCCTTAGGCCAGGCCTGACATTGCAGAGTAGGTCCCATGTTGGCCAGGGTTCTGATGTGATATTCCTCCTACCTAGCTTGTAGGCATCCAATGCAGGGCTATGTGGGTCCCAGGTATGCTGCAGTTGGCGGTATGTGTCCCTCCCCATGCCTTGGTGACTAGCATTGTTACTGACAGTGCATTGCATAGTGCGTAGGGCTGTTCCCTGTGTGTGAGGGTGGTGTGTATGCCACCTGTGATGTTGGTGCAGCCATTGACCAAGTGTAGCCTTTGTCTCGCCCCCCCCCCCCTTTTTGTTTTGTCATCCTTTCCTTATGTGCATCAGAATCATCTGGCGGAGGAGCAGAGACACCAGCAACGGAGGGAGCTACATCCCACAGGACCCACCAACGCTGATGGCACCAGTGGGATGGAGGGTGAAGGGAGCACCACGGCGGAGACTGGAGAGGACAGTTCTGACACAGATACCTCCTCCGAAGGAAGCTCCCTGGTGATGGCGGACACCTCTGTACCCACCCCAGCTACAGGTACAACCGCCACCCCTGTACCTGCACCGCCCTCCCAGCAGCCCCTCAGCGAGTTGCCCGTGGCCACTTACCCAGGAGGGTGGGCATTTTCTTCGCCCAGGCACCTCAGGCCCTACCCCAGTTAGGGGATGGGCAGGAGCTTCCCCCCACAACCACCACCAGCAGAAGCACCACCACCACCACCTCCGAGGCTGCAGGGGATGGGCTGGAGCCTCCCCCCACCACCAGCACCAGCACCACTACCACCAGTGGGCAGCCATCTGAGGCTGCAGGGGATGGACTGGAGCCTCCCCCCACAACCACCACCACCAGCAGCAGCACCACCACCACCTCCCGTAGGCAGCCATCTGAGGCTGCAGGGGATGGGTTGGAGCTTCCCCCTACCACCAACAGCGACATCAGCAGCACCAGCACTGAGCAGCCATCACCGCCTGCGGACGGTCTGTAGTCCTGCCTCCATGGGCTGTTGTGCAGCCTGCCCCCTGCAAATCCTGTGGGTATGACACCGACCTGACTGTGACCTTGCACTCCCCAAGATCTGCATCATGGGGCTCGATGCCCCCTCCAAAACCAGTGGGGAAAACACCCACTCACCCCATTCTCCCCAGGATGAAGATCACAGGGCGCGATGCCCCCTCCAGAACCAGTGGGGAAAACACCCAATCACCCCATCCTCCCCAGGATGAAGATCACAGGGCACAATGCCTCCTCCAGAACCAGTGAGGAAAACACCCACTCACCCCATCTTCCCCAGGATGAAGATCACAGGGCATGTTTTCTCCTCCAGAGCATGTGGTCAAGTCACCCACTTGGGAGACTGTGGCCTTGCACACCCCAGGACCAAGCACAGGGCATGTTGCCCCCTCCAGAGCATGTTGGCATGTCACCCAATTGAGAGACTGTGGCCTTACACTCCCCAGGACAGAGCACAGGGCATGTTGCCCCCTACAGGACCAGTGGAGTTGTTCCATCTGCCGGATTAGGTGCCCCCCGTTCCCCATTCCCCTGAGGTGCTTGCCTATTTTCAAACTGATGCCCCTGCAGTGTTCTCTCCGTGTTGTTGCAGGAGACAAGTGGGGCCTTGGACTTTGTCATGTGGCCCTGTGGCCCACGCACATTGAGGACTAGGCAGTGTCCCTTGTATTGTACATATGTATATACTTTTAGATTGGATGTACGTATGTTTACTGTATTTATATTATTACGCTCACTTTAATCTATTTGTGTTGTCCTTGCATTATTCCTGAGGGGTACAGGGTATATATGTTTTATTACTGCTTCTGATTGTGTGTATGGTGCTGAGGGTGTGGGGGTGTTGCGTGTGTGTGTCACTCTCTTTTTCCTCCCTCCCTCTCTCCCTCCCCTTTGTGCTAGGTGGCTGTACTCACCGTGGTCGCCTTCGCCGTCGTTGGTGATCGTGGTGGAGCAGGATGTAGAAGATCATCGGAAAAATCTGCAGCTCAGGCTCCATGGTGACGTGTGAGTCCTTTCCCTTCTGTGCAGTGTTTCCGTCAGGCTTTTGATGTCGCTGGTACTGCCCTGGAAAAGGTGGCGGATTGGATTGTCATAATACGGTGGGCGGAACAATGACTTCCAGCTGGCTGTAGGCAGCTACCGCCGTGGTGCCAGTTGTTTCTGTGTGTGGCTGTTATTCAAAAGACAGCTTAATCAGAGTGGACTGTTTACTTTGATGAGCTCATGCCATCTGTAAAGATAGCACATGCAGTGTGTAGCAGATTGCGCATGGCATCTGAGAGACACCATGGGGAGAGAGTGTGTCTCTTTGATCACGCTGTAATTGTAGAGAGATGCATTGACAGAGCCATCTTAGACAGCGTGTGTTATTGTGCTGAGTTGTATCGAAAAAAAAACAAATTAACATGAGCAGGCCAATGTTATAAGCTGTGGGATATCTCAACATTCTTCAAAGAGCAACGTCAGGACAGGTAATAACAAGTAGAGAGAACAAGTTTAACAGGTAAAGTATGGTCTTCCAGTTGACTTGTTTGCTGAGTCCCCCCCCCCTTTCTACAAGTGAGGTTATGGGGTACCTGATCTGTTCCAGGACGTTTTCAGTGAGGAAGACTAGAGCAGAGACCTAGAAAATTGGAAAAGTTAGTGCAGGGAGATAATGTGTGCCAATTTTTCATATTGATGGATAAGGAATACAATGTACAGTAGCAATGTATTCAGGTGAGAAGTCACTCACTGGCATGGAGGATCTGAATATTTTCCACTGAATAATTTAACTTTAGATTTACTGTCATGTGCATTTTACTTAATGCCCTACACTGCTTGAGAGTATTTTTCAATGCTGCCATACTGGATTTTAAAGATGTGGTGCTGTATGTTGTATGTCGGAGTCTAATGTGGTGTTGTAACTCAGTCATAATACTGGATGAATAGTCCAAGGGTTATTGTTGTTCTTGATTAGGAGTAAATTCCCAGGTGCAGAAGGAGAGTAAGTGTAATGTAATCTTTCAGCAGGATTTGAGGAAATGGTGCTGGCTCTAAATGTGTGTTGATCCTGGTATATTTCCCAGTGCGAAGGTTCAAGCAAAAGTCATCACTGCTCCTGTGACACAGTTGTGACTCATGGGTCTTGGTGGTGAGTGCAGTGTCTTGATGAGTATTTTCCCCAGTACTGTTGTTATGCAGAAGGGGGTGGTGGCTATATACCCCTGGTCCTGCCAGGTGAACGCAGTAGGGGGTATGCCTTGTAGCCTGCATATGTTAATGCCTTGAAGCATTTCCATGCTGACAGTAGGGTGTTATATGTGTATGTACCCTGATCCTGCTAGGTGTGCAGTATAGGGTGACTGTGTGGTTTGCACCCTAGTGTTGAGTGTCCTTTCTAAGGGGGAAGGATGTAAGGGCATGTTGTGTTATGCCTTAAGGTTGAGTTTCTTTCCTAAGGGGTTAAAGATATAAAGGCATGTTGGGTTACATCCTAGTGTTGAGTGTCCTTCCTAAAGGGTTAGGGGTGTAAGAGCATGTTGTGAAACTCCCTAATGTTAAGAGACCTTCCTAAGGGTTTAAGGATTTAAGGCATGTATGTTCAGTACCCTGGCTAAGGGCTTAAGGATGTAAGGCCATGTTGTGTTACACCCTAATTTTGTGTGTCGTTCCTAAGAGGGTATGGGTGTAAGAGCATGTTAAGTTATGCCCTAATGTTTGGAGTAAGGGAGTGTGTGGTTGCACCCTAATGTTTTAGTATGTTGCATTATTGGGTGAGTGTGTGTGTTGCTCCCCAGTGATACAAATGCCTTTAGGGGCATTATTAGTTCCCTAAGTCCTGCAGAGGATTACATGATGTTCATTGTTAATGTATATGATGTTATAAGACTTTTTCAGCAATTATTCCCATCCTTTGTCCTTTTTAATTATATACTTCTCAGTTTGAAATTTTACTTCCATCTGTTGTCCACATGTTAAAGGATGTTGTTATTTCCATTGTATCTGGTTTGTTATTTTCAATTGTTTCCGTAAGGAGAGGAGATGTGTTGTAACTACGCATCCTCTCCTTAGTTACCAGTTCCTTGTTGCTCACCCAGTGTGTGTGAGGTCACAGAATGGTGATGAGTGCAGGCACATCAGTGATGTCACTGACCATGTCATGAGTGATGTAATATGTGAGGTCAAAGGCAGTGCATTGCGGGGGCATTAGTTATAGTTAGGGCTGGTAAATGTAACTTCTGAATTTGTATGGTTTTGTGAGAGTATATTCAGTACCCAACTATAATGTCCTGTAACCTTTGCTTTTTTCAGTGAATTTCTAAGGTTTTTTAAATTTTATTTCTTAACTATAACATCCTTGTAACCTGTTTTTTTAGTGAATTTCTGAGGATTTTTTTATTAGATTTTCTAACTAAAACACCCTAATAACCTTTGTTTTTTTTTCAGGGAATTTCTAAAAAATAAATTAAACTCTATTTCCTAACTATAACGTCCCTGTAACCTTTGTTTTTCTAGTGAATTTCTAATGCTTTTTAGTTCTATTTCCTAGCTATAATGTCCCTGTAACCTTCGTTTTTTTTCAGTGAATATCTAAGGTTTTTTATTCTATTTCCTAACTATAACTTCCATGTAACCAATGGTATGTTTAGTGAATTTTTATGTTTTTTTCTAATTCTCATTCCTAACTATAACATCCTTGTAACCTTTGTTTTTTTCAGTGAATTTCTACAGTTTTCTTAAATACACAGAGGGGGTTGACCCCATGGCCAACTGCCTGTGAGCATCCAACCCAGGTGTGTGCATCCAACCACATGCCGTGAACATCCTTCAAGGGAAAAGCAAGTACAAGGCACAAAAAAACGGGGGTGAATGCTTGCCTTCCGCTTGCTCACACTGTTTTCTCTTTGCTCCCCCCGGGTGTTTGCGTACCTGCTCTTTAACTTTATCTCCTTCTCACCACTTTCTCCTTCCTCTCAGCCCCATGATCTCTGTGCCTCCTGCCTGTCCCTCCTTCTCATTGCTTTCTCCTTCCTCTCAGCCCGTGGTCTGCGTCCCTACTGCCTGCCTATCCCTCCTTCTCACTGATTTCTCCTTCCTCTCAGCCCTGTTGAGTGTGTGCCTGATGCCTGCCGGTCTCTCCTTCTCACCGCTCTCTTTGGGCTGTCAGCCCTGTGGTCTGCATGCCTTCTGCCTGCCTGTCCCTTCTTCTCACCACTTTCTCATTTCAGCTCTGTGGGTCTGCATGTCTGCTACCTGCCTGTCCATTCTTCACATTGCTTTTTCCACCCTCTCAGCCCCAGTGTGTGTGTACCTGTTGACTGCCTGTCCCTTCTTCTCAATGCTTTCTCCAGACTTTCAGCCCTGTGGTCTGCATGCCTGCTGTCCCTCATTCTCACCGTTTTCTCTTTCCCCTCAGCCCTGTAGTCTGCATGCCTGCATATCCCTCCATCTCACCACTTTCTCCATGTACTCAGCCCTGCAGTCTGCAGGCCTGCGTGACAGCTGCCTGCCTGTCCCTCTTTCTCACTGCTTTCCCCTCCCTCTAAGCCCCACTGTCTGCGTGTCTTCTTGTCATTCGTTTTTACCACTTTCTCCTTCCTCTCAGCCCTTTGGTCTCAGTGACTACTGCCTGTTTGTCCCCCCCTTTCTCCTTCCTCTCAACCCTCTGGTCACTGCACCTGCTGCCTCCCTCGTTTTCACCACTTTCTCCTTTCTCTCCGCCCAGTGGTCTGCATGCCTGCTGCCTGCCTGTCCCTCCCTCTCACTGCTTTCTCCATCCTCTCAGTTCCATAATGTGTGTGCCTGCTGACAGCCTGCCATCCTTATCAGAACTTTCTCCTCCCTCTCAATCCTATGGTCTGCGTGCCTTCTGCCTGTCTGTCCTTTTTTCTCACTGCTATATTCCCCTTTCTAGCCAATGGCCTGCATGGCTGCAGCTTGCCTGTCCCTCCTTCTCACCGCTTTCTCCTCCCTCTCATCCCCGTGGTCTACATGCCTGCTGATTACTTCTCCCTCCTTCTCACCACTTTCGCCTCCCTCCCAGTCCTGTGGTCTGCCTGCTTGCTGCCTGCATATCCTCTATCTCACTGCTTTCTCTGGATTTTCAGCCCCGAGATCTGCATACCTGCTGCCTGCCTGTCCCTCCCTCTCACTGCTTTCTCCATCCTCTCCGCCCGGTGGTCTGCATGCCTGCTGCCTGCCTGTCCCTCCCTCTCACTGCTTTCTCCATCCTCTGAGCTCCGTAATGTGTGTGCCTTCTGCCAGCCTGCCATCCTTATCAGAAGTTTCTCCTCCATCTCAGTCCTATGGTCTGCATGCTTGCTGCCTGCCTATCCTCCGTCTCACCGCTTTCTTGGTCCTCTCAGCCCTGTAATGTGCATGCCTACTGATTGCTTGTCCCTCCTTCTTACCGCTTACTCTTAACTCTCAGCCCATAGTCTGCATGCCTGCTGCCTGCTGCATGCCTGTCCCTCCTTCTCACCACTTTCTCCTCTCTTTGAGCTCAATGGTTTGCATGCCTGCCTATCCCTCCTCTTCACCACTTTCTCCTTCCTCTCAGCCCTGAGGGCTGAGTGCCTTCCTTTCCCTCTCTCAACACTTTCTCTGTCCTCTCAGCCCTGTTGTCTGCTGCCTTCTGCCTGCCTGTCCCTCCTTTTCATTGCTTTCTCCATCTTCTCAGGCCAGTTGTCTGTGTGCCTGCGGCTTACCTGTCCCTCCTTCTCACATCTTTCTCCTTCCTATCAGCCCAAAGGTATGTGTTCCTGCTGCCTGCCTGTCCCGCCTTTTCACCACTTTAGCCTTCCTCTCAGTCCTGAGATCTGTGTGCCTGCTCCCTGACTGTCCCTCCCTCTCAATGCTTCCTCCCTCCTCTCAGCCACGTAGTGTGTGTGCTAGCCGCCAGCCTGTCATACTTCTCACCACTTTCCCTACCCTCCTAGCCCCATGGTCTGCGTGCCTTCTGCCTGCCTGTCCCTCTTTCTCACTGCATTATTCTCCTTTCTAGCCCCATGGTCTGAGTGTCTGAAGCCTACCTGTCCCTCCTTCTCACCACTTTTGCCTCCCTTTCAGCCTCATGATCTGCATGCCTGCTGCTTCCCTATCCCTCTCTCTCTCTGCTTTCTGCTCCCTCTCAGCCCCATGGTCTGCATCCTTGCTGCCTACCTGTCCTTCTTCTCATCACTTTCTTTGGACTTTCAGCCCAGATATCTGTGTGGCTGCTGCCTTTCCCGTCTCTCCTTCTAACCTCTTTCTATGGCCTCTCAGCCCTGTGTTCTATGTGCCTGCCTGTTTCTCCTTCTCACCCTTTCTCCCTCCTCTCAGCTATGTAGTCTGTATGCCTGCCTGTCCCTCCTTCTCACTGCTTTCTCCCCTCTCTCTGTCTTGTCTACATGCCTGCTGCCTATCTGTTCCTTCTTCTCACTGCTTTCTCCTCCCTCTCAGCCCCATTGCCTGCATACCTGCTGCTTGCTTGTCCTTGCTTCACACTGCTTTCTGCTCCCTCTCACACTGTGGACTGCATGCCTGTGGCCTTCATATCTCTCTTTCCCACTGCTTTCTCTGCCCTCTCTGCCATGTGGTCTGCGATCCTGCTGCCTGCATGTCCTTCCTTCTCACTGACTTCTCCTCCCACTCAGCCTTATGTCTGCATGCCTGCCTGTTCCTCTTTTGCACCACTTTTCCTCCTTCTCAGCCCCGTGGTCTGTGTTCCTGTTCCCTGCCTGTCACTCCTTACCACTGCTTTCTCCGGGCTCTCGGCCGAGAGATCTCTGTGCCTGCCTGTATCTCCTTTTCATCGCTTTCTCTGGACCATTAGCCCAGTGGTCTGCATGTCTGCTGCCTGCCTGTTACTCCTTCTCACCACTTTCTCCTTCCTCTCAGCTTCATGATCTGCATGCCTGCCCATACCTCCTTCTCACCACTTTCTCTTCCTTCTCAGCCTCACAGTCTGCATTCCTGCTGCCTGCCTGTCCCTCTTTCTCACCACTTTCTCCATGCTCTCAGCCTAGAGAAGAGACCTGTGTGTTTGCTACCTGCCAGTCTCTCTCCGCCACTTTCTCCGGTCTCTCAGCCCTGTGGTGTATGGGCCTGCTTGTCCCTCCTTCTTGCCTCTTTCTCCTTCCTCTCAGCACCTTGGTCTGAGTGCCTGCTGGCTGTCCCTCCTTTTCACTACTTTCTCCTTCCTCTCAGCCCTGTGGACTGCATGCCAGCTGTCTGCCTGCCCCTCCCTTGCACTGCTTTCTCCATCCTCTCAGCCCCATAGTGTGTGTGCCTGCTGCCAGCCGGTCATCCTTCTCACCACTTTCTCCTCCCTCTTAGCCTCATGGTCTGCATGCCTTCTGCCTGCCTGTCCCTCTTTCTCACTGCTTTATTCTCCTTTCCAGCCCAATGGTCTGCGTATCTGCAGCCTACCTCTCCCTACTTCTCATTACTTTCTGCTACCTCTCAGCCCCGTGGTCTGTGTGCCTGCTGCCTGCCTGTCCTCCTTCTCACTGCTTTCTCTGGACTTTCAGCCCAGAGATCTGCGTGTCTGCTGCCTGCCTGTCTCTCCTTCTAACCTCTTTCTTGGGCTCTCAGCCCTGTGTTCTATGTGCCTGCCTGTCTCTCACCACTTTGTCCTTCCTCTCAGCTCTGTGGTTTGTGTACCTGCCTGTCTCTCTTTCTCGTTGCTTTCTTCTCCCTCTCAGCTCCATGGTCTGCATGCCTGCTACATGCATGTCTCTTCTTCTCACTGCTTTTTCCTCCCTTTCAGTCCTATTGTCTGCATGCCTGCTGCCTGCCTATCTCTCCTTCACACTGCTTTCTCCTCCCTCTCACACTACGGACTACATGCCTGTGGCCTGCCTGTCCCTCTTTCCCACTGCTTTTTCTATCCTCTAAGCCATGTGGTGTGCGTGACTACGGCCTGACTGTCCTTCATTCTCGCTGACTTCTTCTACCTCTCAGCCTTTTGTCTGTGTGCATGCCTGTCCCTCTTTTTGCACTGCTTTTTCCTCCTTCTCAGCCCTGTGCTCTGCGTTCCTGCTGCCTGTCTGTCACTCCTTCCCACCACTTTTTCCGAGCTCTCAGCCCAGAGATCTCTTTGCCTGCTGCCTGCCTGTCTCTCCTTCTTACCCCATTCTCTGGGCTCTGAGCCCTGTGGTCTGTGCGTTTGCTGCCTGCCTGTCTCTCCTTCCCATCACGTTCTCCTTTCTCTCAGCTTCATGGTCTGCGTTACTGACCATTCCTTCTTCTCACCGCCTTCTCCTCCTCCTCAGGCCTGTGGTCTACGTTCCTGTTGCCTGCCTGTCCCTCCTTCTCACTGCTTTCTCTGGGCTCTCAGCCTAGAGAAGAGATCTGTGTGCTTGCTGCCTGCCTGTCTCTCCTTCTCACCACTTTTGCCTGTCTCTCAGCCCTGTGGTCTGTGTGCCTGCTGCTTACTTGTCGCTCCTTCTCATCTCTTTCACCTTCCTCTCAATCCCGTGGTCTGTGTGCCTGCTGTCTGTCCCTCCTTTTTACCACTTTCTCCTTCCTCTCAGCCCTGTGGTCTGCATACCAGCTGTCTGCCTGTCCCTTCCTCTCACTCCTTTCTCCATCAGCCCCACAATGTGCATGCCTCCTGCCAGCCTGTCATCCTTTTCACCACTTTGTTGTCTCTCTCAGTCCAATGGTCCGCATGCCTTCTGCATGCCTGGCCCACTTTCTCACTGCTTTATTCTCCTTCCTAGCCCCATGGTATGTATCTGCAGCCTGCTTGTCCTTCCTTCTCATTGCCTTCCCCTCCCTCTCAGCGCTGTGGTCTGCATGCCTGCTGCTTGCCTGTCCCTCCCTCTCACAGCTTTCTCCTACCTCTCAGCACTGTAGTCTGTGTGTCTTCTGCATGACTGTCCTCCTTCTCACAGCTTTCTCTGCATGCCTGCCTGACTCTTCTTCTCACTGCTGTCTCTGTGAAATCAGCCCAGTTGTGTGCATGCCTGCCTGTCCCTACTTCTAACCATTTATAAAGCCCCTTTGTGCGTAGGCCTGCTGCCTGACTGTTCCTCCTTCTCACAGCTTTCTCCTCCTTCTCAGCCCAGTTTTGTGTGTGCCTGCCACTTGCCTGTCCCTCCTTCTCATCATTTTCTCACACCTCTCAGCCCTTTGGTCTGTGTGCCTGCCTGTTTCCCCTTCTCACCACTTTCTCCCTCCTCTCAGCTATGTAGTCTGTGTGCCTGCCTGTCCCTCCTTCTCACTGCTTTCTCCCCTCTCTCTGTCTTGTCTACATGCCTGCTGCCTATCTGTTCCTTCTTCTCACCGCTTTCTCCTCCCTCTCAGCCCCATTGCCTGCATACCTGCTGCTTGCTTGTCCTTGCTTCACACTGCTTTCTGCTCCCTCTCACACTGTGGACTGCATGCCTGTGGCCTTCCTATCTCTCTTTCCCACTGCTTTCTCTGCCCTCTCTGCCATGTGGTCTGCGATCCTGCTGCCTGCATGTCCTTCCTTCTCACTGACTTCTCCTCCCACTCAGCCTTATGTCTGCATGCCTGCCTGTTCGTCTTTTGCACCACTTTTCCTCCTTCTCAGCCCCGTGGTCTGTGTTCCTGTTCCCTGCCTGTCACTCCTTACCACTGCTTTCTCCGGGCTCTCGGCCAAGAGATCTCTGTGCCTGCCTATATCTCCTTTTCATCGCTTTCTCTGGACCATTAGCCCAGTGGTCTGCATGCCTGCTGCCTGCCTGTCACTCCTTCTCACCACTTTCTCCTTCCTCTCAGCTTCATGATCTGCATGCCTGCCCATACCTCCTTCTCACCACTTTCTCTTCCTTCTCAGCCTCATAGTCTGCATTCCTGCTGCCTGCCTGTCCCTCTTTCTCACCACTTTCTCCATGCTCTCAGCCTAGAGAAGAGACCTGTGTGTTTGCTACCTGCCAGTCTCTCTCCGCCACTTTCTCCGGTCTCTCAGCCCTGTGGTGTATGGGCCTGCTTGTCCCTCCTTCTTGCCTCTTTCTCCTTCCTCTCAGCCCCTTGGTCTGAGTGCCTGCTGGCTGTCCCTCCTTTTCACTACTTTCTCCTTCCTCTCAGCCCTGTGGACTGCATGCCAGCTGTCTGCCTGCCCCTCCCTTGCACTGCTTTCTTCATCCTCTCAGCCCCATAGTGTGTGTGCCTGCTGCCAGCCGGTCATCCTTCTCACCACTTTCTCCTCCCTCTTAGCCTCATGGTCTGCATGCCTTCTGCCTGCCTGTCCCTCTTTCTCACTGCTTTATTCTCCTTTCCAGCCCAATGGTCTGCGTATCTGCAGCCTGCCTCTCCCTACTTCTCATTACTTTCTCCTACCTCTCAGCCCTGTGGTCTGTGTGCCTGCTGCCTGCCTGTCCTCCTTCTCACTGCTTTCTCTGGACTTTCAGCCCAGAGATCTGCGTGTCTGCTGCCTGCCTGTCTATCCTTCTAACCTCTTTCTTGGGCTCTCAGCCCTGTGTTCTATGTGCCTGCCTGTCTCTCACCACTTTGTTCTTCCTCTCAGCTCTGTGGTTTGTGTACCTGCCTGTCTCTCTTTCTCGTTGCTTTCTTCTCCCTCTCAGCCCCATGGTCTGCATGCCTGCTACATACATGTCTCTTCTTCTCACTGCTTTTTCCTCCCTTTCAGTCCTATTGTCTGCATGCCTGCTGCCTGCCTATCTCTCCTTCACACTGCTTTCTCCTCCCTCTCACACTACGGACTACATGCCTGTGGTCTGCCTGTCCCTCTTTCCCACTGCTTTTTCTATCCTCTCAGCCATGTGGTGTGCGTGACTACGGCCTGACTGTCCTTCCTTCTCGCTGACTTCTTCTACCTCTCAGCCTTTTGTCTGTGTGCATGCCTGTCCCTCTTTTTGAACTGCTTTTTCCTCCTTCTCAGCCCTGTGCTCTGCGTTCCTGCTGCCTGTCTGTCACTCCTTCCCACCACTTTTTCTGAGCTCTCAGCCCAGAGATCTCTTTGCCTGCTGCCTGCCTGTCTCTCCTTCTTACCCCATTCTCTGGGCTCTGAGCCCTGTGGTCTGGGCGTTTGCTGCCTGACTGTCTCTCCTTCCCATCACGTTCTCCTTTCTCTCAGCTTCATGGTCTGCGTTACTGACCATTCCTCCTTCTCACCGCCTTCTCCTCCTCCTCAGGCCTGTGGTCTACGTTCCTGTTGCCTGCCTGTCCCTCCTTCTCACTGCTTTCTCTGGGCTCTCAGCCTAGAGAAGAGATCTGTGTGCTTGCTGCCTGCCTGTCTCTCCTTCTCACCACTTTTGCCTGTCTCTCAGCCCTGTGGTCTGTGTGCCTGCTGCTTACTTGTCCCTCCTTCTCATCTCTTTCACCTTCTTCTCAATCCCGTGGTCTGTGTGCCTGCTGTCTGTCCCTCCTTTTTACAACTTTCTCCTTCCTCTCAGCCCTGTGGAATGCATACCAGCTGTCTGCCTGTCCCTTCCTCTCACTCCTTTCTCCATCAGCCCCACGTGTGCATGCCTCCTGCCAGCCTGTCATCCTTTTCACCACTTTGTTGTCTCTCTCAGTCTAATGGTCCGCATGCCTTCTGCATGCCTGGCCCACTTTCTCACTGCTTTATTCTCCTTCCTAGCCCCATGGTATGTATCTGCAGCCTGCTTGTCCTTCATTCTCATTGCCTTCCCCTCCCTCTCAGCGCTGTGGTCTGCATGCCTGCTGCTTGCCTGTCCCTCCCTCTCACAGCTTTCTCCTACCTCTCAGCACTTTAGTCTGTGTGTCTTCTGCATGACTGTCCTCCTTCTCACAGCTTTCTCTGCATGCCTGCCTGACTCTTCTTCTCACTGCTGTCTCTGTGAAATCAGCCCAGTTGTGTGCATGCCTGCCTGTCCCTCCTTCTAACCATTTATAAAGCCCCTTTGTGCGTAGGCCTGCTGCCTGACTGTTCCTCCTTCTCACAGCTTTCTCCTCCTTCTCAGCCCAGTTTTGTGTGTGCCTGCCACTTGCCTGTCCCTCCTTCTCATCATTTTCTCACACCTCTCAGCCCTTTGGTCTGTGTGCCTGCTGTCTGCATGTCCCTCCTCACCAATGCCTCCTTCCTCTAAGTTTAAATGTGTGTGCGCCCCCTGCCTGTCCCTCCTCACCACTTCCTTTGGGCTCTCAGCCACATGATCTGCAGGCCTGATTCCTGCCTGCCCCTCCTTCTCAAATTGTTCCCCTCCCTCTCAACCCCGTGATCTGCATGCCTTCTCACTGACTTCTTCTCATTCTCAGCCCTGTAGTCTGTGTGCCTGCTGCCTGCCTATTCCTCCTTCCCACTGCTTTCCCTTCCCTTTCAGCCCCATGGTCTGCTGCCTTCCTGTCCTTCATCTCACGCTTTCTCCTCCCTCTCAGCCCTGTGTTCTGTGTTCCTGCTGCCTGCCTGTCCCTCCTTCTCACCACTTTCTCTATGCTCTCAGTTCAGTGGTCTCCGTACCTGCTGCCTGCCTCTCTCTCCTTCTCAGTGCTTTCTCCAGGCCCTTAGCAGTGTGGTCCGTTTGCCTGGTACCTGTCTGTCCCTCCTTCTCACTGCTTTCTCCTTCCTCTCAGACCTGTGGTCTGCATGCCTACCTTTCCCTCCTTCTTACTGCTTTGTCCTTGCTCTCAGCCCCATGGGCTGTGTCCCTGCTGCCTGCCTTTCCCTCCTTCTCACAGCTTTCACCGTCCTCAGACCCACTGTCAACGTGCCTGGTTCCTGCCTGGCCCTCCTTCTCACCACTTTCTCCTTTCTCTTAGCCCTGTTGTCTGCATGCCCGCTGCCTGCCGGTCCCTCCTTCTCTCCACTTTCTCCTTTCTCTCTGCCCCATCATCGGTGTGCCTGCTGTCTGGCTGTCCCTTCTTCTTACAACTTTCTCTACTTTTCAGCCCTGTTGTCTTTGTGCCTGCTGCCTGCCTGTTCCTCCTTCTCACTGCTTTCTCATCCTTCTCAGCCCTGTGGTATGCATGCCTGCCTATCTCTCCTTCCCACTGCTTTCTCCTCCCTTTCAGCCCAGTGGGCCGCTTGCCTGCTGCTTGCCTGTCCCTCCTTCTCACCACTTTTCTGGGCTCTCAGCCCCATGTTTTGCAGGCCTGCTTCCTGCCTGACCCTCCTTCTCAACGCTTTCTCCTTCTTCTCAGCCCCATGGTCTGCATGCCTGCTTGTCCCCCTTTCTCATCACTTTCTGCGTCCTCACATTCCCGTGGTCTGGGTGCCGGTTGCCTGTCTGCTTTCTGCTTAATCAACCCGTGGCTGGAGTGCCTACTGCCTGCATGTCCCTCCTTCTCACTGCTTTGTGCGTCCTCTCAGCCCCATGGTCTGCGTTCCTGCTGCCTGCCTGTCCCTCCTTCTAATCGCTTTCTCCTCCCTCTTGGTCCTGTGGTCTGTGTTACTGCTGCCTGCCAGTCCTTCCTCCTCACCACTTTCTCTTCCCTCTCAGCATTGTGGTGCGTGTGCCTGCTACTGGATTGTCCCTCCTTCTCACTGCTTCTCGGGCTCTCAGCACTTTGGTCTGCATACCTTCTGCCTGTCCCTTATTCTCACTGCTTTCTTTTTTCTCTCAGCTTTGTGGTCTGTGTGTCTGCTGCCTACCTCTCCCTCTTGTCACCACTTTATCCTTCCTCTCCGCCTCATGGTCTGTATGCCTGCTTGTCCCTTCTTCTCACCACTATCTCTGTCCTGTCAGCCCCGAGGTCTGTGTGACTGTTGCCTGCCTGTCCTTCCTTCTCACTGACTTCTCGGTCCTCTCAGCCCCATTGTGTGCATGCCTGCTTCCCGCCTTACTCTCCATGTCACTGCTTTCTCCTCCCTCTCAGCATGTGTTCATCGTGCTTGCTGCCTTTCCCTCTTTCTTAACACTTTCTCCTCCTTCTCAGCCCTGTGGTCTGCATGTCTGATGCCTGATTGTACTTCCTTTTCACCACTTTCTCCTCCCTCTCAGCCCTGTGGTCTGCATGCCTGCTGCCTGCCTGGCCCTCCTTCTCACCGCTTTCTCCGGTCTCTCAGCTCAGTGGTCTCCATGCCTTCTGCCTGCCTCTCTCTCCTTCTCAGTGCTTTCTCCAGGCTGTAAGCACTGTGATCCTTGTGCCTGGTACCTGCCTGTCCCTCCTTCTCATTGCTTTCTCCTTCCTCTCAGCTCTATGGTCTGGATGCCTGCCTATCCCTCCTTCTCACTGCCTTCTCCTCAATCTCAGCCCTGTGGTCAGCGTGCCTGTTGCCTACCTATCTCTCTTCTCACTGCTTTCTCCTCCCTCACAGCCCCTTTGTTTGTGTGCCTACTGCCTGCCTGTCTCTCCTTCTCACAGCTTTCTTCTGCCTCTCAGCCCTAAGGTCTGCGTGCCTGGACATCATCCCTTCTCACCGTTTTCTTCTCCCTTTCAGCCCTGTGGTCTGCGTTCCTGCTGCCTACCTGTTTCTCCTTCTCTCCGCTTTCTCCTTCCTCTCAGCCCCTTTGCCTGTGTGCCTTCTGCCTGCTGTACCACCTTATCGCTTTGTCCTCCCACTCAGCTCTGTTGACTGTATGCCTGCTGCATGCCTGTCATTCCTTGTCACCCTGTTCTCCTTTCTCTGAACTCTGTGGTCTGCAAGTATGCTTCTCCCTCCTTCTCACCACTTTCTTTGTGCTCTCAGCCAGTAGTCCGGGTGCCTGCCTGTCCTTCCCTCTCAGCGCTTTCTTCTTCCTTGTAGCCTCGTGAGATGCATGCCTGCTTGCCCCTCCTTCTCACTACTTTCTCCATTCCCTCAGCCCCAAAGTGTACATGCCTACCTGTCCCTCTTTCTCACTGCTTTCTCCTCCCTCTCAGACCTGTGGTCTGCATGCCTACCTTTCCCTCCTTCTTACTGCTTTGTCCTTGCTCTCAGCCCCGTGGGCTGTGTCCCTGCTGCCTGCCTTTCCCTCCTTCTCACAGCTTTCACCGTCCTCAGACCCACTGTCAACGTGCCTGGTTCCTGCCTGGCCCTCCTTCTCACCACTTTCTCCTTTCTCTTAGCCCTGTTGTCTGCATGCCCGCTGCCTGCCGGTCCCTCCTTCTCACCACTTTCTCCTTTCTCTCTGCCCCATCATCAGTGTGCCTGCTGTCTGGCTGTCCCTTCTTCTTACAACTTTCTCTACTTCTCAGCTCTGTTGCCTTTGTGCCTGCTGCCTGCCTGTTCCTCCTTCTCACTGCTTTCTCATCCTTCTCAGCCCTGTGGTATGCATGCCTGCCTATCTCTCCTTCCCACTGCTTTCTCCTCCCTTTCAGCCCAGTGGGCCGCTTGCCTGCTGCTTGCCTGTCCCTCCTTCTCACCACTTTTCTGGGCTCTCAGCCCCATGTTTTGCAGGCCTGCTTCCTGCCTGACCCTCCTTCTCAACGCTTTCTCCTTCTTCTCAGCCCCATGGTCTGCATGCCTGCTTGTCCCCCTTTCTCATCACTTTCTGCGTCCTCACATTCCCGTGGTCTGGGTGCCGGTTGCCTGTCTGCTTTCTGCTTAATCAAGCAGTGGCTGGAGTGCCTACTGCCTGCATGTCCCTCCTTCTCACTGCTTTGTGCGTCCTCTCAGCCCCATGGTCTGCGTTCCTGCTGCCTGCCTGTCCCTCCTTCTAATCGCTTTCTCCTCCCTCTTGGTCCTGTGGTCTGTGTTACTGCTGCCTGCCAGTCCTTCCTCCTCACCACTTTCTCTTCCCTCTCAGCATTGTGGTGCGTGTGCCTGCTACTGGATTGTCCCTCCTTCTCACTGCTTCTCGGGCTCTCAGCACTTTGGTCTGCATACCTGCTGCCTGTCCCTTATTCTCACTGCTTTCTTTTTTCTCTCAGCTTTGTGGTCTGTGTGTCTGCTGCCTACCTCTCCCTCTTGTCACCACTTTATCCTTCCTCTCCGCCTCATGGTCTGTATGCCTGCTTGTCCCTTCTTCTCACCACTATCTCTGTCCTGTCAGCCCCGAGGTCTGTGTGACTGTTGCCTGCCTGTCCTTCCTTCTCACTGACTTCTCGGTCCTCTCAGCCCCATTGTGTGCATGCCTGCTTCCCGCCTTACTCTCCATGTCACTGCTTTCTCCTCCCTCTCAGCATGTGTTCATCGTGCTTGCTGCCTTTCCCTCTTTCTTAACACTTTCTCCTCCTTCTCAGCCCTGTGGTCTGCATGTCTGATGCCTGATTGTACTTCCTTCTCACCACTTTCTCCTCCCTCTCAGCCCTGTGGTCTGCATGCCTGCTGCCTGCCTGGCCCTCCTTCTCACCGCTTTCTCCGGTCTCTCAGCTCAGTGGTCTCCATGCCTTCTGCCTGCCTCTCTCTCCTTCTCAGTGCTTTCTCCAGGCTGTAAGCACTGTGATCCTTGTGCCTGGTACCTGCCTGTCCCTCCTTCTCATTGCTTTCTCCTTCCTCTCAGCTCTATGGTCTGGATGCCTGCCTATCCCTCCTTCTCACTGCCTTCTCCTCAATCTCAGCCCTGTGGTCAGCGTGCCTGTTGCCTACCTATCTCTCTTCTCACTGCTTTCTCCTCCCTCACAGCCCCTTTGTTTGTGTGCCTACTGCCTGCCTGTCACTCCTTCTCACAGCTTTCTTCTGCCTCTCAGCCCTAAGGTCTGCGTGCCTGGACATCATCCCTTCTCACCGTTTTCTTCTCCCTTTCAGCCCTGTGGTCTGCGTTCCTGCTGCCTACCTGTTTCTCCTTCTCTCCGCTTTCTCCTTCCTCTCAGCCCCTTTGCCTGTGTGCCTTCTGCCTGCTGTACCACCTTATCGCTTTGTCCTCCCACTCAGCTCTGTTGACTGTATGCCTGCTGCATGCCTGTCATTCCTTGTCACCCTGTTCTCCTTTCTCTGAACTCTGTGGTCTGCAAGTATGCTTCTCCCTCCTTCTCACCACTTTCTTTGTGCTCTCAGCCAGTAGTCCGGGTGCCTGCCTGTCCTTCCCTCTCAGCGCTTTCTTCTTCCTTGTAGCCTCGTGAGATGCATGCCTGCTTGCCCCTCCTTCTCACTACTTTCTCCATTCCCTCAGCCCCAAAGTGTACATGCCTACCTGTCCCTCTTTCTCACTGCTTTCTCCTCCCTCTCAGACCTGTGGTCTGCATGCCTACCTTTCCCTCCTTCTTACTGCTTTGTCCTTGCTCTCAGCCCCGTGGGCTGTGTCCCTGCTGCCTGCCTTTCCCTCCTTCTCACAGCTTTCACCGTCCTCAGACCCACTGTCAACGTGCCTGGTTCCTGCCTGGCCCTCCTTCTCACCACTTTCTCCTTTCTCTTAGCCCTGTTGTCTGCATGCCCGCTGCCTGCCGGTCCCTCCTTCTCACCACTTTCTCCTTTCTCTCTGCCCCATCATCGGTGTGCCTGCTGTCTGGCTGTCCCTTCTTCTTACAACTTTCTCTACTTCTCAGCCCTGTTGCCTTTGTTCCTGCTGCCTGCCTGTTCCTCCTTCTCACTGCTTTCTCATCCTTCTCAGCCCTGTGGTATGCATGCCTGCCTATCTCTCCTTCCCACTGCTTTCTCCTCCCTTTCAGCCCAGTGGGCCGCTTGCCTGCTGCTTGCCTGTCCCTCCTTCTCACCACTTTTCTGGGCTCTCAGCCCCATGTTTTGCAGGCCTGCTTCCTGCCTGACCCTCCTTCTCAACGCTTTCTCCTTCTTCTCAGCCCCATGGTCTGCATGCCTGCTTGTCCCCCTTTCTCATCACTTTCTGCGTCCTCACATTCCCGTGGTCTGGGTGCCGGTTGCCTGTCTGCTTTCTGCTTAATCAAGCAGTGGCTGGAGTGCCTACTGCCTGCATGTCCCTCCTTCTCACTGCTTTGTGCGTCCTCTCAGCCCCATGGTCTGAGTTCCTGCTGCCTGCCTGTCCCTCCTTCTAATCGCTTTCTCCTCCCTCTTGGTCCTGTGGTCTGTGTTACTGCTGCCTGCCAGTCCTTCCTCCTCACCACTTTCTCTTCCCTCTCAGCATTGTGGTGCGTGTGCCTGCTACTGGATTGTCCCTCCTTCTCACTGCTTCTCGGGCTCTCAGCACTTTGGTCTGCATACCTTCTGCCTGTCCCTTATTCTCACTGCTTTCTTTTTTCTCTCAGCTTTGTGGTCTGTGTGTCTGCTGCCTACCTCTCCCTCTTGTCACCACTTTATCCTTCCTCTCCGCCTCATGGTCTGTATGCCTGCTTGTCCCTTCTTCTCACCACTATCTCTGTCCTGTCAGCCCCGAGGTCTGTGTGACTGTTGCCTGCCTGTCCTTCCTTCTCACTGACTTCTCGGTCCTCTCAGCCCCATTGTGTGCATGCCTGCTTCCCGCCTTACTCTCCATGTCACTGCTTTCTCCTCCCTCTCAGCATGTGTTCATCGTGCTTGCTGCCTTTCCCTCTTTCTTAACACTTTCTCCTCCTTCTCAGCCCTGTGGTCTGCATGTCTGATGCCTGATTGTACTTCCTTCTCACCACTTTCTCCTCCCTCTCAGCCCTGTGGTCTGCATGCCTGCTGCCTGCCTGGCCCTCCTTCTCACCGCTTTCTCCGGTCTCTCAGCTCAGTGGTCTCCATGCCTTCTGCCTGCCTCTCTCTCCTTCTCAGTGCTTTCTCCAGGCTGTAAGCACTGTGATCCTTGTGCCTGGTACCTGCCTGTCCCTCCTTCTCATTGCTTTCTCCTTCCTCTCAGCTCTATGGTCTGGATGCCTGCCTATCCCTCCTTCTCACTGCCTTCTCCTCAATCTCAGCCCTGTGGTCAGCGTGCCTGTTGCCTACCTATCTCTCTTCTCACTGCTTTCTCCTCCCTCACAGCCCCTTTGTTTGTGTGCCTACTGCCTGCCTGTCTCTCCTTCTCACAGCTTTCTTCTGCCTCTCAGCCCTAAGGTCTGCGTGCCTGGACATCATCCCTTCTCACCGTTTTCTTCTCCCTTTCAGCCCTGTGGTCTGCGTTCCTGCTGCCTACCTGTTTCTCCTTCTCTCCGCTTTCTCCTTCCTCTCAGCCCCTTTGCCTGTGTGCCTTCTGCCTGCTGTACCACCTTATCGCTTTGTCCTCCCACTCAGCTCTGTTGACTGTATGCCTGCTGCATGCCTGTCATTCCTTGTCACCCTGTTCTCCTTTCTCTGAACTCTGTGGTCTGCAAGTATGCTTCTCCCTCCTTCTCACCACTTTCTTTGTGCTCTCAGCCAGTAGTCCGGGTGCCTGCCTGTCCTTCCCTCTCAGCGCTTTCTTCTTCCTTGTAGCCTCGTGAGATGCATGCCTGCTTGCCCCTCCTTCTCACTACTTTCTCCATTCCCTCAGCCCCAAAGTGTACATGCCTACCTGTCCCTCTTTCTCACTGCTTTCTCCTCCCTCTCAGACCTGTGGTCTGCATGCCTACCTTTCCCTCCTTCTTACTGCTTTGTCCTTGCTCTCAGCCCCGTGAGCTGTGTCCCTGCTGCCTGCCTTTCCCTCCTTCTCACAGCTTTCACCGTCCTCAGACCCACTGTCAACGTGCCTGGTTCCTGCCTGGCCCTCCTTCTCACCACTTTCTCCTTTCTCTTAGCCCTGTTGTCTGCATGCCCGCTGCCTGCCGGTCCCTCCTTCTCACCACTTTCTCCTTTCTCTCTGCCCCATCATCGGTGTGCCTGCTGTCTGGCTGTCCCTTCTTCTTACAACTTTCTCTACTTCTCAGCCCTGTTGCCTTTGTGCCTGCTGCCTGCCTGTTCCTCCTTCTCACTGCTTTCTCATCCTTCTCAGCCCTGTGGTATGCATGCCTGCCTATCTCTCCTTCCCACTGCTTTCTCCTCCCTTTCAGCCCAGTGGGCCGCTTGCCTGCTGCTTGCCTGTCCCTCCTTCTCACCACTTTTCTGGGCTCTCAGCCCCATGTTTTGCAGGCCTGCTTCCTGCCTGACCCTCCTTCTCAACGCTTTCTCCTTCTTCTCAGCCCCATGGTCTGCATGCCTGCTTGTCCCCCTTTCTCATCACTTTCTGCGTCCTCACATTCCCGTGGTCTGGGTGCCGGTTGCCTGTCTGCTTTCTGCTTAATCAAGCAGTGGCTGGAGTGCCTACTGCCTGCATGTCCCTCCTTCTCACTGCTTTGTGCGTCCTCTCAGCCCCATGGTCTGCGTTCCTGCTGCCTGCCTGTCCCTCCTTCTAATCGCTTTCTCCTCCCTCTTGGTCCTGTGGTCTGTGTTACTGCTGCCTGCCAGTCCTTCCTCCTCACCACTTTCTCTTCCCTCTCAGCATTGTGGTGCGTGTGCCTGCTACTAGATTGTCCCTCCTTCTCACTGCTTCTCGGGCTCTCAGCACTTTGGTCTGCATACCTGCTGCCTGTCCCTTATTCTCACTGCTTTCTTTTTTCTCTCAGCTTTGTGGTCTGTGTGTCTGCTGCCTACCTCTCCCTCTTGTCACCACTTTCTCCTTCCTCTCCACTTCATGCTCTGCATGCCTGGTTGTCCCTCCTTCTCACCACTTTCTCTGTCCTGTCAGCCCCGAGGTCTGTGTGACTGCTGCCTGCCTGTCCCTCCTCACTGCGTTCCCTGCGCTCTCAACACTGTGGTCTACATGCCTGCTCCCTGCCTATTCCTCCTTCTCAGTGCTTTGTCCTCCCTCTCAGTACCGTGGCCTGCATGCCTGCTGCCTACATGTCCCTCCTTCTCACCACTTTTTCCTGGCTCTCAGCCCCATTCTCTGCTTGCCTGCTGCAAGCCTGTCCCTCCTTCTCAACACGTTGTCCTTCCTCTCAGCCCTATTGTCTGCATGCTTGCTGCCTGTCCCTCCTTCTCACCACTTTCTCTGGACTCACAGCCACGTGGTCTGAATGCCTTCTGCCTGCTTGTTGTTCCTTTTCCCTCACAGCGATTTACCGCGGGACGCGCCGGTGATTCAACTGCAGATTTTCTTTCTTCTTAATATTTTTCAAGATTTCCACCTACAATTGAGACAATTTATGTCAGAAGTTTTTGCATAATGTTCTGAATTGGCCTTGAGAAAGCCCCCGCTTACTCGCCAAAGGGGCGAACACGTGTTGGCTGTTACTCCATCGTATACTTCTACCTGATCTCTTTCCAACCTTGGGATTATTTGATTGGACTTTAATGTTGCTGATCAATGGAACTATACTCTAATTTCAAGATCGTCTCTATTTAATTGGACTTAAAACCCTTGGAACTGATTTTCTTTTCTATAACGAAATAAAACAACTTTTGAAGCATTGTGCCTATTATATGAAAAAAATCTCTGATGTGGGAATTCACCTCTTCATTAATCTAGGACAGTAATTATTGGGAGGCTTAGGGTCCAGGCCCCCCGGTTTGGATTTCCCATATCTCTCTTAAAAAATTAAATAATTAAAAAATTAAAAAATTTAAAAATCAGGCATTCCAAGGAAGTCGACAGGCTGGACTCCTCTTCTCCTTTCTGTTCCTTTTCCCTGCATTCTTCTTCCTCTCATCCCACTTGTGTGGGTGCCTCTTGTCTCCATGTCTTTTTAACCCCACTGTCTCCGAACTTGTCTGCGTGCCTACTGCCTGCCTGTCTCCCCTTCTCACCCCTTTCTAAGGGCTCTCAGACCCATTCTCTGCGTGACTGCTGCCTGCTTGTCCCTCTTTCTCACCGCTTTCTCTGGATTTGTCTGTGTGCCTCCTGTCTGCCTGTCCCTCTTTCTCACCGCTTTCTTTGGGTTTGTCTGCGTGCCTCCTGCCTGACCATCCCACTCTCTCAATGCGTTCCCTGGGCTCTCAGCCCCGTGGTCTAGATGCCTACTACCTGCCTGTTCCTCCTTCTCTCCGCTTTCTCCTTCCTCTCACCCCTGTGGTGTGCGTTTCTGCTGCTTGCCTGTCCCTCCTTCCCACTGCTTTCTCCTTGCTCTTCTGAGACCGCGGGGAGCTTCAAGGCTCCCACGGTCCCACGGGCTCCTGTCTCCTGCAGGAGCTGGCATTGCTCCTTCATGCTGGGAGCTTAATAGCAGCTCCCTGTTTGTAGGGGCAATGTTTTTCTCTCTTTCCATGCGAACATGTTAGTGTGTAGGGAAAGAGATTAAAACTCAGCTTTCAGCAAGCGGGAGCAGTTTGTCAGCTCCCGCTTGTTGACAATGAAGGATGTTCAAACAGCTACCTCCCAAAGATGGCCACCTCAGGAGGTAGAAGGAGCAGGCCTGGGGGGAGTGGATGTCTTGGAGGGGGGCCACGTGGCCCCACTCCATCTACCAATTTGGCCCGGGGGTGGTTCTACTTGGGGCCAGGCACCCTTGATGGACCCCTTGCTTTAATGTATTTGTAGCCCCGGGGAGCCAGAGGTCCCTTGGGCATGGGAAGGGGTATGCAGGACACCCACCTTATATTCAGTGAGTAGTTTGCCCTGGGGAGGTGGTGGTCCCCGGGGCAAGATGGACCAAGCTGCCCCCCTGCATACTTTATATGCATAGCCCTGGGGAATACATTGTGTATGCTGCGGTTTCCTTGACAGACGAGTTGCGTACTGTGCAAGAAAATGGAGTACGGGGCAAAAATGATTGATAAATATGAAAGCATTGTAGTAGCGTATCATGTTGGTAACTTCATCACATTCACTTATGTTTACTTGTTTATCTGTTTAATTGTGTAGTAACTTTTTGTTTTTCATGATGACGTAATGACTATTTATAACACACTAAAATGGAGCAAATGCTATGTGACCAAGGCCACATGAAATGGCTGAAACGCGTTATCGGATCAATTAATAAATCACTTTAGCAGTACCTCAGCATCTGCATCAATCCTTTGTGTGGATTACAACTGGAGATTGTAAATGTACAAAACCACAGAAATTCACCAGTTATAGTTAGAACAAGTAACTTTAACTCGTGCTCTAAGGTAACTATAACTCGCACCCCCTCCAAGCACTGTTTTTTCATCAAAAATGTTACAGCAAATATTACACAGATATTATCAAAGATTGACATGGGGGACGTGGTTTGGCCACGAGTTAAGATGGCCGCCTAGGACCGGAGCTCCGCGAATCGGCGGGCCTCGGCCGGGGGCGGCGGTGTTGCACGGGCATTCCGCCTTGAGCACCAGAGAAGCGCTGAAGGTCGCTGCCGCCGGGGTTGCCGTCTATGGAAGAGCCCGGCCCCCCGGCTGGAGAAGCGAGTGGAGGAGCGACCCGCGATCGCGTGCCGAGCAGCGGCCTCGCGTGATCCTGAGGTCCGATGCGAGGTGGATAGTGCGGGGAGAGCGGCTCTGAGCACCCCGGGGAGGAGCACGTGCAGCGGATTGTGACTCGCCGGAGCATTATTGGAACAGCTGGCGGCTCTGCTCACCATTTTTGTGTGCCGGCATACATGTCAGCCTCACTTGCTTCCCTGCCCCTTCCGCCCATGGATTGTGCTGCACGGGGGACGGGGATTCTGCGAGTCATGGGCCCGGCGCACCATTAACCACAGAATAAGCGAGTCTTGGGAGGTGATGACCCAGCCCCCCTCTTCCACTTCCACATATCGCCTCGGACCCCTCCTCCCATCCCCTCTAAGGCTGACTTATGGGGGTGTAACAATACCGAAGCACCTTGGATGTGGTGACTCCGCAGCAACGGCCCAGCCCTGCCAGGAGAGGCCCTGACCGGTGACCGCGAGGAGGGGCACGTGGCCAGGAGACAGCAGGAATTGTGGACAGGGTCGAGACCCACCATGGAGTAGAGCCTCTCGGGACTGAGAGGTGGACTTGCGGACAAGGTGAATGGTGGGCCCCTCCCCGCACCGCGCAGGTGGAACATGGGGAACCAATTGGAGCTGCCTGGGGAGCAGCATCCGTGCCATTGAACAACTGTGACGCTATAAGCAGTGGTCCCCAGGATGGAGGGCCCATGGGTTGGGAGAGGCTACCCCGCCATCGGACCGCCTGACGCTTTCTGGTAAAGATGTTTTCCTTCTCAACTGACTCTGAGCCCCTGGGACCTGCACTCTCCATTCCTCTCCTGTTCTCTACCCTCTGTCTGAGGGATTTGCAGTAGTTACCTACCGGACCTTGCTGGGCACTGGACACATAGCGGAGGGGATTGAGTGTCTCTTCTCCTCCCCACCCTCTACCGTGTCATTTGCTTGCCCGCATCCGGCTAGCGCTTCGCCAGCCACTCTTCGACAAGAATCTCCCTCCTCTTCCGCAGTCTACCGGACCACACCCGTGACTGGGAGTCTGCGATGCCTGGTGGTAGGACGTCAGGCAAGCAATCAGGTAAACCATCCCGGCAATTGCTCTTATCGGAAGCTCTACAAAATTCAAGGGTGCCATCACCCGCTTCGGAGCTGCAGGCACTCACTCCACCTGGTATCATGACAGAACCAGCACAGGAAGCCACTATGGAATGCATTTTACAGGGGATTTCGGCGGTGGGTCGCAGGCTGGAGGGGATGGACAACGCCATGGCTTCCCTGAAGGCGAAGACAAAATCCATGCGCTTGGACATAGCGGGCTTTCAGTCAGGAGTACTGGGGCTAGAGCAGCGGGTCTCGACAGTGGAGACACATATCACCTCCTTTACGGGCAGAGATCGGGAACTTCTATACGAAGTAAGCTGATTGATCTAGAAGACAGAAGCTGCCGAGACAATGTCCATTTTTGTGGCTTCCCGGAGACGATTGAAGGCGCGGACATTCACTTCTTCCTGCAAGAGACCCTCCCCAAACTAACGGGCCTCACTTTCGACCCCCCACTGGAATTCCAGAGGGTGCACAGGCTTGGTCCCAAAAGGCGAGACGACACCAATCTCCCCTGCCCCATCATAAGATGCCTTCTACGACATGTGCAGACTCATCACCTCCTACAAGCGGCCCGGTCACACTGCACATTCCAGATGGATGGACTAGAGATCAGGCTGACAGACCACTTTTCCAAAGAGACCAGTGAGCGCTGGAGAGCGTTCTTGCCCGTTCGACCCCGTTTACCTCAACTGGAAGTGAAATGTGGTCTGTTCGAACTAGCAAGAATGTGATCACTAAAAATGGGGTGTCCAAAGACTTTTACGACCCTGAGGACCTACGAGTTTTTTTGGAAGGGCTCCAGCCCCAGACCCAGTCCATGGATATAGTGCCCCCGGCCTGGTTCCGGGACTTGCCGGGGACGACTAGGGGAGACACCCCCCCGAATCCCAATCCTACCCTCGGAGAAGCAGGATGGGCCACCGTGGACTCCCAAGCTAGGGGGAGAGACTTAGAGAGCGCCACAAAGAGCCACAATGACAGGGGTCAAGTTCTGCAGGCAGTGGTGCTGCATACGCAGACCACGGACAGGGACAAATCTCATTCCCCACTGAAGCCCACCGTGACTCCCACCTGATGGCATGGCTGTATGACATCCCAAGGGAACTATAACAGTGAAACATGCGATATTCTGCGTGAGCTGCAGAGGTCCTTCTGCTGAGACGACAGAGGGATGAGTACCTGCCTCTTTGATACTGTGGCTGATGTTTGTTTTATAAGTTGAACTGTATTCCAGTAGGTTCTATGACTAACTTAGCTTATTGTCCGGCTCTCATTTGGCATGTTTGAGTCCATTGTATAACTAGTTTATTGCCCTTCGAATTTCAGATTTTGATTTTATACGAGTGTGGTACGTTTTAAATTTGATTGCCCCCAATTGGTTATTACATACGGTTTCTAGTCTTCACTGTCCGAACGCTCATCAGCTCGTAGATCGCCCTCTATCCTCTATATCTCCCCCCTGCTCACCCTACCCCCTCCCTTGTGCATCGCTCCCCCTCCCCCCTTCCAATCTGCACTCATATGCCTCCCACATCCATCTTCAAGCTAGGATATCACCCCAATATGCTGTCCGATTTCCAACACCTGGGCACAATATCTATACCCACTGTTTGAGACGTCTAGGGAATAGTGCACCGGGTATAGTGGGGTCCTTCCCGGGCCGTTCTGACGGCTGCTTTCCCCTTCCTCCTTCCCCCCCTTCCATCTGTGGATATTTTTCCGCCTACGTCATCTGAGCGACTTGACAATGTCATAATATATTGGTGGCATGGTTTTAACCTAGGCACACTCTGCGAAGGTCCCACCCCCCTTTGGCATGGTGCCGGACTGACTCCTGCTGTGAGGCCTTGCGGCTCCCTCCGGTGCTTATATCTCTTATACCGCATATCATCCATCTAATATCTTATGCCCTACAGGGACGATAGATTGGTGGGACTGGGATGTCTTGTGTGCCTCCCCCCTCCCCCGGCCGGGGGCCTGCTGGTTGGGTGCTTGAGGGTCTGAGCTTTGCAGGCTTAGGTTTAGACCCGCAGATTACAGATCGAGACCAGCGGAACTTCCCTGTTCCGCTCTCTTTTCTTTACTTCTTCCTTCTTCTTTTCTTCCTCTCTCTCTCTCTCTCTCCCTTTCTCACTCTTCCTCTCTCTCTCCTTCCCCCTTCCCCTTCTTTTTAATTTTTTTTATTGCATGTGAGGGTAGTACTGAGCTCTCCTCTTTTGGCACATTTCCCGCGTTTCTATCTTCCCCCCCCTTTCTTTTCTGCTCCCTCTCTCCTGCTTTCTCTCTCCCTTTCTATTTCTTGTCCTTCTTCTTCCCTTTCTCGAGGTTCTCCCTCCCCTTCCTTTTCTTCTCTCTTCTTTTCTCTCCCCTCCTCCCCTACCCCATCCCGCCCCCCTCGTTTATACCCCTCTTCCGCACTCTCTTCCCCTCCTATTATACCCTCCTCTGCCCGTGACAGACCCTTCCTCCAGGTCCTTGGCATTACTTTTTTTCTGCCTTTTCTAGCTGTTTCCCCCTCCACCCCTCCCTCTCTTCTCCCCATCTGGACCTCCTGGCTCCTATCTCTGAGTTTCATGATGGTCGACTCTTCCCCACCCTCCTCCACAACACTACGGATCATATCCTGGAACGTAAATGGCCTTACCCATTTCATAAAATTGAAAAAGGTGCTCTCCTACCTTAATTCCAAGCGGGCTGACCTAGCCCTACTCCAGGAGACGCACTTTGACAGGGATGAGTCCGACAAGCTACGCAGGGATTCCGTGGGAACAGCATAATTCAGCTGCAGCCCTACCCGGCAAGATCCAGGAGGCAATGCCACCCAGAAGTGTGGTATTGCGCTGCTGTTGCAGAAAACCATCCCCTTCACCGTCATCAAATCATGGGACGACCCAGAAGGGAGATATGTGTTTGCCAAGCTCAAACTGGGGGAATCCTCCCTGTGCATGGGTTCTGTTTATGCCCCAATCGGCTCTAAACGGCTGTTCTTTCTGCAAATCAATTGTCTCTTGACTGAAATAGGGGCGACTCGTTATATGATCGGGAGAGATTGGAATCTGGCTAGAGACACAGTACTGGATAGGACAGGGCCCCTAGATAACAGCAATAATGCCAACAGGGCCCTACAGTCTGATATAATGCTGGACAACAGCCTGGTGGACCACTGGCGTCTGACACATCCGATTGACAGGGAGTACACCATTTTGTCGCTGGTGCACGGCACCCAATCCCGTCTAGACTACTTCCTCATGTTGCATAATCTAGTGGACAATGCCCAAGATTCTCGCATCCTTGAATCTGGCCTTTCGGATCACTCTCCAATCCATGTTGCTGTCCAGCTGGGCCTGGTGTCCCCGGGTCGCAAACCATGGAGATTTGCTATACATCGCTACCATTCACCACAGGACAAAACACAGCTGAGAGCCCATGCGTCCACCTTCGTCCAAGAAAACATAGGTACGGTCGACTCCAAGAGGGTGGTGTGGGCAGCGGCCAAAGCAACCATTCGTGGGCAACTGATGCGGGATGCGGCGTTGGCGAATAGAGAAGAGCGCAGCAAGAGGCACTGGAAACAGACATTAGACTTCTCACGCGGCGATACACTACCCACCCCTCTGTTCACACGCGCAGATGTCTGCAACGTGCTTGCATGGCTCTCAACGAGCTGTACACCTCCCAGGCCGAATACGCCTTGCAATGACTGCAAGAGAGACACTATGAGCAAGGTGAGAAAGTCGGCCGGCTGCTGACAGCACAGCTTCGTCAGAGAGCCGCCGCTCTCGCTATATGGGCCATCCGCACCCATTCAGGAGAAGTACTTAAACACCCACAAGAGACAGTCAATAAATTTGCGTCCTTTTACTGGCACCTCTACACACCGGGGGTGACATCTAGCCCTGCCCAAATGTAGGCTTTTCTCACCGGCATTGATCTACCCTCCCTTTCCGATGAAGGTCGCAACCTTCTAGATGGAGAAATCAGTAGGCTGGAAATTGAGAAGGTCATTTCCGACCTCCCCTACCACAAGTCACCTGGGGAGGATGGATTCCCTGTGGAATTCTATAAGTGGGCAGGGGAGGAGGTGATCGTTGTTCTACATTGGGCTCTGGACAAAGCCTGCTGGACGAAGACCCTGGCTGCTATCTCCAACAATGCTACTATAGCGGTCATACCGAAACCGGGAAGGAACCCTCTTCTTTGTAGCAGCTACCGACCCATTTCTCTACTAAACTGCAACATCAAGATACTGGCTAGTGTCTTGGCGAACTGTTTGCGTAAAGTAATCTCATCTCTAATACACCACACTCAAATGGGGTTTGTACCGGGTCGCAACTCAAGAAACCACCTGCGCACTCTGGTGGTCATTACAACCCTGGCGGACGGTGTTAAAGGTGCGGTAATGCCGCAAACAGGCCGGCAGACCAAAAAAGGGAATTATGACTGTGGCGGAAACCGCCAACAAAGACAGCCACTTTAACACTCCGACCGCCACGGCGGTACAGACAAGCAGCGCGTCGGTCACCGCCAACAGACAGGCAGAAGACAATGTACCGCCCACAGTATCACAACCCGCCACCTTTTCCCGGGCGGATTCACCGTGTATAAAAACACGGCGGAAACAGCTTTTGCAATGGGAAAACGCTCACCTCTACACATCCCACGAGGAAGGAGGACACCATGGAGCCGGAATTACAAATCCTCCCTGCCCTTGTCTTCCTACTCATCTACGAACACCAGCGCCAGCAGCGGCGAAGACAACGGTGAGTACTGCACCTACGGCATAGGGGAGGGGGGAGGCAAAAGTCAGGGGGACCAAACACGCAACACCCCCACCCTCGCACATTACAACACACACACCAATGCATTTCCAAACATCACAGTAACAACCGACAACCCCCCCGGAAGAATGCAAAGACAAAAGGAAATCAGTTCAAACATTGTAATGTATCAAAATACATGTACCAAATATATACGGATATATATAAACACATTCAAAAGTATATACATTACAAGAAGTAGTGCAGATATGCACATATCAATGTCCGTGCACCACTGGGCCAAAAATGCATGGGCGAGGCCCACACAAGATACCTGTCCACAAACGGAGAGAACACTGCCGGGGCATCAGATAGAAATACAACAGGCACCTCAGGGGGAAGGGGAGGGGGCACCTCAGCCGGATTACAGTACCACGCCAGACGGGGCTCCATGCCCATTGATGTATCCTGGGGAGTGCAAAGCCACAGTCTCTCAAGTCTCTACAGTGGGTGGGTTGCCCACTGCCATATCCTGGGGAGTGCAAAGCCACAGTCTCTCAAGTCTCTACAGTGGGTGGGTTGCCCACTGCCACATCCTGGGGAGTGCAAAGCCACAGTCTCTCAAGTCTCTACAGTGGGTGGGTTGCCCACTGCCATATCCTGGGGAGAGCAAAGCCACAGTCTCTCAAGTCTCTCAAGTCTCTACAGTGGGTGGGTTGCCCACTGTACCATCCTGGGGAGTGCAAAGCCACAATCTCTCAAGTGGATAACAGTCTCCACTGGTTCTGGAGGGGGACTGGTGCCCAGAGTGCTTCATCCTGTTAAGGACAGACGGATTGGATGGATCTCTCCACTGGTTCTCGAGGGGGAATGGTGCCTAGACTGGATTAGGCTCCCGTGACAGTTCCTGTACCGTCACTGTCCCAGCTGTACATGGGATAACGATGCTTGATGTGGCGGTGTTTTCCTTCTGCAGCGGTGCTCTTCCCTGTTCAGCGGTGCTTTGCCATGGCGGTCTCTGGCCTGTTCAGCGGTGCTTTGCCATGGCGGTCTCTGGCCTGTTCAGCGGTGCTTGCCCTGTTCAGCGGTGCTTGCCCTGTTCAGCGGTGCTTTGCTATGGCGGTCTCTGACCTGTTCAGCGGTGCTTGCCCTGTTCAGCGGTGCTTTGCCATGCCGGTCTCTGACCTGTGCATTGGTGTGTGGCATGACGGTCCCTCATTGCCCAGCGGGGCTGTGGCAGCTGGGGCCCTCCTGGGCACTCACTCCGGCGGTGGTCTCCTGACCAGTGACAATACCTGTGCCCTACTGGGCACTGACTCCGGCGGTGGTCTCCTGACCAGTAAAGGACGATACCTGTGCCCTCCTGGGCACTGACTCCGGCAGTGGTCTCCTGACCAGTGACGATACTTCTGCCCTCCTGGCCACTGACTCAGGCGGTGGTCTCCTGACCAGTGACGATACCTGTGCCCTCCTGGGCACTGACTCCGGTGGTGGTCTCCTGACCAGTGACGATACTTCTGCCCTCCTTGGCACTGACTCTGGCGGTGGATCCTGACCAGTGACGATAATTCTGCCCTCCTGGGCACTGACTCCGGCGGTGGACTCCTGACCAGTGACGACGGTGCTGGCGGTGGCGTCCCGTCCGCCAGGGAGGATGCCGACCATTCTCCGCTGTGCTGCTCTCACGAGGCTGTGCAGACTTCTTCTGGCACTTCACCAACTTTGGAGGAGTCACAGCTGACTCTGCAATCCCCCTGGGACCCTTGTGAGTAGTTTTGCCTCCAGGAGTGTTCACCCGGTGCCGTCGGCCACTTTCCAACTTGAGATGTCTTACAGGGGGTGGACTGGCAGTGCCTTGGCTCCGTGTCACACTGTCTGCCCTGGTGGCCGGTGCACTCCACACACCTGTAACACGCACCACTGGTACTGGAGTCTTTTTGGCTGAGGCGCTACTACGGGACTGATGAATTGGAGGGGTGGGGGTGGGGGCAAAGAGGTCAACGTTGCAGAGGGACAGTTTCTGACGAACACTGGGATGGGTAGCTGGAGGGGGTCTGGGAGTGGAGGAAGAGGAGGTGGTTGTAGGAGGTGTCACTTTAGGTGTTTTGGGTGCAGGTGCAGGTACTGGAGGCTGTCGTGAGGTGGATGAATGTTGGGTGTGTGGGTGCCCGCGTTTGTGTACTTTGGGAGGGGGCGTCACAGACACACTAGGAGAGGACACAGGGGACGTGTAAATGGGAGTGGGGTGGTGAGTGCAGGTGAGCGGGGTGTGGTGCTGGGTGTTCTGGTGCAAGTCCTAGTGCCTGTAGATGTAGTGCATGCAGGTGAGAGTGTAGACGATACTGGGAGGGAGGAGGGTGACGACGAGGAGGGGGACACAGTGGAGGCAGTGGATGTTGCTGTGTCTGCATGTGTGTGATGCTTGTGTGAGTGACTGTGGGTTGTGTGGTGCTTATGTTTGCCTGAGCTACTTTTGGGTGTAGAGGTGTATGCATGCTTGTCTGATGGTGTGCTTGGGACAGGCTGGGGTACAGGGAATTGGGTCTGGGTGGAGGAATTTGGAAGTGGGAGGCCAGAGACAGGGACAATGGCTGCCATCAGTGCTGAGGCCAGAGATTGCAGGGTTCAATGATGGGCAGCCTGACCAGAATGAATGCCCTCCAGGAATGCATTAGTGTGTTGCAACTCCCTTTCTACACCCTGGATGGCATTCACAATGGTAGACTGCCCAACAGTGAGTGACCTGAGGAGGTCAATGGCCTCCTCACTGAGGGCAGCAGCGGTGACTGGGGCAGGGGCTGAGGTGCCTGGGGCGAAGGTGATGCCCACCCTCCTGGGTGAGCGGGCACGGGCCGAACGCTGAGGGGCTGCTGGGAGGGCGGTGCTGGTAGGGGAGGTGGCGGCTGTACCTGTAGAAGTGGGGGGCACACAAGGGAGCTCCCATCCGCGGACGAGTCCGTGTCGCTGGTTGGTGATCCAGTGACCGACGTGTAGCTCCCCTCGCCCTCCGCCCCACTGGTGCATTCTGAGTCCGTGGTGTGGCCCTCCATGGCCATGTGGGATGCAGCTCCCTCGTGCTTCGGTGCCACTGTACCTCCGCCTGATGATGCTGATGCACACAAGAACAGGGAGACCACAAAAAGGGGGAGGGGATGACAGAAGAAAGACAGGTTGAGTGCATTGCTTACCGCTACCGTTGGCGGACAATACAGACACAGCAGCCCCCTGCACTATGCCGTGCTCTTGGCCTCTACAGATGTAATTGCTGGGATATGGCCTACATGGCTAGGGTGGACATCTGCACCCATGGATGCCACAGGGGCATCTATACCTGTACTTGGCCCACTACTGAGGTGGCGGCGAGTGCCACATGCCCTGAATTACGGAGGGGCCTAGTCTACGTATTTCTGACTGGCCTAGGTACACCCACAGCCCTCCTCCCACACCCAGACCCCTCAACTGCGCGCCAAGTCCCCAGAATGAGAGTGTACTCACCCCCTTGTGTCTGCTGTGATGCCCTCAAGCGCCCATCCAACTCCGGGTAGGCCACCGCCAGGATCCTGAACATCAGGGGGGTCATGATGCGACGGGCACCCCTCCCACGTTGGGAGGCCATCCCCAGCTGAGCCTCCGCCGTCTTCTTGCTCCAGCGGCGAATGGCCTCCCATCTTTTCCGCCAGTGGGTGCCCCGTCTCTGGTGGACCCCCAGGGTCCGGACTTCCTTGGTGATGGCATGCCAAATGTCCTTCTTCTGGTGGGCACTGACCTACATTACATGCACAGGGGAAGAAGAGAAGTCATTACCAACTACACCGTCGATGGGAGTGGCCCCCATCCCTACCCTTGCCATGTGGCACATCATTCACAGTCCTTCATGTTCCCTGCACTCTGCCCCCTTCCCTCTTACAACCAGCCCTCCCCACCCAGGCATAGCCCATGCAACGTGCTCTCTGTGTACTTACCTGTTGGTCTGGAGGACCATAGAGTAGCGTGTACTGGGGAAGGACCCCGTCTACTAGCTTCTCGAACTCCTCAGCAGTGAAGGCAGGGGCCCTTTCCCCAGACGCAGCAGCCATTGTCTCTTCCAGACCGAGGTCACAGCAGCACTTGCAGTGTAGGTCCTCTCCTGTCGAAGATCAGGTATTGAGTGATTGAACAGATAGAAAATGGCAGTCACGTCCGCGGCGGTGACGTCCGCGGCGGTGCGTATCATCACCACCGGCGCACTTCGTCATTGGCTCCTGGGACCCATAGGGTCCAATGTTAACCAATGCAGCATTGCGCCGCGGTCTACGACCGCCTACCGCGACGGTGTACAACGCCAGCGCAGATACCTCACATTCCCATTGTCCCAGTTTAGAGGTCAGGCAGCCGCCATTTCAGGGGCCCACATGGCTTCATTTACTACTGCGTCACACATAGCTAGGCCTACACTCAACACACATACAGGAAGAGTTTTGTGTTTGGTGTTGTGTTCTGTGTATCTGTGGGTACATACCTGAGAATTTGTTGACTCTGTGGTCGCTGTTGTCCTTCCTAGGCACCGTCAGCTGGGACATTTGAGAAGATGGCGGAATCCTCCGGTGTACCGACCGCTGGTGGACCTGTCGACAATGGAGGAGCGACATTTAATCATCACCTACAGGTTTGACTGTGCCACTATCCAGGAACTATGTACCCAGTTGGAGCCAGACCTGATGTCACCAATCCGCCATCCCACTGGAATCCCCCCTGACTTGCAAGTGCTGTCAGTGCTCCATTTCCTTGCTAGTGCGTCTTTTCAGACAACAGTGGCCATGGCATCAGGGATGTCCCAGCCTATGTTTTCCAACGTGTTGTCCAGAGTGTTGGCTGCCCTGCTGAAACACGTAAGGAGATACATTGTTTTCCCTGAGGTGGAGGATTTGCCCACAGTGAAAGGTGACTTCTATGCCCTTGGACATATCCCCAACATCATAGGTGCCATTGATGGGACCCATGTAGCTCTGGTCCCCCCCCCACAGGAGTGAACAGGTGTACAGGAACCAGAAGAGTTATCATTCGATGAATGTACAGATGGTATGTTTGGCAGACCAGTACATCTCGCAGGTAAATGCTATGTTCCCTGGCTCAGTGCATGACGCCTACATCCTGCGGAATAGCAGCATCCCTTATATGATGGGTCAACTCCAGAGGCACCGTGTGTGGCTATTAGGGGACTCTGGTTAACCCAACCTTTCCTGGCTATTGACCCCAGTGAGGAATCCCAGGGCCAGGGCAGAGGAACGCTACAATGAGGCCCATGGGCGGACTAGGAGGGTGATCGAACGCACCTTCAGCCTCCTGAAGGCTAGGTTCAGGTGCCTCCATATGACAGGTGGTTCCCTATTCTACTCACCCAAGAAGGTGTGCCAGATCATCATCGCCTGCTCGATGCTTCACAATCTTGCTTTGCGACGCCAGGTGCCTTTTCTGCAGGAGGATGGTCCAGATGGCGGTGTTGTGGCAGCTGTGGAGCCTGCGGACAGTGATGAGGATGAAGCTGAGGAAGAAGACATGGACAACAGGGAGTCAGTCATACAGCAATATTTCCAGTGACACACAGGTGAGAACATCTTATTTTTTAACATTACAATCACTTTCACACTTCTTCCTCTATCCTGTCTGTTATTTAATAGCAGTATTTGGTCACTGAGTTGTACCTTTCCATTACGGTTTCACAGGTGTGGTTACCAACGTGTGTCATCTGCTTGCATCCTTCAAGGACTTGTGATTTGTGACATAGGTATGTTGGCTTTACAATTGAGAATGCATTTTGACACTGTCATTGATAATACACATTTACCAAATCACAGACTGACTCCAGATTGTTTTGTGGTTCAAGGGTGTTTATTTAACTGCTCAAAAAAGAGGGGGTTGTAAAATGGTGATGGGGGACGGTGGAGGAATGTCCATGGCAGAGTCCAGTCTATTGGTCACACAGGTGCACTGCCCATATGGGCATAGGAAGTGGAGCTGGGGCAGTTTAAGTATGGACAGGGTAACAAAGTGGGACAGTGGGAGGACAATCAGGGTGGTCTCATTTCCTGGTGGGGTCTTGCCATCTTGCTCTGTCCTGTTCCTGTATCTCAGGGACCGCTTGCGTGGTGGTTGTCCGTCTGCAGGGGGTGGGGTGCTGGTGTGGTGGTCCTGTGGCGGGGCGTCCTGTCCACTAGCGCCGGCGGAGGTGGTGGGCAGTTCATCGTCCAGGCTAGTGTCAGGGGCCCCTTGGAGTGCCACGGTGTCCCTCATGGTCTTTTGTATGTCCTTCAGCACCCCTACGATGGTGCCCAGGGTGGAGCTGGTGGTCCTGAGCTCCTCCCTGAACCCCAAATACTGTTCCTCCTGCAGGCGCTGGGTCTCCTGAAACTTGTCCAGGACCGTCGCCATCGTCTCCTGGGAGTGATGGTATGCTCCCATGATGGAGGAGAGGGCCTCGTGGAGAGTGCGTTCCCTTGGCCTGTCTGCCCCCTGTCGCACAGCAGCCCTCCCAGTTCCCCTGTGTTCCTGTGCCTCCGTCCCCTGGACCTTGTGCCCACTACCACTGCCCCCAGGTCCCTGTTGTTGTTGGGGTGGTGGGTTCTCCTGGGTTCCCTGTAGTGGTGGACACACCGCTGATTGACGTGCACTGGGTACGGAGGTATGGGCCCGCTGGGTGGGTGCTGTGCTGGTGTTACCAGAGGGTGGAAGGTCAGTGTTGGGCTGTGCCTGTGCAAGGGGAACCGACTGTCCAGAGGCCCACGATGGTCCAGGCTGGTCATCAGGATCCAGTAGGGCAGAGCTGCTGTCATCACTGTGGGCCTCTTCTGTGGGTGGAGTGGAGATGTCTGGACCCTCCTGTGTGGTGACGTTCCTTAGTGGTCCTGCAGGGATATAAGAGCATGATTATTGCATCTGTGTGTGTCATGGTGTGCAATGGGTGGGTGTTTGTGTACCCCAGTGCAAGCATACCTGTGTGTGGGTTTGTGTGATGATGGTTAGGGGATTGTTATGGGTATGTGCAGTGAGCATGCTTTGTTGTGTCATGCAGGGCTTGGTGTTGGGATGTGTGGTTTGTGTTATGAGTACATTAGTGAGGAGTTGTAGTGATAGGGGAGGGGGAGAGGGTGGGGGTATGTGAGAGCATGCAGGTAGGGTGGGGGATATGATATGATAGTTGAGATTTGACTTACCAGTGTCCATTCCTCCACCGACTCCTCCGAGGCCCTCTGGATGCATGATGGTCAAGACTTGTTCCTCCCATGTTGTTAGTTATGGGGGAGGAGGTGGGGGTCCGCCGCCAGTCTGCTGAACCGCAATGTTGTGCCTGGAGACCACTGAACGCACCTTCCCCCGTAGGTCGTTCCACCTCTTCCTGATGTCCTCCCGATTTCTTGGATGCTGTCCCACTGCGTTGACCCTGTCGACCATTCTGCGCCATAGCTCCATCTTCCTGGCTATGGATGTGTGCTGCACCTGTGAGCCAAATAGCTGTGGCTCTACCTGTAGGATTTCCTCCACCATGACCCGGAGCTCCTCCTCGGAAAACCGGGGGTGTCTTTGGCGTGACATGGGGTGGTTTGGGTGGTGTGTGGGGTGGTGTCAGTGTTGATGTGTGTGGTAATGTGTAGTGGTGTGTGGTGTATTGTGCGTGTAATGTTGTATGGGTGATGGTGTTGTGTGCCTCTGTGTGGTGGGGTTCTCAGTTGCTGTGCTCTCTGTCTCTCTGGCCTTCGGTCTTGACTTGGGGTCATAGGGGTTTGTGGGTGATGTGGGTGTGTGTTTTATATTGTGTTGGGTGTGTGGGAGTGGTGTGTGTATGTGTATCAGGTGTGTGTATTTGGAATTGTCAAATGTGGCGGTGTTTTGGAGATGTGTGTGTATTTTGAGCGCAGCTGTGTATACCGCCAATGGAATACCACGGTTGAAAGACCGCTGCGTGGATTCGTGGGTCGTGATAGCATGGGCGTGTTTCTGTTGACGTGACGGTGGAGGATTTGTTTTCGCCAGTTTATCACTGACCTTTGGTGTGGCGGACTTGTGTGGGTGTCTGAGTTTCGGCTGATTCCGAGATGTGTGTAATAATAGCTGTGGCGGAATTCCGCGGCCACGGTGGTGTGTTGGTGGTCTTCTGCACAGCGGTAAGCGGCTTTTACCGCCAATGTTGTAATGACCCCCTCTGTGTCATACTCTGTGGGAGGCAAGGGACATGCCAGAGGCTGCACTGGCTCTGTCTATGGATGCCGAGAAGGCATTCAATCACATAGAGTGGCCCTGTCTCTTCGCGACTCTGGGGAAGTTTGGTCTGGGGGACCGGTTTATTTCTTTGCTGCGACTGCTATATGATCATCCCACGGCACGGGTTAACTGTGGAGGTTTCCTCTCGGACCCCTTTCCCATCCGCAGAGGGATGCGCCAGGGATGTCCCCTCTCACCCCATTTGTTCCTGTTGGCAAGGGAACCATTGGCAGCCGCCATTCGTTCTTCCCCCTCGTTGAAGGGCCTCCCCCAACCAAACGGCACGTCTAAAATATACTTATATGCCGACAATGTCCTTTTAACTGTGACGGACTTGGAGCGTTCCCTACCAGCTCTGCTGGAGGTCAGTGATGGGTTTGCCCCCCTCTCTGGCTACCGCATAAACTGGGACAAGAGCGAGGCCCTTCCCCTCTCGCGAATGACCACGAAGGATACCGAGATGCCTTAAATACTTGGGAGTGCTAGTCAATCAAGGATTGGCGCATATGGTGGCAGACAACCTTGATGCCATCGTCGCAGGACTGAAGCTCGACTTTGAGAAATGGAACCAATTGGGCCTTTCCATGTGGGGTAGGGTGCAGGCGGTTCGGATGGTCAAGTTCCCTCGCTTTACCTACGTTCTGGGCCTTCTACCTCTGCAGGTGTCTCTGTCCACCCTGCGGTCAATTGATGCGCAAATAGGAGCCTTTGTCTGGGGTTCTACGTGACCACGTCTGGCATCAGCTAAGTTGATGGCGTGCCGCTCCCATGGGGGAATAGGACTTCCTTCGGTGGAACACTATGCGTTAGCGCTGCAGCTGTCACTACTGCCCCATACACTGCCTAGGTCGCCGGAGCCACTGCAGTGGGTGACTTTGGAAAAGACTCTGCTTTCCCATTATGGGGGGCTTGGCGGGCTCTATTGCGGCGGGCGCTCGTCCTCTGTTGCAGCAAATCCGATTATGAAGGCGACCCGAGCAGCCTGGCGCAGGGCTTGTCGTCTGTTCGGGGTGCCCCCTCTTCTACACGCCCAGGCCCCCTTGTGGAACAATGATGGCCTACGGATAGGCAGGGAGGTGCTGAATTGGCCGCAATGGAGCAGAGCTGGCATCCTTGACCTTGCTCAGGTGCTAGAGGATGGAGCGCCCAAATCTTTCACCAAGCTACAGGAGGAATTTAACCTCCACCCGAGGCAGGAATGGCAATATCTGCAACTTAAACACTGTTTACAGCAGGGCGCCGATACGATTCGTTGGGGGCTCCAAACCTCCCCTGTGGCAATTTACTTAAAAACTTGGGGAAACTATAAGGGTGCTATGGCTTGCGTCTACGGGGTTTAAAATGGCAAGAAGGCCTGCAACGGACATTTGAGAGGACTGGGCGGATATTCTGGAGGCCCTGGATAGGGGCACTTGAGAAGCTCGACTAAAATTCTGTCTCTTCAAGGTCATCCATGACTGGTACTGGACTCCAACGAAATTACATAGAACAGGGCTCCTTCCGCATGCAAAGTGCTGGCGCTGCACAGAACCACACTGCGACCTGCTTCATATCCTAATCGATTGCCCGACGGTTCAGCCTTTATGGACAGCTGTAGGCCTCACTCTGGCTGAATCCATACCGCTTCAGGTACTGCTCTCTCCCTCCCTTATCATATTGCATGACATGGCCTCCCTCTTGCCTCTGCCCGGGCCGCATAGACGCTTGTTGCACACAGCGTTAGCTACCGCTATAATATGCATCCTCCGCCATTGGAGATCTGCAACATCCCCAACCGCGGAGGAATCGATTGTGGCAATGAACCATATAGCCACACATGAAAGAGTCATTTACAACCTACGGGATCAGGCCGCTGTATTTAATCAGGTGTGGACTCCCTTTCTTGCAGTGGGACCATCGTAAAATGTCCACCACCACCTACACCTGTCCCATGCTGCTTCTCGTCTCTGCTTTCATTGGTCCCCACCCAGAACCATAGTCCTAGCTGATACCCCCCCTCCCCTGTCCACACCCCGCTCTCATACGTAAGCCCCTCCCCGTCCTTTACATGCCCTTCCCTCTCTCTCTTTCTTTCTTTCTTCCTTTCCTTCTTTTCTTTCCCCTCCCCTAGTATTTCAGTCTCCCAGCCTCACCCCCTCTCTCCTCCTCCCCCTCTTTTCCCTCCTCTCTCTCCCCTTCACTCCTTTTTCTTTTCCCTCTTCTTCTTCTTCTTTTCTTTCACCCTCCCGAGCTTCCTGCTACCCTCTTGCATCAATATCAGTCTTTCTACCTCTTCTTCTCCTCTCCTCACTCACTCCCCCCTTAACCTTCTCTTTTCTCTCTTATACTTTGCTTCTACCACCACAAGCTGGGCCGTCCTGCATTGTGCCCTCTGAAGACCCTAGCGGGCCTCGCACACATCCTCTGTTTGGGAACTCAGACTCAGACCGGGGTTACCCCCTCCCTCATCAGGCAGCTTCATTACTATATTTTAATGACCCACAGCTGCCGTGCAAGGCAGTACTCTTTACCCGTCAATTTCACAGGATATTGTGAACCCGGCCCCGGATAGCCTATCCTTTAGGGCGAGGGAGGGCGACTCAGTAAGGCGTTCTGGACTAGTTAGATGGTACGTAGTCCCCTTCCGGGTTGAGCCTCTTTTCAGCGAGACATGCCATTACAGATGTCGTGTCACGAGATCATATACGTTGCACTTTGGCTATCCCCCTCCCCCTCTATTTCCCCATCTTCTCTTTTTTCTTGCCATTAGCTTCTTCTTTTCTCCCGCCTTTACGTACTTAAGTTTTGTATTATTATTAGTGTCCTTCATAAATGTATAGACGAGTTGTTGGCTGTACTTCGCTTAAGTTACACCCTAGGTGATATTATTTAAGTTATTTTCTGTATATGTGGGGACTTAGGTCCCTCTTTGCTTTGTACCACCTTACAATGTTAATAAAGAATTTCAACACAAAAAAAAAGATTGACGTAATTTGTGTGGTAATTAGCAGTGCATGGCATAGGCAATGTACTGTTACGCTATAATTTGTTTTGTTTTTAAACTATTTTCAAGCCGTTTGCGGGCTTTCTGGGACTGCAGAGGGGAACACCGAGGCCTCCCCCGCACCCTGACTGATTTAAAAAAAAGAATTGGTGGCCCTTTACAGGCTATCTGAGACCGCACAGGAGCCTCAAGGCCTCCCCCCACCGTCCCTGCCGATTAAAAAAAAAAAGATTTGCCCTTTATCGGCTATCTGGGACTGCGGAGAGCCTCTAGGCTTCCCCGCTGTCTCATTGTTTCAGCAAGCAAGGAGCTGTTTTAACAGCAACTCCCTGGTTGCTGGAGCAATGTTTTCATCTGTCTTCCCTGCACGCAAGGTCCCGCTGTCAGAAAGCAGAGTTATGTTTGCGGTGACTTGGTTGCAACTGGAAAGCTGCCACCAAGCCACAGCAAACAGCTATGTCCCAGGGGTGGGCATCCCAGGACATAGCAGGAGCCGGGCCTAGTGGGTGAAGGTCCCTATGGCCATTAGTGGCTCCTCGAGAGGGGTGCACCATCCCCCTTCAACGTGAAAGTAGGCCCAGGGAGATGGTGGTCCCTGGGGCTGGTCCCCAGGGTGAAGTGGGGAGGGGGTGGCCCCCCATATTACAAAAACAAAATACTCCTGGGACTTTAAATTAAAAAATAAAATGCTCACGCCTAGTCCCAAACTACTGAAAGGATTTACACTAAATATAAAAGGACTTTTTCTGGACCCTTTGCCAAATTTGGTTCAATTCCGTCCAGTGGTTTTGGTGCTATCACTGTTCAATTTTTCCTATGGGAATTAACATTGGAAACGCTCTAAACTTCACCCCACCTTTATCTCAGACCCCGCTTGACAGACCATCCTGAAACTTTCCAGACAGCAGCTCAGGTGATTGTCAATTTTTTTTCGGAAATATTCATGAAGAATCATCAAGCAGCACCAAAGATATAGGCAAGTGATAAACAGCCTTTTCTATAGAAACTAGGTCCTAACTCTATAACTACCTTGTGGTGACCACCACTCGTGTATATGTATATATATATATATATATATATATATATATATATATATATATATATATATATATATATATATATATATATATATATATATATATCAAACAGTGTCAGTGCTGGGTTTCTATATGACAGTGATTCCCACAATTACAACAGTTTTAAGAGAAAAAGTCAGCACTCCAAATATCTTCTGCAGCATTTATTGTGACATATTTTGTGGATGTCTGTCTTCTTCAGATAAAAGTTTCCAAACAACCCATGAGAAACAAACACTATCATAGATAGTGAAAACATACTACATTGCATCATAATCAATCATATGATTCTCAAAAAAATAATTTTATCATCATTGTATGTACAATATTGGATATGCAGACTAAAACAATTCATGGTCAATCCATCAAAATATGTGTAGTTTTTTAAATATTCCTACATAATGTACTGGCAGGAACTCGTACCTCCTCACGACACTACATAATCCCATGATTCTTCATTCATGAGATGCTGTTACGTCAGTGCCCTTATTCCCCGACATGATTAATAAGCAATTAAAAGTTCATTAAAAATAAAAGACATATTCCAATAAATTTAAAATATTAATAATTTTAATAACATCCCATCCTATCCTCCCACTAATCCAACAATCTGCTTCAACACTATAAATTATTAATAACTTTTGAAAAAAATACTAAATCACTTTGAGTTAAAAACTATATTTTATAAAATATATAACAATTTTACCAACAATACTAAAACTTAAAATATATGATCTGAAATGCATTAAAATAATTAAAAATAATATTTTTGTACCTATGCTATTGAACACTATATTAAAAACAATTATAATCTTTAAAAAATTATTATTTACCAACAAAAATGATATTCTTGACAATGATATTCTATACCACGATAGGTTTGAATCACAATATAGTTTTTTATATTTATGTTCTACAATATTTTAAACCTACCAGTTTTGTCCAAATGCCAAATCAGTCCACAGCCCTCTCTTCCTCACTTTTGAAGAAGCAATACAAAGGAAGCATCCTGAACAAGCATTGGCAAAGCCAATAATTCTTACCACTGAGACATCCCCGATGCTGCACTAAATAGTTAAAGAAAAATCAGCTGGCTGTGTAAATTTGAAGGCAGGCACACCACACATTTGCGCCTACAAAATAACACAGGTGTTTTGTTTTTATTTGTATTTACTGGGCCGAGTTGGATCAGTATATAAGAAGAAAAAGTAGTGCAAAGGTGATTTTTTTGGGGGTAAGTAGGTGAAAGGGATAAGGGAATAAACAAAGGAGAGATCGCCGTAACACAGAGGGCTTAATGAAGCAACATGGAGGAAAGGGGGAAGCGACATGAAGTGCCATCGGATTGGGGGCGAACGCAATGCATACGGTGAGTGTGGGGGAAGTCTCAGAGAGAGAGCAATACATAGTGCGAGGGCAGAGAAGAACATGGGTAAGAGAGTGTAACTTGGAACTGGAGGGGGAGAAGAACACAGGTGAGAATGTAAAGCGAGGTGCTGGGAAAAAACACTCAGCAGAACGGCATCACTGGGGTAGGAAGAAACATACATGTGAGAGAGAGTAGAGGGCACAAGAAAGCATATGCACTCTCATGGAGTGCTTAAACTAAAAAAAAAATGCTTTATATTAAGCTGTGGAAGGACACAAATAAGGAGTCTACTCTCCAGGGGAAGGATAGCAAACACATGAAGAGGAAGGAAAGCTCAAACCAGCTAAAGAATGAAAACCAAGCAAATGAGAGTGACAATGGGGTCAACCAATGGTAAGAAATGGGTTATCTGTAAGCTCGTTATATGCTGAAAATATGTCTTTACACAAACAACTTGCGCTGGCTGGTAGGTGTTAGCGCGTTGGACCTTAATAAGTAAACTTACAAGGAGACGTGTATAGGCAGATGGACCTTTAGATTGCGCTTCGAATTTTTTTCACCATATAACCCCGTATCAATACAGATCAATAACAATCAATGACATTAATAATCAATAAGAGTTAATAATTGTCACACACCATGACCTTCAACTCATGAATAACCACACCTTTATGTAAAAATGTGAATGTTTATTTCCTTATATTAATAATGCTAATATTATGTAACGTAATCTCAAAATCAAATGATAAACATGCAGAAACAACACTGGCTGTCCAAAGAGGCAAAATAATCGCAATCTAATCAAACCTTGTGCTACTAGGCATTCTAAGGTTACAGTACAAATTAGTAGCAAGAATAACTGCGCAAACGAGATTACATACATTTAGATTCAGCAAAGAAAAAGTATTGACTGTTATTACATGTAGAGAACTTCATCAGTGAGAACCCTAACTAATATCAGATTAGAATAGCATGTTTGGGCTTCATGCAGAACAATTTAGTCACACAGCTTTGGAAAACATCTAACTATGGCTCTATCAAAATCACAGTTGGTACCTAGAAACAAAATAGACATAACAATCAGTAACATTGTTAGGATAGGGTTCAGCAAGCTGTGACAGTCTTTGTCAATATGACATCAGTTCGATCAGCGAGACATCAGGATTCAGCATCAAAGTTCAGAAAAAGCTAAGTCTCTTTAAGCAATAAAGTTAAACACGTCCCTACTCAAGACGGTTAAGAAAGTGATAGCCTTATGTCAAGATAGAAAATGGGCAAATGGTAAATGGGATCTTCTTCTCAGTGCAGTCCGGCTAAGTTAGATTTCCTAAAACTATTTCCCACACCCTTATTGGTCAGGGAATCGCATTTTCACAGTTAGTCCAAGAAAACTAAAACCCTTAATCTAAAGTTCTTCTACTGCATGGTTCACATGTCGACGATTGGCTCCTGTTCTTCCGTTCTCGTCATATGTGCTAATCGGATAACAAATATTGTTGAAGCTTATACTCCAGTCAGTGTATTCATTGTCTTCACCTGGGAAAGTCAGTCTCACACACATCACATTAAACATTGTTTCATTAGCAAGTACATCATCTCCTAGCAAGCAGTTCTCATGAGAACGACTTTTAGCTACGAGCATTAGATCCGCACAGTGGAAAATCACAATTTAATTCTCTAAGCATCCATTTTAGAAGTCCTCTACAAAATTGCAGCTTGACATGAGGCTGTTCAACTAGGCCCAAGACCTTGCTAAGTTAAGGCCTACAATTAATAAAGCTAATACATAATGCATAATCCTCAATATGACATATTACTACATAAATCAAACATTTGCTCAACATTTCATATCATTAACCCATTAATAAGTACACTTCGAGAACGCTGACGGCCACTCAGGTGGGTGCAACATCAAGTGCGTGCATTATTCTTCTCTAAGTTAATACATTTTCTATGCAAATACAATACTCAAAATATATGAATATTCATTAGTTACATTTAGTGTTAACATAGGCGAGACCTGAAAATGAAGAACAGCTGTTTTTACACTGTAGGAACACTGATAACATCTGAAATATGTGGTTTACTCCCTGTAGGAGGCTGGACTGGCTTGTAGTGAGTACCAAGGGGTACTTACACCTTGCACCAGGCCCAGGTATCCCTTATTAGTCTAGAGGGGTGTCTAGCAGCTTAGGCTGATAGAAAAGGTAGCTTAGCAGAGCAGCTTAGGCTGAACTAGGAGACGAGTGAAGCTCCTACAGTACCACTAGTGTCATATGCACAATATCATAAGAAAACACAATACACAGATATACTAAAAATAAAGGTACTTTATTTTTATGACAATATGCCAAAGTATCTCAGGAAGTACCCTCAGTATGAGGATAGCAAATATACACAAGACATATGTACACAATACCAAAATATGCAGTAATAGCAATAGAAAACAGTGCAAACAATGTATAGTCACAATAGAATGCAATGGGGGCACATAGGGATAGGGGCAACACAAACCATATACTCTAGAAGTGGAATGCGAACCACAAATGGACCCCAAACCTATGTGACCTTGTAGAGGGCCGCTGGGACTGTATGAAAACAGCGAGGGTTAGAAAAATAGCCCACCCCAAGACCCTGAAAAGTGGGTGCAAAGTGCACCTAAGTTCCCCAAAGAGTACAGAAGTCGTGATAGGGGAATTCTGCAGGAAAGACCAACACCAGCAATGCAACAACGATGGATTTCCAGACGAGAGTACCTGTGGAACAAGGGGACCAAGTCCAAAAGTCACGATCAAGTCGGGAGTGGGCAGATGCCCAGGAAATGCCAGCTGTGGATGCAAAGAAGCTGCCACCAGATGGTAGAAGCTGAGGATTCTGCATGAACAACAAGGGCTAGAAACTTCCCCTTTGGAGGATGGATGTCCCACGTCGTGAGGAGTCGTACAGAAGTGTTTTCCCGCAGAAAGACCGCAAACAAGCCTTGCTAGCTGCAAGGGTCGCGGTTAGGGTTTTTGGATGCTGCTGTGGCCCAGGAGGGACCAGGATGTCGCCAATTGCGTGAGGAGACAGAGGGGGTGCCCAGCAAGAGAAGGAGCCCACTCAGAAGCAAGCAGCACCCGCAGAAGTGCCAGAACAGGCACTACGAAGTGGAGTGAATCGGTGCTCACCCGAAGTTGCACAAGAGAGTCCCACGCTGCCGGAGGACAACTCAGGAGGTCGTGCAATGCAGGTTAGAGTGCCGGGGACCCAGGCTTGGCTGTGCATGAAGGAAATTCTAGGTGAGTTCACAGGAGCCGGAGTAGCTGCAAAACACGCGGTTCCCAGCAATGCAGTCTAGCGTGGGGAGGCAAGGACTTACCTCCACCAAACTTGGACTGAAGAGTCACTGGACTGTGGGAGTCACTTGGACAGAGTTGCTGAGTTCAAGGGACCTCGCTCGTCATGCTGAGAGGAGACCCAGAGGACCGGTGATGCAGTTCTTTGGTGCCTGCGGTTGCAGGGGGAAGATTCCGTCGACCCACGGGAGATTTCTTCGGAGCTTCTAGTGCAGAGAGGAGGCAGACTACCCCCACAGCATGCACCACCAGGAAAACAGTCGAGAAGGCGGCAGGATCAGCGTTACAATGTCGCAGTAGTCGTCTTTGCTACTTTGTTGCAGTTTTGCAGGCTTCCAGCGCGGTCAGTAGTCGATTCCTTGGCAGAAGGTGAAGAGAGAGATGCAGAGGAACTCGGATGAGCTCTTGCATTCGTTATCTAAGGAATTCCCCAAAGCAGAGACCCTTAATAGCCAGAAAAGGAGGTTTGGCTACCTAGGAGAGAGGATAGGCTAGCAACACCTGAAGGAGCCTAACAGAAGGAGTCTCTGACGTCACCTGCTGGCCCTGGCCACTCAGAGCAGTCCAGTGTGCCAGCAGCACCTCTGTTTCCAAGATGGCAGAGGTCTGGAGCACATTGGAGGAGGTCTGGGCACCTCCCAGGGGAGGTGCAGGTCAGGGGAGTGGTCACTCCCCTTTCCTTTGTCCAGTTTCGCGCCAGACCAGGGCTGGGGGATCCCTGAACCGGTGTAGACTGGCTTATGCAGAGATGGGCACCATCTGTGCCCATCAAAGCATTTCCAGAGGCTGAGGGGGGCTACTCCTCCCCAGCCCTGACACCTTATTCCAAAGGGAGAGGGTGTAACACCCTCTCTCTGAGGAAGTCCTTTGTTCTGCCTTCCTGGGCCAAGCCTGGCTGGACCCCAGGAGGGCAGAAACCTGTCTGAGGGGTTGGCAGCAGCAGCAGCTGCAGTGAAACCCCGGGAAAGGCAGTTTGGCAGTACCCAGGTCTGTGCTAGAGACCCGGGGAATCATGGGATTGTCTCCCCAATACCAGGATGGCATTGGGGGGCAATTCCATGATCTTAGACATGTTACATGGCCATATTCGGAGTTACCATTGTGAAGCTATACATAGGTAGTGACCTATGTATAGTGCACACGTGTAATGGTGTCCCCGCACTCACAAAGTCCGGGGAATTGGCCCTGAACAATGTGGGGGCACCTTGGCTAGTGCCAGGGTGCCCACACACTAAGTAACTTAGCACCCAACCTTTAACAGGTAAAGGTTAGACATATAGGTGACTTATAAGTTACTTAAGTGCAGTGTAAAATGGCTGTGAAATAACTTGGACGTTATTTCACTCAGGCTGCAGTGGCAGGCCTGTGTAAGAATTGTCAGAGCTCCCTATGGGTGGCAAAAGAAATGCTGCAGCCCATAGGGATCTCCTGGAACCCCAATACCCTGGGTACCTCAGTACCATATACTAGGGAATTATAAGGGTGTTCCAGTATGCCAATGTAAATTGGTAAAATTGGTCACTAGCCTGTTAGTGACAATTTGGAAAGAAATGAGAGAGCATAACCACTGAGGTTCTGATTAGCAGAGCCTCAGTGAGACAGTTAGTCATAACACAGGTAACACATACAGGGCACACTTATGAGCACTGGGGCCCTGGCTGGCAGGGTCCCAGTGACACATTTAACTAAAACAACATATATACAGTGAAATATGGGGGTAACATGCCAGGCAAGATGGTACTTTCCTACACACCCCCCCCTCCCCCCCCAAACGAAGGACAATAAGACTAGCCATGATCTGATGAGTCTTCATTGTCTAAGTGGAAATATCTGGAGAGTCCATCTGCATTGGAGTGGGTACTCCCAGGTCTATGTTCCACTGTATAATCCATTCCCTGTAGGGATATGGACCACCTCAATAATTTAGGGTTTTCACCTTTCATTTGTTTTAGCCAAAGTAGAGGTTTGTGGTCTGTCTGAACAATGAAGTGAGTGCCAAACAGGTATGGCCTCAACTTCTTCAGTGCCCAGACCACAGCAAAGGCCCCCCCTCTTTATGGCAGACCAACGCTTTTCTCTAGGGGTGAACCTCCTGCTGATAAAAGCAACAGGTTGATCCTGGCCCTCAGAATTAAGTTGTGATAAGACTGCCCCTACCCCTAATTCAGATGCATCAGTTTGGACAATGAATTTTTTGGAGTAACGGGGGCTTTTCAGGACAGGTGCAGGGCACATGGCCTGCTTCAGCTCCTCAAAAGCTTTCTGACAGCTAGCTGTCCACAATACCTTTTTAGGCATTTTCTTAGATGTGAGGTCATTAAGAGGGGCTGCAATGGAGCCATAGTTCTTTATGAACCTCCTGTAATACCCAGTGAGGCCTAAGAAGGCTCTCACCTGGGTCTGAGTTGTAGGGGGAACCCAATCTATAATAGTTTGGATTTTCCCCTGAAGTGGTGCAATCTGTTCTCCACCTACCAGGTGTCCCAGATAAACCACTTTCCCCTGCCCTATCTGGCACTTTGAAGCCTTGATAGTGAGGCCTGCCTTCTGCAGGGCCTCCAAAACTTTCCATAGGTGGACCAGGTGATCATCCCAGCTGGAGCTAAAGACAGCTATATCATCTAGATATGCTGCACTAAAAGCTTCCAGCCCTTGCAGGACTGTATTCACCAACCTTTGAAAAGTGGCTGGTGCATTTTTCAATCCAAAAGGCATTACTGTGAATTGGTAATGTCCTCCAATGGTTGAAAATGCAGTTTTTGCTTTTGCATCTTCTGATAACTTGATCTGCCAATACCCTGCAGTCAAATCAAAAGTGCTTAGACACTTGGCAGATGCCAGTGTATCTATTAGCACATCTGCCCTGGGTATAGGGTGAGCATCAGTTTTGGTTACCTGGTTGAGACCTCTATAGTCTACACAAAACCGCATTTTCTTCTTTCCATCCTTGGAATGAGGTTTTGGTACACGTACCACAGGAGAGGCCCATGGACTTTCAGAGTGCTCAACCACTCCCAGTTCAAGCATTTTCTGTACTTCTTGCTTTATGCAGTCTCTGACATGGTCAGGCTGCCTATAGATCTTACTTTTGACAGGCAAGCTGTCTCCAGTATCTATAGTGTGCTCACACCATGAAGTGGTGCCTGGCACAGTAGAGAAGAGTTCAGAAAACTGACCCAGGAGATTTATGCAGTGGTTTTTCTGCTCAGCAGTAAGACAATCTGCCGAAACTACACCTTCCACTAGAGCATCTTGTTCTGTGGAAGAGAAGAGATCAGGGAGAGGGTCACTCTCTTCTTCCTGTCCCTCATCTGTTGCCATGAGCAGGGTGATATCAGCCCTGTCAGAGTAGGGTTTTAGGCGATTGACATGGAGCACCCTAAGGGGACTCCTGGCAGTGCCTAAGTCAACTAAGTAGGTGACTTCACCCTTCTTTTCAACACTTATGTGGGGTCCACTCCATTTGTCTTGGAGTGCTCTTGGGGCCACAGGCTCCAAGACCCACACTTTCTGCCCTGGTTGGTACTGAACCAAAACAGCCTTCTGGTAATGCCATTGCTTCTGGAGCTCTTGGCTGGCCTGAAGGTTTTTACTGGCCTTTTTCATGTACTCAGCCATCCTAGATCTGAGGCCAAGTACATAGTCCACTATGTCTTGCTTTGGAGCTTTTAAAGGTTGTTCCCAACCATCCTTAACAAGTGTTAGAGGACCTCTCACAGGGTGTCCAAATCGGAGTTCAAAGGGGCTGAAGCCCACTCCTTTTTGGGGTACCTCCCTGTAAGCAAAAATGAGGCAAGGTAACAGGATATCCCATCTCCTGCGGAGTTTTTCAGGGAGTCCCATAATCATGCCTTTGAGAGTTTTGTTAAATCTCTCCACCAGTCCATTTGTTTGTGGATGATAGGGTGTGGTGAACTTGTATGTTACACCACATTCCTTCCACGTGGCCTTTAAGTAAGCAGACATGAAATTGCTTCCCCTGCCTGATACCACCTCTTTTGGGAAGCCCACCCTGGAAAAGATTCCCAGGAGGGCCTTTGCCACTGCAGGAGCTGTAGTGGTCCTTAGAGGAATTGCTTCAGGATATCTGGTGACATGGTCCACTACCACCAAGATAAACCTATTGCCTGAAGCAGTAGGAGGGTCAAGGGGGCCAACTATGTCAACCCCTACCCTTTCAAAGGGAACCCCAACCACAGGCAGTGGAATAAGGGGTGCCTTTGGGGTGCCACCTGTCTTGACACTGGCTTGACAGGTTTCACAGGACTTACAAAATTCCTTTGTGTCCTCTGACATTCTTGGCCAATGAAACAAGGGGACAAGCCTGTCCCAAGTTTTCATTTGCCCCAAATGTCCAGCTAAGGGAATGTCGTGGGCTAGAGTTAGGAGGAACTTTCTGTACTCCTCAGGAATCACCAATCTCCTGGCAGTTCCAGGTTTTGGATCCCTTGCTTCAGTGTACAAGAGGTTGTCCTCCCAGTAAACTCTGTGAGAGTCACTGACATCCCCATTTGCTTGTTTGACAGCTTGCTGCCTTAGACCCTATAGTGTGGGACAGGTATGCTGTGCCACACTCAGCTCCTCCCTGGCAGGCCCCCCTTCACCCAAAAGCTCAGCAGTGTCTGCTTCCAGCTCCTCTGGTGTAGGTTCTGCACAGGGTGGAAATTCTTCTTCCTCAGAAGTTGAATCCACTGTAGAGGGAGGGATAGTAGGTAGTGATTTACCTTTACTAACCCTAGCTTTAGGGAGCACTTGGTCCATTCTTCCAGGATCCAAGTCACCCTGTCCTTTTTGCTTTTTGGCCTGAGCCCTGGTTAAAGCAAAAATGTGCCCTGGAATGCCAAGCTGCATGAGCCTCCAACTCCACATCTGACCAAGCTGATGTCTCTAAATCATTTCCTAGTAGACAGTCTACCGGTAAATCTGAGGCAACCACAACTTTCTTTGGACCAGTAACCCCCCCCCCCCCAGTTGAGATTTACAACAGCCATGGGGTGGCTAAGTGTGTTGTTATGAGCATAGGTTACTTGGTACTGGTGACCAAGTAGGTGTTGTTCAGAGTGGACCAGTTTCTCTATTACCATGGTAACACTGGCACCTGTGTCCCTGTAGGCCTGAACCTCAACACCATTTATTAGGGGTAGTTGCTTGTACTTATCCATGTTAAGGGGAAAAGCAACTAAGGTGGCTAAATCAATAGCCCCCTCAGAGACTAACACAGCCTCTGTGGTCTCCCTAACAAGACCAACCCCAACTAAATTACCAAAAGTGAGCCCAGCTACTCCCTTGGATTGGCTATTAGTAGGTTTGCTCCCACCACCACTGCTATTACTAGGGGCACTAGGTGTAGCAGCAGGGGTTGTAGTGGTAGGAGGCTTGGTGCTTTTCTTTGGACAACTTGGATCTGTTGTCCAATGGCCTTTTATTTTACATAAATAGCACTATGGTTTCTTTTCCTTGTTTTGATTTGAAGAGGATTTGGGCCCACCACCCCCACCAGAGTGTTTTTGTGGGCCTGATGAAGACTCATTTTTAGATTTGTCCCCACCCTTGTCAGAAGACTTACCATCCTTCTTCTTGCCATCCTTGTCACCCCCTGTATGAACTTTTCTGTTCACCCTTGTTCTGACCCATTTGTCTGCCTTCTTTCCCAATTCTTGGGGAGAGGTCAGATCAGAGTCTACCAGGTACTGGTGTAACAATTCAGACACACAATTATTAAGAATATGCTCTCTCAGGATTAAGTTATACAGGCTTTCATAGTCAGCATCTTTACTGCCATGTAACCACCCCTCCAAGTCCTTCACTGAATGGTCATCAAAGTCTACCCAGTCTTGTGAAGACTCCTTTTTGGTTTCTCTGAACTTCATCCTGTACTGTTCAGTGGTTAAGCCATAACCATCTAGGAGTGCATTCTTAAGAACTTTAAAATTATTGGCATCACTTTCCTTAACAGTAAGGAGCCTATCCCTACCCTTTCCACTGAAAGATAGCCATAGGATAGCAGCCCACTGCCTTTGAGGGACCTCCTGTACAACACAGGCCCTCTCAAGTGCAGCAAACCACTTGTTAATGTCATCCCCCTCCTTGTAAGGGGGAACTATCTTGTGCAGATTCCTAGAATCATGCTCTTTTGCAGGATGACTATTCGGAATACTGCTGCTGCCACCATGGGTTTCTAAACCCAATTTCTGTCTTTCTCTTTCTATTTCTAAGGACTGCCTATCTAAATCCAGCTGTTGCTTCTTGAGCTTCAGCCTGGATTGTTCCACTCTCAATCTATTGAGCTCCCTTTCTAACACTCTGTCATCAGGGTGGGTGGGTTGGGCATGTCTTGAAACAGAAGAATGGTGAGAATGAACAGAAGGAGACCTGGCCCTAACAGATGGCACACTAACATTCTGGCCTACAGAAGTGACACTTCTACTGTGATGAGAAACAACACTATTACTGTGATGTGAAGCAACACTCTTACTGTGATGTGAATTCACATCAGTACCAGCTATGCTAGGTGGCCTGCTAAGGGGCAGGTTGGAAAGATTCCCTCCCAAATCTTTTGCTAGGGGTGCCCCAGAATCAGAGTGGGAACCATCAGCTAATTTTTCACCAGAAGTGCCAACAAAAGTTTTATCTTGTGCAACTAGCATGTTAACTAATAGTTCTCTAGAGGGATTCTTCCCTACCCTAAACCTCTTTCTACACAGAGACTCTTTGCTGCCTTCCAGCTAAGGTGGTCATAAGCAGTCTTGGCCAGATCAACAGTTTGGCCTGTGTCAGACATTATAGAAAAAGTTTAAAGGACAGAAAAAGAAAGAAAAAGTTTTCAGAACTTTTTTAAAGGACAGAAAAAAACTTTTTAAGAACTTTTTTGAAAGTTTTTGAGGTACTTTTCAGCACTTAATAAAAGAAGTGAGAGAAGAAAAGCAAAACTTTTTGGTTAGGTGTACATACACTGAACTTGTTTTGTATATTTTTCTCTTATGAAACGTACAATGACAAAAGTGGTAAGTAGTTGCAAAGTACTTATCCCACCGCTGCACAACCAATGTAGGAGGCTGGACTGGCTTGTAGTGAGTACCAAGGGGTACTTACACCTTGCACCAGGCCCAGGTATCCCTTATTAGTGTAGAGGGGTGTCTAGCAGCTTAGGCTGATAGAAAAGGTAGCTTAGCAGAGCAGCTTAGGCCGAACTAGGAGACGAGTGAAGCTCCTACAGTACCACTAGTGTCATATGCACAATATCATAAGAAAATACAATACACAGATATACTAAAAATAAAGGTACTTTATTTTTATGACAATATGCCAAAGTATCTCAGGGAGTACCCTCAGTATGAGGATAGCAAATATACACAAGATATATGTACACAATACCAAAATATGCAGTAATAGCAATAGAAAACAGTGCAAACAATGTATAGTCACAATAGAATGCAATAGGGGCACATAGGGATAGGGGCAACACAAACCATATACTCTAGAAGTGGAATGCGAACCACGAATGGACCCCAAACCTATGTGACCTTGTAGAGCGTCGCTGGGACTGTAAGAAAACAGTGAGGGTTAGAAAAATAGCCCACCCCAAGACCCTGAAAAGTGGGTGCAAAGTGCACCTAAGTTCCCCAAAGAGCACAGAAGGCGTGATAGGGGAATTCTGCAGGAAAGACCAACACCAGCAATGCAACAACGATGGATTTCCAGACGAGAGTACCTGTGGAACAAGGAGACCAAGTCCAAAAGTCACGATCAAGTCGGAAGTGGGCAGATTCCCAGGAAATGCCAGCTATGGATGCAAAGAAGCTGCCACTGGATGGTAGAAGCTGAGGATTCTGCACGAACGACAAGGGCTAGAAACTTCCCCTTTGGAGGATGGATGTCCCACGTCGTGAAGAGTCGTACAGAAGTGTTTTCCCGCAGAAAGACCGCAAACAAGCCTTGCTAGCTGCAAGGGTCGCGGTTAGGGTTTTTGGATGGTGCTGTGGCCCAGGAGGGACCAGGATGTCGCCAATTGCGTGAGGAAACAGAGGGGGCACCCAGCAAGAGAAGGAGCCCCCTCAGAAGCAAGCAGCACCCGCAGAAGTGCCAGAACAGGCACTACGAAGTGGAGTGACTCGGTGCTCACCCGAAGTTTCACAAGAGAGTCCCACGCCGCCGGAGGACAACTCAGGAGGTCGTGCAATGCAGGTTAGAGGGCCGGGAACCCAGGCTTGGCTGTGCACGGAGGAAATCCTCGGTGAGTGCACAGGAGCTGGAGTAGCTGCAAAACACGCAGTTCCCAGCAATGCAGTCTAGCGTGGGGAGGCAAGGACTTACCTCCACCAAACTTGGACTGAAGAGTCACTGGACTGTGGGAGTCACTTGGACAGAGTTGCTGAGTTCAAGGGACCTCGCTCGTCATGCTGAGAGGAGACCCAGAGGACCGGTGATGCAGTTCTTTGGTGCCTGCGGTTGCAGGGGGAAGATTCCGTCGACCCACGGGAGATTTCTTCGGAGCTTCTAGTGCAGAGAGGAGGCAGACTACCCCCACAGCATGCACCACCAGGAAAACAGTCTAGAAGGCGGCAGGATCAGCGTTACAATGTTGCAGTAGTCGTATTTGCTACTTTGTTGCAGTTTTGCAGGCTTCCAGCGCGGTCAGTAGTCGATTCCTTGGCAGAAGGTGAAGAGAGAGATGCAGAGGAATTCGGATGAGCTCTTGCATTCGTTATCTAAGGAATTCCCCAAAGCAGAGACCCTAAATAGCCAGAAAAGGAGGTTTGGCTACCTAGGAGAGAGGATAGGCTAGCAACGCCTGAAGGAGCCTATCGGAAGGAGTCTCTGACGTCACCTGCTGGCCCTGGCCACTCAGAGCAGTCCAGTGTGCCAGCAGCACCTCTGTTTCCAAGATGGCAGAGGTCTGGAGCACACTGGAGGAGCTCTGGGCACCTCCCAGGGGAGGTGCAGGTCAGGGGGGTGATCACTCCCCTTTCCTTTGTCCAGTTTCGCACCAGAGCAGGGCTGAGGGATCCCTGAACCGGTGTAGACTGGCTTATGCAGCGATGGGCACCATCTGTGCCCATCAAAGCATTTCCAGAGGCTGGGGGGGGCTACTCTTCCCCAGCCCTGACACCTTATTCCAAAGGGAGAGGGTGTAACACCCTCTCTCTGAGGAAGTCCTTTGTTCTGCCTTCCTGGGCCAAGCCTGGCTGGACCCCAGGAGGGCAGAAACCTGTCTGAGGGGTTGGCAGCAGCAGCAGCTGCAGCTGCAGTGAGACCCCGGGAAAGGCAGTTTGGCAGTACCCGGGTCTGTGCTAGAGACCCGGGGAATCATGGGATTGTCTCCCCAATACCAGAATGGCATTGGGGGGCAATTCCATGATCTTAAGACATGTTACATGGCCATATTCGGAGTTACCATTGTGAAGCTATACATTGGTAGTGATCTATGTATAGTGCACGCGTGTAATGGTGTCCCCGCACTCACAAAGTCCGGGGAATTGGCCCTGAACAATGTGGGGGCACCTTGGCTAGTGCCAGGGTGCCCACACACTAAGTAACTTAGCACCCAACCTTTACCAGGTAAAGGTTAGACATATAGGTGACTTATAAGTTACTTAAGTGCAGTGTAAAATGGCTGTGAAATAACGTGGACGTTATTTAACTCAGGCTGCAGTGGCAGGCCTGTGTAAGAATTGGCAGAGCTCCCTATGGGTGGCAAAAGAAATGCTGCAGCCCATAGGGATCTCCTGGAACCCCAACACCCTGGGTACCTCAGTACCATATACTAGGGAATTATAAGGGTGTTCCAGTATGCCAATGTAAATTGGTAAAATTGGTCACTAGCCTGTTAGTGACAATTTGGAAAGAAATGAGAGAGCATAACCACTGAGGTTCTGATTAGCAGAGCCTCAGTGAGACAGTCATAACACAGGTAACACATACAGGGCACACTTATGAGCACTGGGGCCCTGGCTGGCAGGGTCCCAGTGACACATGTAACTAAAACAACATATATACAGTGAAATATGGGGGTAACATGCCAGGCAAGATGGTACTTTCCTACACTCCCTCCCCAAATCTTGCTGTTTTCACTAAATATAAGACAAGAAAGTGAAAGTATACCAGACAGACTGCACTCAGTTGCACTTCACCTTGACACACTGTAACATGAGGGCATTGTCTATTCTACCTTCTGTAGATTTACGCATTCTTGTTATAGGTTTTTGCATCTATTGAAGTGTTGAATTCTTCTGAAATCATGTGTGCCAAGTCAGACATTATCATCAATATTAAGATGTGAACGAAGTGCTCTGCTTTCTCTATATGTAAGTTTGTACCATACAAGAACATTGGTGCTTTCTCAATCTACTTAGTTTTTTGGAACGTTGTACTTATTTTACAGGTATATTTCATGACTGACTCACACATAGGGCCAGATTTATAGGGCCCTAGCGCCTCTTAGTGCCACACAAGAGTAATGTTTTTTACGCTAATGTGGTGTTTAGCAGGCCATTCTCCTTTGCCATATTTACAAAGTGGAGCAATGCTTGCATTGTGCCACTTTGTAACCCCTTGCGCAACATTATACCTGCACCAGGCATAATGTATGCAAAGGGGGGGTGTTCCCCTGCAAGGAGGCCCGTAAAAATGGTGCAGTGAAATTTACATTTCACTGCGCTATTTTTATCGTCATTTTTAATGACTGTCCAGAACAGGCATTAAAATTACATGCCCATTAGTTTCAATGGGCCTCTTTTTAATTTCCAGGGTTAGCGCCATCTGCTAAATACCACAATAGCGTCATACATTTTGACGCTATTGTCCTAATGTTCACCATGGATGGTGCACACATGGTGTGGTTAGTGGGGGGGTGCAAGAAAAGTGGCGCATCACAGCGGATGCGTTATTTTCTTGAAAATCTAGCCCAAAGTTTTCTTAACTTTTTTCTAGAAAGATGTCATGTTTAGTGTTAGCTAGGATATAGATCGTTTCAATACTTTGCAAGGCAATGTTAGTAAAAATACGGAACTTTATGGAAGAATTTAAGACTGAAAGGCGACAGTACACAAATCTTTACTGTAAAGCTAAAGTGAAAAACACGAACTCCTGCGGATCAGAACTGCTGTCTGTGAAAACATAAAAGCTGAAAATAAGCCCAGCTGTCACACTTTGTAGAACTATGGCCTTGGTCAAACAACTTTGCATCTCTCTATCAATTTCTGAAACTCCTACGAACCAATAAGTCCTGTGGTAATCGGACACAATATATAGTAAACATCTTTTTCGAATTGTAAACAGTCATCACGTTTTTAATTATCATCTATTACTGGATTTATATCGTAGGTCTATGGGCGGCTGGTCTCCTGCTCTGGCTCTTCGGGTCAAGCCAGTCGAGTCCCACGGCTCTGCACCAACTGGACTAGGAATTTGGTGGCCTGCCCATCCCTACTCCAGACCAGTCGTGAGACTGATGTTTTAGACAGCTGGTGCAACGTGTGACCTCTAAGCGTGCCCATTTGTCCGGCCTGCGTAAGGCGTCGCGCACGTTCACATGACGCACACCCCTGAGAGACGCCCCTACGTCGTTGGCTTCCTTCCGCCTCTCAACTTATACAGCATTGTGTACGAACCCCTTCCTTTGCTGTCTGCTCCCATGCAGTATATTTCTGTACTAACAAAGGCAGGAAAGGCGATGCCCTCCGCCTCTACTCCCACAGTGGGAACAGAAAGTTGTGCACTGAAAGAATCCCAGGGGCTACTTGTTTCTGTAGTTCTCCATCTTAAACAAATGCCTTTCTCCATCTTCACTCCCACCCCTGTTGTGGAACCCCTGGCCCGACTACGAATGACAGCGCAGAAAACCACTAAAAGAAGCATCTGGAAGACCAGACATTCTGGTTTTTCTGTTTAGTTCAGGTTACTGTCTTTTTCGAGTCTATTGTCGTAGCTCCCACCAGCACCACCGTCAGAGAGCGCTCAGAAGTAGCTATGTTTTACTGTTTACGCTATACAAAATCCTTCTTAAAATGTGTATGCCAACAGTCTAAAAACGAGCCATATACATTAGATCTGTCCCTATTAGCCGGTGGTCCTAACTTGATGACCTCGTACATTCTGCCTATTAAAGATGTCCATGCGGTGAATGATGTCACAATATGTCTCAAAACTTATGGAGACGTCATCAAAGAAGGAACTTTTTTGGTGAGCAGTGGAGATGCAGGGCTGGCTAAAGAGAATCGTTTGTAGTGGTCGGTTCCTTTAAAAACGGTTTAAAAATAAATATATTACATCTAAAGCCAGATGTCTATGCAATACCGCGAGAATTATATCACCTCTTCGAGCAAAACAGGTGCCTTGTTTTAGCGCTTCTTCGCCTCCAACACTGTAGCAATTAAGGACGATAAAACCCCCCACCCGTTCCTTCCTGCAACGCATGTCCCTGTGGGACTTAATATATGGATTGCACTATGTATAATAGTGTGTTATTGTATTCCGCAGTCTTGGTGAGACTTGTGCAGTACCTTGTGAGCTGTGCACTGATCTTACATTCCGCACTATGTAACCAGTCTTTTCAGTAATGTTCCCCTCGAACTGTAGAAAGCGCTCTGTCGAATCCCGGGCCGACCCGGCCTATAGAAATACCCAAAATAAAACAAGTCCCTGGCATTGTCTCCCTTCTTTTCCACCTTTTGTCTTTCAGCCTCCTCCCTTTCTCTCACTCCCCCCTCACTCCTTTTCTCTATCTCTCTTCCTCTCGACCCTACTCTTCCACACTCTCACACTTCTTCTGTCTCATTTCTCCTCCTCTCTAGCCCCTCACGTCTAACGCTTCTCTCTCTCTATGTGTATATTTGCGATACAAACTTCTTTCTAGCTCCACTTTGACAACTGCTTCTCATTTCCCTTCAACCTGCACGTAGGCAAAAAATATGATTTTGGGGGAGTGGTGAAGAAAGGCGTAAACGTTTTCTACTTATGTTTAGAGACTTTGAGAGCCTAGTCGGGTTCTCTGTTCCCACGTTCTCCCTGTTTAGGGGCGCTGTCCCCCCCCCCCTTTTTTTTGCACTGTCCCGGATTCACCGCTGCTCTCGCAAGTCACACCCCAGGTATTCTGAACTTGTACGAGATGACCTATCTCTTCGATTCTTCACTGACAATCGCCTTCTGAGACCCGGTCTAGGGCCACGCAAACCTATCTCCAAAGGGTCCCAGTTAAGGTGGGTTTCGTCGTAGGGCGGCCCACGCAGAGTTTAACAACCCCGCATTTTGCTCACTGAACAATACTATTTACCACATTTATGTTTTAACTTTATGAGGAACTTGGAGCGTGACAGGAGGGCGTTAAAATATGTAAAATTATTTTCATGGGTAACGCAAAACTATAATCCATACCATAAAAATGCACTATAGGTCGGGAGATTACGTTACTACTTAAAGGATCCACGCTTGAAGCGTACACTTGAATGACATACCTGCGTATTTGTAAAACTACATTAAGTCTGGTGAGAAACGTATATAATTAACGCCAGCTTGCACAGAATACATGACGGTCTCAGTCTTTTTATGATCTAGAAAAAAGGATGCTGTTGTATTCAGGACAGTGATCCGCGTTTTATCGAACTCAGGAAATCAAATGGGATTCGACGAACCGAGATATTTTTCCAACTACGAAGAAGATGATTTCAACCCGATTTATTTGTATACGTGTTTCTTAAAGGGCTCGTCTTTTCATTTACTGAAAAATAGTCAGAGCTATAGTACAAATATTTTAAAGGGAGGCACTCAAGTAAATGCTTGGCCAAATCTATCTATCTTGAGAGAGTTATTGTTGGTTGTATGTCAGTGATGCACCTAGGAGACAGAGTCCTTCAGTCCAGCCCGTGGACAAACGTTTATTTTTGCGATAATTCAACTTTGGCGCTGATGTAAACTGAGCCGCCCACTGGCTTAGTTTTTGGTCAATTTGCGTTACTTAAATTATCTATCAAACGAATTCCGCTGCGTTCTTTTTTTCAAGCCGCGGTAGAACGTTTGCATATTTATTTATCCTTGCGTCTTAATAAAATAAGTTAAATTCGATAAGAATTGTTTTCTAAACAAATGTAAAATATGTTACGGTGTAATTTGCCTGTGACAGGAAGCGATCTTCGTTTTTTACGGGCTCTTTTTAATGGATTTAAATGCCACACGCAAGCACACGGGGACGCACCCACGTGCATAGCCACGTACACACGTGTCAACCCTCACCCAAGTTGTGCCCCCCGAACGTGTAGGCTAGCGCATGTACGAGTCTTCTCAAAAACGCCCTCCCCCCGCTCCCTTGATACAATCACTGCTAAACTCGTAAACTCCGGGTGTGTGGGAGAGTGTGTGTGTAGGTAGACCCCGCAGGAGCCACGGGGAGGTGGCAGGTTCTAGGGAGAGGGCGAGGTGCTAGGTCCGTGTGACATCCTCTATTTTTAGCCGCAACCAGGATATTTTGGGATACTGCCTTCTTTGTCATGTGCACTCTCGTTTCCTTTCCTGCACATCAGGGAGTTAAAGCTCCAAGGTTCACGAAGCACAGGAAAGACGAGTGGATCTGGGGGCAGGCTTCTGTGCCGTGTAGGGGAGCGGGAGGGACAGACACTGAGTGACCGCTGATTATGTACACACTTGTTGATGAAGTTTGCTTCTACCTGGTAACAGTGCCGTGTTTACTCTCTACGGGCAGGGTGTCTCGCAGAACTAATCCCGTCTCGTCTTTGTCTCATCCTGTGATTCTAGGCGGTTCTTGTAAATGAATAGCGGATCGCCGACCCGTGCGAAGCAGTAAATATAATTACGAGTGTACTTAAGCGTGTTTGAAGCGGGGTGTGAAAGACAAATCTGTTTGGTTCCTTTCACAAAGTGCTAGAAAAGTTACTCTCAATTTACAATTAGTGGACCGCACCTGAAGAGAGTGCTTCCCAACTTTACCCGGAAATAGCTACTCCCTTTAACACCGGAATAGGTGTAATTTATTTGGCCAACTACACTTTTTGAGCTGCACGCTACTTTTCACAGGGACGTGTAATAACATTTCGGCAGCCTGTAAGTGAATGTGTACGTTTATGCATTTCAAGTTCAGCAAAAGTCACAACAGTCGTTCGACGTATAATTTCGCGGAACAGCAAAATAAATCTCAACACAATCTTTTATTATGATAGGGCATGCTTAAAACCGAACTTAAATGTTGTACGCAAACGTTTCAAGCCGGAAAAGGTTGATCTAAAAACATATGTCATGCAAGCGTCGGCTTCTTATCAGGGAGCGTGAAAAACCTTGGCGTTGACTCATTGCAAATGTACTTTGCCACTGCTGAGTAGTTCCCTGATGTGTCCTGATTACATCATGAACCCGTGGGAAACAGATTGGATCTAATCAAGGACCGAGTTAATTGAACCTTTCGGTGTCTTGAGCCCTCTGAGAAAAAAAATCTACCTTGTGCGAACCTATTTATGACCCACTCCCTCTTCAAACTGCTACTTAGTTGGCAAACCCCATAGTTTGATAAATGATTCTTTTGGGCGTTATAAACTATACTGTGTACCAAAGGTGGAGTGGTATTTAAAATGCCCCATTAAAGACATGTTATAACAGATTGGGGTGGGGGAGAGGCAATCGAATGTCCACAAATTGTATACCATGATGAGGATGTTTTAGGGATGGCGGCTTCGAGGGACTATATTGAATACTTGGGACTTGCTTTCAGTCCACAGAACTGACAAACCACTTGGTGAGAGAAGAAGTTTATTAATGTATTTCCCTATCCGTTTATTATTTGCCACTGTAAGTTTAGAGCTGAAAACTGTCACTAGTCGCATTCAAAAGGGCGCAGTGTACCCGGCAGAAGCGCCTGTTGGAAGCATTTACCAGCAGTTTTAAAGCGGCAGCACTAGGGCCGAGCGGATTCTTTGCCTGCGGACGGCTGCCTGCAAATTGTCGCTAGTGGGCGCTATTGTCACGCATAAATACAGTGCAAGCCTAGCCGCAGCCACGGGGACAAGTGGCGTGTGACGTCAGCGGCTGTAGCTTGGCAGTGACTCACCGACAGGCTCCGGGGAAGGAGGGGGCGGTGGGGTGATCCCGGCCTCCTCGAGGGCCGCTCCACGGTGTGTGGTGTCGCCTCGACGCAAGAGACGGTCAGAGCCACCGCTAGACAAGGAGGCGCAGGCGCACTCTGCGTCTCTACGAAATTACGGTCCGACACGGAGAGGACTGTGGTGCGGTCACCAAGCACAGTGCAGAAGTTTACCATTCGGTGCTGGCAAACATGTTTATACTATGGGCAAAGTACACGGCAAAGAGACAAGTTAACCAGGACCATCGAGTGTACAGCTGCAAAAAAAGCACAAAGCAGACTCTCTGCATAAACCCGGAAATAATGTAATATTTAGGTGAACAACAATAACAAAATACATATCACTGTATGAACTAAACATACTTGTTATCTCACGTTTAACTGAAGAGATAGATCCTCTCTAGACTATACTTTCCATCCAAATAAACCAAATGTATCTAATACATTTAAACGTATTCGCACTACCCTACCTCGAAACCTTTACTCTCCAAAATAGGGTCACCTCAAGTGATTTCAATGGGCTCAGCATCGTACGCATCCACCACCGCCCTCTTCAGACGTTCCTCACCTCACAAACATGGTATACAAAGTGTCCACGGACATAAACCTACACAGACATACACAATACAGGCAGACACACAAGCACACACACACACGGCGTGCAAAGCCATATGATTGGAACAGCATACAGAAAGTCAGAGTGTTTATACAAGCACAAGACTATAACATGCACACGGAAACTCAACATGTACACACACATCTAAAGTATGGACTTACATGAAAATATACAAGCCTACCTTATTCATGTCATCTTGCGTAATACACCTGGATATTCAGTTGATACAACGCAATACATAGTACACACAGTGGTACAAAATCCTTGGAAGATATACAAAGAACGGATATACATACAAAATGTACAGTGTTACTAGCTAGTAACAAGCTAGGCTGAGAGATTGGCAGGTCACTGAATACAAAACCATGTGGGTCCCGTAAATGACCAATAAATAGGAACATGATCTTCTGGATTGATGAGCCTATTTTTCAAAACATTAAAACGGAGCACACATAAAGGAGACAGAGGCTACAAAGTGTACTTCTCTTCATTTAACGTTGCACATTAGAAAATGTGAATGTGACCAGGAAAAACAACTGCACTTATTTATCATGAAAACGATCTGGAGACTCCCACGGTCATAATGGCAGAGAACTGTTATCTGAAAAACATAATAGGGCTGAAACTAATGCCATAAAAGTAAGATAATCTGCATACGAGATGACTTGCATACGAAATGCACCATCGCAGAGGGAAGAACTGGACAAGCCAGAATTCGTGTATTGGAATAGGCCTGAACGCAGACACATCCTATGGAAAGTTTAGACACATGACTGGCCATTCCAACAGGCATTCAGCAACAACAATGTACAACACCAACCCCCTCTGAACATGCAGGGCAGCTGAATCCACACTACACAAACATGAAAATGCCAACCCATCTCAGGACTAAACACTCCCGGTGAAGATTTGAAAACTGTCTTCTACTTAAGACATCCCTCACAGCCTAGAACATCTTCATTTGTTCAGGCCTTTTTCACCCGATGGAAACACTATGATGTTTTAAATAGTCTTTTAATGGGAAATTAACAATACTCCTATGTTGTTGGTTGAATTTCACTGGTACTTGCAAATGTCATATGGTTTTAAAGTACAGTTTTCCAAATGACCCTAGTTAGAAGGTGCATATGGCTCAAAATACCCATAGGTACCAATCTGTTGTCAATTTTCTATCTTAAAAACATTTTGCTCAATGCACATCTGTTTACTGGTGGACTATGCCCTTCTCTGAGCCACAAGGCTTGTGAGATTCCTTACTGGCCTAGGCCTCTTTTGACAGTTTTATGACTATCACTAACAAATAATACATACTATTAAAATGCCAGGAGAAAATTCACTTTGTAGCATGCCCAATCCAAACGGTTTTATTAATATGAGGAGGCTCATATTTCCAAGCAAGGGCTGGTGATAATTCTTGGCCCATCACCCCGCCCAAAAATGGTAAAATCCAGACAGGTTTTGATAATTTTCTATGACCATATATTAGGATAATTAGCATCTAATGGACTTCATTGGAGATCAGTGACAAATATTTTAGCCCCATATATTGGTAGTTATTGGGCTCAGTTTTAACTTAAAATAAAATACAAGCAGGTAAAACTGTCCTTAAGCCAGACCTAAAAAATAGGTGCATTTCCAAAATGGATGCTCTTGTTCTGTTAAAAAAGTATTTTTAGGAGTTCTGAAATTTTGCAGCAACTGGATCACTGTTGCCCACGTTTTATACAGATTGACCTGGGGTCACAAAAACATGAAGAGGAGTTTCTACTTGACATTCGAATAATATCACACTGCTTTCTGACTGACAAAGGCGCTTCTCTACACTGCATAATGGTGACAGCAGCTTCAAAATATATTCTCAGAAGTAAGAATACACCAGGCCACCAATACACCTCAATCTCAGAAACAGATTTTTTCAAGTTGTCTTGCTTCCCTTTCCTTAAATCTAGAGGATTTCGAACGCAAAAAGAGTGGAAATGCGGAGGTAAACATTGAAGTAAGTGTGTAGTTTTCAACTGAGAATTTGTAACATCTCAGACAAAAGGCCTTCACGCTTGAGTCAAACTATATGTCACTGCTGAAGGGTAAAGCTTGACAAGTCTGAGGCATGTAAAAGTTTTGTGGCAAACACGATTTCCTGGGAGAAGATTTGCCCTAACCTGTAGACGTGTCAAATGTCAAGACATCCTGCCTCGAGCGCTATTTATGTTCCAGGCTGCCACGGTGTCCTGGTTTGGCAAGGTTCATACGATTTGTGGACGGAAAATATTACCCCTGTGTTTGTCATTTCATAAAATGTCTCCAGTTGTACCCCCTTACGCATCCATAACACTGCAGATATTCATCTTACTTTTTTTCCTAGGCGTGAAAATGTCCTTACACGTGTTTTTTTTTACACATTCCAGACCCTAACCACATTCATTTTTATGAAGTTGTTACCACTCACTATCATTTCAAGTGTCAAATTGTTTAATAAAAAGTGCCTGCAGCATGCACAATCACCCTCGAGGGGCCTAGCAATCATTTGTACAAGTAAACACCAGGAACGCCCATGAAAATATTATCAACGCGAAAAGTGACTATGTAAAATTTCGAGGGAGAGCATATAATGTGCCTCATTTATATGCTTAGGACTCTTCAGATATCAAGGACGTCCGGAGGACTTCAGTTGTGAAGTAACCTGACGCGCGCAGCCCCAGCAGAATGTCTGTTCGCATTTCCTTTCAGTATAATGTAATACAATGTAATTTTCGGTATTGAAAACATCCCACGTGTGGAGTGAAAAACAACTCAGTGGCTGTGCTGGCGCAGGAGCCCATTCGCACGCAGTGTGAAGGAAGCACAGCCGTGAATTCTCGCGAACTTTATTTGTCTGTTTTGTTTTAGCGGTTGTAATGTGCTTTTTCCGTAAATAAAATGTAAGAGGGTGTGACTCAGGCCTGCTGTTGACAGTAAGGGTGAGGGAACCGACACCTGGGCTATAAGGAGAGTACATTACCAATCGCTTTTGAAGGCCTCCCAATCCACAAGGCGCTGTTTACCCGGGAGTCCCTGCTGGGCCTTCCCCCTGAGTACACACCGAGACTGCGGCCTAGTGCATGGGAACGGGCTACTACCATCCCGAGACTGAGAACAGCAACTGGATGCCCAGACCTACTCAGTATCAACACCCCGAAAGACAGCTCCAAGACATTGACAGCACATACTGGAGTTTCACCTCACTAGCACAACTCCCAACAGTTTGCATACACCCTACACTGCTCCCAAAGAAAACAAGCCCCGAGTATAGACTATTAACATCTTTCCAGCTGCTGGCAGCATAAAACCTAAACTGATCCCAAGGAGGTCAACGCCCATCAACCATCAGCATACACAATATTCACACACCCAAAGCCATCACTCAACCACTGCCAGCATAGCATTTAGATCCCTAATGTCAACAACTCCCAGCAAGTATATCTGCAGTGTTTTACGCACAATCCCTGTGGACACAACTCACAGCGTACAATTATTTCACATACTACAATGAAGTAACTGACATTTTGGTGTAGATGTTAACAATTTTTAGTAACAGGAGAAAAATTATATTATTCTTTAAGGAGATGCAAAAAAACAAATCAATATTTCCAAAAAGTATGCACTATGTGCAAGTAAGTATACCATGAATTATGACAGGTTGGAATTCTATGTGCAGTTCAAAAGGCACCTGCCAACTTGTATCTACGCAATATTGGAACACCACTCACCTTGCTCAAAATGTATTTATCTTCCTGGTTTCTCGTTTATTTTCCAAACGATTGTGCTCTTAACCAGGAAAAAAAAAGGTAATTATCATGTGTTCTTTACTTTTTATGTTTGTGTCTGTGCGGATTTATACCTATATGTCTATGTACAGGTGTGTGTATGAAAGGGAGAAACTGTGACAAAGAGCGCACAATTTCCAATGCAAATAATGAAGTTTAGCTACATACGCTAGTAAAACACATGACAGCTTTACACAACTTACGATTGTGGCAGGCTGGTGTACAGTTCTTGTAAATTCAATAATTGGTTGCAGTAAAAAAATGTACTTGCCTAGTTCCCTAGTTACAACTTTTACTAGCTAATGCAAGCAGACCTTACAGGGAGTATGTGCATGTTGTAAAACACGTCATGAGAATGTCTTATTTACGTGGGATAAGACGCTTGAACTTAGACATTTTTTTTACACTCAGAATTAAGTAGTGCGGTTTCCAGTATTATAAAAGCTTTATTTTTGCAACGGCAGTATGTTAAAACGTCCGCATTCGACGTTAGCCAAAACACCGTGTCAGGGCAACTGCTACCATAAAACAGAAGTGAAAAGCAGTCTGCGCGGCGACAAAAACTCTTCCGAGAGTTTGATTTGAATTGTTTTCATAGTTTTGCTTCTTTTTGTAAACGTGACAATTTTCTGACCACATGCATGTTTGCATAGGTCTTGGCTATGCAATAGGTAGTTGTTATCTCATTATCTATTTGAAAAACAAAACGTTCGCCTAAACAGCTCGGCACTGTAAAATTGATATAACCCCGAAGACTGTGTAGTAACAGCACTGTGAGGAGAAGCGCCCTCTTACTGAAGGAACCATCGAGTTCCACAATGGTGCGCATACTCGGGCCACTTAGCCTCGGCCTAGAGTTGGGAACTGTCGCCGCCTGCCCGCCAGGTGCACTCCTTGGGTGGCCTGTAATGTCGTTATCGGTTCTTCAACTGGATTGGTGTCCCCGCAGTACACCGAGGGAATGAGCAGGCAACGAAGTGGGGTGGCTCCGGGGCGTTCATTGGCTCGGGGACCCATCTCCCCACTCCCAGACATCGCCACCTCAGAAGCCAGAGACAGACTGAGCCAGCTTGCGTCGTTACCTGCCACCGCCGACGATCCGACGTTGACTGCCAGCGTTATTGTCCAATGAGAACACGTGCCGTCTACGGCAGCCAATGAAAGAGCAGCGGAGGGCGGCGGGGGGGCTGAGTTTATATGCCTGGTGACTGCGAGCGCGGGGCGGTGTTTTGGGAACTGGTGAATGAGAGAGGAGCGCGAGAGGGAGCGGGGCAGAGCGAGCGGGGACGCGGCAGCGAGCACAGCCGAGCAACCCCAGACCGTCCACCCGCACCGCGACCTGCCCCACGGCACCCGTCACTCCGAGCGCTCCCGGGGATCCCACTCTTGATGTCTCCTGGAATTCCCGTCCTTCAGGACTGAACCCCGAGGAGTGTAGGGGACCCCGGCCAAACCAACCTCCCGCTGGAATTAAAAGCGTCGCGAGCCCTCCGAGCCTGGGAGGATCAGTGGCCGCCGCAGAGGATCACCAGGACCCCCTCCGGGGCTGAGGATATTCGCGGAGTCCACGGGGACATCAGAGGATCCCCCTCGGGGGCACCAGAGGATCCCCAGCAGTGCCCGCGGGAGAGGGTCGTCCCGGGTCCGGCCGGAGCCGCCGCGCCCATGGCCGTGCGCAAGGAGTTACTGTGGAGGGGCTGCGGGGCACTTTTCATGGTTTTATGCCGGACTGCGCTCTCCACCTCCATTGTCCTGGATCCCATCTACTGGAACTCGTCCAACCCCAAGTAAGTGCCGCCGCCCCGCGGGGTCCAGGTGGGGTCTGCGCTCCGGCGGACCCCCGAGCTCGGTGCGTGTCCGCGTGCAGCGGGCTTCATGCTGCTGTGTGCTGCCGGCGCGGCTGCTGTGCGCGCTCTGCCGGTGGGGTGGGCGGCTGACCCAGACCACCTCTCTACCGGGCCGTCTGCGCCTCTCATTAGGTCGCTTGCTTCCACCCCCCGCTTATCTGCGCCACCTCCCCCGGTTGATGGTCTTGCTGACTCTTAGAGTAGCTTCTGCCCACTCTCTTGGAATAATTTTAAGACTTGGTCAGTTTCCGGAGGCTGGTTGTCACCTTCCTTATGAGTGAGTCTCTGGTATCTCAGTGTCTGTTTTTGGGGTCCAGGCTTCACGACGCACTGGGATGACCTTTTGCCTTCTTTGCCCGTGTGTTGGAGTGTATCCCGGTATCAAGGGCCCCGATTTGGATCTGGTTAGAATGACCCGGCTCCCGGTCCTCTCCGTATAGTTCGAGCAGGTGGAAGGTTTCACACTGTGGGAAGGGCGGGCAGACGCCGCTGTTATTTAGCTGGTGGGTGTAATGTAAAATGGCACTGGGCCGCAGGAAGAGAGATGGTGGTTGAAAACCCGGGCATTTCTAGGGCTTCTGAGGGTGTTTGTGGACAGTGTGTCCTCGCATGTCAGCTCTCTGCCCTCGGCTTTGCATGACACCCAGCCCCGGAGAGTCGGACTACTAAAGACAGGCCCCTGTGGACTACCACTCATAACCAACGCAATGTTTTATTTACGAGGATCACGTAAATTTTAGTTTCTGGTCTGTCAATGCCAAAAAGGTAGTGTGTGCAGAGGGCTCAAGTCGCTCAACACCACTTTTCCCCTTGATCTCTTTCATGCGCCCTGGATCCTCATAGTGTATCTTGCTGAAGGGGAACAGTGTTGGAGTGATGGGGGTTTGAGACCCTGCGAAAGTGCCAATAGCGATAACTGATAGAGGGCTGCAGTGAGTAGCCGACGGGAGTCTGCCCTCTTATGGGTGTAATAGTCTGATGGTCTCTAGAGTGCCTTGAGGGCCTGTTTCTGTGTATGGCAGAGGGTCTGTTGAGAGCCCTGATATGGTGTGCAGTCAGCCCTCAGGAAGAGTCCGCAGCCAGTCCTATGAGATTGGCTGTAGAGAGCCCTGAGCAGGACCTGCAGTGAGCCTTCTTAAAAGGTGAGCGGTGGGAGATGTGAGAGGGACTTGAGGCCATATGTAAGAACACTTTTTCCCATAGACACAGAATGGGTTAAAACCTTTGCTACATCTGGCCCTAGGTGAGCCAACCCAAGTGAGGTGTTCATAAGAAGGCCCTTTGAGCGGGTCAGTGCACCCAAGACGAGCGTCTCCTGCGAGCTTCTCTGACAGGGTGAGTGGTCGGAGGTAAGCATTATGGGGATTTTTTCAGAGCCATGCTGCAAGACTAGTTTGGTGAGTTCAGTGACAGGGCCTATAGTGAGGCAAAGAGAGGCGGAATTTAGTGTAATCGGTGGGAAGATCTGTGAGTAGTAAAAGAGTCTCCCTGTAAAAGGGTCTGTGCGCTCAGGTTGAGAATGTGCGGATCCTATGAGCGTGTGCCAACGAGCACTAATGGACGTCTCAGCACTCGCCCCTTGGGCCTGCTAATGCGTAACCCATTGAGCGCGATTTCCGGGCTGGCTTTGGCGTCTGTGGCCTAAACGGTGTTTTAGTACTTTCTAGTAGAGTGTATAGTGTGTGAGGTAACACAGTGCTCACTAACTTTGTCTCCCTCTGTCGTTAATTTACGACGCCACATTGCCTCGGAGTGTGGCATTTATAAGCCTGCGATACCTCCCATAGTCAGTGGAGCAAGGCAAATAATGCCCTCCCCGCAGAATGGGGAGGGGCCCCTTAGTCTCCCAAGTCTCCCACATCTCACAAATATTCATTGGATTGGCTTTTGTCTGAAAGTTGCTCCCTCATCCCCAAAGGGTTGGAGGACCCTGAATGATTGCCACCCCCTGTGCAGCAGAGGGTTGCTTGCGTTACGACCCTCCACACTCATTTTCATTAATCTCAATACACCCTCTACTGTGTAAACGTCTTTCTTAACGAAAACAAATCAGGGCGTAAATATGAATATTTAGGAAAACTCAATTTCTTGATGAAAACAAAATCTCCAAATTATCACTCTTTGTTTAGAATGCTCCCGACTAGATAATCCAAGCACGACAGTGTTGCTCATTGTACCTAACTGAACCACGAACCCACTGATTCAGTAAGCGTGACGTCACCCAACGGATCATGTATTTAATGCATCGACCTGGGAAGCATCAGAGATTGTTTGGGACCGCATGTGTGTGGCTTGCAAGACGCACACGGTTCTCTGCAGCCAGGGCGCTGACCCACATAACTTTCTTGTGGTGTATCCGGTCTGCGCACATACATTATTTGCAGGCTGGTCGAGTGGGCTTCTGGTGTATTCGCCCGCCGGTCCTCGTCGAGGGCGGCACACACGCTGTAGGCGGTGGGTGCGCCCGCTTCGTGAGTCAGGGAGCTGTGCCGTTCGGTTAAAGGTAAATCAGGAGAGAACGGAAGGGAAACCAGACAGGTTTGGCCGGCCTCCGGGAGTTCAGGTGGCAGGCTGGAACACAGCCCCCACCCCGCACACGCCCACAGCCCGTGGAGGAATCGCTGCCGGTTAATACCCACCAAAGGAGAGCGCACAGGAAATCCAATTGTTAATCATCTCACTTTCATACAAGTGTATCCAGGCCAGCATTTCCTTCATTATCACACGGCCCAGCATCTGGGAGCCCCCGGGAGGTGGCTTACGGAGCACGATTAATATGAATTCTCGTTATCATGATACTGTTTGTTGGAGCTATTTTTAAAGGGGAAAGAGATTTATAAAGCTCAAACGTAGCACCACATTTTCCTAAAACAAGATGGAGCCTCCGTTCTAACTGGGGTTAGTGTGCATGCATGTTTACCCCTAATGCTTTCACATCCAGCTGTGGGGTCTGCTTGTACTATTTAGTGGTCCTTGAAGCAATGAAGCACCTTATTGGGGCATTCTGTTCCCTCTGCGTAATGTGTCGCGGAGCAACAGAGGTTTGCAGTCTGATGCGACCTGCGATCAAAGCTGCTCACAAATAGGGTACTTCCTGTCCGGGTTAAACAAGAGGGTACATCGAGATGCGTTTTGAACATGCACTTGATGGCATCAGATCTGAAGAAATCTAGATATTAGCAGCTAGCGTTTTTTTATCCTGTAGGGGCCGCTATTCTTATACACAATAAAGACATCTCCAACCTCCACCATCAACTGAAATTGTCTAATCCCAGCTAAAGAGGACACCCCAGTAAACAGTACGTCCATTTATATCGACATCACAGACCAATACTAACCAAGTCGCTCTTTGGACTTTCATTTACGTCTTAGTCATTGGTTGAAGCACTACTACAAGTTACAGAGGCTTTTTATCTAATGCCCCCTTTTCCAAATTCAGTATTGGGATTTGGCCAGTCAGTGCTGTTTTTCTCTGATTAATTGAAACGTAGCCAGTGCTGTGGAGAGCACACCCTTAATGTAAATCAATGTTGCTGGTTCTAGTGATGAATGAGCTGCTACGCAGTGGGAGTAGCGATTCATCATCATTGGTGGGGCTTGGTAGGAGGGGCGGCCCCCTCTTGCAAGGACTGGGGGACCCTTCACTCTCCGGGTCACAGTGGTTTGAGCCTTTTGCTCTTGCGTCCGGTTTTAAGAACTGCTTGAATCGGGTAGCGCTTCTTTGCAGGTACTCTATTGTACCGCGTCTGCTTCTTACTGAGAGGTGCGGGTGTTCTCCTATTGAAAGCACAGGGATGCAAGCACTGGTCGCTTTAAAACTACAGCTGCCATGATAAGAAATTAAGATGGTTTCCGAATTAAAGTTTGAAAGACCTACAGAAAAATATTTTGGATGTATTGCCCAACCCGCCGGAAAATGTATAGCACCTTTGTACGGAAACCAGCAGCCATGTTGGGAAATGCTGAGCATCATATTCTTTTAGAAATACAGCACTCTTATTAAGAAATACTGGTATTGCCCAGTTAAAAGGCACATCAGACCTTTTGCCAAGCACAGTCACTGACCCGTTAAAGGTACAGGAGCCCCATTGAGTACTAGAGACACCACCTCAATGAAAGTAAAAGCACAGCACTGGGAAGTACAGGGAGCGCCTTGTAAAGGTTTACCAGTCATGGTGAGAAGTTTCATTAGAATTCCTAGGTTCAATTAAATTGAGGCTCTTCAGTGGCTAGCAATAGTTTTATCCATTCAGATCTTTTAGTAATGTCTACAATTGCATGAGCCATGTTCAAACATTGATGAGTTAATATGGCTGCCTTTTTGAGTCGTTTTCCACATCTTTCTTCTGCTACAACAAGGATAGCGAAATAAAATATGGCGTGTGGTATGCTGTAAGTAACAGCTTTCAATAAGGCTGTATTTGATTTATGTAGGGTTGGTGTTAGGACAAAGCAGCACCACTCTAATCTACAACTCATGACTCTCCGTTCCTCTCCTATAGCGAGCCCTTATTTCTGTCCAGATGTCCCAAGTGGAGGGTCAGATCATGAGCACAGAGCCGAGCACTTTTCTAATTGAAAAAGGGAGGTTGGGCCTGCAACTAAACATAAACACATTTTCCTTCAGAAACTTGTTCCTAATACACATACATTCTTTGGGGAATTCTTTTTTGATATCACCCTATTTCACTCTGTAGAGGCCTTGCTATTTCAAAAGCAAGACCAATGTATTTGTTCAACCGTTTTCCCTATGGCCGGTCTGCGTGTACACATTATGTGAGTGCACATACGATATTGAAACTCCACTGCCCTCCATAAAATCTGCTTTAGGGGTTTTTCGTTTTTTTCTGATTTGAAGGTGCCTCCTCATTTCTAGTCTCATTTCAATCTGTTGACAGTACCATATATGAATTTGTTTGCAGATCAACTGCTAGTTTAGCAGGTGTTATTCTTTGACTTACGCCAAGGCCAAATACCACTAGCAGATATTTGTGCCAGTGCTAAACCATTTTAAGCAAATTTGTCTAGGGAAAATCTGCCTTTGCGTCCCATTAGTTCGTCAGGAAATGTTAAAAAAAACTTCCAGCTTCTAGCTCTGTTTAAACAAACTGCACAGAGGCCTAACTCAACCCCTGCCCTCTCATTGTCTCCTGGGCTCTCGTTTGTGGAGATCAACAAATGCACATTCAGTGCAGGCTGAAAAGGCCCCTTGAACTCTGCTCTGCTGTCTGCGTTTGGGTTAATCATGTCGGCCTGAATATAGAAGGGGATGAAGGAAGGCTCACCAGGGGTGGACGTGTTAGTGCGCACCAGGCACATTCCTCGCACTTTGGCAGCATGATGGACTGTGGCTGTGGACAGTCTCAGCCACAGGACGCTGAAAAAAGCTGCAGGCAGCGATGCCTTCCCCTGAAATGGCTCTATGAGCTAACGCTGGCGGAAATATCCCTGGCTCCTGGGTGCGTCTTTGAACTGTTTTCTGGTGTCACGATGTGCGTGTTTTTGTGCGTAAAGGGGATGATGGTGATGTAATAATAAAATAATAAAAATAATAACTTTTTATATAGCACTTCAAACCCCAAATTCCTGCATATCATAGAGCTATAAATAACAGGTGTTGATGTTACCTAGTTTAATGATGTGGTTTCCGTCGGTATTTGTAATTGTTTCTGACGCGTGTCATCGATTTTCTAGGTGTAAGGGTATGTCCAAAAATGCATCGCACAGCTGGATGGTGTTGAAAACATGTTAAACCTAACTTGTGTTTATGCTTCTCTCCTACTGGGTCGCGATTCAAAAGCAAAGAGATTAGGCTAAAATGATTTGGTGGAGGTGCTTGGCCTAAAACTGGTGGCAGGTTTGGCTGTTAATCCTTGGCACGTCGATACCACAAGCAGCAAGCACGAAGTGTTGATGCCCAGAACCTCTGGTCTTCCGGTGTTCAAGGGGGCCTGGTGTGCGTAGGCCTCAGGCTTGGCCTTTTGATGTCTTACACAGTCGACAGGGTCCCCGGGGAGAATGGGCTTGGCCCTCTCTTTGCCAGAATTCATTGCCGAATATTTGGCTGCCGAGCTGAGAGCTAGGCCTAGGGCGTTATTTGCGTAGTGAAAAGGGCCTAAATTAACCTTTTCAGGCATTGGGCCTGCATAAGTTAGTCGAGGCCTGCATAGTTGTTAAACCCAGCTGAGTGTGTGCCCCCCTCATGCCAGAGTCGACACTGATAGTTTAGCGCATTGCATGTTGAAGGGGGTCCACCATGTGTGAGCATATTAACTTCGAAATCTAATGTAGTCGATGATTAACATCTCTTCCACCTTCCTATCACCCTCACGGTTATCTGTAGCGCCCCCTCCTTCACGCGTTCTCACCAAGAAGCTATATTTCACCAAAAATATACCTCTATTAATAACATAAATCACTTAAATGCTGCACACTATCGACTGAAGCCCCTCTTGGAACTTAATGAAAACTATTGTTCGCATATTGGCCATCATCGAAATGCTATTAATGTTTACGCAGTTTTTATCATCGCAAATTTATTTAAAAAACAGTTGAATTCATTTCAGGTTTGTTTCAACATGGCATTGTTTGGTTTGATTACGAGCGGGACCCGAAGTGTCTGCCACTGTTTCCACAGAGTAAAAATAAGATAACATTTCCAGGGTCTCCACGACTGTGCCCTGACACAAATGGGCTCTTAACAGGTCCGAAGGAAGCATCTGTGTCCATTAAACCGACCTCGCAGCTCATAGGTGCTTATAGCAAATTAGAACAGAGGCCATCTAAGAAAAATGGTGATTAAAATGTTTGTGTGTGCCTAATCCCAGCTGTTCTCTGGCTGCTTCTAGAAAGGGAACCCGTTTTTTATATCATTTATCGTACATCTACATAGATTTGCTTAGGAGGTTACCCTTTGTGCAGCGTTGTGAGGGGAATTAAATAGAAGTGTTCAAGTGTTTAAAATATTTTGATTAAAATATGCGCAACCAGAGAGCTATAAGCTTCTGGCCAAGACTTAATTCTTCCATTGAATGCTGTGTGTTTTTTTTCTCTCGCTTTCTCTCAACTGCTGTATGAAAAGAGAGGACTGATGGCAAAGGGGGGACAGTATAAGAACAGCTTGGAAAAACTCCCGTAGCTTCATTGTGCATAGAAAGGCCGAGGAGACAAAGCCAGGGTAATTCGGCCCTTCTCCCATGATGAGAAATGTAAAGCGCTGACGCCGATGCCCTGTTTAACTTGTTTAATTCCCAGTTTTTTTAAAGAAAAAAAGAACTCGCTCTGTGCCAGCCGTGTGAACCCCGAAGATGTCTTTGGCAATCCATTTTGTAGTCCCCAATCGAAAAACAAAGTGAAGCAAGGTTAAAAAAAGGAGGCCTGACACAATTTGCTTTTTATTTTTAGGCAAATGAAGCCCGGTCATAGTTAATAAGGGGATTACAAGGCGGGCCTGGGCTTTACAGATGTAATGTAAATCGAGGCCAGACATAAAGACACCGATCCCCTTTGATTGGGGCCTGTGAGAGGAGTGAGCAAGCGGTAATCTGATTGTAGGCCAATAAAAACACCATTTCTGTCTTTCACGTGAACATAATGTGGTAAATCCTTGCTCTGCAAGTGGATGTAAAGGACGATAAAGCAGCGATGCCATGGCAACGTATAGATTAGCTTGATTTTATAGATGAGTCTCTGAATAAAGGGTGGTTGCAACCATCAGGGCCCTGCTTGGGCTGTTGGAAATGATGTGAGCACGAAACAAAATTTGGGGGACTGGATTAGAGAACATGAATGGGGAGTCTGTGGGAAGGCAGCTAAGAAAAGCCGCTCAGTCATTGCTCATTGGCATTATTATAACAGGACCAAGGTGGCTTTCATTATTGCCTCTTTTTGTGTGTTCAGGCTGATTAATATTTGAGGTGGCTGTTGTCCTCTAGGGGTGGAAGCGCCCTATCCCCACCCCTTTTGTAACTCTTGGCCGTGGGGCATCAGCAGTCACCCCTGTGGATTAACTGCCCTCATATCAAGTTTCTTCACTCTGTGCTGGGAAGGGGCGAGTAGCATGGGGAGAAAAAAGGCGATGAGCAGGACCTGAGTGACCTTAAAAGAAAACTAGGCTTTTTTATTTTTTTGTTTTAGACAAAATCGGTGCTTAGCTGACTAGTAGCGCCTTCACCTCTAGCTGTTTTTTAAAGCAAAAACAACATATTGCTTTCTCGTTTTTTTTTTTTAGAAAAAGCTAGTGAAGGACCAGTTTGCTTATTGTCCAGGTCTGGGTTTAGTGCCATCAGTGACAGGAACCACATCCTATACTAAGCATTATTGTAAGAACAGTGCGCAACTCAGTGGTTAGTAGCTATGCCTGCCTTGGCCTAGGGAGAGGGCTCCGGCCTTCAATGTTCTTTAGAGACAGACGGACAAATAACCTACCGTCTACCCGTCTTGCCAGTGCTTGAAGTTTTGAAAACTAGCCTGAGGGATGGACTCGTGGCGCTGTCAACTTCCTATCCGCACTTCCTGTGTATGAAATCTCGAATCTTAAGCGTGCAGCGATTACGTCATCGACCATTGGCAGGGTTGCCCTTCGATGAAAAGTCAGTACATATGCAGGTATTCACAGTCCGGGGCCATGAATACCCTCGCGGTCTGGAAGAATGGACAGCTAATTAGGGGACAGCAGTTCTTACAAAAGTAATGCAGATATCCGTGGCAGCTTCCCTGCCTTTCTGTGTCTCCTTGCACTTACTGCAATCTACATATTGACACCTTCAGAGATATGAAAGTACAAGGCCTGAGCGGACACTATTGCTCTTTTATGTGCTGCATTCTAGTTGTCAGGAGGCTAGATTTGAGGTGAGGCCTACCGGTAGGCCATGCCGTCGGAAGCCTGCACGGCCACATCCTAGCAGGTCACATCAGCAATAATAATACTCCGGCGCGCGAGCACAGCGATGAATTTCGATTACACTCAATCACAAGTTAATAGCTAAGAAGCAAGAACCGACTCTCAGTGGGGAACATATGAATAATCTTCGCAAAGACGCACCAGCCACAGAGATGTGACGGCAGACATGTTCCCCGCTCTCCGTCAGGGCTGCAGTCGTCCGTGTGGTGGCAGCTGCTGAAGAAAAAATACCTCCATACCTCAAGCAGTACAGGGGCTACTGCAGGGCCTCTTGATGGAGGATAGGTGGCCAGTTGCACTGCCTTGCACATTATGGCTTTAATTACTTTAACCCTGGTTTTCATGTGGAAAGCATGAGGCCAGGCCACTCGGCCTTTCTTCTTTTGTCATAGGCCTGCTATAAATATGCACCAGCCCCGCATTTGAAAAGCTGGAGGAGGCTGCAAGCTTGCCCGCCATTCACCATGCTCTGTTCCCCCTGCTAACAAGCAAAATACTTTAGCTGAATGGGCCATTAGCAATCATTGTCAAATGCAGAATGCAAGGTGCTGGGATGTGACCAGCCTGCAGATCTCATAAGGCTGCCCTGGGGCGGGAGCCAGGAGAGGAAAATCCGCCCCAAAGGAATGGGCCTCCAAATTTAGATCAGAGAAGACCATGCTGGTAAAGATGGCCTCCCCTGTGCGTACAGAGTATTCAAAACCAGCAGAATAAATAACAGATTGTGGTGATTTCATTGCAGGCACAGTGGTAAAGATAGCATAGAGAGAGAGTTCACACTCAGAAGTGCACATGTAGCTATCTGGTTGCAGATTATTTAATCCTTCCTTGTCGATACTGTGAGTTGCTTTGAGTTGACTAATAATAATGTAGTTAATATACTGTCACGTTTTGCCAAATAAGTTGTTAAGCTTCATAAAATGCAGGTGGTGCAGATATCTTGCAAACACTTTTTTGCCATAATACACACACAGCACGACACCTACACACAGCTGTTTTATTTATTTTAATCCAACAATATAGCAAGGAACAAAGCAAAGTCTCTTTGCAATCTGATTTTTTTTCTGGCGGAAACACTTTGACGTGTTGATTATAGTTCCATTTATCTTTTTTTTTTATGAAAGAGTACTTTATTTTGTTTCGGCTTTTGTTTTCATTGTTTGCCAAAAAGTTGGGATCGAACGAGAAGAACATGCTCAGCAGTGTTAAAGCTGCTCCATGTCGGTACATGTCAAGGTAAAACAAAGAAGGCGTGATAAATCGCTATTTCGCATTACTTTTTTCATTTTGTAGAGAAGCCCACAGTTTCAGGCTCCAGTTCATAAACGTGCAACATTTATATTTGATAGTCATGCTAAAGAAAGCAGGGGCTGTCAGAAAAGGCTGAAAATGATTGTGTCTGCTTTTTTTGTGCAATGTTACAAAAAAAAAACAGTCTGTAATGCCTTACAAAGTGTGTCTGAAATGAACAGATGCTGTTTGTACCAGGGCATTTCTTATAGTGCTGTACTGGCGCATTTCAATGTGTATCCCGAATATCGACACCAGGATGTCAGGATACCTATGGCGCACAATATAGAGGACAAAATATCAAAAATAAAATACGTTAAGTTATGTATAGTAAATCTATACTTCCCTATACGCTTCCCTTACTATATTTTTTCCCTCAATATTTTCGTGCCACCATATTGTGGGAGTCGATATGCAGTGGTGCAACATAGTTTTTATGGGGCATCACTGACTCTTCTCAACACTACCGTACCCTTTTATGGTGTAATTGGTCATTCTCAGAAGGATTTTCATTCTGTTTTTGGCATCACTGACTTAGCTGGGCTGCAAAACTAATAGTTCTGTGAAACTTACTCTCCTCAAGGCTGCTATTTGCATAATAACTACCTACCTACAAGGCAGCTGTTCTTCTAGTGGTAGGACGCTGCTGCGTGGAATCAGTGCCGTTCTGCCCTCTGATAGGCCTTTCTCTTCAGAAGTGATACTTTTATAGGACAGGCTCAACACTTACCGGCACAGCTGCCATGGTACTGCACTTCTTAGAAGAACTCCCCTACAGTTAGTGAGACTATGATGTACTAAACTCTTAACCTTAAACTAGCTTCACTGGCACTGCTCAGTAAGACATCTGTGCCCTTTAAGTCAGAGGGCCAGGATTTCTCAGCAGGCGTGCCAGGCTTTTTTTCCCCCTAGGACAGGGCCTACTCTTTTCAGCTGATGTGACCTTCTTCCAATGGGAAAGAACCAATAGGTCCCTGCAGGACATTTTTTTTAATGAGACAGTCCTTGTTCTTTACAGTAAGATTTTTTTTCATTTTAGATGTGTCAGTGCTGCTCTTTCTTTTGCCGAACTGCTATTTTTAAGCTACGCTGATAGACAAGATCACTATGCTTTGAATGGCAGAATGTTGGCGCTCCTAAGCATGGCAACGTATTAAACTCGCAACGTATTCAACTCACCACTCACGTGCCCTGGATTTATGGGAGTCGGGTTTTCTTTGCAGGACCACCTTACTTCTCATTGGCCTCTACCTGCTGGACCAGTGAAGCCAGAAAATGATGCTTTGCCCATATCAAACTCTTGCTGGAAGGACCTACGCGCAACAGTGTTCACAAACTTTTTTCTAAATTGAATTACCTTATATTTAAGAAAGGAAATGAATATATTTTTGGACCATGCAAAACTGTGTGGTGGTAGAAATCAAAACATATGGAGCTGTTAGGTTGCAGTAAAATGTTTATACGGCTAGCATAATGCACATATGATAATTATTAAGTTTCATTTAGACCTCTCGCTAATAATTAGTCATTTCATACACTTATGTGCTTAAATCAGCTAAAAAATGTTAGGACCTGCCACAGAAGCATGGTTATTGTCCCAGTTAATCATATACATTGTTAGATGCAGTAAATCATCGTAGGCACTTTTTTCCCTATTTTCTTGCTTAATGATGTGATGTGTTGGGCATGATAAAGCTGCAGCTGATTTCATAATTGACAAAAACCAAACACTTGCAAACAACTGAATCCATGTAATAACAGTGTGCAACTTTTTAGGCTGACACACACAGAGCTTTACATAGTAAAAATCACTATCTTAGTATCGCTACTTTCTGTAGTGGTTATTTCTCGTGCCGGTGCACTGCGAATATGGGTTACTTTCGAGCATAATGAAGTGTACGATAAATATGCATCTTGGGAAAAGCATAACTGTTTTTACCCACAGTACCGTTGTAGTAACGAACAAGCAGACCCCAGAATTCAGACACCAGGAAAAAAAACTGGCTATGCTGATTTCCCCAAGGAATGCAAGTCTCAAACCAAGACAAAATCCCCAATATTAAAATCTTCCGTACAAAATTTAAATGTGACAAACCGCTCCAGATGTCACACATTGGCCATGCTCGTATGCATAGTAATGCAACAGATAGCAAAAATCTGTAATTCATGCGAAAGCTGTAATCCTTTGTTATTGGGGCCGTGTGGTCTGATCAGCCCCTTTTTGGGCCTTTACTTCCGGAAGACAATCATAGCCATCTAAACGCCGCACAACGTTTGTTCCTAATGCCCTGGGGTTGCCTATTGTAATTGAGCACATTGGACATTCAGTCAGAAAACATGATAGAACCAACCGTTAGTGGGCATCGCAGGAGTCCATAAAATAGCTCTTAAACAGTCATGCTTGTCTAGAGATGGCTGAAATACACAAACAACTAAGTACTTGTCTCTAAATTTATTGTTTGTATTTCCTATCTATGGCAAGCAATTATATCTTTATAGATGTCCCTGGAAGCCAAAGGTAAGGAGGACAACATCATTTGGTAATCCTGGCCAGAGTTAAATGTTTTTTTTTGCATGCAGTGGCCTGCCAGCTTTGAGCTCATCAAACCCCAGACGGCTCAAGTTGAGGCCAATCCTGTGTCGACAGCCAAATGGAATCCTGGCGACAGGCCAGTGGATCCAGTCCTTGCAGCCCATCCGGCCTGTAATGTTTTGCAGGCTTCGAGTGGCTTGTACAAGAAATCTACGGAGCAGATGCTGTTGACTTATTTTTGGTTCAGCACTGGTTGGTACCTTACCATTCTTCAGTGCAACATTTTTGTAGGTTTCCCTTTTTGCTCCTGCTTGGTTTTTGCATACTGTATGTCCTAGACCCTGTAAGAACTCTGGCATTAATATCATCACTTTAACCTTAATATTATGTGTGCAGCCTTATCTCAAGGCATTATAGATTTTTTGGGCCCGCCTCCAATCCATATCCACCTATTACTGTTCATTTTATGTTTTCCTTCCACCTTCTCTGTTCTTCAGCTTACACCATTGCACACACTGCTTTTTTACAATAAGTCTAGGCATTGCACATTAATCAAAACTTAACAAGTGACCATTTGTTTTTTTGTTTCCATTATCTGACCTTTTTGATGAGTCACTCTACTCTATTTCATCTATTGAAATAGTTTTTAAGCTGATTTTGGATGTAATGTGGTATGTTGCACACATTACACCTATATCATCATTTTCCCGAAACTTTTATGTATGCATTCCATTCTTGCGTTTGTGATGATCTTTGTAATTGTTGTGCTATGTATTGCCAGTAATGCTGTGTGTCCCCTCAAAGTCTAGACACAACGCCCTTATTTCCTCCTCAACTGAGCACTATAATTACTATTTTCTCATTCCTTGGTTCCTGACTTTTCAGTACCTGTGCAGAATTTACTTGTATAGCAGATTTTCCTAATTTTCTGGCAACCTTGATAGAAAAAGTCCTCAGGGCACATAATCACTCAATATAAAAGAAAGGTTAATTGTTGAAAAGAGTTGCTGTAACCAGAAAAGGCTGGATTGCACCACGGTAGGCGGTATGTTTGCTACCTACTAATTAATTAAGCTTACACCGTTCGAATGCTCAAGTTCATTAACATATTTTTCTCGTTGTCAATATATTGACCATGAGTGCAGTTGGAGAAGGATTTTGTGTCTCTGTCTGACATAGCTTCCAGATAGAAGGGGTCGTTAGTCGCTCCCATTATAGAACTGCCCTCTTTTCTCGATCAAGTTTCAATTTTTTCTGCGATTGCTTCAAAATCCCTGGAAGTGACTGTAAGTGTGTTGCTTCTTTGTAGACAACAAGTTTCGTACATCGGCCTCGCCTAGGCATAATCAGACCATCCACTCTCTCCTTCAAAGACAAGTGCTCGGGGCGTTACTGGCAACAAGACAGTACAGGTGCAACCGCTCTGTATCTGGGACTCAGTGATGGTGGAAACGGTATGGCTGAGGCTCCTGGGCTGTGGTCGGACTGGAGAGTGCTGGAAGGGATGCAGCTTAACAAAGCAAAAAGTGCAAAAAGCTGTTCCCATTATCAGCCCTTTTGCATTGTTTTTTTACTTATAAGCCCCACAGCAGCCATTACACTTAGCACATAACAGCAGGTCCTGCTTAACCCAGTGAGCGTGGAGACTTGGGTGTGGTCTGCAAGGGTGACTCCCATTTTTTCTGCTTCTTTCTTTAGTTTATGGGACATTAACCAGGGTATATCTCCTCAGGAAAATGTTATGCTTTTACATTTTCAGCTCTTGCTGGCTGTAACCGCACTCTAGCAGAAACAGGTTTCTGTTACACGGTTCGGATTCCTGGAAAATAAGCAGCCCCTCCTCGTTACTGTGTCTGAAAGTACTTTGAGTCTTTCCAACAGCCCTCTGTACACACGTTTAAAGGATTTTATTTTTTGGGTGGGGAGAAGGATAGGGCAGGGTGGTTAGAACCCGAGTACTTTTTGTATTTTGTGTCCAGAAAAAGAAATATGAAATGCTTTTTTTTTTAATCAGAGGGAGGGTTCTTCCATTAAGGGTGCAGCGGAGCACTGCTGTAGGCGGTGTAACCTAATACTGTAGTGACTTGTATGGTAATTGTTGCATGACAGAGGAAAATGGATTAAGTTTAAGGCTAAGTGTACACATCAGCACATGGACTTTTTCAAGGCGAAGTTGAAATTAATGCTTGCAGGGAGGCCCCCCACCTCAGCAGCTTTGCAGTCTTGAATTTAATTTTTGCAAGTACCTAGAGAATTTGGTGGGTTTTTGTTGTGTGTTGCCGCAAAGAGCTCTGATGAAGCTTGCAAACAGACCTTGGAGATTATGTATGCAGGGCTGTGTGTTTTTTGTGCCCTACCTTAAATACCCATAGCTGATGGACTAATGAGAGCCTAGAATGAAGCTAGGGGGCGCTGCAACAAACAAAGATAAGGCGAGCTGGTAAAGTAAGCATTACTTAAATACAGTTTGAAACAGTAAGGTAGTTGTGCATTTCTTAGTCAGAAAATGGGGTGTACTCTTTCTGCAAGTCTGAAATGCAAGCCTTGCAATATTCTGTTGTGAAATAAGAGGATGTTATAAATCAAAGGAGAGGACCTCCTGCCTTTCCTTTCAGTGCTCTCTTATTACTAAAGAGATAGCCCATTTTTCTTTGGTGTTGAACTGTCTCTTTCCTCACTTGTCTTAAGCAATGATAGCCACAGCTTCGGAACCGAGAAGGAGGAAGAGGATCATGATGTGAAGCCATTGGAGTCTTACTAGACATGCAGTAAGCATATGTCTTGTTGGCCCACTGTCTCACAGAGAAATGCACAACTACTTGACTGTTTCAACCTGTCTTAAAGTAATACCTACTTTACCACTTAACCTTCTCTTCATTTGTTGTAGAGCCCCCTAGCTTCATTTTCTGACTAACAGAAGGTTTGACACTATGCAAATGTCTTAAGGCAGTATAAAGAGTCCAATTTCTTTGTAGCTGGCGTCGCTGTGTCTATGACTTGCCTGGTCCTTTGTATTTTTTAAGACCTTGAGCAGAGTGAAACCTACCTTAGAAAATCCATTGGTTCCGCTTATGTGCACCACCTTCTTTTAAGGCCGGACGTTTGTACGGCGTATGCTGTGTAGCTGCAGATATTGAACCTGCCCGAAAACTGAGTTTCATACAGTTTTCTTCTGGTCAGTCAGCAACATACCTCAAAGGCAAAAGATAAAGCACATGTTGAGGTGAGCTCAGTGACCTTAATGCTGTGGGCTCCTACACCTTCTGGTTAGATGTTTTCAGGCTGCTTTCACCTCTCCATGCTTTATAATATGATAGCTTATTACATTCTCCATAGATGTTGCTTTTATGACGCATAATCTCTAATCTCGTGAATTATTTTCCGATGTCAATTTCTTGATTGTATACAATGGTTTTCTTTTTAATTTGCTGAGGCTTTGCTTCTCTTGCTCTCAAGTCTGATTACGTTTCCTCTTCACATCACATGTACCGACCAAAGATGCCCTTTCAGCATCTGCTACCTTCGTTTGTTCCATGCTAATATTGTTGGAGTCAGTTTTTCTTCCAGTGCAGAGCAAAGCATTAATGGCTCACAGAGGCACACACGTGTTTTGCAGCTTCTTTATGAGATTATATGACCCTTTTGCGGGTTAGCAGGCAGCTATGTCGGTTCTTTGCAAGAAAACATCTGTGTAACTTGGAGTACCTAGCTCAGGGTACCGGAGTGTGGAGGAGGGCTACGGGTCAGGATGTGAGTCTCATCCATAGTAGCACTGCATCATTTATCAAAAGGTGACTCAAGAGAGCAGCTCATTACAGTGCAGCTACTTCCAGCGCACAATGCCCCCATTCAGCACTTCAATAACTGCCTGTGCATTGTAGCCAGGATCCCAGTCACCCCCCTCTCCCCCCGACCCTTCTCTCATTATTTGAAAGCGCACTTGATCGGGAATGCATGCGATGTTGGATGTCCTCGAGAAGGGAAGTGAAGGAGGGACCTCGGAGCTACTGACCTGACACGTGGAACTTTCTCTCGTGTGTGTGTGTGTGTGTGTGTGTCTGTGCGTGCACCTTCTCTAAAGTTGTACACATGTACTTAGGTCGCCGGATTTGCAACATCTCCCTGATTAGGAATGCTAAAAAAACGGAAAATGTGCAAAAAGAAATGGATTTTGATTTTTAAGATCAGCAGGCACTGGGACAGCCTATTTCAGATTTTGTTCCAGTGAATTTATTTGAGATGAAGTTGGCCCTTTGATAGGGGGCTCTTGAAATGACTATTAATTGATGTACTAGGAGGCTTCATTCCAAAGATCAAATATTTGTGTTAACTTGCTGAGTAGTTTAAAAAATACTTTGTTCTTTTGCTGGCCTTGTCTGCACACTGTTCTTCTCAGTGAACATGGATATTTCATTTAGCAATTAATATCTGTACCTGGTGGCCTCCTTCAGCTACAGAACAAGAGATTCCTACATGGCCTTTAATATTTTAATGAGCCCATAGGCCTGTCCGCGCACGAATGAGCTGGGGTTTCTAACTCTGTTGTTTAAGGTTATTGCTCCTCGAAGGATGTTCATTAGGAAATTCTCTTTGCTGCTTCTCACAGCCACTACCCATGAGGTGCACTTTGATGAATCCCAGAGGCTGAGGTGGAGGCGTCCCAGGTACGCCTCCTTGAAAAATCTTATTTCCTCGAGACATATCTGTACTGTTCCTGGAATTCATTGCAAAGTGGTAATGTTGGATACAGTTTTATCAATATATCAATAGTTTTCCGAATTTACGTGCATGGAGCTGGTATGCACAGGCGTTAGATGGACTGCAGAGCTTTGAGGATGGAACGCAGAGGTAGGGGGTTGCAATGCAGAGAGACATAAATGCAGTGGGACGGTCTTAGGATGCAGAGGGACAGGGTTGGAATGCAGAGGTGTGGAGTTGAAATGCAGTGACACGGAATTAGAATGTAGAGGCATGAGGTTAAATGTATAGGTACAGTATTGGAATGGAGAGCCACAAGCTTGGTTGAATGCAGAGGCAGGGAGTTGAAATGCAGAGGGACGAGTTCAGAGTGCAGGGGCATAGCCTTGGAAGTCTGAGGCATGCATTAGTATGCAGAGGTATGTGGGTAGCATGCACTGGTATGAGTGCAAAGAGACAGGATTTTAATGCTCACTGTGAGGTTGGAATGCAAAGGTAGGCAGTTATATTGCAGAGAGAAAGCATTAGAATGCAGAGGGGCAGGGTTGAAATGCAGAGCCATAACTTTAGAATGCCGAGGCCGGGAGTTGGAATACTGGGACAGTTAGATGGAGATGGAAGGGGTTAGGCTGCAGAGGCCTGGCCTTCGAATATTGATGCAAGCATTAGTATGTAGAGGTATGTGATCAGAATGCACGGGTATGAGTGCAGAGGGACAGGGTTGGCATACAGAGACTTCAGGTTGGTATGCAGAGACGAGATGGTTGGGATGCAGAGGGTGTGTTAGCGTGCAGAAGTATAGGGGCTGAAAGAACGCACCTGGAATTTGAGTGCAGAGGGAAAGTGTTAGAATGTAGAGGCATGGTATTAGAATGCTCACCATACCCATTGTACTACTTGGACAAGATCACTGAAAAAATGCCTGGGCCCAGAAACAAAAGTAGCTAAAGGGATAAACTCATAGTTTGATTACATCTTTCTCCTATAGACCACAGCTCTCAGTTCTGGCACCGAGTCAACAGAAAGTGCATTCTTTTTGTAGCTGAAACTAACTCTGGTTAAACCACTTCGACTCTTAGGAGACAGTGACTGCAAGAGTGTCTTTTCAAACGTGCTTGTAGATCTGCTTTAGCGGCACATGTATGAGCGGGCAAACAAAGGTAATGAAGCAAGAGTTTGCTCACTGTGGCAGTGAATTATGAAGTGAAACCATATGCCAAATATTTGGCAAATGCCAGCCAGTCAGGCACAACTATTCATAGTCCAAGAGAGCTCGGCAGTAGTAAGAGGATTTCTGGAGACTGAACACAAAAAAGGAATTATCAAACCACATGCCTTACTGCAATGCTTCAAAACAAAGTTGTGATTCGCCATCCTCTGTGCTGTCTAAAAAAAGATTTTTATTTCCAGTTGTCATTTGAACTTCTCGCACGGGAGTCAGAAGCCCGCCCTCTGCAGGATTTGTGTGCCTGCAAAGTCGCCAAGAATGAACTGTTTTTTGTGCCTCCAAGATCCATTTTAGTGATGTGTCATTACTCATGTTCTCTGGCACTACATTTTGGACATGGGTCTCTAACAATCAGCAGTTGTTTATTAAGTGACTGAAGTGGATAGTAGAATGTTGAAGAACAAACACTTACCTAAAGGTTACAAAGGTGAAGCCAGAAATAGAATAGTGTGAGGCTAAACCAATCTTTTGCTGGCATAGTAAATCCAGACCATTATTTAGGTTTGCAGGTCAGTATAGCGCAAACTCGAAGGTTACATTGCACAAGGACACAATCATTTTGGTAGGCACGGGGAGATTAAGTGATATGCCCAGAATCACACGATGTTGAGGCGAGGCGGAGACCCGAACCCGATTCTCCAGTTCCAAAGTCAGCATCTCTGGCTCTAACGCCACGTTGTGTCCCCATCACTGAGAAATGGTCCCAGGCCATAATTATGGTTGCTATGGTTGCTTTGATATCCATGTCTTTGCCGATACTGCACAAGAGATTTATGCACACCCTTGAAATGTGCATGCAAAGCAAAAAGATGGGGACCAAAATATAAGCACAGGAGGTTTATACCTCTCAAATTCGTTATGTTCAACTTTGAAATCAAAAGGGCGCAAAGATAGTTTATGAAGGATGACAGGTGTTGCTTCATATATTTTCAGAGACTCTAGCGTCTATTTGAAGGGGAGTATTAATTCTAAAAAGTGACAATGTTTTAAAGGCCCACCATGTCCTTTAACACTTGTTTTCTTTTTTAATTTAGCCTGTAGTTGCCACGTTGCAGACAGTGCCGAATTGGGGCATTATGTTTACAGTCCCAGGCAGAGCTGCACCATGAAATGTAGGCAGCATGCATCTGCTGCAATGTGTGTTTGCTAAGTACATAGTATCCTCGCAGTATAGGGTAGTTTGTGGTAAAGTATCTTATTCTTTTGACTTTCCTTCGATCTTTTTTCCGTGAGTACTCAACCTATTTAGTGTTCATGAGTTGTGTTTAGGTAATTTGTTTACATGCAGGGCTAGGGGGGAGCATAAAGATTACTGGACTAGAAACCATTCAATCCTTTTTCACCATGTACATTATTAACCCCTACACTTGTTCATTGTTTAAATATCTCATGGTGATCTATTCTAGGGAGAATTGGCTACCTCACTGACTGATCTCTTAACCTAGACCCTCTAGGATCTGGGTGCATTTTGTGGCCATAGATGGGCAAAATCGCAATGTGCACGGGCTAGCCATGCACGTATATGTGGATGGTAGGAGAAAGGAGCAATGTATGTGCCACATCTAATTTCTTCTACCAATACACTCAGAAAAGCAAGAAAGCTAACAGACTGATTTTTTTGTTATTGAATACTTGAGGTGTTATCACCATTAAATCTATCTTGGTGTGCCAGCATGTGGTTTACCTCTGCCTATCAATGTAGGTTGGCAGGATTTGTGATGAGGAGAACATCTACCTAGAGTCCTGGGGTCAATGTTGGTTTGGAGATGGTGTGTGAGTAGTTTGAAGTCAATGGGAGGCGTGGCTGAGATCTGAGCATCTCCTGGAGAAAAATGTTTAAAGGGAAGAACATTGTCAAATTATTCTATAGTAATATCATATTTCTGCATGCTAGCTAGCTTTCCCCTGCTTTGTCACACTTCTAACTTCTCCTTTTCTCTTTTGGTATTTAGGTTCCTTCCAGGACATGGACTGATGTTGTTCCCGCAGATTGGTGACAAAGTGGATATTATCTGCCCAAGGATGGACTCGAGAACTATTGGCCAATATGAGTACTATAAGGTCTACTTGGTGGACAGAGAGCAAGCTGATACCTGCACAATCAAGGAGGGTAACACCCCTCTTCTAAACTGTGCAAAGCCAGATCAGGACGTGAAGTTCACTATCAAGTTTCAGGAGTTCAGTCCTAACCTCTGGGGTCTAGAATTCCAGAGGAACAAGGATTACTACATCATATGTAAGTATTTCACTTTAGCTGGTATTGACATTTTTTCAAGAATGGAATTTAATTGGTTTGTGCAAGATGCCTTTCTTGTTGGCAACCTGGTACTATGCAATTTGGACCCCGCCAGCGGTCTCTTAGATAGTGTTCCTGTCACAGGCTGATCGCAATATAGATTGTGTATTGTTGAACTAGTACTAATAATAACTATAGAAATGTGACTGGTCTTCAATTCAGTGGTTTCCAACAATGGAACGCTACTCTTGACGCATAGTGCCACATTATGGCAGAGATGGCTTCTCGTGTGTCAGCAGGATTGGTAATGACATGTCTGTAGTAGTCAGGGATCCATTGAGAGCTGTGCGTCACTGTATGCGCTGTACTGCTTTGCCTTTTATTGGGGAAAATTGAGCCAATATTTGCTGAACATAAACTGCTTGAGAGCAATGCAGAAGCTCAATATTATGGCTGGAATGGAAATGAGGCCGAATATTTATTTTACCCAGGTGGCTCAGTGCTATTGTGTCTTAGCTAGAGGGAATTCCCAATACATCATAAATACTGATTTAGTGGATTGACACCAGAACAGCTCTTCGACATAGGTGCAGCCCATTCATATATTCTATCCTATTCTACCTTCGGGGAGAATCAAGAGAACAGTGAACTAAGTTTTCTTGAAATATGGTTCAAAGGCATGTGAAATGCTACAGCGTCGTACAGAGCATTTCCTGGTATATCAGCTTAGGAGAAATGTGAAGTGCCGCCTTAGAGCTAACATTTTAGAAGAACACTACACCAGATACCAGACAATTTCAGCCTTTTGAAGTAACAGTGGAGGTAAAGTGCAACATTTAGGAAAGTTCTCAGTTTAGTTTCCTATTCTCGAGTTACTGAAAGTTTGTGTCACAAGCCAGCCGTCAACTGAGTACCATTAATGACATTTGAAAACAGTTTCACCAATAACATTTACGTTTCTGTAACTAATTTCTTTACTATCTTTGCACTGCTGTACTGGGGAAAAGGCCAAAATAGTACAACTTGCAACCTTATCTTGGACTAAGAGAGGACAGCGGGGTGTGTCTGCATTTTTACTGTTGATTAATTTATTATTTGTAAAGCGGTGTAATCTAGTTATGTAGGCCCATGTCCAAAATAACCACTTAAGTTCTGAAAAAAGAATTTCCACCCTTATGGGAGTGAAGTGGAGTTATGTATACAGTGCTGCTTTACAAGTTTAGTCAATAATGGGCTTCCATATAAACCCATTAACCAACATTTGCTTTACAATGCCTATGGAATGACACATCCTCATATATAGGTGCAGTGCAGAGACATCTCTAAAGCAGGCAAGTACCTGTTTGGAATGGGTAAATGCTGAGAGTCTTTGCTATTTCTCTGAATAGAGTCTGCTTCTTAAGCTATTGCGTTGCCTTTTTTAGGACTGGTATCCTCTCAGCTTATCCTTCTTGCCTATCCTTTTAGCTTCAGCGTCACAATACTTTTACAAAGCGATTAAAACAACAATAGCCGTAGCCTCAATTTAACAGAAAGTGAGCTTTTGAGAGGGTCCTGTTTTCGTAGAGCCGGAATGTTTATGGTGCAAGGCACGGTGATTCATGTTAAGGTGTGAGACCTGACAAGCTGAATGCTACCAGCCCCTCTGAGGTGTATTGACATTTTCTGATCTTGCCTTGGAGTGTCTTAATGCATTCGTTTTGAAAGCAAATTTTAATTAAAATATAAACAAGCTTCTTGGTCGTGCGGCTGTTTCACCAATCCTACGCCTCCTTTCTAAATACCATAAGCGTGTGTATTCATAGGAGCTGCTTCTCGCTAGTCATAAAAGAAATTAAAAGTGGCGCTTTGGCTTAGTCAATAAGGCAGCAAGCATGGTGGAGAATCTTGATGTAGCATCTCAAGTCTACAAAGTGCTCCAGTGTAGTCGAGAGGTGTCACGTGTCCTCCTACAGAAGTTTCCAAAGTAGCTAAACTAGTTAATCCATCAACTGGAGCATTACAGTTGCTTAGAACCAGTCCCCTCCTACAACCATAGTTATCAGGCTGTTGAAAACATTTGCGCTCTTTTACATGTTGATCATTCCAATGTAACAATACAGATACACTGATTCTCTTTCAAGGGCAATAGTTTGGAACAGTTATAGTCTCTTTGGGATTTTAATATTCTAATTGAAATATCTACTTAGACAAGTTTAAAAAAAAGTTTTATCTTCATACGAGTAGGAAAAACCGTGTATTCCAGTAATCTTTGTTTGTAAATATTCATGCACAAAGAAAGGATTAGTGAAATGACGCTTAATCAGCACTTCAGTACAAGACTCATCATATTTTCTTTACAGCCATTGGCAAAGAATGTAGTCGAGGTTTGTCACTTGGCGACTTCAGTGTAATTTTCATTGGTTTCTCTTGCTTGAGCAGACTGGTTGCTGCCAAGTATGTACCTGTTGAGTGCATTATGGTCTCAGTCAAGTGCTTGCCAGTTTAATGCACAGTTCACGCACTTTATTGGCTTAAATCAATTGACAGAATCACATTGCAGTTAAAGGGGCTAAGAAATAAAATGGGCTCCGTTTTTCCTGTCCTGTTTGTTCCTGATACACAGGCGTATGTTTTCCTTTTTTGGGCTTATTTTAAATCAGATATTTATAATGTAAGATATTTTGAAGCTGTTCTTTATGCTTTTGTTCAATAAAACTATAACAATGACTTTTCTTTTTCGATATGCTTTAGTTTTCCTAAGCCTTGGACTTTAAACCTGTGACAAATCTATTTGGCCAAGAGCATCTGTTAAACAGTGACTGAATCTTAGCTCTTGTCTGATTGTGCATTTTAAGCCTCGATATATATTTTTTAAGGCTTACCATCTGAGATAACAAGATTTGTTGAGATTTTAGATGTCTTGAACTCAGCAGCATTTCACTCTTTTCATGCAACAAATAGTTTGGCCCCTTTGCTTTACCGTGCAAGAAGTCTGTCACCAAGGAACTTTGTGTTTCTTTGAACATTACACTGTGTGTATCAAAATGCAGTCCCCACACCTTTGTTTTTTGGGTGGGAACATGTTCTGCCTTCATGGTTCCTTTCAGTAGTTAGTGCCCCCTTGTTCTACTAGCAAATCCAACCGTTTTTATTTACTTCAGGTAGATAAATGATCATGTAAGACATTGGAAAATGTAAAAACTGACATTCCTTGAACAGCGGAAGATGTTGAAATCTCTCCATCCTTTGTTGCTGTGCCTTGTAATCACACTTTGAAGGGCCGTCTAATTTAGTTTTTAATGTGTCTAAGCTAACTTTCTTTCTTGTGGGATTATCTCAATTTTACAATTTTTTTAATTATTTTTTTATGAAACAGATTTTTTGATTTCATTACAGTCGACCCTATTACCTAAAGACATGCATAGGCCTATTTCCAGCATGTCTTGTTTGTAGCGTCAGAGCTGCCCAATGACGTCACAATATCATTTCACATCACTAGCTGCCTGAAGCCGGACCTCTTCATACAAGTTTTAAGACATTTGAAAAGGTATACCTTGAAATAAAGCTCGAAAAACAAAGAATGAACAATGTCACCTTCTTTAACCCAATATTCCTAAATCTGAACCTTGATTCTTCAAAAGACTGATTTTTCGGTGTAGACTTGCATTCTTACTTTTGTTTTATTTATAGGTGCCAACCTGCTGGCGCTGTAATCCTGCTACTGGTATTGTTTGTGAATAGTGATATGCCACCTGTTCCATTAAGTGTGTCAGACAGTACCGTTTTTTTGATTGCCTTTCAATTTTGAACATGTTCAAGGCATTGGAAAGAAGAAAGCATGATACCCCTTTGCAGCCTCTGGAAAGTTTCCACTCAAGATTTCCAGTCTCCATGTGTAGACCTCATTAACTCAGCTTAGTCTTTGATGTTAATTCGCTTTGACAATAATAATCTGGAATATGTGGTTTTTCGTAAATGTTTTTATTAACTTCTTCACATGGCCCTTTTAATGAGCTGCCCACAAATCTTAACCCAGCAGCAAATGATTTAATCCCACAATGATCTAAACTGTTGGGTAAAGTAGAACTGCTTTCACTTTGAGCAGGACTTAAAAGCATATAACCTTCATGATAAGCCCATCTCTGTGTTTCACCAGGCATAAGCAGTCATTGTTTATTTAGAACGATACCTTATAGATTTCTGCAAATATTTCACACAGTTTGTCACTTCACCTTCAGTTTTTCTCTTTCATATCCAATATGAGTGATTGTGGCAAGTTAAAAAAAATATTTGGTGTATAACTTTGAGGATGTGAACATTCTCATCAATTTGAGTGACATCCATAAGACATATCGAAACCTGTTTATTGACCTACATAGGAGAACAGGCTTTGGCTGAGTCCTACACGAGTATTACTCTCTTACTTCATGCTGTTGGCTGCCTGGTGTGACAGTCTTCCTCCTGTCGAGTGCTTACACTACAATGCATGGGGCAGTTGTACATCTCAAAATTACACCAAATCATCACACATTAAATTATCTGTAAAAAAGCAATCTGCCAAAAAGCAATCGTTTTTTGCTTTGCTTTTTTCACTGCAGCAGGCTTAGTAAAAAAAATACACCTGGGGCTCAAATTGCATGCTGTGCCTTCTGGTGTTTGCCAGTGTCTTTTTAGGATCGAGCACACAAGCAACTCTGTCCAGTGTTGTATTCTCTCTTTGGGCTTCAAACCATGCCCATGTCACATCAGTTTCTTTCATTGGTTTGTGAGCTTGCCTTTTAACATCTGCTTGCTTTCATTAGTGAAAGGCATGCATAAGTCATGCTTTTTCCGGTGTTTAGCCCTCCTCGAGTGCACCGACCAAGTACTGAAAACATACGAGGCTCCCCGTTTTCCGTCTGGTTTCTGGACTACTTTTTCTCTTTTTTCGCAGCGCGATGTCGCTGGGCAGAAGTCGAGTCCATTGCATAACATTGACCCTGTTACATAGTTAATTGCACTTTTGCTGGTTACGTAGATAATTGCACTTTTGCCAATAGGTTTCACTACAAGTGAACTTTTATTTCCCTTTGTGTGTGTGTGTGCTTTGCAATGATGGCGGCCGTCAGCTCGCTTATGTGAATCTTTTACTTTTTAGTTTATATGGCAAGAAAAGTCCAGTTAGTTATGTGAAACTGTTTTATTTTCATTTTCAATTTATGTGGCAAGAAAAGTGCGGTTAGGAGTTTACAATTCTAATTGCTCTAGCTCAAGGAAACACGAGACCAGTTGCATTGCAAATGCTTGTTTATGCTTGAAAGCAATGCATCAAGTTAAGCCGAAGTATGCATTCTGGTGACCTCGCTTACCTTTTGGAATAATTCTGCTACTTTGGCACCGGGCAGAACTGCTGCCACCTCGAGAGTGACTGTCATTTCACTGGAAAAAAAGAATGCTAGGCGATAACCAGCTCGAGGAGCCCATTATTAGCCATTCTCGCGGGCCCATTGGCAATGCACTTTTATTCTCATTGAATGGATCATAAGAGAAGCTTGTAAAAGTAATCAGGTGCTCAAGGGAAACAAAAATGGGGCCTGCACAGCCTCAGGTTCCCAAGCGAGCCTTAAATCCGTTGTTCTAATGGCGAAGTGATCCGCTGGTATGTTTGCCCGGACCACACACATAGTTTCTTGTCTTGGGTTTGTATTCACTGACCCTAACCAAGGCAGTGCTGCCATGTTCTCATGTAAGGGTGGATTGCATTACGGAAGGAAATCTGTAAGTAGCCTTTCACTTGACAGCAGAGGTGGCATATGAAAGAACACAGTCATTGTTTTACTTGCAGTTAAAACGTGGCCGAAAATAGTGAAAATAGTTTTCATCTTTGTAAATGTTCAGCAGCTGACAAAGGACCTTCTCTGCATTAGATTAACGCACTGCTACAGGCTCTTGAAATATATGCGGTTCACGAGATTGTTTGTTTTTATTGTGCCTCAGCTTGAGGAAAGAGATAAAGGGTGTTGTCTTTTGTCATCGATGCAAATGCATGAAAACTTGTTCTTGAGTGTTTCTCCTTGTCCACCGCCACCTCGTCAAAGAAATTGGGTTCATCTGAAGGGCAAACTGTCTGCCGTCCATTTGTGGGTGTACTCCTGGGCCGCCCCGGTCAAAAGAAAATGGCGTCTCGTGCACTGAGGCCAGTATCCCAGGAATGGCACATTTTACTCCTCTCTAGTGTTACATTCTGAGCTGTCAGTTGGCATTAGGGCGGTTGGCTGTGAAGCTCGGCCACGTGGAGATGAACTCTGCCTCAAAATGATGTTTTCCACTTCACTGCCTCTCGTTCTGCAATTATTGGGTCATTAATATCATTGCATGCAATTAGTGACAGCTGAGCGAGCAAAGGCTCTGGCGCCCGACTTTACCCCTGGAAAACTTTCTCGCCTGTTGACCAGCAAGCTTATGATGGAATATATATATACATTAATTTTAAGCAGTCTTCAGTGATCAGAAATGTCTTTTGTTGATCTGGGATGGCGAGCAGCCTATGTGGAGAGAGAACCAGGCTAAAAGCTGGGGTGGATTTCTGACTACATTCAGTTGCAATGGAAAAGGTTTCCCTACCGGAAACAGAGTGGTTTTGTTTCTTGCTAAAAACTCACTAGTAGTCGAGACAGCATCTATCTGCGTGATTTATCTGTATGGATTATTTTCCATGCCAGATGGTTTCACCTATTACATGTTATGAGGAAGATATTTTTTAATCAATAACAGTTAAACAACAGAAATCCGGAGTTTCATGCAAGTGCACAAACTACACATTCTGCTCTTTTTATTTTGTGCTAATAAATCAGTGCATACTGGATACATCACATGCAATAATGGGAAAAAAACCACTGCAAAAATGTTCATTGTACCCTATGGAAAGCAATCACAATTATTTAATCCTTGAAAACTTTAGGAAATATAGTACAACAGATAATGCGTTTTCTGGCGTTCCTTCAAATCAACAGCAACCAGAAATAAAAGAAGGGAGAAATGAAAACATCACAGGTGGTCACACATTGGCGACCTATTCTCAAAGATCAGAGAAGCAGTTTAAGTAGGGCCTGGTTTACAATTTGGCGCATCACAAAGAACTATTTTAGGCCCTGATACTGTTAAGTACGAAAAGCCATTTTAGCTCTGTAATCCATGTTAAATAAATAGCTGGTTTAATACAACATTTTGGGACTTTTAAGGCAGTGATTTTTAACATTTTGACTTCAGTGGACCCCCACTTAACCATTACTGGAATCCCCCACTGAATCATTAGTGGAACACAGGAACCCCCTTGAGTCATTCATTATTGTAAACCAGAGACTCCAGCCAAAGCAATTTGATCAGCAAAACACAAACAAAGAAATAAGCATTCATCAAATAGACAAAAGATTGAATGTGTTATCTAATACACAAACAAATATAAAAATATATATTTAATGGGGAGGTTGGAGAGTTTTTATATTTTAATTAAGGCCACGCATTTTCCATACTCCTATTCTCTTTGATGCACTTGCACTGGTGCCACCAATCAATCTTAGGGTAGAAGCTTCATTTTTAGCCTTCAATTTCAAATTCCCTCACATTCGCAGAATATTTTTGTCTTTTCATTTCATTAATCTGTTCATATTATTTAATTTTCTAAGCAGTCACAGACCCCCTCAATAGGTGTGGCGGACCACCAAAGATCGCCTGACTACAGGTTATCTTTAAGGCTACATAGCGCCCCTGAACTGTGCATTTTAAGGTGGCTTGAGAAAACAACTGAGTAGCTCCAGAAATTAATGTTAGCAAAGTTGTGAAAACTCCTGCCTTGCTTCATAGTCCATGGAAAAATACCTGAATTGACGAGAACTACAATTTGGATACTCTCAGCGATCACATATGCATTCGTTTCAGTTTAGGGGGGTCTGTTGCTTGTAAATTATGTGGTTATGTGGTATTTTCGCAAGCAATTTGCCATTTTTGAACTCACTGTTTAATGGAAATGGTAGTTGGCATGTATCCTGTGTTTAATCTGGACTCACGCATTTTGCCCTAGTTCTTCTTGATTAAACACAAATGAAAATGTGTTATAAAACCTAAAGTAAAGCATCCTTGCTGGACCGTATAGAGTTCCGTATTTTATCATAATAATCATAATATCATAATTTTAAGAATTAAAATGATGACAGTCATATGCAAACCTCACCACCTCACAGAACACTAACCATGCTATCCATCTACACACTGGTAACCACCTGTCTTTCATTGAGGAGATCGTGGGCAAATGGCCATGTAATGTGAGTCCTGAACCCCGCCCCAACCCCCCTTCCCCCCTATTAACCAGGTGATGAAGGGCCCTGTAATGAGATCAGGGGCTTGAACTACAGTGTTTCGATGTTCTGACCCGATCCCCAACTACTTGGAAAAATTACACAGAACAAAAAAATGGATCAATCAAATGCTCAGTTTTATACACTAGAGATTATTCATAAAAAGATTCCCCTGCAATAATTTGATATAGAGCTCTTGTACCGTAGTCCGACCAAAAAAAGGAAAGATAGTCTAGAACAACAGACTAGCTATAGCTACATCACTATATACATTACATAAACACTCATTCATAAACACTCATTGCTCCTCTTCCAGTAAGATGGATCGCCCATGCTCATATAAAACCGAGATGGGAGGATGAGATTTTCTGAAAGAGATGCTTGCTCCCCCCCGACTGGATCAGGCCCTGGACGATTCATGGGCAGAAAGGTTAAGGTCAAGGTGCGTCAAGCTTATATTTACACCTAATCTATTGATGTGGCCTAGCAATGTTGTCACCACTCGCAACTTTAACTTCCTGCCATGTGCCCCACCAGATGGGATGTGACCCTTGAAGAGGCCCACGGTAACCCCCAACCTTAAGTGTATTCTAGAGAATGGATTCATCCTCCATCTCACTGTAAGATGTGCCAAAGCATTCATGACTCGTGAGAGGAAGGACCCAGACATTCAGCCTAAATTTACAAGCCCTGCCCCTCCAGTCAGGGCACCCTTCCAGAAAGCTGAAACACCAGGCATGAATTGAGCCTGCAAGTTCTACCTGAGTGATGACAAGGGTACAAAAAATCAACTGGGACGGAGTTAAGAAAATTTAAAGCAGCCTCAAGTAATTACCACCTAAGATGTGGTGTTTTAGGTGTAGAGTCATGTGTGTGGATAGTTAAACCTGCAGGAACAGTGGAACGTGAACAGGAATGGCATCATGAAGTTATCTTGTCCAGTGATTTTTTTTTTTTAAAAAGCTTCCATTTACTGTGAAAAGGAAGTGAGGAGGAGTGCCAAGTGCACTGGTGGTTGTGGTGGGTGACATTTAACAAGCAGAAGTGGCATGTTGTTACCCCCATAAATAAACTGTGGCAAAATAACAATATCACAATGCCTGCACTCGATAAACTGTGTAGAGACTTGCAATGGTTTCAGTCTGTACTGTCAATGTGAGAGAAGGGACGGAAAGGTGATAGTCCTTCAAGGACATAACTACAGTTGAGATGTGAATTTGATTCGAGCAGAAATGCCCCAGAGCTATTAATCATGAGAGGCCCAGGGGCAACCTAGCCAGCTTATTTACAGAAATGTGTTCAAATGTGGATGCAACTCCCAGCAAGCATAGAATGGCACCCACAAAGAACGTTCTGAGGAGAATAGGAAATGGTATCAATTGCTTGTAGCATAGACAAAAAGTGAATTTTGTTTTGAAGAGAGTTGACCACAGTAAATCAGTTATGTGTTGCTATTGTGAACCCATCAATTTCCTTTATCTTCTGCTGTTTAGCTGGTTGGACTGCATTAAAAGTTAGTATGTAGTTAATTGTTGAATGTACTGAAAGTTTTTCTTCTCTTTTTCTGTTATTTATAATCAGAATATACCCCTTCACTTTTGTGGGATGTCTGATTTTTGTTTGTAGAAGAGCATTTTTTATTACATTTTCTTAGCTTCCCAGAGCTAAAAGTACTTTAAAATACACCATCGTCTGCCGTGGTTTATTATATTTAGTACTCCAGTCTTAACATTTCACAAGATGCACTGTCAACAGCAAAAGTCTGACTATCAATTTTATAACTTGCATGTTTTAGTTGAAAAGATAATCTTGAAACTGGACACCTTTTTAAAGCGGTAAAAGGGGAGTGTAGTAGATTGAAAGAAGTGCTTGTAGCTGTCGGCCTTTTAGAATTCACTCAGTGACAGAGAGGACAGGATTTTATTGCTGCCAGCCCTCTTTGATCCTCCTGAGAAAAACGCAGGCGTGTTGGGCGGGAAGCTTGGATGGTACTCGTGTCCTTGTCGCTCATGTTGTTTGGCTGGGGGCAAACATGGCTAGGGCCTATGTTTTACAAAGACAGCTGTGGCCTGTGCAGTCCATGCTCATTAAATCAAGAGACTAGTCTTTAGAGCATTCCTTGCTGCTCTTCACGGGCCAAGGCGCCTCCCGAGATAATTATGGTGGACCTTGGCGGTATACTTAAATGGTTCTTATGATTATTGGAGGAAGGTCTGGGATCTTGGCCGGTTGTTATCTTTTCTTTCTTCCATAGAAATTGTCTTTATCTCATTTACAATTGAAAAAAAAGGCTTAACTCTGGAATATTCATAAGCACCCACCGAGCTTTTGTCGCGAAATAAAGAGAAATGCCTTCTGAAGGGGCGGCATGCCTGCAGAGGCTCGACACACACCGGTGACCTTTCTCAATGGTCAGACGTCTCAAGCAGCTCTGGGGGAGTCCTGGGGGTTGGTTGAATTGGTTGAATTTTGCTTTCAAATCTCCAACCTCAGCCTCCTCTTTTCCCACTTAAAATGACTTCCGAGCAAATTCATGAATACCCACCAAGAAAATTAAGTTTAAAGCGTGTTATTATTTACAGCAGCCTGTTCCAGTTTTCTGGACATAGAACTCTGCATTACAGTTTGTTCTGTAGATTATAGACATATGCTGCCATTAGTTCTTGGTGTGATTTGATTTTCTCAGATGAATACTGCAGTTTGTTCCCCTGTGTTATGCTTGCTAGATATCATGATTGGGCTGAGCAGTGAAGTGATGTGAATCACCAGAAATGGTTAACTGATTCACAAATTACAAAGAGAGTGTACAAAGAGAGGAAATAGCTGTTATGCTTTAAATTTCATTGGATGTTCTTTTATCTCACCTGGATACTCTGAAAATCTGGAATGGATCAAGTCCTAAAATGGATGTCCCTGCGTTACTGAGCACAATGTGCCTTCACAGGCCCTTACTGCAAAATACGCGAAAATTCATTGGTTTCTCTGGAGGACACCCATGACAGTTCAGAAACAGTAGTGCATTGATTGTTCTCGTCGTCTGGGTTAGAACACTTTTCGTGTTTTTGCGAACTACAACTTTTATTGTGAATCTTAGCCTTGTCTTAGCACCCAATTAAACCAATTTAAAAAGCAAAAAAATAAATTCATTTTTTTTTTTCTAGCAGAGGCGAGTGAAACAGTAATTAAGAGACCATAAAACAAAGGCGACCTGTCTGAACATACTTTCAGGGTAGGCCCGCCCGCCTTCCAAGGGATTTTCATTAATAAATGAGTCACGTGCTTGATAATCCTCTGAGCGGACATCAGATCAAAAACATCTTTATGTCATGGACAGTATTACAGTCTGCTTCTAGTGGCATTGCTATGGTCCATTTTTAAGGTACCATCTACCTTGGAGGAATACATTGTTTAAAACAAAAACAGAAGGCTATCTTTATAAAAGTTGTTCGCCAGCAGCTGTAAATTGTAATATCATAAGTCAATACAGAACCTCCTTGTCTGTTGCATCTCAGTGGGGCTGCACATTTTGTGCTGATGCTTGAAATAACACTGTTCCTGTATGCTTTACTGTTCCTCTCTCTTCTAGTGTTTGTTATCCAGCTAGAAACAAGTTTAGTTTATTTTTGTTTTTGTCCCTTAATTTATTTGTCAATGAAACGCAAGGCAGGATGGCTTATGCCTAGCATGGTAATTCACCATCTGATTAGAGCCATGTTCCCAGCCCACTAGGTTGGAAAAGGCCAAGATCCATGAAACAGCCTTGTCTCCCGGGAGGCAGTGTAATAACGATCAAATGAAGACATATTAAAATGTAATATTACTTCCTCTCCGTTGGGACGACGCATACTCACGGAGCCAAAACTGCTTCCGCCGACTGCTTCCATTACACTTGCAAATTCAGTGTCCTTGCCCGTTTACGGTTAATGGGATTCACACAATAAACAGGAAAAGTGCCGATTGAGTCAAGCATAAATATTAACCACCAGCGACTGGGAGCCACTGGATTCCCATATTCTCCCTGACACTGGCAGCAATTGCGACTTGCTGTAAAGGCATTGTAGGTTGCCCCTGGCGACCAAAGCTTTTGTGTTCAAGTAAGAGTGGGATTATTATGTCACTATTGACTCTATTTTCTAAGAAGGCTCCTTCTTGCGACTCATGGCCCAATAACTTTGTGATTCAAGAGGAAATCACTGTTAATTCTTAATGATATAGTTGCACAAAAAAATAGCAAAGCAAGCCTTTCCTCAGAATGAACTTGTCTATACGTAAGTGCTCCAAATAAGTTAATAAGCATTTCAGCTTGGAGAAAACTGTGTTAGTTAAGTCTTATTTACATTGCACACTGGTGTGTGCCTTTTCTAAAATGGTTGATTTTCATTTTATTTACATCATCCAAAATCAGGTCCCTAACAGCAGATAATGGTTTTAGTTGTGTTAATTATCTCGTCAAGACAATTGACAGGGGTAACACTAGCAGCTGATTGCGGAGATGAAGTATCATCAGTAATGATTGCAGGCATCAGCAGCAGCTTGATCAAATCCTTGCACATCAAAGCAAATAGTTAGGCAGTGGTCCTACGGAAGAGGCCCATAATTACCATAACACCTGTTATGTCTGTGTACTGCAGAAAAAGTTGGCCCATGGACGTTCCTCATGACTGCTAGTCCGAGCTTCATTCTTCAGGCTCAGACACGGCGTGTGCGATGTTCTTCAGTTCGTAGCATGAGTGCTTCCATTGTAGTAGGTCCACTTCCTAATGCTGGATGTATGCTGGGTGTCGTGGGTGTGGCTTCTGGGTAGGTGACATGATGGACTGCTTGGAGTGGTGCACCTCTGTTTTGTTTGAGACCTATAACAGGGTTTTTGCTATTTCACAACTTGGATTGATCAGCGAGTGGCTTCTGCTGAGCCGCTAGTACATGGGGTTTTCCTGTGGGATTTCACAGTTCGGTCATTAGATACTGTCCAAGCCTACCTTCTTGTTTTTCCGGCCAAAGTGCACTTGTCATTGCTGGCCCCTTTCAGTGTAGGTTGACACTGATGGTCCTTACAACGAGTGAGCCTCAATGTTACCCTTGTGTTGTGTTTTTTTTTTTGCAAAGTTTTGGAATTCGTTGGTTTGTCATAAGTCGAAGCACATATAAAATGCCAGCATGCTAAATGTCAGCCTTTTTTCTCCTAATTCTGATCTATAAGGCCTTGTCAGCAGCCTTTCACTTGAAAACCTTCCCTACGGTGCCGTACTCTGGCCATATGAAGGTCCCTTTCATGCTATTCCCAATCACAGCCATTTTAGGCTGTGGTTCAGGATACCATGTATGAGGACCCTGATGGCTGTTCGGGCTTATATTAGTCACGTGAAGTACCCATATGAATCTTTGAGACTAGGGACAGTTTAGTCTGTGGCTCAGTAGGGAATAGAGGTAAAAACAAATAGTTTGTGAACAGTATTATAGCACGTCTCTCATTCAACTTAGTGTCAATTTTGTAAACTAATATTTCGGTGAAATAATTTCTTATTAGAAATATTCAGTCCTTCACAGGTTCCAACAAAAACAATACTTTTTATCTCTGTGTTGTACACGATAACTTACAACATAAAGGCATTTGTATGTATACAATGTTAATGGTGCATAACACTGAATGTCACAGAAGCGGGGCTGTACAAGACTAAGTATGCATATAGATATATTATCTGGATGTGCATTCTTCAGCAGGTATCTTCAGCAGGATCACTCTGTGATCTTCGTCTTATATGTGAGCAATGTGGTAACTCCCTGTGGGGAAGCGTGATCAGTAGTGTGTTATAATCAGTAGTGTGTTGTGAGGTTCAGTGGGATACGAGTTCCTCTAATACAATTCCAGTGAGGCAAGGTAGGGCTGAGAAAACATTTATATTTACGTGGCAATGTGTTTGCCTGTATTTTGAGTACTAGAACTCAAAAGAGTTGATACAGCAGTAAGGAAGATTACTGGTAAGTAATCAGGACATTAAGTCGTTTGACAAGAATGGTTAGTGAAGAAGAAGGTTGCCAAGTAGAAACAAATCTCTGAACGTTTTCTTCTTCAGAAAGTTATCTGGATTTATGTTGAATTCTGAAACACCCGTTGGTGTTTTTTAGAGGAGGGGTGTTCTATCTGTGTTTTGATGTTATTAATGAGGTCACAGTGTAACTTGTTTGCCCATTATGTGCCAATGGGCCTGGACAATAAACATGATATTGGCTTCCAAACTTGTATAATAACTTAGAGGCCTCATTATAATCACAGCAGACAATAATAAAAGAAAGTAGCAAATGAGTTAAACTTTATTTTACTACATATTACATATGCTGTGTTCAAACATAATAATGCAGATAGAATGTGGAAGGCAACATAGGCATTTAGGACTTCGAAAGTTGAAAAGGAATACACCAACAAATAAAACTGCACAAATTTAAGTCTTAACTGGGGGGTGAGTACTTAAACAAAGAGGGAAATAAGCAGTTCGCCTAATTTGTGCAGAACAAAACACATGTCCAGGCCTGATTTCCACCTTTTCTGTCGGGCTTTGGAGAATTAGAACGCTGTTTCCCAAATGCTTCCCAAATACACTCCGCTTTGTGTACGTCCCCCCTTAAGTGAAGTCCAATAAAAAATATATACAGATCTATGCCACCTTGTTTCTAGGACAACAAAATCCACAAGCAAATGGTAAAATAATTGGAGCAAATGCTCTTAAAGCAGGAACAGCTTTCAGCCGTAGGCATTAGAAATTACACATTCCATTTTAACACATTGACAAAGCCTTTTATGGGTTTTTGGCAAGGCGTTTAGAAAAACACAGAATTCAGAATATTAATTCCACTTTAAATTGCAGGAAATTAATGTTGTTATTTCATTAAAGCAGTCACAATGATCTGCCGGAGCATGACTAAGAAAAGTTTTCTCGGTCATGAAAGCTTTTAGACAAGGCATAGGGTAATCTACTAGAGGCAGGGGTGAGGTTCATCGAGAGGGCTGCTCTTGAAGCTGCATGAAATTAAATATTTATGATCGAGATGGGTCCAAGGGCTCCTATAGATCAATCAGTCAAAGCGGCAATTGCAGCCCTGAAGCCGGCATGTTTGACTTCAGTCCATTAGGCTCTCCGCAGACGGTGAATAGGTGCATTGACTTTGGGCCCCTTGTCTCAGAGGATTCCCCTTGCACGTTGAAGCCGCCATCATTCCCTTCTCGTAGGTTTATGGGCCAGAGATACTATCGATGGAATTTATTAGCGCCCTTGGACCAAGCTTGATGTGGAATTTTCCTGCGGACCGTTTAAGATTTCATCAACATGTTCCTTATTGTCTGTTTTGATGGTGAAGCTAAGTAGAAAAGAATACTAGACTGGAAAAGTGCATTGGCAAGTTTGCAAAAAACACAGCCGCAGAATAAATATGTCCATTAAAAGTACACCATACCTAAAAGCCTGCTCTGCAACAAAATGACACGAGCGTGACGAGACATTGAATATGTAATGTCTGTGGCCTAAGCATTTACCGTATTTATACTTTTTTTAGCGCCGCATTTGCGCCGCTTTTTGACGCAAAACGGCGCAAACCTACAAAATACAATGGTATTTTGCAAGTTTGCGCCGTTTTTGCGTCAAAAAACGACTCAAATGCGGCGCAAAAAAAGTATAAATACGGGCCTTAGTTCTTCACGAAGTTAAAGACTTAGATTGTCCATTCAGAGCAGTCAGTATTTTTGTTTAATGTCCGACTACTTTGGCCATTCTGTCAGGACAGCCGGCACAGTGTGCGCCAGGAGACAAATTTCAATCTAATAAGAGCCTGTGTCCTTCAGAGCTGTCCTCCTTCCTAGAAGGTGACAGCACTGCAGTGTTTCGGGGACAGTGGAGTGGTTGTCAAGTTGAGGAGAAGAAAGCTACTTTCTTTTGAGTAGCCAGGATGAACAACATAGTGTCCACTTGAAAATAAACTTCCTCTAGGTGCTGGGAAAGATCTCCTCCAACATCTTGATGTGCTTGTCAGATCAATCCTGAAAGGCATGTGATAACTGATCTATGCATTGTGTCATTTGGTGATTCCTACTGACTTGCATTTGTTTGCATCCTTGTATTTAAAATGTATTTAAGTCTTAGGTCACATGTATCATAAGTGTACTCTCATTTATGTTGAGTTTCACATCGGCAGATAACTAGTTTTTAAGTGCTCACATTGTTCAAGGGTTTGTGATGCCTGAATTAATATTAGGGTACAGAGAATTTGGAATGATGTCCTAGGCATAATCTATATAGAACAAAACATCAAGATATCGACACTCAAAGAGAAGCAGAAATGCTTCCTCTTGTCTTGGCAGGAATGACTTTCTATACCTGCATCGAGTGTTGTGAGGATTTAACCTGGATCTTGAAAGTGCCTACCGGTATGCCCTAGCAGAGTGGTCATGATGCGCACAGCTAAGGTGACCACCGTCTCGCCAGCCTTTATTTATTATCTCGACCTCATCATAATGTTTCCATTTACTGTTTTATTCTTGCCCCATCACCCCTCCCCCACGCGCGGCCGACCTTGTGCCTGCACATTTGCAGAGAGGTCGTGAAAACCTATTCTAACAGACACCTTTGATTTATGTACAGTACTGACCGTTGATATTGATTTTTTTTCTTTCCTCTGCAAAGGAACAGCATACGTCTCCTTTATTCTGCATGGCTGATAGTGAGGAGCCACTTGTTAGATGCACCCTTATCGCAGCTCGCACCGATGGGGTACAGTTAGAAATGGGGCCGTTGAGAACCAGTATGAGGGAATTCGCCAAGCAAGAAGCATGGCCGCGCCTCGTGAATCAGCGCTGACCACTAGGTGTGCCGGAGAGCATTCAAAATTTTTACTTGCTTGGGGTGTATTTGCTGCGGGACGTGGTATGAAATATGGGTGGATGTGAGGTGTTCCGTGTTCGTTAAAAAAGCAGCCAGCAGGAGTCGCCAAGATTATTGGAAGTGAAGAGAAGTGATATGGAAACGAAGGCGCAAAGAGCCATGCTCATGGATTAGTTGCAAGGAGGCTGTTAGCAAACTCGCACCAATCGAAGACCATCGTCAGCCTGTACAATGGCTTCCACTGAAGGCCACCTTATAGAGTGACTGTAACATCTCGGGTCATTCCGTGCAGTGCCGCTCCCGTAATAAACTTTTTTTTGGTGCCTGAATGAGTTTTATTGACGTTGGAAAGATGAAACTCTGAGGCAGACTCGACGACATACACACCTGCGACTAAGGTTGCAGACAGACATCTGCAGCACACATCGCCCTACTGAGAATTCGCAGAAGCTGTGCTTATGTAAGGTGCGTGATAGGGTCATACTGAAGAGATTGTGTTAAAAGAGCAGCATCGGCAGCATGCAGACCTTTCGTCATAGCGGTCTAGCGTGACGCCCACCCTCCCTCTAGCACGCACCGTGACGTACTGTTTCATTCCTTTAGAGAAATCGGCATTGACAGTTTCTAGATGCCTCATTAGCACAGTTAACCCCTCGGGTATCATCCTTTCGGTGCACATGGCCTTATTCTTTGAAACCGGCTGCTCTGCATCCACCCTGAGCAACCGCGCCACAAAATGGCGGCAGCAGCAGCATCCACCCCTGTGACTTGGAGGAGAGCCTTTCCTGTACTGGGCCGGTGTGAGGTGCCCCGTGCCCGGCTCCTGTCGCGGTGACTTGGAAGGCACGAAGGCCTCCTTTAAAACATTCTAGCTGATGAGACTGGACCTATGAAGGAAGGACGGGGCAAAGAATGGCTCAGTAATGACTTCAATCCCTGCAGGGGAGACGGGGAAACACGAGAACCAAGCGTACACATTTTAATCCGAGTCACCCAAAGGGGGTTTAAAATAGATTCTAAGTTTGGCTTTAGGTGTTGCTTTTTCTTGGCTGTAGGTGGTCTAAAATCCTAGCTTGCAGAGGGCACACAAAGAGCACAGGGGAAGTCACGACAATGAGAAAGCACAGTGGGTTTAGTGTCATCCTTCTGCATGCGAGCGTGACGTTGTTAATCTTCCTGCCAGGTGCTGCTCAAGGGTGTGCAGCGCGCCTGATTACTTCCTGCACTCCATGGCATCCCTTGCAATACAATGCACGCGCACACTGTGCGGCAGGGAGAGCTTTGTATACTGGGATTTACATTTGACCCAGCGGGGCAGAGTGTGTACGGGACATAGCATGGTAACTTGCATATGAGCATTCGAATAGTGATAGTGTGGGCTAAAGATAGCAAGTCCGCCATTTTGTTTGTTTCGCGCTAAAGTTGTATGCACATGCTTATGGAGTTTTGTCTGTAAGTATAGTCGGCTATAAACTCTGTGATGGGCTATGCGTCTTCATAATGTTCTGTTTTGTTTCTGCAGTAACCCCCCGGCCCTCTAATTCTCAATAAATAGCATACCCTCGAGCAGCATCACGCGGAGAGGCTGCGGTTCAGTAAAAATGCATCTAAAGCACTGTTTTCTGATGATGCAGACGTTTTCAGTGGAATGTTTGTATACTACTCTGTGGTAGCAGTATAAGGAACAAGATCAGAATTAGACTAGCAAACGCGTATCTTTATTTGTGACAAGATTTGTACATTTTTAATACTTCATTCGAACAGAATATTTTCAACAGATCATGCACGTGTTTAAGGGCTGCGGGGCGTCTTCCAATTTTTAGGGTATTCTGCTTGTTTATTAAGCACAAAGGCCTCAAATTTGAATCATAGGTTTAAAATAAGGCAATGTTTCTTCAGAATTCCATGTCACTGAATCCTTCTCATGGGTTCTAGGCATGTTGTAGGTATGCCAGATGTGCAATTCTAAATGTGGCTGAATTACCTAGCATATTATGACGTGACATTTTTTTTGCATATGTCCCAGCCCCTTTAGAGGTGTCCCTAACTTAGTTTGAACTGAAAAGTTAAACTGGAATTTTGAATTTTGGATTAGATTGACAAGGAAAATTGCTTTTGAACTCAGCCAACGTTATGTGTAGTTGAGAACTGGATGTTCTTTATTTTTTGCAGATGTTGATACAAAAACTGCCAAACCTGTAAGAGCTAAGGGCTTGTACCTATAAAGGACCACGACTTTGCAAAAAGTCAGAAAAAAAGAAAAGAAAAACAAATTAGTGATTAGTGTTGCAGCTTCAGAAGACCTTTATGTCCATGCTTGGTAATGTCTTTCAAAATATCATTCATGACATAGTCTAGTGTCCTGGAATACTAGAACCCTGTGGCCATAACATGAGATGCACGTTGGCACATTTCTCACCCAGACATACTCTTTGCATCCCTGGAAAGTAACTGCTAATACCTTCAGTTCCCATTGGAATACATTGGAGGCTGTGCATCCAGTCTGTTTTTGGGATATTGGTAGTCGGAGGTCGCAAGATTCTTCCACTTAACTTTTGTTATTGTCTTATGGAGGAAATCCTTGACAGATATCAAACAGAAAACATCAGTAGCTAATTCCTGCTCTCAGGCAAGCTAGGATTTCCCCATTTCATTTCAGATGCAGGCCACATTTGTTCTCCAACCTTTTGAGGACAGCTTCCTATGAGAAAGATTTTAGGCGTTGTGAACATGGAATACCTTTCGCAACCTGAGACTTAGCAGTTGGTGTATGCTTCTTTTTTATAATATTTATCTTAGAAACCACTTATTGCAGAATTGAATCACTAGGGCATTGCTAAGGAAAGCCAATTTCACATCTTCTTGAATTAGGTTACTCTGTTTAAGGCCTGTTTTCTCAATTGTAAATTGCTTGAGTAGAAGACTTCTGTTTCTGTATGTTAATATCACATTCATTACTGTATTACAGCTACATCAAATGGGTCTTTTGAAGGTGTGGACAACCAGGAAGGAGGGGTGTGTCTGACAAAAGCTATGAAGATTCGTATGAAGGTTGGACAAGGTAAAATGTCCTCTCTGCATTTTTTTGTGTAGTTCAGTACTCAGCCGGTCTACTTAGATGTGTAAGTCGAGTGAGGTTTGTCTGATAACTTCACCATGTTTTCTAGTGACATTCCTATCATATTCTTTTCGAAAGGGAAGATAGGTTTACTTTAAAAATGTACACACCTCATATATATATCCCTTACCTGTCTTCTAATAAGCAGGCAGAAGCCACAGGTTTATAGATGTTTACCAGGAAATATTCACTTTTAGAGACAGATTGCAATCAAAGGTTCGGTATGAAGTACTAGTCGGTAAGGAGTGTTTATTTACACATTGTGTCAGTCTCAGACACACCTTTCTCAGGAATTGTGAATAATCGCATATGAGTGTACTAGCTTTATTTAGTCCTAATGAATGTGACACAGTTGACATGCTTTGAAAGAAGTGAAGAAATAAGGAAGTTATTATTGTACATCTCAGCGATATATAGTGCAAATAAATAGGAAAACCGCCCACTGTAACACAAAAGTAGAAAAGTTCCAATTGCCCCCTGAAGCTATTTTGGACTGCACTTAGGGCAGTTTTCGAAGTGGGTGGGATTGGACGGGCACTAATGCCCCTACTTTTTAATTGATGAAAAAACATTCCCCTACTTTTTTGTCGTCTTTTTCACTTCTTTCAAGCATGTAAACTGATGTAAATTTCTGACCACTTTGCATTTTCTAAATGTTTTAGAATATTTGTTCATGATTCCAGCAATTTGCATGAGGTGCAAAGTGAGAATATGCACGTTTTAAATCCCATGATTTTCGAAGTAGTTTAAAAATAGGCTTTTTTACCCAACCCAAGGTTGATTACAGTTCGTTTAGCTGCCGTTCTACAGAAAACGGACAATGTAATAGACAGAAACCAGTACTGTCACGAAAACCGTTACCCTCTGCCCTTACGTTTTCAGTATACTAAGGTAGGATCTTTACTCCTGCAAATGGGAAAGCTTCTTTCAAAGGTTTTGGAAGTCTGTGTAATTCTGGGCCTTGTGTGCTTGGGTTTTAGACGATCAACATATCTGCCACACTCAGTGTAACATAAAGTTTAAATTCTTACAACACGATGAGTAGAATATAGAGTTGGCAGCCAAAGTACTGTTTGCCGTTGTGTACAAAACACAAGATTATCAGCTGATAGAATTGCAAAGTATGAGTGGAATCCTGGCAGTGAACTGAGATGTTGACATGAACTCTCTTCCCTCCACTAATCGAATTGCGATGTTTGACATGATTTGAGGTCTGGGTAAAGTGTGTATATATACAGGAATAGGTTTTGGTTTCGTGGAGCTGTAAACAATATTAAGGAAAATGGATACTGCTGCCCCTCATCTAACCACCCCCTATCCTCTTCACACGTTATCACGTATTTACTTACTCTTTGAGGATTCTTCACAGTGAACCTTTTCTTTTCTTGTTCCAATTATGATTCTGTATCCACGTGCCGAGGTAGAGCACTTGTAATTTATTTTGAGGCAGTTGAAGGCTTTAATATTCTGTGAACAAATACAAATATTCTGTGACAATAAGTACTGTCCTAGTTTGCATGCAGCTTAATCTAGTTATTTATTGCCTGCAGCTTAATCTAGTTATTTAGTCTATGATTGTTATATATATTTATAATCATTGCATTTAAAATAAACGTGGAGAAACTCCAGTTGATTACTACTGCAGAGTTAATTTGATAGGAGAAAACTACTGTTTTCTGCATCACATAGTGCATATACAGTTACTTCACAAATGGAAACAACTCTCAGAATGGTGAGAAGGATTTTTCAATGTGAGCTGATCTTACTGCACAAGGTTAACCCCTAGTATCCTGGTTTTGTTAAAATATCGTTATTAAAAAAAATTACATAAAAAAATAACATGGCATAAATCATATTTGCATATGTGTGGAATGTAATATTTTATTTATTTCCATTGGCGATTGAGGGGAGGGGTATCATGGCGTACTCGAGCCTTCACCTCTCACAAATCATGCCCCTCCAAAATGGTAATAAATAGCATTGCATTTCGCGTATCTGTTTGTACGTTTATATATTTATATATATATATGCTATATTAACATACTATCAGCAGAGTAGGGTGCAGTTCTACTTTTGCCTTGATCACAGCAGAAGCCGAAATAACTTACAATGTGGCAGTGGAGGGCCAAATTATGCAGCAAGGTTGTCTAAAGTAAAAGCAAATTATGCAGCCCATTTTGTGTCAGTATTATTCTTACCCATTTAAGCTAGAAACAATATTTTTGTTGAAATGTGCATTTTATATGGGTATTGAGTTGATTGTGTAGTTATGTGGTAAATGCCACAGCCAAATCAACAGGCTCACACCGTTGTTTATGGTTGGACCACCCAATTTATTTATGAAAGGAAAAAAAAATATATATTTTAATTCCACTCAGTGTTCATTGTTTGCAGCATCATGAAGTGAACACAATTTTAATGTTAACTACCCTAAAATAAACATGTTATATAAGAATACATAAAGGGTATAGTGCCTTCTTGGGGTTCCAGCGACCTTTACAAATGACATGGCCTTTAGCCTTGTGGTTTAAAAATGTCACCAGAACCCCTAGATGCAATTTCAAACAGAAACTTGTTATGTATCCTGCTCTGTTTGCTCTATGTATATGATGCAGTGGAAGCTTAAACAGATGTGTGTTGTTAAGGTTCAAATAATACCTAAGTGTTAGAATAAATAAAAAATGTAAATGCTCTAGTTGATATACCATTACGGGATCAGTTTAAAGTTGCAACAACAGCTTGGCAATATGGCAGGAAGTCTGATATATACCCTCTCAACACCTTAGCACTGTGTATCCTGGTGGTGACATCACCAGAATTATAATTTGGACAACCCACTCCTCAGGGTAGCTGTCCATTATGTGATCTTGTGTCTGGCCCTCCTCACCGATACTAGTGCTTTTTTTAGGTGGGAAAAGGCAGTACCACAAGTCCTAGAATGTAGTTGCTGGTCTACAACTGTAGGACTACGTTTGTGCTTGTTAGCTGCCTGGTCCATTTCCTGTTGTGCAGACAAAGCCCTCATCCTTTGTTCTGCTATATGTATAGACAACCTATTGTGCAGCAAAAACTGAATAATTTTTCTCACCTTGTCAGCCAGTCACAGCTTTGCTTTGCTGTATTGAAAATAAACATCTGGAATTGGATCTCTGTAAGGGGAGAAGGATTTGTCTCTCTCTGTGTACAGTCTGCATTAATAACCTTCTGTTCAAGATTCTAGCCCATCACGGGACCCGTGCACTTGATAAAGTTTGATTTAGGTGATTGACTAATTGACCAATCCCTGGTTTGTTTCTTGCAGATCCCGATTCTGTCTCATCATCTGAGGACGCCGGCCTGACCCGACGTCCAGAGCAGGAACAAGGTAGCAACGGGAAAAGTTCCACCACTAGTCCATTTGTAAATGTCCCTGCAGGTAGATACCGCAAAGCTTTTAATATAATAAGTATTTTTTCCCTAAAAACCTATTAGTTCTAACACCTCAATATAACCCCTATCTAATAGTTCCAAATATTAACCTTGTATAAGCATTTCTGTGAGTGTTTATGGCTTACTCCTGCTTCAGGTGTGAATTGCCATAAAGTTCTAGGTCTTATTCACAAAGCTGCTCATGTGAGTAGGTGTGTCTTACTCCTTGTTTAGGTGTAAGTTACTCACAAATTTATAGGAGTAAAAATTGCTATGTCAATGAAAAAGCTTTTTTCTTGACTAAGTTACATCTAAACCTGGTATAAGGCACAGCTGCTCGCAGGGAACGTTTTCTGAATCAGACCTGGAAACCCATGTGCAGTTCACACTTAAGATATTGCTACTCGTGGAAGAATATTTGTAAATCTGGCCCATTATGGATCAACGTATTTCTCCATAGAAACAGAATGGAGAAACCCTTTTATGCATTAGCCCCCTGCCTCTTTGTCTGTACCCAGGACTGACAGCCATTACTTCAGCTCGACTGTGTTATGGTTAATGGTACTTAAAAGCCACAAACTCTGGTACGATTTCCAGAAAAGCTCCCGCTCCTGAAGCGCTTTAAGTGCTTTTATACTTTTAATTGCTGCCTTTCATTTTGGACACTGGCCGACAGACCTGAGAAGTCTCTCCCTCTCGTTTGTCTTCCTTGCTGATGCATTAGCACGCCAGCTTTCGACAGCAGATTACAAACTTGGCTTTAATACCAGCCGAAATGAGTTTACTAGAAGAAGATGGCTCGGCCGCTTAATGCACCAGCAGCAAGACACCCGAGGTTGGAGGGGACTTCGCTGGTTTGAATCCTGGCCTCCCCATATAACCTTCTGAAACATGTGAATTTTTTAATATTGTTTTTGAGTCTGTATTTCTGCTCCTGTTGGTGGTGGTGGTTTTAAAAGAGCGCGCTTCAATTCAAGTGACGGCATCCTGATTCGTTTTTCTTTACTTGTAGTGATGTCTGTACCTCAGCACAAGATTATTGTATGATGAGCAAAAAAAGGCTTTTATCCACACTCCGCTAACACTCCGCTAACCACAAAGTCACCTCGTGGACACTGATAAACCTCTCAAAGATCCTCATGTATTTAGTGTTTTGGTAATAGATACATTTTCTATCTACATAGATCACACAGACTGTAAAACAGTGTTTGCAGTGAGATTATAGACAGTTCTTCATTTGTCCTTTAACACAGAAGAGATGTTCTCTTCTTGGTTATGATAATTAAAATAGATGGCCATTTTGCCTGGAATGTTGAAAAGGAAAAACATGGCAACAATGACTATACACTAGCCGCACATCCAAAGAACTGTTCAATGGCAAAGTATCAACTTAATGGTGTTCAATAACACTATAACACATCTGTTGCCACCATGTGTAAGCTGGAAAATACCAGTTATTATAAACATTCAATAATAATGGAGCACCCAGACTTATATATTAAATCATTAATATAGTACCTAATTGGACCATCCAGAGAAATCTCTTCAAATGAGTAATAGGTGAGGAGAGAAAGAAAATCAAGCATAAGAAAATGTAGAATCATGAGTGTCCATATTCATTCAATCATTAATAACTTTAATAATGATACATTTCTATATATAAAAAAGGCAACATATTGCTCATTAGATCCAAACTTCATATGGTTACATGAGAAACCTAAAACAATTTTCACCCCTTTGAAAACACAATAAAAGGCTAATGTCCATTCATGTGAGATTCCATTCAACAATGAAACTCAAAATGTCCAATTTGTGTAAGGCATCAACCAATAAGAGTGAATTCAGTTCATGTAATATTTGTCCAGTTATACGATGTTACTCAAAGTACGGCCCGCGGGCCGCCAGCGGCCCCACGGACCTACCTTGGCGGCCCGCGAGTAAGTGGTGGATGAATCTTCAGCTTCCATTTTCTGCCCGGCGTCAGCGCGGAAGACGTCTGAGCATTTATTTTTTCACGTCTTCACACTTACTCTAAACTTTAGAGTAAGTGTGAAGACGTGAAAAAATAAATGCTCAGACGTCTTCCGCGCTGACGCCGGGCAGAAAATGGAAGCTGAAGATTCATCCACCACTCACTCGCGTCTAAACCATGCCCTCGATTACCTAATCCGAATGCTTCTCTCAAGAAACTGTTTGCTGGTGAAAAGGAGAGTCTCGTGGCTGTAATAAATAGACTATACAGTTTAGATGCCCATTTTCAGTTATTGGATGATAGTAACTGTGCCAAAAGCTATATTCGGGTGGTTCTTGAGGAAACATCAGGAATGAAGGCTTAGCAGCTAATTTAATTAAACATAATCAGCTAAAGTAATTAAAATATCTAGGAGGTAGTGGTAGCATTCGATGTATACTGTTCGAACAATATAAATTCAACCTCTAGAAACAGGTGCCCAAGCTGGGTGGTCTCTCTGATCCACAGCGATGTCTGTATTAGTATTTATAAGGGTGAGCAGTTTTTAGTTTAGGTAGCAGGTGAAAATATGCTGTACAAAGGTCATGTTGTGTTAAATAACTCAATAACATAAAATAAATAACATTAAAAAGCTTATACAAGAACAGTATTGCACGTCCAAGGTTGTGACAAAGGGACACTCATGCATCTAGGATTTGCTTGTGGACCACGAGCTGCATCTCAGTTCACAAATCTTCTTCAGCACCCACCAACAAAGTCCTCACCATCTCCTGCCCTCACCCAGGACTGGTCTAGTCCATGTGTGGTGCCTGGCAGCTCTACGCTTGGCTGAGTTGAGGCCGAGTTTAGGCCTTTCACTGCATGTTGTGCTGGTCCCCAAGATATCCCTAAAACTTGGTCTGACTCTTACACACATTCGCATAGGCTGGGGTTCAGCTATGATTAGTGTAGCAGGTGCAGCGACACCAGAGACACTGGTGTGAAAGGCCTACTATTTATGTGTTCCAATCTCACACTGGATCCCTAGGGGTCCATTTTGCTGGCTGTCAATAGGGACCAGGCAGACTTCCTACTCAACACTCCATAGGCCCTCCGCAGTTTAATAAGCACCATTGGTACTCTCAGTAAAAATGAAATACTTGGAATGATAAAAAATATATATTTAACAGGAACAGTTGTCCCCAAAATGCCTTAGTTTAATCTAAAAAGCCAAAAAATAGCAGTTGACTCCATATGTTACTTTGAAAACCTGTAAACAGTTCACCTCTGCCTTCTTCCCAGAAAGAGCAGCTGCAGGCACTTGTGGCCGATGCTAGGAACCAAAGTAGTGGACTCAGTAAGGGGAACAGTGGTCAAACTCTAACAGAAACGGTGATTTGCTGTCTGCTGCTGCCTTAACCAGTTGGCAGAATCAGGTCTTGTGTACTTTCAACGTTCTCTGCAATAAGCTCTTGAAATTATGGCGCTGGAAAGCGAGGTCAGCAGTGAATTGCATTGCCTTTTGCACGTGATATGCAAACATTTAATTTGCATTCCAGATATAAAATGCATGCTGTTATCTCGAATTTACGGCTTGACAGGCAAGGGATGCCTCAGGAACAACAAAGTGAACCGGGCAGGGAGGCACGGTAGCACTCCTGGCACCACATTACATCTGCCAGTGCAGTACTAAGATGTTGTTAACATATTTTGTAAGTTTACCTTGTAGATCTAATTGACACCTTAAGAAATTAAAAAATTATGTTCATCAAAGTTTGACTGGATTTCATTGGCTCCATTTAGTCTCTCTTTCCTTCGGCTGTCTTTAGAAGTTAGACCAAATACTGAAGTGAAAAAGACTTCAACAATATTAGATTCCATGGCATTTGTGTCCATCAGGGTGACAGGAGCAAGCAGTCTATCTGCGCCAGATATCACTAATTGCTAAATCTAGCCCCTCTAAGCCCCGCCCCTCTAAGCCCCCCGCTGTCACTTCAGTGCGGCCCTCGGCCGCAAACAATGCTGCAATTTTGGCCCCCGATAAAAAGTTTGTGAGTACCCATGAGTTATATAATCTCTATAGGTCTTCAATTGATGGTGATAAACTTTAGCACACGTGATGTTTTTAGCCACTGGAATATTATATGATCAGGCTCCAAAAGGAGAAACCTGTAATCTCAGCTTTGATGCAAGCATTGAACAGCTCAGAATTCAGGACTGCAATATCCTTGCAGGGTTGTGGATACCTTACTAGGGACTTCTTCTATGCATGACTGGAAGTAGAAGGGGTGTGGGCAGAGGCAATGGACTCTACAAAAAGAAATCCCATCATTAATACACTACCAGGAGTAAAGGTTGTAAGTGAGAGAAGGTTCTTATGTCATGTACTCCCGGTGTTGTGTTTCCATGATGGGAATGTCAATCCTGTGCCAGCAGCCCCTTTCTTTCCAAGTCCTGTTTCCCTGGCACTGATAAAACCGATTTAATGTGCTCTCAGACTTTAGGATTAGGAAAATGGAAACCTCCTTATTCACCGTAATGATGAGCAAGGTGGAGGGAGTAGGAGCCCTGCAGGTTTCCCAGTATTTCGTGTTCAACAGAGCCAGCCCTTTCAACGCACTTGTTCTCCTAGCCAGTTATAGTGGGTAATATGCACCATAGATGCTTTTTTGTATTTATTTTGCTTATGAAATCGGTTACTGCAACTGTGCATTAACATTCTGCTTACCTACCACCTCAGCGTGAACTCGCTTGTTCTTCTAATATGGTGAACCACTTTGCATAAGTAGACAAGGAAGCATGCTTTTCTGATCAGAAGAGTACAAGAAGGCGGCTAGTGTGATAGAAGCAATGACAGCTGTCCCGGGAATTGTCATTTCATGTCTTCGCTGTTTGCGCCTCAGGCCTGCCAGCATCTGCTAGGAGATGAGCCTGCCTCAAAGTTTGCCTGTCAATCTCTGCTACCAGTACTGATGAAGGTTGATGTACGAAAGGAAAAAAAGAATGTGGCTAGGGAGCAACATAGAAAGGAGAACCAGGAAACTTGAGTCTAGCTTAGCATCCTTTGCTGACCCTGATGTTTGCATTCGACAGTGTAAGGGCATAATTGGTTGGTCAGAGTTCAGCTGTCGTGTAATTCTGTTGGGTGCATGCTGGCTTCACGTATTTTTAACTGTGGTGGTAAGAATTGCCTGGGTGAGTTGTTAATTTGCTTTCTGTGTTTTTTAATTCATCCAGGTTCCAGTTCAGATGGTAAAACTGGAGGACAGTCCAGCATCCTTGGTTCAGAAGTAGCCCTGTTCGCAGGCATTGCATCGGGAACCATCATTTTCATTGTCATCATCATCACACTGATTGTGCTGTTGTTGAAGTACAGAAGACGCCACCGGAAGCACTCACCGCCGCACACAGCAACGCTGTCACTTAGTACATTAGCCACCCCAAAACGCGGTGGCAACAACAATGGCTCCGAGCCCAGTGACATTATCATTCCACTGAGGACTGCAGACAGTGTTTTCTGCCCGCACTATGAGAAAGTCAGTGGGGACTACGGGCATCCCGTGTACATTGTGCAAGAGATGCCACCACAGAGCCCTGCAAATATCTACTACAAGGTCTGATGAACTCTCTGGTACATGTGAGACATGGAGGAAACTCACTGGTCCGCTGCTTTCTCACAGGGTGTTATGACGTGCCCCTGTGCAGTAATGTTGACTGGCATTGGGGAGGGAAGGAGGAAGAATCTTCTTTTGAAGAGAACCTTCAATAGTCCTGAGGGTGAGAGAAGCCCTCTTCAAGGAATAAAGTGTTTGCCATGAGCTGGAAGACTTTGTATCACAAACACATGTGCTTCTGCCACATCCTTCATCCGCGAGCCATGTGCCGGAGGCACTCAGGCACACTTTGACACCCAGGAGTGATGAAGTGAATTATGGACATTGTCAGTTCAGGATGCCCTGGGTAGGTGCCCAGAGATACTGAGCTTGAAGCAAAGTCTCCTGGGTGTGTATCTCATTAGTGCTCTCCTCTATGAACTTTAGGTTTGTCCTACAGACCTCTGTATAGGAGTAAGACTTTTTTTAAGTTCTCTTGCTGTTAGCACACCACTACATTTCCCTCTGCTACTATGTCGAGACCCATGCCATCCTACACATAAGTCCACCTATCACTACTCATCATGCATCTTCAGTGAAGTTCCACACTCTTTTCCATTTTTCGTAGCAACCACACTTGAATGGCTAATGTAGTAGATAAAGTCTACTTTGCCTACAGGGAGACTTCCAGCTAGATGCCAGTAGTGTAACGACCAGGAGTTTCTGGGGGAGAAGGTCGGGCTGGGGTGGCTGCAATTGCAGCTGAATGCCGCCACCTCTGAAGTAGAAGCTGGCAAGAGAAAGCAATCTACGTAGCACAGCACTTTGTATCTTAACTTACAAGGGGTGGGCGAGATACCGTACACAGGCAGAGGATTAGGGACGCACTTGGTGGAATCCATTGGCTGCTCTCGAATAGCAGTGTGCAGCAAACAAACAGTACCTTCAGCACAGTGGGACAAAGGGGCATTGTCGGAGAGATGAATAAGCGGGCTGACGGGAGGACATAGGAGGTGCTGATGATAAGTCGGAGGGCCATTGTTGGTACTGGCAATAAGATACACCGCTATTAACTGTCTGCTTTGTGCGACCTATTCAGCAGGCTTTGGTGCTTTACTGATGTTTTTACCTTACCTTTGGAGCGCACTAGAGAAAATTGCAGGGACCGATCTGATCTAGGGGGTTCGACGCGGAAGAGAAGGGACGTGTTTTCTGAGATATACTCAGTTTTCCTGAGTAAGGCAGGCTGTGTCCGTTCCTGTCTGCGTTACAATATACCTTGTGAGATGGAGGCTCAGGGCAGCACTGCCCCAGTCAAGCGCAGAATTGATTAAGCTGGCAGTTCACTGATGCCCCATCTCAAGTTAAGCACATTAGCTCAAATGTCCCCTCCCCCACTAGTAGTGCTCAGAAATATGAATTCTTAGACCCAAGGAGGAATACGGGAGGTAGTCACTCATGATGCGCTACTTATAACTCTACACCACCCCTCCCCATTTTGCTCGTATATCCTTAAAATGTGCGTACAGCACAATGCAAAAATCGAGTTTGTGGCAGCTGAATGGCGCAGTCTGTCCTGGGAGCACAAAAGAAATGGGCACAGCGCTTCTGGGAAAAACAACCCTATTCCAAAAATAACACCACTGAGAAAAAATGCAAAAATAACAAATGCTTGCATGGGCGTCTCGTGCAAAGGCGAGCTAGGAAACAGCCCAAAAATATCAGGAAATCAGTATGCACAGCATGGCATGCTGAACAATGAGAAGACGTTCCGGCATTTCTATTCTGTGTTATGTTTTGCTTTGCCTTAATGGGCAGGGGTGCACTAAGGATTCCGCCGTTTGTGGACTGGGCTATAGCAGAAAAAAATCCCAGCTTAGTACTGGAGCCCTCATTTGATAACCTACAACATGTATATATTAATGTATATTAATATATACACGCACACACGCAGTGGGATGTGCTATGCAAAACAAGCCCCTTTTATCACAGTTCTGTTACTATGGTAACATTTTGCTCTCTCAGTTGGAAAGAGAATGAAGCAACAGCATTTTGAGGTTCTCAGATCGCAGAGGAGCACCTGAAAGACACATGAAAAATAATAAAATAAAAAAAATGTCAACTGCCACGGAATCAATTACCCTCTCTTAGTTGCTGAACCTGAAAATGATGTTGGTCCAGAACTCAAAGTACAGTGTGGTTCGCCCTTTAGGGGGTTTCCATGGCGACCAGCGATGGTGCACATGCCACCCTTCCTCTCCCTCCACCCCCACCCCTCAACAGGAGCCCCGCACAAGGGTTCATTGTTTAGCCTTTAGGAATTAATTTATTTTTGTATTTTTACTTTCTATGGAGTGGGTAGGGGAGAGGAAGAAGGTAAAATTGGCTCGGACCTGTTAGCAGCTTTGACCTTTTTTGTGCCATTGGTTGGCCTGTGAGAGGTATGGGGGAGGTCTGTTTGTAAACTGTGAAAAAAACATGCGTTGGTGAAGAGCAAACTTGCAACAAAGTAAGGGGGGGATGCACTGTGGGTTCTTTAGTCATTTTTGTTTTGTTCCTCGTGCATAATATGACAATCTACCAACGGTTCCTGCGTTTTTGGAGCTGGTTCAGCGTTGGAAAGTTTTTCTATAAATGCCTTGCTAGTTTGAACATCCAACCCCCTAGGCCCCTGACTTAGCAACCTTTTTTGCTCCACGACGTCTGTGTGACGATGCTGTACATACGTCCAGAACTGTTAATGGATTTGGGGGGTGATTCAGTAGCCTTATTCACCTTTTTAAAATAAGACACATAAAAAAAGACAGAAAATGGCTTTTCTTAACCAGATTGTGTACATAGAGCTATGTTGTTTTTTATAAAGTTCAGAGCAAAATGTTTTCTATAAAATATGAATTTTGCAATGTATTTAGCTACAGCTTGTTTAAAGGCAGTGCCATTCCCCCCTTTGCACTGTAATAAGAAAACAAATGGTAAAAAGGTTGCCAAATTGCTGCATTTGTGTGCCGTAATTGTGTACCATGAATATTTATTTAAAATAATTCCCTTGTTCAATTTTGTAAGTAACACAGTATTATGCTTTTAGTTATAAATATTTGGTTTCCTTCTTTTAAAACAGCCTGTTCCAGGTTTTGGAATCTGCTTTAGTTGCTCATTGCAGTTAGTCCTATTTCCCTCTCTTTCCTCAACCTCTCCTCTTCCCGGAAAAAAAAACCTATGAAATTCACATTCCACATCTGTTTCAAACTGAATTTGTTCTTAAAAAATAAAATATTTTTTTCCTATGGAAAACGGTGTTTGCAGAGATTTACTTTGGTCCATAAAGTGTGATTGATTTCTGACAAAATGTAGGATTGTTTTTTTTACAACCATAGAATCTAACCTATGGTTCAGATTGGTAAGACAGCACAGTAGGCTAGTGTGCCTGCTATAGCGATTTGTCTGTCACCAGGCAATTACTCATGAATGTCAGTGGGCATCGATGGCACGACCATTGCACCCACCAGATCTTCCAAGGCATTTCTTGTACCTCCAGGAGAATCAAGTGTTATCTTATTCTAAAATCTCTTCCATTTTTTCTTTAATCTACAGATGTTTGTTTTGTTTTTTTGGAAAAATACATTATCATCAGCCTTCAAAGTGGAACTGTGAAGAGTTGTTTTATTTTTTAATAAAGGGACTGCTCTCTGTACCAGTAAGCTTGTAATGCAGGTTTTCGTAACAGGAACCTTATTGGCCAGCTCCCTTATATGATGTGTATTGTGAGGTGACAGACACATTTGATGCATTTAGCAGATGGTTTTTATGATTATTCGACAGGTGCATGGCCACGCCCCCAGGCGCCCGCTCTAAACGCGATTATACCAATGAAAGGTAGACAGTCTGATGCCCTAGTATTCTAGTGATGCATTGTTCTTTGTGAGAGTGTCTTGTCTGGGTGTAGCCAAGCAAGTGTGTGTTTTACCTGTTAAAGCACATTGTACTGAAAAGTGAAATAAAGGAGGATGATTGTGAATTGGGGCAGAGCACCTGGAAGTTATGAGACCAGCACACCTCTCATCACAACCCTTGCCACATAAATAAACCACTATGTGTTTGACAAAACGCGACTTACTGAATAAGGTGAGCGATAACATTAAATAACCTAGAGCCAAGAAAACATGGCATGTAACAATATGCAGACCATTGCTGGGTGACCTAGTCTGGGAAAGCAGAAACTACATGATTGTCAACACTGAATGAGAGCATGTGCTCCCAAAGCGAGAATTGGAACTGTTGTCTCCCTTTAATGTTGTGTCTTGTGATGTAAAGGGTTCTACAGCAAGCTGCAGTGAGAGCACAGTGCAGGCTACAGATTCAATCACAAGGATAGCTTTGTGAAAAACAGGCCTGCGGAACCCACAATTTCCAGGTGCTAAAAATAAAGTAGGTGCCACCATGCGACCTCCTAGATGGTACTTGGAGGTGATAGAGAAGAACAATTTGGCCATGATCCCAAACTTTGAAGGACCTATTGAAAGCGTTGGAGGCCAAGCCCTGTCATCTGGATTAGCGGCAATGTGTAAACATAGACCAACTAAATGTAGAATATGCAAAAATCAAGGAAATTGGGCATAAGTGTTTATAGAGTAAATGTAGCGTCTATGCTGAAAACAAATGGTATTACCTGCCGGGCACACTTAACTTTGTTTTAAATCAATCAGTAGCCTGATTTGAATTGAAAGGGAGGGTTTCTCATTAAGGTCCTTATCCAAACATTCATTCGTACATTTAAGTTGGATTTATATGAGCTATTTGCCTGTTTTGCATTCACAAAATTGCAACTTAACTTTACAGAGCGATTTATGATATATCTGAAAGCAGTAGTGTGCGTAACATGAAATAAAAGCACAAGGGAGTAAGATTTTGCAGGATGTCTCAGAAGGAAAGGGTTGTGGTAGCAAGTTCCATTAATGGGAATATAGGAAAAGAACAATTAATGGGAAGGGGAATACTTTGGAGTTGATTGAGATGAAGTCTCAATAAGTAGGTTTCAACAACAGGTTCCTAAAGGCAAAGGGGTGTGGTTGTGTCTTGAGTAGGGGGTGGGAGCGAGTTCCAGGCACTGGTTGGGTACCACTAAAGTTTATTTTTAGTGCCAGAAAACTTTTCAGATTGGGGGTTTTGAAGTGATGAGAGTTTGATCCCAAGTCCACTCCGGATGAGCTGTATAAAATGGTGTAAATTGGAGCACTTGTGTAGTCTTCTGTAAAAACATAAAATAAATAGCTGATGGCATAATAAAGGTGCACACAAAGTACCCTACTGCAATCCTACTAATATGTTGAAAAAAGAATTGGAAAATACCATAGACAAAGCTGCCTTTGAAGTGGCGCTGTGTAAGCTTTTTTGTTGTACCAATTGACTTCAGGGCCCATATAGGAGAGTTCATAATCTATTTAAAATCCTTAATTGGGGGGCGTGGTCTGGCCACGATCTATGATGGCTGCCTAGGAGACGAGCTCCTTAAGGCGGTGGGCCGCGGAACGAAGGCGGTGGCGCCGGGGGCACACCGAAGACCCCCCAACCATTGCTGGAGTGCGCGTGGAGGGTCGGAGGAACAGGGGAGCCGCCGACTCGAGCGGGAGAGGTGCGCTCTCCCCTGAGAGACCGGGGGAGAACGGAGGACGAGACCGAGGCCTGCGGCGGGATGGAAAGCCGCGGCCTCGAGTAGAAGAGTGGCCCGACACAGGAGACGCGCCTCCCGGAGAGTGGCTCGGGGTAGGAGGCGCGCCTCCCTTTATTGTGGACGCTAGACGGCGGACGACCGGGAATCCACCCGCCCACCCTCGCAGACCCGAGCGGGAGGCGGCCGCTCTCCCCCGGGCCTGGGGTGAGTGGAGGACGAGCCACAGGCCCGCGGCGTGGGAAGTCGTGGCCTGGAATAAAAGGGAGGCCCGGCCCTGGAGGTGCGCCTCCCTCCTTCGTGGATCTTGGGGGCGGCGGACGCCTGAGAGCTCCCCGGACTGCCCCAGCAATCTGTACAACTCAGCTAGGGACCGGGAGGGCACTACATTCGCAGCCCTCGCAACACTTACCCCTCCACCTCCATCCTACGCCACAACGGAGGCCCGCAGGGGGGGTAGGAAAAGAACCTGCGGGGAAAAAAAAGAAAACGAAAGAACGAAAAACAAAAACGAACAAAGAAGAATAATGAATAAAGAAGAACTAAGTAGCAGAAAAGAAGAGGAGGGGAAAAAAAAGGGGGGAAGACAGAAAGAAAGAGGGGAAGAAGGGAAGAAAGAAGATCGGGGACAGCAACAACAGTCGTGCCCTCAAACACCCAGGAGTCCCAATCTAGGAGGCGCACCTCATCCTCACTCCTACTCCTTCTTCTTCACGGGCTTCTTCGCCAACGCAGGGGTCGGTGAGCGGCAGGGGGCCTCATCTCCATACTGACCTCGCCCCTGGAATATTGAGAGATTGCCTGAGATTGCACCCGTATCTGGACTTGCACCACACTGCCCAAGCATCTAGATGTCTGCTCTCTGAGGTCGTCTTGCAAGATCCAAAAGTACCCATCTGAAATTGCTGATCACCTGGCGCCCCCTCCCTCCCTACCTTCCCCCTCCTTCTTCTTTCTACACTTTCTGCATCTGCTGTGACAAGGACAGGTATCCTCTGGACCTCTACCTGCACGTGGGAACCTGCAATGCCCAGGGGCAAGACGACAGGCAAAACATCGGGTAAACCAGCCCGCCAACTACCTTTCTCCGAAGCCCTGCTTCAACAGAAACACCCCCCCACAGAGGACCCCCTACCCACCCTCGTACCAGATGACACGCAAGGTGCATCAATGGACCGTATATTACAGGAGATATCGCGGTGGGTCGCAAATTGGAGGGTATGGACAACACCACGGTGGCGCTAACGGCAGAGACAAGATCTATGCGCCAGGAGATAGCAGGCTTCCAGTCACAAATCACCGGGCTGGACCACCGAGTGACGACAGTGGAAACCCAAGTTGCTTCCTGGACCGACAGAGACCAGAAACTCCTGCACCTTCGCAGTAAACTAACTGACATGGAGGACAGAAGCCGCAGAAACAATATCCGCCTTCTCGGATTTCCAGATGGCATTGAGGGCACGGACATACTCTCCTACTTACGGGACACACTCCCCAAGCTACCAGATATAACATTTGATCCTCCTTTGGAATTTCAAAGGGTGCACAGACTTGGTCCCAAGAGACAAGACGGAAAGGACCGCCCTCGCCCAATCATAGCCTGCATGCTGCGCCATGGGCAGGCTCGCCAACTGCTACAGACAGCCCGAATACAAGGTCCACTTCGGTTGGGCACCCTGGAAATCCGACTTTCGGCTGACTTCTCCAAAGAGACTGCAGAACGAAGGAGAGCTTTCCTTTCCCTTCGCTCTCGCCTTCGCCACTTAGATGTGAAATTCGGCCTATTCGAGCCAGCCAGGATGTGGATCGCCAAGAACGGGGAATCGCGGACCTTCTACGACCCGGAGAACCTAAGAACATTCCTAGAGGGACTCTATGACCAGACACAATCCATGGAAACAACAGTCCAGACCCCCCAGGACACACAGGGCCTACCCTCGGGAGCTGGCCATCCAGAAACTGTACTGGATTCTGACGGAAGAACAACCATGGATCCCCAAACCAGGGGAAGAGACCTAGAGAGACTAACAAAAAGCTATGACGATTGGGGCCAAGTACTCCAGGTTGTGGCGATGTACACACAGCTGTCGGATAGAGACAAATCCCGATCCCCTTTGAAACCTACAGTGCCCTCCACCTGAGGCCAAACGGGCACAGCGCCCTTCGGGGCCTTCGCTATCGTAAACCATGGACTGTCGCGGATGCGCCAAAGGGATCCTACGGCAGAGAAGACCAGATGGAGAGATGAGTACTTGTTTTCGCGCACCCCTAAGACATTATAACACTGAGAGCCATTGCCTCTGATCGGCCTCGATTGTTTTTGATTGTTCTTGATTGTCCTTGCTTATTCCCACCTGTTTCCGTATAGCCTTCCTTGCTCTCTCCTCCCTTGGAGATTCAGAAGTTTCCACCCCCTCCCCCCCCTTCTTTTTCTAGTAACACCACCCCTATTTCATCTGTTTCATCTAGAAAAACAATTTTGCACACCCCCTTGGAACTGTTAGAACTGTTATACTGTTTCCATTTACTGCTAATTCGTCCTGGTTGGGTTTGTTTTCCAATGAGTGCTGTGGAGGGCCCACTGTGGGCGGTAGAGTAGAGTAAAGTAGATTATAGATACAATTGCCTAGCGAATAGGAGCATCGTAACACCTTAGATAAAATTATGGTTCATGGTCCTTATGGCTAAATCCCCCTAGATACGACCATGGTACTGACCCTATCTCCCCAAGAAACCCTGCAGACCCACGCTGCACTTTCTCCTGCTCCTTGCCCCCTTCCCTCGTCCTCCCTTCCCCATTCCCCCCTTCCCCCCTCCCTCCCCTTCTAAAGGCACAGCACCATCCCATCTCTAGATCAAAGCTATCATAGGAGCAGCACATGCCCTCTATACAACCCCCCCCCTCGGGCCTCTCACCTCCCTCCTGTTTAGCCCAGACCCATGCGCAGACGGAAGTGTCTGCATAGGGGGGACCTGGATGCCGCGCCTGTGCCGCCTCCCTCGGCCCGGGGCCCGCTGGCCGGGCGTCGGTGCTCAGTTGGCCTAGGTTTTAGACCCGCAGGTTAAAGTTTGCGAACGCCGGGGCTTTAGTCCCGATCTCCTTCTTTCTCTTCTAATCTTTCTTCTCTCCTCCAGTCTTGCTTACTGGTTCCCTTTCTCTGCTGATTGTCTTCTTTTCCTCTTCCTCTTCTCCTTATCCTACATACTTATTGTCTTCTCCTTCAAACCACCCTTTCCCGCCTCTAGAGTCCTAGCCCAGTCCCTACTCCCCCTCCCTCCCTTCCTAACCCCTTCCCTCACTCTCCTGCCCTACCCTTAATGCCCACACCCCCGGGTGGGTTTCCATAAGACGCGGGGATGTCCAACACGAACAAGGCACCGGCAGTACCCCTACGGATCATATCATGAAATGTAAATGGCCTCAACCATTTCATTAAGCGAAAAAAGTTCTATCCTATCTTAACTCCAAACAGACCGACATTGCCCTACTACAAGAGATGCACCTGGACAGACTAGAATCCGATAAACTACGACGTGACTGGGTTGGTACCGTCCTGTTTAGCTGTAACCCACCTTCACCCAGCACAGAGAACACTCCGAGAAAATGCGGGGTGGCGATCTTACTACGCAAAACCCTCCCTCATACGGTCATCAAATCATGGATAAACCCTGAGGGCCGCTACGTATTTGCCAGACTGAAGATAGGAGACTCTACACTGTGTGTGGGCTCCGTCTATGCGCCAACGGGCCCCAAACGCCTCTTTTTTCTACAACTCAATCGACTCCTGACTGAAGTAGGGGCATCCCGCTATGCAATAGGAGGTGATTGTAACATAGCCTAAGACGTGGTACTAGACAGAACGGGACCCCTGGACATAAGTAACAATGCAGACAGAGCCCTACAGACCGACATACTCTCGGACAACGGCCTAGTGGATCGCTGGAGGCTGACCCACTAGGCAGAAAGAGAATTTACTTTTCTTTCACCAGTACACGGCACTCAATCCCAACTCGATTATTTTCTTCTATCCCACAATCTTGTAGCCCGTACTCTCGATGACAGCATAGTGGAAGGAGGCCTCTCAGACCATTCTCCAATCAGTGTAGCCATCCAGTCGGGCCTAGTATCTCCGGGCCGCAAACCCTGGAGATTTGTAGTCTATTGCTACCGATCCCCCCAAGGTAAGCTACAATTGCAGGACCTTGCAGCCACCTTCGCCCAAGATAATCTAGGCACTGTTGACTCTAGTCGAATCATGTGGGCTGCAGCCAAGGCTTCGATACGGGGACAGCTCATGCGGGATGCTGCGCTGGCGAACAAAGATAGAAAAGAACAACAGGCGGCACTGGAACTCGACATTCGCCGACTTACTAGGCAATACACTGCACACCCCTCCCTTTCAGGACGCCTAAACTTAGAGCACGCCCAAATGGCCCTTAATGAGCTATATACTACCCAGGCTGAATACGCCCTACAGAGGTTACAAGGGAGACACTACGAACAAGGCAAGAAGGCTGGACGTTTGCTGACAGCCCAACTTCGCCAAAGAACAGCCGCTCTGGCCATCCCGGCTATTCGTTCTTCCTCTGGGGAAATACTAACACACCCGCAAGCTATCGCAAAGGAATTTGCGTCATTCTATAGGCACCTTTACACACCGGAAACAACATCCAGTCCGGCACAGACTGCAGCCTTCTTAGAAGGCCTTGACCTACCCTCCCTGTCAGATGAGGGTTTCAGTCTCTTAGAAGGGGAAATAAGCAGACAGGAAATAGATAGAGTCTTCTCCGACCTCCCCTACCACAAATCGCCCGGGGAGGATGGATTCCCAGCGGAATTTTACAAATGGCTAGGGAAAGAGGCGATCGATATCCTGCACGAGGCCCTAAACGAAGCCTGTTCAACACAGACACTGGGGGCCATATCCAATAATGCTACGATAGCCATCATACCAAAGCCCGGGAGAGACCCCCTGGAGTGTGGCAGTTATCGACCCATGTCCCTCCTAAACGGAGATATCAAAATCCTAGCAAGTGTCCTGGCAAATAGACTACGCAAAGTTATACCGTCCTTAATTCACCATACACAGGTGGGGTTTGTACCGGGCCGCACCTCTAGGAACCATCTGCACACCTTATGCCATACCCTATGGACCTCGAGGGACTCACTGGAGACGGCGCTGACCCTGTCCGTAGACGCCGAAAAGGTGTTTGATCGCATAGAATGGCCCTACCTGTTTGCGGCCCTGGAGAGATTTGGTCTGGGAGGCAAACTTATTTCAATGGTGCAGCTGCTTTATGGCCAACCCGCGACTAGAGTCAATTGTGGAGGCTTCCTCTCGGACCCCTTCCCTATCCGTAGAGGTACACGACAGGGCTGCCCCCTCTTGCCCCTCTTGTTCCTGCTGGCGATGGAGCCCCTGGCCGCAGCTATTCGATCCTCCCCCCTTATAACCGGCCTTTCATTACCCGAAGGTATTTCCAAAATCTACCTATATGCCGATGATGTCCTATTAACTCTCACGGACCTAGTACGCTCCATACCAGCTCTGCTGGAGGTCATCGAGGGATTTGCAGTCCTCTCTGGTTATCACATTAATTGGGATAAGAGTGAGGCGCTTCCCCTCTCGCGAGTAACCACAAAAGCAGCACTTCTAGGTTATCCATTCCACTGGATGCCGAAACGCCTTAAATACCTGGGAGTACTAGTCAACCCGGGCCTGGTGCACATGGTGGCGGACAATATCGATCCCCTCATTGCACGGACGAAACTTGATTTTGCAAAATGGACCCAGTTGGGCCTTTCCATGTGGGGCCGAGTACAGGCGGTCAGGCTAGTTACGGTACCCCGCATCACCTATATCCTGGGACTCCTCCCCCTACAGGTGTCCCTTTCCACGCTACGAAGCATAGATGCACTCATCAGATCATTTGTGTGGGGCCCAATGCGACCACTACTATCACCTGCCAAGCTCCTAGCCCATCCCTCCCACAAGGCATTGGGCTTCTATCGGTGGAGCACTACTCATCAGCATTACAGCTGTCCCAACTGTCCCATACATTGTCCAAAGTGCCAGACCCGCCTCAGTGGATTGCAGTGGAAAGTCAGCTGTTATCTGCGAATGAGGGACTCGGGGGACCTTACCGTGATGACCTTCCATCCTCCAACTCGGTGAATCCTATTTTGAAGGCGAACAGGGCAGCCTGGCAAAGGGCCCACTGACTACTTGGGGTCCATCCCCTCATCCACGCTCAGGCGCCTCTGTGGCGCAACAGCGGACTTCGGATAGGCGGTGAGGCGCTCAATTGGCCGCAGTGGAGGAGGGCCGGCATCCTCACTCTTTCTCAGGTCCTGGAAAACGACGCGCTCAAATCCTTCCCCAGGCTGCAGGAGGAATTTGATCCCCAGCCGAGTCAAGAGTGGAGATACTTACAACTCAGGCATTGTATCTCCCAGGGGACCAATGCTATCCGATCGGGGTCCCAGTCCTCACCCATAGTGGTTTACTTGCAGCGTTGGGGGCCACAAAAGGGAGTTATGGCAGGTCTTTATGACCCAATCATCCGACAGCTCTACTCCCAGCCTCTCTCGGACAAGCTACATTTACAATGGCAAATCCGATTGCAACAGACCCTAGACCCAGACAGCTGGGAAGACATCCTAGAAGCCTTGGACAGAGGTACCCGGGAGGCACGTTTAAAGTTCTGCCTCTTTAAGGTCTTGCACGACTGGCACTGGTCCCCAGCGAAACTACACAGGACAGGGCTTCTCCCGCATGCGAAGTGCTGGCGATGCCCAGGGACATACTGTGACTCAAAACATATCTTAACCGACTGCCCAACAGTCCGACCACTCTGGGACGCAGTGAGTTCCACCCTGGCAGAATCTATGTTACTTCCGTCACCACTCCCCCCCTCCCTCATACTCTTACAAGACATGACCTCCCTCCCAGACCCCTCTAGACCACACAAAAGACTGCTACACACTGCATTAGCCACTGCAAAAATCTGCATACTCCGTCATTGGCGCTCAGAGGCCCCTCCAACCCCGGAAGAATGGATTGTAGCCATGACCCACACGGCCACGCATGAAAGAACCATCTATAACCTGCAAGACCAAGCCCAAATATTCAATCAGGTGTGGGCTCCCTTCCTTACAGTGGGAAGATAGTAATTTACCCGAAACCACCTACCCCCACCCTCCCACCTTCCTCCCCTTCTCCTCCCCCTCCCTTCCCTATTCCCTCCTCCCTCTCTTCTCTCCCTCTTTCTCTCCTCACTAGCCCCCCCTTTTTTCTTTCCTTTTCTTTTTCTCTTCTTTCTTTTTCTCTTTCTTAATTTCACCAGAGACTAGAAACTGGTCCCTCCTATCTTCTCAAGCAGACCTTTTTCGCAGATTTCTCTTTCTGAGCCATTAGAAGGACACTTAGTACTAAGCTTGAGCTGAAGAGCGAAGACAGGAGATCTAAGTACCACTATCCTGACTGTGCAACTACCTTGACAATATTCAGCCTTAGGGCATACTATCGTCTTAGTGTTGCGACCTCCAAGGCTAAGATTCCCGGCCGGGCACGGCCGCCCTATGACCTGATCCCAATCTTGATATCGACACAGCGAGAAGCCGACCCCCTATCCCTAGGGAACCAGATGACCCTGCATTCAAGTCAGTATAGTCGACTAGTTTGCTTATTTGCTTATTCTCCTTATCCTCTCTCGCTTATACCCAGAGTGCCCGATGACGGGATACTTTGTTTACTCTCTATCTCTTATCTCTACATATATCTTTTCTTAAGCCCCCTTCCTTCTTTCCCTTCTGATCTGATCAATACTACATGTTTTGAAACCACGACTGACAATATCCTATTGTCTTACCCGTTTTCCTTATCCTTTGATGTACAATTGTTCACAGATGCCGGAATCTCGATCCCACCTGGTTTTGTAATGTATTGCAGTGTTTACAATAAAATCCTATAAATAAATAAAAATAAAAAAAATCCTTAATTGTCCATGAGATCAAAATATCATATACGCTGGTTAATGAATTTGCGTAGCTACCTAGTCTGATTCTATCCATTTAGAGCTTTCTTTCTGGAAATCATTGGGAAAGTTATTTAAGATAAAGTATGGAATTGTAATGTTTTTGCTATTTTGGTGGATCCTGTTAAAAAGTCAATAAAAATAAATATTAAGAAAAAAAAAAAAAAGAATTGCTGACCTGACTGGAAAATACCATCGACAAAGCTGCCTTTGAAGTGGCGCTGTGTAAGCTTTTTTGTTTTACCAATTGACTTCAGGGCCCATAAAGGAGAGTTCATAATCTATTTAAAATCCTTAATTGTCCATGAGATCAAAATATCATATACGCTGGTCAATCTACATTTTCTCAACTGAGTTTACAAACCATACTTGGATCTTCTTGCTTTTAGATGTAGTATCCATTCTGTCTTTTATTCGCAGGAACTACTCACATAAAGGGAATTTGTGAAGAAGGCGGTCCCTACTAATGATGGCAGCTTTTTTCAAATGTGAATAATTTGTTTATGCATCATTTGGCCTGCAAGTGGTAGTGGTGTCGGTGAAAGCATCAGAACTCTTCTCTATAGATAAATCCTTCAGCTCTGCAGTTAAAGATAAGAAGCTGGCCTGTGCATCAGGGTCTGTCTAGCATGATGTTTAAGAGCAATATGTTTCCGCAGCACTGTATTATGCATGTACATAACTAGTGCCCTGTAATGCCAAAGTTGGGGCACTCCAGTGAGTGTGAGTTTGGTTGGTGTTTATCTGTACAGAAGTGGGCACATAGTTTAGTCCATGTATTAATATTCTGCAGGGTGCCTCACTTCTGAGATGATGACAGGTTTCTACCCCCATGCCAGCATGGCAGTGCCACAAGCGTCACTCAACTCTCTACAGGAATCAGCTTAGAGGTATCTGAACCATCAGAAAATTCTGCTCAGGTCCTCCCATGTTTTCTTGACTAGCCACAGATAACAGCTATACACCTCAAGAACAGTGTATCTCATCTGTTCTTTAAATATTGTTCCTCCCTCAAGGTTGTGTAGTTGTAGGCTGGTCTTAGCCATGCCTACAGGCACATAGCCTGCGTAAGCTGAGGTACTAGTGAGCCTGCCACAGTCCTCAACCTCCCATGTGCACACTTGCATATATACCTGTAGGGAGAAGGTGAATCTACAATCTTCCTTCTCCAAATCTAGACTTGCCCCTTTGGCCAATTTGCAGAGTTCGCTGATGTAGGAAGAACAGGAGCACATCATATACATCACATCCATACAAACATAAGTTCCCAAACCCCAATACAAACATTTTAGGCTAGGGATAGTTGTAAACTAATGTAAGTAGTGAAAGGCTTACTACATGACATGCTAAAAAAGACAGACTGTGGGTTCAATAGAAAAGGCGGGTCATATTTAGGACAAACAAACACTTATTACTTAGGAAACTTATACACATGCTGAATTGTTAAGTTAGCTGTGCTGAAACACACAAGAGGCCCAAGCCACATTAGAATGAGAGTTTTTCTTTGGAGCTGCACCAACTATCGCTTTCAAAATCTTCACTTAGCACGTACAGGGTGGAACCAAAGAGTGTATCCTGCCTTAGCACAAGAGTCCTAAAACCACAAGTCATTCATATTTTGGTAAGGGGAACTGTGTAAGGGTCTGATAAGCATTTGCACAAGGCAGGGCTACCGTAAGGATCATGTAACATATAATCACTTGTCGTGCAGAAAGATAGAGATGTTGAATGACGTCAGTGTTACTTACCCACCCATGATGCGACCAATAATGAAAAATTTCCAAGCTAACAAGAAGGAAAGTTTCAATTTTATTAAGGACACGGAGGCGAGGATTATGCATAACTTTCTTCAATTTAATCAAACAGCAGATTCAAAGAAAAAATGTAATAAAGTAAAAAATATATGGAAAGACTACAAGTCCCATGAGTCTGTAGTGTGTAGTCTGTAATAGTCCAATCAGAGTACAGCACAGAGTATAAATATGTATGACGTCCCTTCCTGTTCCTCTTCTTCACTCGAGGAAGTTAAAGATGAAAGCAGATTAGTCCGTTCCTTGGTTATTGCCTTTGTAAGTAAAATAATTATAAAGACGTTATCCAATTCCTTATCATATGAATAAGTTTCATAAGAGAAAAAATACAATGCTGAAGGATAGATAAATTGATCATAAAGAAAATTAATATCAAAATGTAGTCATGTGTAACAGCCAGAATTTTTAAAGCATGAATTGTATTGCAATAGAGCATTACTTACTTGAAGTAAGAGATGTAACAGTAATCAGGAGGGAAAAAAAGGCTATGAAAAAGAAATGCCTGGGTGGGATAATCCTCGCCTCCGTGTCCTTGATAGAATTGAAACTTTTCTTCTTGTTAGCTAGGAAATGTTTCATTATATGTCAGGACCTGAGGCGAGGATTATGCATGTTTAAAGCCTACTTACAACCAGAGGTGCAGGTTCTAAAATAGGTTTAAAATAGAACTTTTTGAAGGTGGACTCCGAAGACCAATCGGCTGCATTCATGATGTCTTTGAGTCTACCACCTACCTGTATGGCTTTAGAAGCCATAGGTAGTCTGGTGGAATGAGCTCTAAATCTACGTATGTCAATAACTGCCTCTGCCATGATCCATCTAACCCATCTAGCAATAGTAGGAGATGAAACTGCTTTAAATGTTTTTTGTAAGGCAATAAGAAGTTGATTCTCACCTGCAGGTCTGACATCCAACGTAATGTTGTCACAGTGACCTTTCCTCGGGATCTGCACGCTGCTGAACAAAAGGCCCACCTCCCGGTGTCACTAACTTAGAAAGCTATCAGAGCACAGAGTTATGATGAAGCCAAGCGGGGGGAAGGGAATTAGGGTAGGGAACTGCAGGGAGAGAGATCTGAAAAGAAACGGTTAGAACAAATATGCATATACTCATTGTTAACAGTATAAACTCACCTATAGACTCTTGAATAAAGGCGTCTCCCTGAGATCAGATTGAGACCCTTTGTGAATTGGCCGTAGCCCCTACTTTGAATTTTGGAACAAGAACAAACTGCAACCTCTGAACCTAGAGATGGCAAGAGCTTTGGACTATGGTCATACTCTGAATATCAATCATGTAACAACTATGCATTTATAACATAAACGTTTGATCTCAGCCTAGAAATTCTCAAAGACTTAAATATGTATCTCACATATTATGCTTCCCAAAAAAACAATGAAACTATAGTTTGCTAATCTCCAAAACATTTTCACATTTACTACTAAGGCCTGAAAGTTTTACTCATTGAACTTGAAGCGCTTTGTTCGTTGGGCAGAAGCGCCTTGTTTGTTGTTCATGAAGCGCTTTGTTCATTATGCCATAGAGCGCTTTTACTTGCTTTGTCTGAAGCGCTACGCTTGTTATGCTAAGGGGCGCTTTACTCATGTGGCCTGAAGCGTTTTGATCCTCGTGCCAAGACCGTTTTACTCATGTGGCATGAACCGCTTTGATTGTCGTGCCAAGGGTGCTTTACTCTTGTGACTTGAAGTGTTTTGCTCGTTGTGCTAAGGGGGCGCTTTAGTCATGTGGACTGAAGCGTTTTGATCCTCGTGCCAAGACCGCTTTACTCATGTGGCCTGAAACGCTTTGATTGTCGTGCCAAGGGCGCTTTACTCTTGTGACCTGAAGCGCTTTGCTCGTGGTGCTAAGGGGGCGCTTTACTCATGTGGCATGAAGCGCTTTTATCGTCGTGCCAGGAGCACTTTACTCTTTGGACTGAACGCGCTTTGCTCATTGTGCTAAGGGGCGCTTTACTTTTGGAAGTAACAACTCCTTTCAAGATTGGGCTCATCAAGACCTTACCGCTACGAGTATGACCTACGCATATCTGAATTCCCCATGGAAACAAGCATACTCCGATTTGCTGTCAATCTGCCATGCAGGAAATCTGCTCTTCTTCAGAGGAACCCCCACGAGGTCTGACTGTATCGAAGGCTTCAAAATAATGAGGAATGTGCTTGGGTGTGGCTGGGCTTTATAGGCCTGCCACACCCCAAGATGGCCGCTGTCTCTAGAAGCCTGGGAATTGTAGTCCATTCTTAGAATAGCACTGATAAGTGCATCTTGGCCACCAATGTCCTGACCCTGCAGCTACATGAGCTTTACCAAAGGGCAGGCAATGCTGATGACCACTTCTAGAATAGAGGGGGTGACAAGTGGTGCGCATGAAACGCCGTAAATACACGCATCGGATTTTTGGGCGGGACCTGGAGCGCGCACAGCCTTATTCCTGACAAATGTTTTCATAAGCCTTGATACAGCTTATGACACATCATTTTTGATGATCCAGAAAGGCCGGGTAAGAAACCATTCTGATAGTGGTTTTAGTTCTCCTAGAGATAGTGAAAGTAACACCTTCCGAGGTAAAGACTCTAGCAGAAAGATCCAAGGCTCTAACATCAGATACTCTTTTACAAGAAATGAGACAGAGTAGGATTGCTAACTTAGTCGAAATCTGTTTTCGAGATAAGAGATGATTATCATGTCAATGGGAAAGGAAATTTAAAATTACGTTCACATCCCATAAACCTGAATATCTTGGCTCAGGAGGTTTAGAAAGACGAATGCCCTTCATTAATTTACATACCCATGGATGTTCACCTACTGGTTTGTTGTTAATGGCTATATGCCCTGCAGAAATGGCTGACCTAAAGGTATTAATGGTACGATAAGCCAGACCAGAATGGGCAAGTTCTGCCAAGAAATTTAGAATATACGTAAGTTGTGCCCCCAGGGGATCAATATGTTTCGCCACACACCAACGATTCCATCTGTTCCAGGCCAATCTGTATGTTTTAGTGGTACTAACGGACCAGGCTTATTGGATGAAGGTTTTAGCTTCTTTGGAAAGGAGTCTGTTTTTCCAACATCCCCAGAAATCCTCCAAACCATGAGACAGACATGACCTTGGAGAACCAATGGGTGAGGAGACCCTTGGTGATCAAGAAGTATCGAAGGGAATGATGGAAAGCGGATCGGAAGGTCCCAAGACAGTTCCATGAGAGTCGGGAACCAAGCTTGAGACCTCCAAATCGGAGTCACTAGAACCAATGATGCCATTTGACGTCTTACCTGAGCCGCCACACTGTGAATCATTATGAGTGGGGGAAAGGCATACGGAAGGTCTTTTGACCAATCCTGAAGAAAAGCATCTGTTGCTATCGCTCCCGGATCCGGTCTCCAGCTGACATATCTCATCAGTTGGTGATTGAGACGGGATGCGAAAAGGTCCAGATTGCAAGGCCCCCACCTTTCCATAATTTTTGGATCTAATTTCCAATCATTGTTGTCCGTGAAGTTCCTGGAGTTCCAGTCTGCTATTGTGTTCTTGGAACCCAGAAGATACTCCTCCACTACCGAGATCTGTTTCTGAAGGCAATAATGCCAGAAATGTTTCACTAGTTCTAAGAGAGCTGTTGATCGAGTGCCTCCCAGGTGATTGATATACTGGACAGCTGATATGTTGTCCATCCTCAGAAGGATGGAACAATATACTTTGTCCTTTGTGAGGGATTTAATTGCAAAAGATCCCGCCGAGAGTTCTAGACAATTGACATGGAAAGAGAGTTCTTCCTCTGACTATCTGCCTCCCATGGAGATCTCCCCGCATCTGGCTCCCCGTCCTAGACGACTGGCGTCTGATTCTATAGTCATGTCCGGAGCCGTTCCGAAAATCGCTGTGCCATTCCAGGCTTCCATGTGGTCTATCCACCATTGTAGCTCTGTTTTGGCTGAGTTCTTTCCGAATCTTGAAAAGTTTTGATAATGGAAGGCTGAGAGACGCTGCGACAGAGTCTATGAGGAAACCTAGAAAGACTATTTCCTGGGATGGAATTACAAAACCCGAGATTCTGGAGGAAAGCAATAGTCATGCTCAGATTGGATTTGAGCTGAGTTTGGGATTGGTCCATCAGAAGAATATCGTCCAGGTAGACTATCATCCTTATGCCCCTGGTACGATGGAATTCCACTACTGGTCTCATAAGTTTGGTAAAACACCATTGGGCTGAGGATAGGCCAGAAGGGAGCGTTTGGAATTCGTATATCTGACCCTTTTAAGAGAATTGAAGAAATCTCTGGTGAGAGGAAAAAATGGGGACTGAAAGATAAGCATCTTTGAGGTCCAGTCTGATCATCCAATCGTTTGGAAGTAGAATGTCCCTCAACAGATGAATGCCTTCCATTTTGAAGTGTCGATAAACTGACCATTTGTTGAAATCTTTCAAGTTTATCACAGGACGAAAACCCTTGTCCTTCTTTTCCACTAGAAAAATGTTGCTTAAAAACCCATTCCGATGAAGGGATGCTCTGCAAATGGCTTTTTTTCTGTATGAGATCGCGTATCTCTAAATCTATGAGAATCGTCTCGTGCGATAGGAAAACTAAAGGTCTGGGTCAATAGTGTTGGATTGGAGTACCGTAGAATTCTATGTTAAAACCACGAATTGTTTGAAGGATCCAAGGATCCTTTGTTATTGTTTCCCAATTTTGAGCAAATTTCTGAAGCCTTTCCCCCAGTTCTAGAGGGAAAAAACGGTAATGCTTACTGGAAACTCCTCCTGGTGCATTAGCTCCTCCTCTGACGCAGTTGGCTTTGGCTTTGCCAGTACCTCGCGAGAGGTAGAATGTGCCTTGACGACCATCGTTCCAGCTGTTGTTCCGCTTTGGGTATCCTCTATAGGGGCCTTGATGGTAAAGGCGGCCAGAGGAGCGACCCCTTCCTCTTCCGGCCCCAGCAAAAACCTTATTAGGGAAAATCTTCTTGATAGAGTTTTGGGCCTTGTCAAGAGCCGAAAAGGTTGTTACAAATTTGCCTAATTCCTTGACAAATGGCTCCCCAAAGAGGTTTCCTTGAGCAATTGCCCCTCATTCAGAAGTGGCTAACTCGCCAAGTTTGGGATCAGTTTTACTAAGCAAGGATCTCCTTCGTTCTGCCGCAAGAGCACAGTTGGCATTTTCTAAGAGACAAATAGCCCTTTGAGCCCAACCCGCAATAACCTCCACAGAGAGTGGGGTACAGCAATGCTTGGCCTGCTCCGCCAATTGAATAATCTGGGTAAGAGGGCCAACTACATCCAGGAGTTTGTCTTGGCAATTTCTCCAAGATCTGTCTATACCTTTAATGTATTTACTAAAAAAGGTACATAACTTTTGGGTCGATATTGGGTGTGACCGCTACCTTGCCCGGTAAAGAGGACCTAGGACATTCTGCCCTAAGTTTAGCTCTAACCTCTCTCTCTAGGGGTTGATGTATTTTATCTGCCACATAATCGGCTACCTTAGGCTCAGGAACCCATTCAGAAGACCTGGGATGATATATTTCTGAAGGGTTAAACATATCTGAATCTTCTTCAGGAGAATCTGAGGAAACAGAGTTAGGACGCCAAGGTCTACTCAGTTCCTGTTCCTCATCTGAGGATAAATATTCATCTGAATCAGCCTCCCCTCCAAGGGGGACCCCAAATGAAGGATTTGGATTTTTTGGACGAAGTCGCTTATTTCTCCGGAATTATCTTCCTCCTGGTAGGGTAAATGCCTAAGCATGCGCGCACTCTTAAGGAAGGTTTCGGTAAGTCTATCAAAACCCTCCAGGTGCCCCGCGTCATGCCTTGGGGATTTTCTACCCCTAGATCTAACTCCACTAGGGCTCGGTTTGGGTTGAGTAGTGTCAGAAAAAAAAAAACGGGATACTGTTTGTGAGGTTATCAACCTGTTCCCTAAGAGGTGCAAGCGCATTGGAAATAGCAGAAGAAAGGGCTTGACTCACTTCTGGGGGAAGACATTGGGAAGGCCATTCTTGCTGTGCTTCCTGGAAGGAAGCGCGTTTGTGACCAATAGATGGGTCTATTATAAGGGTGAGAGCACCAAATTCAATAAAATTATGGTAGAAAACTATAAAATTATGTTTTCCCTTTTTGTTTTTTTAGGATAGGAAAAATATATACACCCAGTGTATATAAGGGCAGCCCCCTCTCTGGTGCTCTAATTAATATGGAAATATAATAAATATTACAAAAAGTAAATCAACTGGCCACAAGATGGGCAATTTGTTCAAAAACTGATCACCAGCAGTGTCCAAGCGAGGGTTGGTTCAGGAGAAGCTAACACGTGACAGAAATTCAAGGAGATTCCTGTCAGCGTTGCCCTGAAACACGCGTCGTTATCAGCTGAGGCTCTCCGTAAGAGCCTCCTCAGAACACAGCTGACGCGTCTGACAGTTCGACGGGGAGAACGCACGCGCCTCTGTCGAACTGCGAAGAATATAGAAAAAAGTGGGTGCTCAGGCCAAAAGCCTACCGCACTGCATCAAAAGCGAAAAGTACATATAAATATATAAATATCTACAGTTAAGGAAAATCGTATTGGGAATGTACTTAACTGATGAGCAGTGAAGAAAGAGGAATAGGAAGGGACGTCATACATATTTATACTCTGTGCTGTACTGTGATTGGACTATCATAGACTATACACTACAGACTCATGGGACTTGTAGTTTTTGCATATATTTTTTACTTTATTATGTTTTTTCTTTGAATCTGCTGTTTGATTAAAGTGAAGAAAGTTATGCATAATCCTCGCCTCCGGTCCTGACATAGAATCGTGCACGTGCCCTTTTTGAGAGGTACCTCTCCCCTATTATCTTATCTGTACTGTTTGTTCTTGCTTACGTCAATGCTGAACTTGTGACCGTAGTTTTTTGTGGTTTTTACAGTATACATGCCACTGCTTGCGATCTAGAACTTTGAACTTCAGTCATGGCCTCTATGTTGAGACTGCCTGTTGTTCCCAGCTGAAAATCGATTAAACCTATATTACTTTGTCAAATTGATCTGTCTTATTTTATTAACAGATTTCCTTCTAACATTGCATGTGCGGAAACAGATTACCATGCTATCAGTGTCTGTTCCTCAAGAGTGCACCAGTACCTGATGCATCCCTGTGTATATGCCTAGGAGACCACCTCACTCTATAAGCCACAGATCCATCCGACTATGACTATGGTAAAACACAATACATTCACCCTCTTAGCATCTGTAGCTTCAGCAGGCTCAGCCTACCTCTAGTGAGTCACTTGTGTACAACACATGCTTCCCTCTTCTAGATCATAACCTTTTCTTGTGCTTAGACTAAACAGAAAGGCTGTCCAGAACTATGCAAGTTCCAAAAGTAAAACTCGTGTTATTAAATACATAACTCACTTGCCATATACCTTTATACTGCAGCTAGCATGCCCTTCGCTAACATATCTAACACCACCAGCAAACGCCTTAGTACTTTCGCGGGAACCTGCAATCCTATAGCCGGTCACAACCCCAAACATGAGACTTGTTCCACAGTAACTCACACAGTCCCTTTCTCGCCGTCAGTGAGGCATTCAAACTGGCACTCCAGTAATTTTCGGTGTCATTTTTAACACAGAATCAGGCAGGTTACCCAGCAACCGAAAGCCAGTCTCTGCCTGAACGTTTTCAAATACGCATTGTTTGCGCACTCCTCAACAATGATAATTCTCTGCTGTCCAGGCGTCCGCAACAACTCAGCTTTCACACTAATGTGCTTACAGCTAAAGTCCTAATTATGCGTCTGACAACCTAGCGTTTCCTCATGGAATTCTGCTCACCAAATTCAAAGTGGGTCCGTTTTTCCACACCTGTGTGTTTTTTAGGGCGTAGGAGAATGAGACTCTGTTATACTATGTAGAAATTCTACGTTATAAAATGACAAAAAAATGGAAATGAGAATTGGAAAAGCCTCATTCCCCGTTTTTTTATCTGGCAAGGGCGAGCATGCAATGTCCCCCACCTACATAAATAACCTTCCCCTGCCCTCTCCTGCTACCTCGAATCACCTTCACCCTCCACCTGAATCAGCGGTCCCTGCATACATTTACAGCGTGCTGGGACTAAGTGGTAAATGTATGATTTGAAGTTCACTGAACTCGGAATTCCGTGTGCTATTACTGTACGGAAAAATAATTTCCTCATAGTAATTCTCTATTCCATTGGTATTTACCTTGCAATTAGCACGGTAATGGGTCGGATTTAGCACACTGTGGCAGTAAATTCACATGCAAAATCCGCCACATTACCATGCAGCTTGTATTGCGAAGTTAAGAGTCATTCAACATCTTCACCTGACAGTCCCGCGGTGTTTCATTCATACACCAGACAAGAATCAAACAAATAGCATATGGAAGCATTTCCAAGTTTCGGAAAACACATTTTCAGATTAGCCTAATACACTCTCTGTATTATCTGGGTTTTTGCAGTTGGGGTCCGCACAAGTTTTCCCCAAACACACCAAACGGGGTCATTGCAAATGGAGAAACGATACATCAGTGTTCATATTGATTCAAAGATCTGAGTTAAGTAATAAAACATCCACCTAGAATAGAGATAGAAACGAGAATGGACTTTACACAGCCTTCAATGGGTCTCTGGTCAAGCCTAAAGAAAGGTACTTTACTTCCCCTTATGTTTATCTGACATGCTCTTCTGGCTGCACTAAATACAGTGTAGGGCGTGCAGTCTGGGAGCTTAACCTATATCACCACTCTGTTCACTCCTTCAATACAAACATGGGGCTTCTAGGTGTGGTGGCTCTGTTGCTCGAAGCTATTCTTGACACTAAGGCCCATATTTATACTTTTTTAGCGCCTCATTTGCCCCGCCTTTTGACGCAAAAACGGTTCAAACTCGCAAAATACAATTGTATTTTGCAAGTTTGCCCCGCTTTTGCGTCACAAAATGATGCAAATGCGGCGCTAAAAAAAGTATAAAGATGGGCCCAAGCCTCCCTCAGGTCACCTGGGCAGCACAACAGTGCAACTGTCCCGTCTTCCTACATCTGAGGCTCGATGCATCTTCTGCCTGTTAACAGTGATTCAGCTTTGTCGTTTGGAACACACATTGAGTGTGTAGGGTATCGCGAATCCCAGTGAGAGAGCGTAGTTTATATAACCTATATTCGAGCGAAATATCTATATTAATGTGTGACGATACTGCATAGAAAACTATAAAAATAGTGATTTTGCTTAAACATGTGCTGGAATTGTGACCACGATGAATGGCCACCAATGTAGACGCAATTAATAATGATGAATAAAATGTTTATGTTATGGTCAATTAAGCTTATATTAACGTTCGTATTGATGAAACTGTATTGAAATTCTTCATAGGCCCTAACTTAGCGTGAGCTGCAGTTTAGCTGCTCAGCTCTCATATTAAATGCATTTTTCCTGTTTTCCAGTGTGCTGACTCACAAGGGGCCATGACCCTGTAAATGTTCTTTTCTTCAAACTCGGAAGACGAATGTATCTACATTAAAACCGTTCCCAGGCGCATCTTAGGTGTTCTGAAAAAGAATGTTATAAAATATTGAAACAAGTGTAGATTAATGTTATGTACAAGGTCACTTAGACCGGTGAACAATGAAAACTGCTGACCTAAAGGACGTGCCAAGAGATGCCAAAGTATGAAGTAAAGCCGGATGTGCCACCTCTGAAGACGTCAATTATGAAAACCAATCAACAATCTCTAAAATAACGTGGGGTGACAATTGGGATTACTGAATGTTAAACTTGATAGGTTAAAGATAGTGGGGTATAGTAAATGTCCAATAGAATTTTGGGGGAATGTACTACGAAAAAGGGATAAAAACCCATTTCACAGGGAGGTCGGGACCATTAGGTAGGGAATGCCATTGATTTTATCCAGAAACTCTGTCACTCTGTTTGGTGACTTGAGACTTCATTAAAACCATCCTTGTCCTTAGACTGCCCATTTACACTTTTCCTCCTTATGAGGGAAGTGCCCTTTTGCCCTTTAGTTAAGTCCTGACTGATGGCGATTTGACTGATGTCCTGAAGACGAAGACTGAACCTGTGCGCTGACCAAATCTTTGGAGGGTAATTATGACAACGTAATTGTAATTTGTCTGTTTTCCTTTCTAGGTACCAACTGCTTGTTTTGATAGAGACCATAGCTAGATGTTTTCCAAATTGATGTTCTAAATTGTTTTGCATGAAGCCCAACATGCGAATGCTAATCAGTGGTTAGGACAGGTGTTCACTAAAATTGACGCAAATAGACAAGTGACTGAGACTATGCTTTGTTGAACTGACGCAATATTAAATACTCTGCTATACATCGATCTATGTTTACGCCGTGCTATGTTCTAATGTTTGTGATTCTTGCCCTAATGAAATCTTATCAAAGTTGCCATATTGTGACTATGTTGCTATGTTTATTGGTTTTGAGATTAACGCACTTAGGCCCGTATTTATACTCCGTTTGCGCAGAATTAGCGTCGTTTTTTTCTACGCAAATTCGGCGCAAAACTAACGCCATATTTATACTTTGGCGTTAAACGCGTCTAGCGCCAAAGTATGAAGAAAGAGCGTAATTTTTTAGCGTGAACGCCTTCCTTGCGTTAATGAGATGCAAGGAAGGCGTTCCCGTCTAAAAAAATGACGGCGACGCAAATGCGTCGTATTTATACTCCCGGGCAAAAATCACGCCCGGGAGGTGGCGGGTCAAAAAAACCTGCATTTGCGCCTGAATTTAACGCCTGGGTCAGGGTAGGCGTTAAGGGACCTGTGGGCTCAGAATGAGCCCACAGGTGCCCTCCCCTGCCCCCAGGGACCCCCCCTGCCACCCCTGCCCACCCCAGGAGGACACCCAAGGATGGAGGGACCCATCCCAGTGAAGTACAGGTAAGTTCAGGTAAGTATAATTTTTTTTAATTTTTTGATTTTTTTTGTGGCATAGGGGGGCCTTATTTGTGCCCCCCTACATGCCACTATGCCCAATGACCATGCCCAGGGGACACAAGTCCCCTGGGCATGGCCATTGGGCAAGGGGGCATGACTCCTGTCTTTACTAAGACAGGAGTCATGAAATGGCGTCTGGGCGTCGAAAAAATGGAGCGAATCGGGTTAAGACGATTTTTTAGCGTCAACCTGACTTGCGCCATTTTAAGACGCCCTAACGTCATTTTTTCCCAACGCCGGCGCTGCCTGGTCTACGTGTTTTTTTTCCACGCACACCAGGCAGCGCCGGTCTGATTGCGCCGTCTAACGCCATTCCATAAATACGGCGCCCGCATGGCGCTTCAGAATGGCGTTAGACGGCGCAAAATTTTTTGACGCTAAACTGCGTTAGCGCAGTTTAGCGTCAAAAAGTATAAATATGGGCCTAAATCTTAGATTGTAATTAATAGGGAATAAAATTCATAAAATTCTACTAAACTGGTGTGGTTATTCATGACTGAAAGGTCATGGTAGCGTCTTGAATTGATTAATGACTTTGACTAAGGTGAAATGTATTGTTGTGATAAATATTGATGACATTATCGATGTATTGATTGACATATTGATTAGTTATCTCGTCCTATGGTGTCTCTCAACTGGGTCAAAAGATTAATTGGCCTAAAACGAGTCCTAATGTGTAATAAATTAACATAGAGCGACGCGTTAACAGTTCTGGTAGCAGAGCGACGGTTTGGCCCTTTGGGGCCCTAGGACGGAGAATCACTGTTTTAATTGTTTTTCTGTGATAATGCAAAGTGGAGGTATGATGTGTTTCTAATTTCACCATGACTTTCCCGGGATCTCGGAGCCTGCCTAAGTGAGTTGGGAATGTTCTCGGCATCATAATGTGTGTGGTATAGGGTTTTTGCACTTGCTCAGCTTATGCCTTTTTGCAGGTGATCGGTGAAGTTTGTGAGTATTTAGGCCAGGTAAATGTTGTTTTAGTAGGAGTGGGCGTACTCCGCAGTATGAGAGTAGGGAAGTCGGTGTACTTCATATGAGTGTGGCGCTTTGTGCTCAAAATTATCCACGTGGTTGGTTGTTATGTACGGAGCCATCGTGGTCTAAGACTCCGGAGTATATTGGCAAGTGTAGAAGACACTTGGGTTTATGTTGTAGTCCGTGCGGTTTAATAGGTCAATCGGGCGTTGTTGACAAGTCGAGTTTGAGTCAAAATGTATGTGTGAAACTTTCGATGGAGATTTGGCAAGTTCTAAAGTGCACTAGAACGAACCATTGACAAGTCGAGAGTAGGATTTGCGGGTCGAATTCTGCTTGCGTATGCGGGAATTGAGAAGGAGAGAGTAGCGGCCGGGGCTTCAAGTGAAATCTCTGTAAAATTCTGAAGCAAATGTGTTACCCTTCCTGTAGTATACCGCGGATTTGTGTCATTATTAAAGGTGCTCGCAGTAATTTTCATTAGTTTGTGTGAATCCAGTGAGGGGCGGACGAGCCGCAAGACTTTGTCAGCTGCAGTGCGTGAGTGTGACATCAGTGGTGCCGCGCTGAGATAGGTCAGTTGCCGAGAGGGGTCGCGCACGGATTGGCTGCCATCCGTGAAGAGGCAATAGGTTGAGAAAGGTAGGTGAAGAGTGTCCTGGGAACTAAGTCACTTTCTGATCAAATACAAATAAAGAGAAAATGTAGAAATGAATTTTGATAAAGCATTCAAGAGCGCTCTGAAAGGAGATGCTTACATTATGGCCACTGATGGAGAGCCTACACCGCCTGACGGTACTCCAGCTTGCATATTTATGGAGGAGAAAGGTGTTGCGCCTTGTTTATGGATGAAACAGTGACGTAAATTAACAGAGAAAGAGGGATGTTTAGCGTTCCCAGAACATGGGACTTTCAATCCAAAGGTGCTAGAAAATTTAAGGTGGATGTTAAGTACACAAAAACCACCTCCGAGGCCAGCTCAGTATGAGGCTTTAGCGATTTGGGACTTAATGGCTCTTAAGCATAGACAAGAAAGATTCCAGAGAAGACTAAAAAGGGCAGAAAAGTCTTATGCGGAAGCTAGGTGGGATAATGAGAACAAAAGTGGAGACGGGGAATTGTTGACGGGCTGAAACTGTTCCCAGCAATAACACAGGGAGAGGAGACACAGGGAAAGAAAGCTACCTGTAAAACAGATAAGGATTCTAGTAAGCCTAAAGAAAATAAGAGACCTTGGGAAGAGGAAGATGATTCAGATGATGAAGAATTCATGGACCGATTATTACATGATCGCCCGCCACCTTATGCAGTGAGTGACAGTGTTCCAAGCACTAGCGTGGGTCCTGGGAACCAGACGCAGGAGAAGGGAGTTACTGATACAGTACAGACTAGAGATACGGCCTCGATACAGAATGGTGTCAGTGTACCCACTGCGCCAGACATGCAGATACAGTTGCAACCTCCACCGCAGATACAGAGAATCTATCCAGACGTTCCAGTACTTGAGACTACTACAAATCTAATTGTGCCGCCAGACCCGATATATACAAAATCGAGGTTAGTGCAGATTGAGTCAACTCCGAAATTACTGTCTCAGCCACAACCGCAACTGATACCAGGGTACAATCCAGTAGCTGGTCCTCCGTTAGTACCTGTCCCAGGTACTTTGGAACAGACCTATGGGGTTACTGCTCCACGAAGTTTGGGACCGGGTCAGACACCTGCTGCAATATCGTTACCAATTACTGTCGGTCCACCCGTGCCATTATATGCACAGGGTAAAACTGGCGTATGTGATCAGGGAGTAATGACCCAAGATCCAATAAGAGGAGGGTCCATAGGAACTCCTCAGATAATGGCCTCAGGAGAACAAGCCGTTGGAAAACCGAGGTCCTTAATAGACCTTATCCCAGTGGAAGCACCCTTGGAAGCAATGCATCAGACAGGGCTAGGGGTTTTGACCCCTCCGACAATAAGTACGAATGCTTCACAGTCACCAATGATGCATGCAGGAAACATTTCGCTGCAAGGTTTTACAGTACAACAACTAAACGAATGGTTGGAAAAAACCTATGCTTCACAAAAGACTACAGTGACTACCATAGAACCGGAAAAGACAGGGCAGGATGATTACCTGAATTTTGTGAGACTGGGAGTGGAAGCTGCTGAACTAGTGGACGGAACTATGGGAGTGAACAGATTAGAATCATACACAGAAGCAGAAATGAGGTATCTGTGTCCTAAGATTACTAAGGAAGTGGGCAAGGTACACCAGAGATTAGCGAACCTGGCATATAGGTACAAAATTGATATTGAGAACACTAAACATTTGAAAAGAAGTTACAGATTAGACTTTGATTCAAAAGACTTCGAACATATGAGGTCTGCCGGAATGAAAGCGCATCTGAAGGAAATATTGCAAAGTGCGCAAATCTGGGGAGCATTAGAAAAGTGGGAAGGCAGATGGGCTAAGAAAAGAGACAAAGAGAAAGATGACAGCCCGGGAGCTAGTAAAACTAAAGCTTCACCCGATACAGATTCAGTAAAAATACTACCTATGAGAGAGACAGCTGGTGGTGTTTTAGTTCATGTGCCGTGGTCCAGAGGAGACATCCTATTGTTTACCAATGATTACCCTAGGTTGAGAGAGAAGCCGATCGAGTGGTACCAACAAACAGATAGGTTTGTGAAACTTGCAAAGTGTCTCTGGGAAGACTTGAATACTTTGTTTGAGATTATTGTTCCGCCGAGTGTAAGAGAGGGGTAGACTGGCCGACAAAGGAGCCAGCAAGGGATAAGGTGACCGGAGCCCCCTCTGAAGAAGTGATGAAGTATTACCATAAGGTGATTGAGTTTTTGAAGCAGAAGGTGTCGCCAAAGGTGACTGATTGGCAGAAAATTGACCGGACCTCACAGGAGGTTAAGGAATCAATACATGCTTACTATGAGAGGTTGTTGAAGGCATTTAAACATTACAGTGGTACTGAAACTATCGAGCCGAAAGATATGAACCATCTCGTGTTCAGATTTGTTGAAGGGTTGAGACCGGAGGTCAGCCAGATGATTAAGAATCATTTGATCTGTTGGCAAGCGAAGCCAATTGATGAGGTATTACAGTATGCAAACTACTGTAGCGATGAGATTGAACTAAAGCAGAAAAAGTTTAAAGAAAAGGTGATGGTGATGCAGATAAGAGCTGCACAGGCAGGAATACATGGAAATGGAGTTCAACAGATGATACAGCAGCAACCGCAAATGAATGGTGTGTTTCAGCCGCAACCAAGAGGTCGAGGTCGAGGAATTGTGAATCGCGGTCCAGACTTGAATACTGTTGTGGTTCAAAATGCTGTGCAAGGGATGAAAAACATGTCACCATGTCACGCGTGCGGGGGCGTGGGGCACTGGAAACGGGAGTGCCCAAATGTGATACAGGACGGTGTCGTTCAACTAAGCACTAATGTTGGTACATTACAAAATGTACGAGGTCCAAAATTGAGAAATCAGAATTTGAATTTTCAAAATAACTTGGTACAGATGCAAGGGGTACAGCCCATGCAGCAGATGCAAATGCTGCGTGTTCAGCCAGTACAAATGCAGTCAGTACAACAGCAGGTTCCCATGGTACCTAGACAGCAAATGCAATTACCAATGGCTCCGATGGGACAGCAACAGGCGATGCTTCCTCAACAGGTCACGGGTCAGATAATGAGTCAAAATAACACAGTACAGCAATTCCCATTGCGAGGTGAAGACAGAATGAATGAGGAGTGGTCGTAATACAGTTCAGACAGTGAAGAGTGCAGGCTTGCAGTATCCTTAGAAGTAAACCAGAGGGGTCCCTATGTGGAAGGGAAGGTTATGGGTTACAAGGTTTCATTCATAGTCGATACCGGAGCTACACGCTCTACAGTTAGAAGTGCAGAAGTTCCGAAGCTACCACTTTCGGGGCGTACCATAAGAGTGGTCGGAGTGGCGAATCAGTATCTGACAAACCCGATTACAGATCCAGTGCAAGTTGAGATCTGCAACTTCCAGGGACTACATAGGTTTGTAGTCTGTGATTCAAGTCCGGTATCCTTACTGGGAAGAGACTTGTTATGCAAAACAAAATGCTCGATTACATGTACCAATGATAGAATTGAAGTGCAAACAAACAGTGATGATGAAGGAGACGAAGGTCAGTTCTCAGAATTAGAGACAGGATTTACAAATGAAGATTACCCTTTGATTACATTGTTCCCGGTGCTTACAGTGATTGACCTACCTGCCGAATTACAAGGAACAGTGACAGAGAAAGTGTGGGATCTGACAGGAAAGGATGTGGGATTGATAAAAGGTGCAGAACCAGTTAAAGTACAAGTGAAGCCGAATGCAGTGTTTCCCCAGGTGCCGCAATATCATATGGCACAAGACGTTCTCATTGAAGTGTCACAAATAATCGCAGACTTTGTGAAACAGGGAGTTCTAAAAGAGGTGTTGAGTAGCCCGTGCAATTCACCGATAATAGGTCTGAAAAAGCCTTGTGGGAAAGTTCGAATTGTGCAAGATTTGAGAAAAATAAACGAGATTGTGGTAAAATGTTGCCCCATAGTGCCTAACCCAGCAGTGATCATGTTTCAGGTTCCGTGTGATGCTGAATGGTTCACTGTTATAGACTTGTCACAAGCTTTCTTCTCGATACCTCTTCACGAGGACAGCCAATTTTTGTTCAGTTTCAAATTCCTGGACAAGGTGTACAGTTGGTGCAGAATTCTCCAAGGGTTTTCTGAGTCACCTTCCATCTTTAATCAGATACTGAAAAAGGATTTGGAATCCTTAGTACTGCCTTTTAAATTGCCGTGGTGAAATGCAATGCTCACGTTAAGTCACAAGACTTTGTGTCCATGGGATACGGCTATGCAGATCAAGTCGCAAGATTTTGCGCATTGAACTGTATATCGTTCAAGGACCAGTGGGAATTGTTACCGCAAACTGAAAATGACACATGCTTGAAACTTGCATTAAGGGTAGTTGATACGCTAGATGAACTTAAGACACTACAAGGCCGTGCTAGCAAAGAGGAAAAACGCTCCTGGCAAAGAATGCAATGTGTACAGAGGGCTGATGACTTGTGGGCATCAGAGGAGGGGAAATTAGTTTTACCAAATAGTCTTCTGTCCCAATTCGTAAGGTTGTATCACGGACAGGCTCATCTTGGGAGAGATGCAATGATCAGGTCATTTAAAATCGATTGGTTTAACCCGAAGTTCAGACATGCCGCAGAAGTTACCTGTCACAGGTGCATCATCTGTCAACAGATGAATGCCGGAAAAGGGGCTGTGGTGACTTTGAGCCACATTGGGAAAGCTGGTGGTCCATTTAGCAAAATGCAAATGGATTTCATTGAGATGCCTGTTTGTGGAGAATTGAAGTACGTGTTGGTGATTGTGTGTGTTTTTAGTCACTGGATTGAAGCCTACCCTACACGTAGAAATGACAGTCTCACAGTTGCAAAGCTGCAACTCAGGGAGCTAATACCCAGGTTCGGGTTTCCGGTCTCTATAGAATCGGATAGGGGCAGACACTTCGACAATGAGGTGATTAAACTTCTGTGTGCAGCACTAGACATCGAACAAAAGTTGCACTGTAGCTACCACCCTGAAGCTTCAGGACTAGTAGAGCAAATGAATGGTACCTTGAAATCAAGAATGGCAAAGATGTGCGCAACTACCAATATGAAGTGGCCAGATGCATTACCCTTAGTGCTGATGTCCATGAGAAACACTCCCGATAAGAAGACAGGACTTTCACCTCATGAGATCCTCATGGGTATAGCTATGAGGTTACCTGCAGTACCTGCAAATGCTCTAGTGAATATCACGGATGATATGGTGTTGGACTACTGCAAAGGTTTGGCTGATGTGATTCGCTCTTTTTCTCACCAGGTGGAAGCTAACACATTGCCACCGATCAGAGAGCCGGGTCACACCCTACAAGCTGGTGACTGGGTGGTGGTCAAGAAGCACGTGAGAAAGTCGTGTTTGGAGCCACGCTGGAAGGGGCCGTATCAAGTGATCTTGACAACAACCACTGCTGTGAAATGTGCAGGCGTTCCAAATTGGATACATGCCAGTCACACAAAAAAGGTAACGTGTCCAACTGACGAGGAACTCGAAGTTTCCGGCACTACAGTTCCAGAAAGAGAAGTCTCAGGGCTAGAAAACAGCCAAGAGGGAACTGACACTGCAAGAGAGCCCACTGAGAACAGCCTTGTCCCTCAAACAGTGAATGAGTTCGAGAGAGGTGACGGAGTGCCTATCTCAGTAGAGGCAGCAGGAGAACTAAATCAAGGAGAGGTTCTCCCAGAAGTAGACGAATACGGTTTAGAACTTGAACCCGTTACATATCAAGAGGAAGAAGAAGAGGGAGAAATAATAGAAAGAGATCAAAGTACTCCAGCATCCCCTGAGCCAGTTGCAGGTCCATCAAGCGAAAACACCATATTACAAGAGGAGGGTGCTGTTCAGAGTCCTGAAAAGGCAAATCGGAAGAAGACGCATAAGGGTGATAATTGGCCAGAGAAACCAGTTCTAAGGATAAGAAGCATACCCGATGAAACAATAACAGAAGAAATCGATACATCCCGAGTGGAAGATTTAAGTGAAGGAGAACTGCAGGGTGAACGTAGACTGAAAAGAAAAAGGGCCGCAAATAGAAGGTATACAGCTCCTGAATGGGCGTATGCTACAACGTCTGAATGGCAACAGGAATTCCTAGCATTCTGTTTTGATCGAGAAGTACCCGGCCAATACCACGGCACCTGAACTAATTCAAGGATAAAACTTTTGTTAAAATCGAAAACTGAAAAACTGAAGAAAGAGACTTATAAATTACCAGATGAGACGCTGATAACCTGATTTGACTTTGAGAAACCTCATTATGACAAGCTGCTAACCTGATTTGACAAAGGGATCCTGGAGTGAATGAAAACGCTGTAAATACACGCAAAGGAGAGTGAAAGAAGGAAAGTTTTATCATCTTCGAGTCGATTGTTATTCTGCTATTTGATTCTATATAGACATGGCTTATGATAGAGGTAGTAACAAGAAGAGTAAGGTGTGTGGTTGGTTAAGTCTTATAATATAGCCTTAGAACCCGCCGTAGCGGGCTCTACCGGCTATTAAAGGCCCGCTCCCCGCGTTAAATGCCCGAGCCGAAGGCGAGGGCATTTAACAAGGGAGAGGGACTTTAATAGCCGGTAGAGCCCGCTACGGCGGGTTCTAAGGCTATTAGAACATTCTGCCACTCAGGGCAGAATGTTCTATTAAAAAAAAAAATGTTCAGGGAGCCCGAGGGGATTAAAATCCCCTTGGGCTCCGTGAGGCTTTGTTCACAGCTGCTGCTGTGAACAAAGCGAACATTGGAATGTTGGCGCTGCGGGCTTTTACCGGCCAGTAAAACCCCGCAGCACTCCATTGTTTTCAATGGAGCCCCCAGCATTCCAATGTTCTAATAGGTATCGTATGCGCAGTAATAATTGTGGGAGTGATTGTGGGAATGCCGTGGTTAGATAAGAAAACTATTAACGCCACTTCAAAACCTGATACTACCACACTAACACCGTGGGAGAGGTTCGAGCAGGATGCAAGACACTTGCATGAGGGGACTAATTCAAAAGGGGAACTTTCTACTAATGTCTTCTATCGCCTACTGAATGAGTATGTCGAGACCATGGATGCGAAAGACTGTTATGTGTGTACTAAGATTCCTTCATCTGTGCAAGAAAGGGTTACCTATCATAGCCTTCCTTTAACCTACGGGATTAGCTGTAGCTTGTTACTAACCAGATTCTATAATCAAGAGCATGTGCAATACTTTTATTCAAATTTGGATGTTGTGTTTTCCTTTGTGCCTGTGATTGAATTCTTGAACAAGTTAGCTAAAGAGCATGATATAAAAATAGTTAGAGGTTTCTTTGAAACAACGCTTACATTTGGGACTGCCTATGCACATCACAACAATCTAACCTGCTTATTATCTCCTGTAGAGAAAAGCTTTTTAGATCATACTGATGATAGACGCACAGCATTAAAAGAAAGATTAGAAAAAGGGTTAGAAAAACACACATATGCAAATGATTATGCTTACACGGCAATCAAAATGCAAGGCAAATTAGTTATAGATGCATTACATGTAGGTAGGCTTTGTATATATAGGCCAAAATCTGAACAGGACAATTTGTTTCTGGGAACGAGTGAATGTGGACATGTGTTTTTGTTTCAGAGTAAATGGACATTTATGTTGAATGGACAGGATCCAGCGATCCCTGGGATCTATTACATCTGGGGGCTTAATGCTTATTACCGTCTCCCTAAGGGATGGTATGGGACGTGTTACTCCCTAAGGGATGGTATGGGACGTGTTACTTGGGGATAGTTTTCCCAAAAATTTACCAGATTGATGACTTGAAGCAAATACCTAAAACTTCTAAATTACAACATGCCAGACAGAAACGAGAATCAGTGGCGGCTGTCATTGGTGATATATTTGGAGCCATAATCCCTTTGGTAGGGGTTATCCTGAAGTCCATGAAAATTCAAAAGTTGTCTACTATTGTGGATAACATGCTGACGAACTTTACAGGGGCTATACTCTTGATGGATACTGAACTTGCTGCAGAAAGAGCTATGACTCTTCAGAATCAGCTTGCTTTAGACATTCTTTTAGCAAAGAGTGGAGTGGTCTGCAAGATGCTCAATGAGCGTCATTGCTGTTCTTTCATTCCAGATAATAGTAAGAAGATTAGAGGTATGCTTACTAACCTAACTAGAGATAGTGTAGATTTGAAGGATTTGAAGGAACTGGGAGTATGGGAGAAATTTGGAAAAGGAGTTGCTAGAGTGGGAAGTTGGTTTACCAATGTTTGGAATGGGCTTCTTGCAAAAATACTAGGGGGTCTATTAATTGTTCTGGCCTGTCTATTAGGATTGTCGGGAGCATGCAATATTAATGAGAAAATTAGGAGAAATTGGACAAAAAGAACCAGGAGAAATGAAGAAAGTGAAAGAGAGAAAATGTTCAATGAAATTTGGGAAAGCTCACACAAGGGACAAGATGTTGAAATGCGCATTATGCGTAAAGTGAAAAATTAAAGTGAAAGGTCAAAGAGAGATGTTTGTATGATGACGAGCGTCATCAGAGGAGGGGCTGAGAGAGCGTAGTTTATATAACCTATATTAGAGCGAAATATCTATATTAATGTTTGACAATACTTCATAGAAAACTATAATAATAGCGATTTTGCTTAAACATGTGCTGAAATTGTGACCACGATGAATGGCCACCAATGTAGACGCAATTAATAATGATGAATAAAATGTTTATGTTATGGTCAATTAAGCTTATATTAACGTTCGTATTGATGAAACTGTATTGAAGTTCTTCATAGGCCCTAACTTAGCGTGAGCTGTAGTTTAGCTGCTCGGCTCTCATATTAAATGCATTTTTCCTGTTTTCCAGTGTGCTGACTCACAAGGGGCCATGACCCTGTAAATGTTCTTTTCTTCAAACTCGGAAGACGAATGTATCTACATTAAAACCGTTCCCAGGCGCATCTTCGGTGTTCTGAAAAAGAATGTTATAAAATATTGAAACAAGTGTAGATTAATGTTATGTACAAGGTCACTTAGACCGGTGAACAATGAAAACTGCTGACCTAAAGGACGTGCCAAGAGATGCCAAAGTATGAAGTAAAGCCCGATGTGCCACCTCTGAAGACGTCAGTTATGAAAACCAATCAACAATCTCTAAAATAACGTGGGGTGACAATTGGGATTACAGAATGTTAAACTTGATAGGTTAAAGATAGTGGGGTATAGTAAATGTCCAATAGAATTTTGGGGGAATGTACTACGAAAAAGGGATAAAAACCCATGTCACAGGGAGGTTGGGACCATTAGGTAGGGAATGCCATTGATTTTATCCAGAAACTCTGTCACTCTGTTTGGTGACTTGAGACTTCATTAAAACCATCCTTGTCCTTAGACTGCCCATTTACACTTTTCCTCCTTATGAGGGAAGTGCCCTTTTGCCCTTTAGTTAAGTCCTGACTGATGGCGATTTGACTGATGTCCTGAAGACGAAGACTGAACCTGTGCGCTGACCAAATCTTTGGAGGGTAATTATGACAACGTAATTGTAATTTGTCTGTTTGCTTTTCCTTTCTAGGTACCAACTGCTTGTTTTGATAGAGACCATAACTAGATGTTTTCCAAATTGATGTTCTAAATTGTTTTGCATGAAGCCCAACATGCGAATGCTAATCAGTGGTTAGGACAGGTGTTCACTAAAATTGATGCAAATAGACAAGTGACTGAGACTATGCTTTGTTGAACTGACGCAATATTAAATACTCTGCTATACATCGATCTATGTTTACGCCGTGCTATGTTCTAATGTTTGTGATTCTTGCCCTAATGAAATCTTATCAAAGTTGCCATATTGTGACTATGTTGCTATGTTTCTTGGTTTTAAGATTAACGCACTTAATCTTAGATTGTAATTAATAGGGAATACAATTCATAAAATTCTACTAAACTGGTGTGGTTATTCATGACTGAAAGGTCATGGTAGTGTCTTGAATTGATTAATGAATTTGACTAAGGTGAAATGTATTGTTGTGATAAATATTGATGACATTATCGATGTATTGATTTACATATTGATTAGTTATCTCGTCCTACGGTGTCTCTCAACTGGGTCAAAAGATTCATTGGCCTAAAACGAGTATTAATGTGTAATAAATTAACATGGAAGGACGCGTTAACACCAGCATGCCCCTTACCCACACCATGTGTCGCCACTCCTCCACTAAGCTCAGAGAACCCCAGGATATGTTCAGCATGGTCGACGATACTTCTTTTCCCTGTTGCTGGCTACTGCAATACACACTGCTAAATCATTTCGGGGAAAACATCTCTAGTGAAGTGCCTTTCTCATCTCCTCCACCATGCTCTTATAACAGTTAGTCGTCTGGGATGTGATTCCTGACTCACCCTCACTTTGTTGCAGTAGTCAAACTATACTCTTTGGTATATAGTCCAAGATGAACTGAGCATGACAGCTTTTGTTTTATTAATGTCCCATCTGGCTTTTACATACATGCCAAAGACCTGATTCAGGCGTGAGACTTCCTATTATTTAAGCCCAAAACGGCTTTATTTTAGCAGCCTCCTACCTGAAATTGTATCTACTTCAATGGAAGTCTTATGGGGAAAATAAAGTTGGAAAATATGGTTACAATATATTAAATAGTCTCAGTATCTCCCACACGTTGAATCCGGGCCAGTCTTTGGTCAAATGTTAAATCGGGTAACATACTGGCAGGAGAAAGTTGTCCTGTTCCCCTCTTACCAGGAAAATGCCTCTGATGATGCTCAAATGATTTAAAATGCCCTAAAATGTCATTGTCAGTCTCTGTAGATGCCGTCTTTCCATTGGTCAGTGTTTTGGTGCCTTTGCTCTGCTTTGGCATTCACTGGCTTGTGCATTCTCAGCTGCTGTAGGCAGGTGGAGTGAGGTAGCAAACCCTTCCTAGTTTTATTAAAACAAGCATCCTGGGACCAGTTTTGGGGTATCACCCCTCATCAGCCAGGTTAGCTTGATTCCTGTGGCATGGGGAGCATGAGAACCATGTCTGGGCATACACATCCCACTTAGGGCAACAATTACAAAAAGAACAAGTGATGGGCGGAATGTTGAACAATGTCAGACATTCACCCCCAGCACAGAGCTCTGGGCCTAAATCCATAATGTTTTTTGCTATCTATGGCATTTCATGGTAGCAGCTTTTTGTGTTGCTAAAGTCATCTTAAGTGCTCAGGGTATGCCCAGACATGGGTCCCTGGCTCACTGTGCCACTGGATTCAAGCTAGCCTGGCTGATCTCAGGTGATACCCTGTAACCAGTCCCAGAATGCTTGTTTTTTGGCCCAGGGAGGACCTGGTGTGGCACTTCAGGCCAGACTGTTCCAATGGGGAACAGGGTGAAGGCTGATTTGCATATGGATGGATCCAAACTAGGGTGTCATGGTGAGCAAAAATACAACCGATTAATCCCAGAACTGTGACTGGGGGTGAGTGTTTGAAAGGTTTCAGCACTCCATCCATTATCCTTTTGTGTTGCTAAAGTCGCCATAAATGGGCAGGATATGCCCAGACTTGGGTCCCTGGTTCACTGTGGACCTGGATTCAAGCAAGCCTGGCTGATGACTGGTGATACCCCAAAACTGGTCCCAGGATGCTTGTTCCCAGTCCAGGGAGGATCTGACTTGGCAGTTTGGGCAGGACTGTTCTCATGGGGAATAGGGTCAAGACTGATTTGCATATGGTTGGGTCCAAACTGGGATGGCATGGTGAGCAACAGAACTATGGATTAAACCCAGATCTGAGCCGGGGGTGAGTGTTTGAAAAGTTTCAGCACTCCGTCCATCATCCTTTTGTGTTGCTAAAGTCGCCCTGAGTGGCCAGTGTATGCCCAGAGGTGGGTCCTGGCTCACTGTGCCAGTGGATTCAAGTTAGCTTGGTTGATGATGGTTGATACGCTGAAACCGGTCTCAGTATGCTTGTTTCCAGTCCAGGGAGGACCTGGTGTGTTCCCATGGGGAGCAGGGTCAAGACTGATTTGCATATGGTTGGGTCCAAACTGGGGGTGGCATGACGAGCGAAAGAACAATGGATTAAACCCAGATCTGTGACTGGGTGTGTGTTTGGGAAGTTTCAGTACTCCATCCATCATCGTTCTGTGTAGTTTATTTCAATGGCTTCACTCAAAACCTCTGGAAAAGAAAGTATGTTGCACACAATGAATACGATTGCTTGAAAAACACTCCTTTAGAAAATGTGTGAACAATGATTGGTAGGTCTTAAAGTTCATGCATGTGCCCTCTGAAGATTGCTCTAAGTCTATGGTGGCTCATGCCTTCCCCTCAGGTCTAAACTCACCATGGGCCACAGCACACCTAGCGTCTCGTCAGCCCAGTAGTACACATGATATGTTTTATAACACACAGACCCACCATTCTTGTGCGATGTCTGGCCAAGTTATGGACATCTCAGCACTAGCCTGTTATGTAATTGTGGTTTGCCCACTATTGCAATATAAACCCCAACTTAAATGGCACTCCTGTGTGTGTGTGTGTGTGTGTGTACGGCGGTTGCTAATTTACACAGTACCCAACACGCATCCTAGTCTGTGCGCCAGTGGAATTCAGGTGCATTTTTTGCATCCAAAAGATCCAAGTGCTTCCATCCTGGTTACAGACAAAGAAAACCCTTCAACATGCATGTTCCAATAAAAACCACATGCAAACTGACTGGGTGCCATACTGCAGTAGGTCTATTTATACGCATCCCTCATGAACCGGGCTAAAAGGAAGAAAAGACACCCACGCTATTTTTTGTCTATACAGGGAGTGCAGAATTATTAGGCAAGTTGTATTTTTGAGGATTCATTTTATTATTGAACAACAACCATGTTCTCAATGAACCCAAAAAACTCATTAATATCAAAGCTGAATATTTTTGGAAGTAGTTTTTAGTTTGTTTTTAGTTTTAGCTATGTTAGGGGGATATCTGTGTGTGCAGGTGACTATTACTGTGCATAATTATTAGGCAACTGAACAAAAAACAAATATATACCCATTTCAATTATTTATTATTACCAGTGAAACCAATATAACATCTCTACATTCACAAATATACATGTCTGACATTCAAAAACAAAACAAAAACAAATCAGTGACCAATATAGCCACCTTTCTTTGCAAGGACACTCAAAAGCCTGCCATCCATGGATTCTGTCAGTGTTTTGATCTGTTCACCATCAACATTGCGTGCAGCAGCAACCACAGCCTCCCAGACACTGTTCAGAGAGGTGTACTGTTTTCCCTCCTTGTAAATCTCACATTTGATGATGGACCACAGGTTCTCAATGGGGTTCAGATCAGGTGAACAAGGAGGCCATGTCATTAGATTTCCTTTTTTATACCCTTTCTTGCCAGCCACGCTGTGGAGTACTTGGACGCGTGTGATGGAGCATTGTCCTGCATGAAAATCATGTTTTTCTTGAAGGATGCAGACTTCTTCCTGTACCACTGCTTGAAGAAGGTGTCTACCAGGAACTGGCAGTAGGACTGGGAGTTGAGCTTGACTCCATCCTCAACCCGAAAAGGCCCCACAAGCTCATCTTTGATGATACCAGCCCAAACCAGTACTCCACCTCCACCTTGCTGGCGTCTGAGTCGGACTGGAGCTCTCTGCCCTTTACCAATCCAGCCACGGGCCCATCCATCTGGCCCATCAAGACTCACTCTCATTTCATCAGTCCATAAAACCTTAGAAAATCAGTCTTGAGATATTTATTGGCCCAGTCTTGATGTTTCAGCTTGTGTGTCTTGTTCAGTGGTGGTCGTCTTTCAGCCTTTCTTACCTTGGCCATGTCTCTGAGTATTGCACACCTTGTGCTTTTGGGCGCTCCAGTGATGTTGCAGCTCTGAAATATGGCCAAACTGGTGGCAAGTGGCATCGTGGCAGCTGCACGCTTGACTTTTCTCAGTTCATGGGCAGTTATTTTGCGCCTTGGTTTTTCCACACGCTTCTTGCGACCCTGTTGACTATTTTGAATGAAACGCTTGATTGTTCGATGATCACGCTTCAGAAGCTTTGCAATTTTAAGAGTGCTGCATCCCTCTGCAAGATATCTCACTATTTTTGACTTTTCTGAGCCTGTCAAGTCCTTCTTTTGACCCATTTTGCCAAAGGAAAGGAAGTTGCCTAATAATTATGCACACCTGATATAGGGTGGTGATGTCATTAGACCACACCCCTTCTCATTACAGAGATGCACATCACCTAATATGCTTAATTGGTAGTAGGCTTTCGAGCCTATACAGCTTGGAGTAAGACAACATGCATAAAGAGGATGATGTGGTCAAAATACTCATTTGCCTAATAATTCTGCACTCCCTGTAAGGTAGCACACTGAGGCCCATATTTATACTTATTTAGCGCCACATTTGCGTCATTTGTTGATGCAAAAGCGGCGTAAACTTTCAAAATACAATGGTATTTTGTAAGTTTGTGCTGCTTTTGCGTCAAAAAGCAGCGCAATTGCGGCGCTAAAAAAGTATAAATATGGGCCTGAGTTTAATACTTACCACTGAGGTGTGCAGTTATCTGCTAGGCACAAGTTCAAATCTTAGAAAAACCTATCTGGCCTCGAGTCCTTCCAAAGTCCGTAAATTGAGTTACATTACATTGAATAATATCAACACCCAAATTTACAAACTTAAGAAATGTCAGAATTGTGATGTGCTATATAAAGAACAAGCACATTACTGGCTCACCTGCATTACTGAGTTAGCATCTCACCCTCCACTCCATAAGGTGCAGGGACACCAGCCCTCTCTGAGTGCCAGGATAGCTGCCACAAGTGTCTCACACCCACTTTGTATAGTAGATATCGTAAGAATGCGGTAATGACTAATCCTGTGGGCAAATGTAGGGCTTGTCCCTGCTAAATCCCTGGCGGGTACTCAAGAATATCAGACTCTGGCTGTGCTTCCAGGTTAGGAAGTACAAGGGAGTGGCTGTGGTGGTAAATGTCCATGGGAAGGAACCTGCTCAAGATCTTAAGTTCTCACTGGTGCCCTGTAACTTCCACATAGGGACAGGAGCTCTTAGTACTGTCTTAGAATGCATTGCCCACTTACTGCTCCCCCCATTGTGAGCCATGTTCTGACAATCCTTCTCAGTCTCCTGCACCTCGGTATTCCTCTGAAGATGGCTGCCCGACATAGAGAGGCTTAGAGGACGTGAGGCATGGTGCTGGCTACCGAGTCCTTGGCTTCCCTCTGATGTGATACCTCCTCTCAGGCTGGCGGTCCTGGCATGACTGTCCTTTCAAGTGTGAATACATTTCCCTGACTCCCATGCAGGGCATGGTGGGTAAACGCCCTACAGAGCTACCCATGTGCAGGTCCAACTGGTGCCATTCCTCTCGTTACAGAGACCAGCTCAGAGCTACCTAAAATGGACCAAAAGTCCCAAGCATACATTCCTATCCACACCCAGTTAGACAATCACACACCAGCTCTACCCCTAGCCATCAGAAACCCCAGTATTTCATCAGCTCTTGCATCTTCCTTCTTCCCTGCAGGAGGTACATCATTAGCTCAGCTTTCTCAGAGTAGCGTCCTCTGGTGGTGCATTATTTGAAATGCTTAGACTTCACAAAGAATAAAATCTGCAACCCTTTTAACACAGCGCGATGAATGTACCCTATACCATTGGCTGGATTTGGAAAAGAGGCAGACGAAACCGTGTTTGCGAAGAAATGAGGGCAAGAGTGTCTATTAGATGATTTCTTTAAATTCTTTAAACACCAGGACATGCAGAACATGGCTGAAGAGATGGTGTGCTCCTCCCCCCCCCCCAAAAAAAAAAAAAATATATATATACATATATATATATATATATATATATATATATATATATATATATATAGATATATATACTGTCACAAAGCCCAGTTATGCTGAAAGAGAAGTTGCCTTCGTGTTCTTTTGTAGAGCATAATTTCAACAATCATTCAGAAAGAACTCGTTTTGTTGGGGAGGGAGTGAGGATGGGTATTACATGCTTCTGGCATCTTAATAACGGTCTCTAAGCCATCCCACGTTATTCATTCAGGGACGACAGCTAGTTATTCATGGCCTTGGTCGTGTAATTCCCATTTGTCGAATTATTTGTCTTCACTGAATAATCTGGCGAGTGATGATTGACAAGTTAATGCTGCGGAAGAGTAAGCAGCGAGGTCGAGCTTGTGTTGCAGGGACACATTTATTGATACTGGACTGGCGGTAAGCCCGCCGATTGTCAATGACTTCAATCTGTCGTGCTGACATTGCAGCTAAGCAACTCCTCTCTCGGTGCCCCTGCATGCTGATGAGGCCAGTCCTCCCGAAGGCCAAGTGCGTTCACCTTTTGAAGGTGGGTGGCGCGTGCCGCGCGCAAACGCGACCTATGGAAGCCGTGCCACATCAACTCGGTAAAGATTGCGAATACACGGAACTACCTTCCAGTCTAAATTAGAAAGACAGTATCACAAACAGACCCGAAGAATGCCCATTACAGAAACAAGGATTTATTATTAGTGTATTAGCTAAATCCGAGCTAAAGACTAAGGCCCATATTTATACTTTTTGACGCTAAACTGCGCTAACGCAGTTTAGCGTCAAAAAATTTAGCGCCGGCTAACGCCATTCTGAAGCGCCATGCGGGCGTCGTATTTATGGAATGGCGTTAGCCGGCGCTAGCAGACCGGCGCTGCCTGGTGTGCGTGGAAAAAAAACACGTAGACCAGGCAGCGCCGGCGTTGGGGAAAATGGCGTTAGGGCGTCTTAAAATGGGGCAAGTCAGGTTGAGGCAAAAAAATCGCCTCAACCCGATTTGCGCCATTTTTAACGACGCCCAGACGCCATTTAAATGACTCCTGTCTTAGTAAAGACAGGAGTCATGCCCCCTTGCCCAATGGCCATGCCCAGGGGACTTCTGTCCCCTGGGCATGGTCATTGGGCATAGTGGCATGTAGGGGGGCACAAATAAGGCCCCCCTATGCCACCAAAAAACAAAATTTTTTTTTTATACTTACCTGAACTTACCTGAATGTCCCTGGGATGGGTCCCTCCATCCTTGGGGGTCCTCCTGGGGTGGGCAAGGGTGGCAGGGGGGGTCCCTGGGGGCAGGGGAGGGCACCTGTGGGCTCATTTTGAGCCCACAGGCCCCTTAACGCCTGCCCTGAGCAGGCGTTAAAAAGTGGCGCAAATGCGGGGTTTTTTGCCCCGCCCACTCCCGGGCGTGATTTTTGCCCGGGAGTATAAATACGACGCATTTGCGTCGCCGTCATTTTTTTAGACGGGAACGCCTTCCTTGCATCTCATTAACGCAAGGAAGGCGTTCACGCAAAAAAATGACGCTATTTGCCCATACTTTGGCGCTAGACGCGTCTAACGCCAAAGTATAAATATGGCGTTAGTTTTGCGCCGAATTTGCGTCGAAAAAAACGACGCAAATTCGGCGCAAACGAAGTATAAATATGCCCCTAAGGGTCAGATTTAGTAAGGTTTTGCGTCACCCTTGCGCCGACTTCACGGGTGATGCAAGTGAAATTCATCAAGTGACACAAGGCCACCTCGTGTGTCCCTGGAAGCCTCGATAAATCTGAAGTAACGCACGGCAGCGCAAATCGCAGCCTTGCGTTACTCTGCCCCAGGGAGGCGTTACATGAGTGGTAGGTGTTCCCACACATTCACCCATGTATTTTGGCACATCCCAAGATTTACCATAAGTGGTAGACCTGGGAATGCATTAAAATCCTGCACCACACTTAACTATGTTTACTTCTCCTCGTTTTTCCTCCTTCTACGTCTGCTGCATTCTTCAGTACACATAGATAGAGGAAAATGCCTCTCAGGATTTTTTTGTGCAGGAATGTGTCCCTTCCTGCACAAAAACAATCCTGCTTATAACGCTGGAACCCTTAAACCTTGCACCAGAATAAGGAAAGGACAGGAATGCTACAAATGATGTTACTTATTTTTTTGGAAAATCTGTTTATTAACGTTTTCAGCATATTATAACATTCATTTGTACATCAAACGCAGGACATTTATTATGTGCAATTATTAGTGGACTAGATGAGCACAACTGTCCAAAACAGACAGCGGAACAACAGGCTGCGTGGACATAATACAGATGGTTCCACCACTCACCATAAAACTCGTATATAACAGGGTTAATTAATGCATGAGCGCTATCGGAGAAGACCATACACTGGAATCATGAGTCACACAGATAATTGAGGATGTTACAGGCACCACAGTGGCACCTTAAACCATTCCGGAAGGTCATTGTGTACGTACAGCAGTGTGCATTCAGGCACAGATCTTCAGATAAGTCACAACTTAACGATAAGAACATGAACAAACTTTGGAGGACTGTCTCTACGAGCAGCAGGCCCGGGCCGGAGCATAGTCTCTGGGGCACCGAGACCCCCTGTTTTGCCCGTGCGCATCAGCCGAGGGCAGATACGTGCACACACCACAGTCCACTGCCTCCCTCATAAGTCACACTCTCAACTCAAGGGCCAAGGTCAGGACCGCTGCACAGTCTACAGCACCCAACCCATTGCACTCCCGCACCAGGAGTAGATACATGCACTCTGTGGCCGTCAGACCGCCACCTCCACATCTGAGGTCTGCCCCAAACCTCGCAAGCATGCCAGCATCACCTCCCAACTGACCAATAGTGGGTACTTACGCAGCCCCAGCGCATCTTCCCTCGCCAACGTCACTCCCTCCGCACCAACCCACACCTCAAACGAGGACTTGCAGGCCCTCTCAACTGGTGGGTCAGACGACTTCCACCGGCGGGTTATCAATCTCTTGGCCGTTATCAGACCTAGGTCCAGAAATCGTGCTGCAGCTCTATTCTGCGCGTCCCTTGGAAAAAGGCCCAGTATACAGGACTCCCAAGTGAACGGTACCGGTCGCGACACGCACTCCGATAAGCAACCCACCACCTCCCCCCAGAAGCAACTCAACGATGGACAGGACCAGAGCATATGGATCATGTCCGCGTCATTGCGGGAGCAACGGGGACACGCTGCAGCACAGCGAGCAAAGTATCTGTTTATGCGGGATGGAGTGAGGTATGCCCTGTGTATGATGTAGAATTGAATCAAGCGGAATCTGGAGCTACGCAGTATGTTAACATGGCCGGAAAGAGCTGACTTCCACTGCACGTCCGTGAACAGAGTAGTCGTATCCCCATCCTAGGCCTCGCGCTGCGAATCACATTCAAGGGCTGTGTGTAGGCGTAACGCCTCTATGAACCATCGATTTAGGTGCCGTCCCTGTCCCATCACCTGTATATACTGTATCAATAAATGTGTGGGAGGAGCAACAGACAAGTCACCCCATTTAGATGCCAGTGACCTCAGCAATGAATTATACAGCAGAAACTGCCCTGCAGGCAGACCTGACTCCTGTACCAGCACAGAAAACGGTGTCAGCTTACCATCGACATACAGGTCACCCAGCGTATACAGCTCCGCTGCATGCCACGCTCGCAGCTCAGACCCGGACGTAACTATAGAGCCACGGGAAGTGCCCAACAAAGACAGCGCCGGCGCAAACGGGATCGCCCCCCCCCAGCAAGTTGCAGGGACCTACGATAACAGCTGAAGGCCACCCTGAGGAACAACTGGTCTGGTAATGCCACTTGTGTTATTGGGTGAAACAAATGCAAGACTTGCATGAGGGTCCAAGGGCCCTCCAGGGTTGCCGTATCGGCGAGATTCAGGCCAGCCAACCACTTGGACACCCATTGGAGCTGGGACGCCAAATAGTAGTGCTCTAGGTTAGGGACCGACAGGCCACCCCTCTCCAACGGGAAATACAATTTCCTGAGCGCTACTCTACACCTTCCCCCATTCCAAATAAAGTCCCTCAATGTAGATTTCAGGTTCCTGAAGAAGCTAGGAGGTATATAATGCGGAATGTTAGTGAAGAAATATAAAAGGCGTGCCATAACTATCATTTTTAATAGCGCTATCCTACCTGCCACCGACAGCGGCAGCATCTGCCAAAAAGTCATCTGGGACTTGATTGAGGATTCCGCTCTCTTAAGGTTTCTGTCTATTAGATCGTCTTCATGGTGATAGATGAGGATGCCTAGATAACGGAATGCACGGGGCTGCCAAGGAACCCCACTCCCAAAGAAACAAAGCTCTGGATCAGAGAGCCCAGGGTCAAAGGGGAAAAGGCAGGACTTAGCCCAGTTAACCCTGAGGCCAGACAACAAGGCAAACTGCTGCAGTAAGGACCCAACCCCTGGAAGGATTTGCAAAATATCCTGGAAGTTTAATAAGAGGTCATCGGCGTATAGCGATATCGTGTGCACACCATCCCCAAGAGGGATGCCCCAGCTCATACCACTGTCACGCAAGGCCTCCGCCAGCGGTTCCAAAGCAAGGGAGAAGAGTAGTGGGGAGAGGGGGCAGCCCTGTCTCGTACCTCTGCACACATTGACTGGCTTTGATAAAATGCACCCCATCTTAACCCGAACCTGCGGCTTAGTGTATAGCAGTTTAACCATACGAACAAAAAGAGGACCCATGCCGAACCGCTGCAAGACCCTGAAAAGATAAGGCCATTCCAAGGAATCGAAGGCCTTCTCCAGCTCAAGGACAAGGCAACCCACCCGCGGCCAGACTCGCCTCGCGTAACACATAACTCGAAACAGCTGTCTGATGTTGTGAGACGTGTCCCTCACCGAAACAAACCCATTTTGGTCTGGGTGCACCAGGTCCGGCTTGATGGGTGGCAAACGCATCGCAAACATTTTGGCTAATATTTTGTAGTCCGTATTGAGCATGGCTAAAGGGTGGTACGAGCCCAACTCAACCGGATCCTTGTCAGGTTTGGAAAGAGACACTAGCATCGCTTCCCATTGCGGTGCCGACAAGTGTCCCCTCTGCACCGCCTCCTCAAAGACACGGAGAAGCTGAGGCGCAAGAAGTAGAGTAAACGCCTTATAAAAGTCGGTCGGCAGGCCATCCGGGCCCAACGTCCTACCTGGCACCAGCTCCCGAATACCATCCTGCACCTCAGTAAGATCAAGAGGTTCCTCCAGCACATTCCTCTGGTCAGCCGTCAGACATGGGAGCTCCACTCCGGAGAGGAAGTCATCACACAACCGCTCGGGGGCCACCACAGCTGAGATATACAACGTCTCATAGTGTTGCGTAAATGCTGAGTGTATTTCCCCATGTGTATGCAACAAACGGCCAGTCTCTGAGCGAACCTCCATAACCGGGCCATGGTCGCAGTCACCTCTGATCAGCCAGGCCAGAAGTCTACCCGACTTATCTGCTGAGGCGCCCGTTCTCGCCGAATGAGCGGCGTAGTTCAAGCAACGTAGCCATTCAAGCAGAGTTAAACGCTCGGCTCGAGCCCGAGACGACAACTCCATTGTTGTGGGATCCCGAGCAACCCCCCGCTCCGGGCGCAACGTTTCCCGCTCTATATGAGCAAGGTCCTGCTCAAACGAACGTCTCAAGTTCCACTGGGTCCCCATGCAATGGCCGCGGATGAAAACCTTAAAGGCATCCCACTCCAACAGGCCTGTAGAGGCGGTGCCCTCATTGTGCTCAAAGAACTCCGGGATGGCCGTTTCCTGTGATGTCTTAAAGGCAGCGTCTTCTAGAAGCTCAGGACTGAGCCTCCAGGTAGGGACAGCTGAAGGTGAGTCATCCCAACATAGGCCTACAATCTGCGGGTTATGATCCGAGAGCGTGCGCCCCAAATAGTCCACATCCACAATCGCGGAGGCCAGGTTTTGCGTGCAGAATATTCGATCAAGGCGTACATGCAGGCAGTGCGGGCAGAGTAATAGGAATAAACTCTATCGTCAGGATTACGCTGCCGCCATATATCAATCAAGTGCCAGTGATGGGCCCAATGGACCAACCTGCGTGCAGCCACCATAGTTGGCGATGTAGTCAGCGGGGGAAAGGAACAATCTAAATATATATCTAACACACTATTGAAGTCTCCACCCAGCAACCAGGGGTAATCGCTCCAACCCGATAAGTGATGGGACAGAGTGTGCAGAAAAGAAGTCTGATCTACATTTGGGGCGTAGATAGAATCCAGCACCAAGGCCCTGCCCGCAAGCCACCCGCGCACCAGGGCAAATCTCCACTGCGAGTCTATGATCTGATCTTCCGCAACAAAGGGGACACCCGGCTTAATCCAGATCAGGGCCCCCCTTGCATAGGAAGAGTGGCCTGTTGCATTTAATTGCCCTCTCCAGCGCTGCTGCAAACAAGGGAGTTCTGCCAGCGCTAAATGGGTCTCCTGCAAGAAGACGAGGTGGACCGAGTGCCGTTTAAGATACGAATATATGAAATACCTGTGCCTAGGCGTATGTATGCTGCGCACATTCCAGGTGAGTGCAGTGCACAAAGTCATGGCAGTTTTAGCTTAGTATGCGTGCATTCCACACGTCCCGGCCCTAAGCACAGCGGAGCGCGCAGCATGTCAATGACCTCACGTCCAGACCAATCTCTTGCGCAGTGCCTCCAACATAAACAAAGCAAAGCCAATACCATCAGAGCAGATGAAGAGCCGGTACCCGCCCAAACCCAACAACTTGAACTTTCAGCAACACAATCACACATATTAATCCTCCAGCAGTAGGAGAGTGGGGTAAGCCAGATCACACAGGGAATCAGGCAAGCTCTAAACCAACCAGCCCAGCTATACTGGATAACAGTAGGGGGAAAGGGAGGGCCAACGGCGGGCCGGGCTTTTGGGCCACGATCTGAGACAACCACAGCACCAGCGGAGTCCACACAGTTTATCAGTGCAACAGCTGGTTTCCTGGCATTCAGACCATCAGGCTGCCCGTACAGAGTTATATGCCATCTCCGTGAGCCAGGCCCACCATTTACATCAATCAGAGGGCCACAGTACCCCCCCGGCTGTCCAGATATGTCAAAGCAGGGCCTAGAAGAGGTTGTCCGCAGTGGCAGGAGTCACCGCCGGACAATCTGGCAGGAGTCACCGCCGGACAATCCGGGAAACCCAACTCCGAGAGCCGGCCCGGTGTGGCAGGACGGTCTCTGGGGGGCTGCACAATTTCAGTATCCGACTCGGACACCCTCGGGGAAGTGCCGATCGCCGCTGCCGATTGCAGCCCCTCGCGTCTCTCCTGTATTAACTGCTCCAGATCAGGGGCATGGGCCACGGCCTCAGCAGTACCAGCACCCCTCCTTCATCCGCACCGCCCCCGGCCGCGCTTGTTCTGCGAAGCATGCGGGCGCCTCACTGCCTCATGGCCCGAGACGCGGCCCTTTGACTCCAGCCAGTCCCATGCAGCCTCTGGCGTGGTTAAGAAGTGAGTTTTGTTGTCAGCTATGATGCGGAGCTTGGCTGGAAACAATAGAGAGTACTCCAGGCGCAACTCTCTAAGCCTGCGCTTCAAAGGCATATAGGAGGCCCTGTCTCGCTGCACTGCCAGAGTATAGTCCGGGGACAACATTATTTGTGCGTCATCTACTCGGGGCGGCGGAGTGGACCTCACCGATTTGAGAATGATGTCACGATCCACATAATGAAGCAAACGTATTATAAAGGGGGGGAGGGCCACTTCCCGGAGGCCAGGGCCACGTGGGGATTCAATGAGCCCGTTCCACCGAAAAAAGGGGGTCAAGGCATATTCCGGTACTACCCCGCCCAGCCAGTTCTCCGAGTAAGTCACTGCATTCCGGCCCTCTGCACCCTCCGGCAAGCCCACCACTCGTATGTTATTCCGCCAGGTGAGCCCCTCCGCGTCCTCCACGCAGCGCTCCAGCTCCGCCCCTCATGCCAGGGCATCCCCCATATTGGCCTCCACTCTCGCCTCCAACATACCTGTCTTGTCCGCCAGGTTGCGATGGTCAGCGTGCAGCAGAATAAGGTCACTGGCTAATTTGTCAATCTTGGCTTCCAATGAGGTGCGGGCACGCTCCAGCGAGTTGCCAATGCTTTCTACTGCGGCCAACACAGCGTCCAGCTTTTGACTGTCCTGCGCTGCTGCATCCTGCGCCCTCCCGGCGCCACTGCCAGAGCGAAGACGTCCCGCTTCTGCCATGGCCAAAGTCCACCCACACTCCAAATCAGCACCACTGCGCACTCCGGGCAACTCACCGCAAACCGCGCAGTCATCGCTCCCCAGCGTGGGCAACCAAATCCACGGGACCAGGTCAGGGGAGCAATAGTGTAAGTGCGACAGCTGCGCGTCAGTTCAGGTCCTCCGAGCCAGCACCTACACTCTCCTGATAAGATACCACGATGGCGCAATTTGCCCAGCACCACGAGGCTGGAAGGATCCTCTCTCAGCCGCCAGCTCTGCACCCAGCATCAAAGTCCGTCGCCTTCTCGCCTCGAGCTCTCACAGGGCAGATGCCTCACCAAACATTCAAAAGGCCGGGTCCGCTTGCCTGCGCCCCCAGTATGGCGCCGCGCAGCAGCACGTGCAGCCCGGCCTGTAATGCACCTGCAGCCAACCTCTGTCCACTGCTCACGGGATTCCGGCTGCCAGCTCCGGCCCACAGGTAGTCTGAAGAAGTGGTCCTGCCAGGAGCAGACTGCTCAATGCAAGCCACGTGGCCAGGAGGCCTGAAGCCCCCCTCCAATGTTGTGGCTCTCTGCCCGGGAGGCCGAGGCGCGGCAACACTCGTCTCCCAAGCTCGCAGGCTCCTCTTTGACTCTGTTCGGGTTGCCGGTCCTCCAGGCGCCTCCCACACTCAGGCCTCGATGGTCTGGCCTCGTGCACCCAGAGCGCACGCCACAACCAGGCCGCGGCCGCCAGTCACTGGCACATGGCAGGCCGCGGACCCACGTGGGCTCGGCCCCTCTCACCTCCCGCCACCTCCAAAGGTCGGTGCCCGGGAGTGCCGCGTTCCGGGGCGCCGCAGCAGCATCACGCCCTCACCAGCCGGGCACCGCCGGCCCTCGAGCCCCCATTGATGGCCGGATAAGCCAGGCGGTGCGCGGAGCTCTTCTAGCTCGCGTCCACCATCTTCAACGGCTTGGCCACACCCCTCCAAATGATGTTACTTATTATGGTGCATTCCTGCTGTTACCCTTCAAGCAGTGCAGCAAGGTGGCTTGCTGCTTTATGCTGTGTGAAAGTATGATAACTATGCCCCTAAGGCTTTTTATCAAATGTTTGAGCTAAATTGTGTTCTCCACACAATTAGCCCAAAATATTGTCTACAGGTATGGCACTGATAATGTGATTTTCGGAATGGTCGGAAAATATTATATTTTTTAAGGTGCATAAATGCGTGGTTAAGAATAGTAAATCTATATGAACCTATATATACTTATCATCACAACATTTTTCTGATAGAAAATTCTAGCCACAAATTCCTCACTTTAGAATATACCCCACACATGACAGTAGATCTGAAAACTTTATAGCAGTACATCTGCATGCTGGTAGGTGACGCCATCAACTTCACACTGATGCCATTCTGTTTTGGAAATGACTTGCAGAGCCTATATGAGCGCCACTCCTGTGCACTGATGTCAGTTCCATTCTTTCTGCACAATTAGATGCGATCCGAAGCTGCATCCCATCTCTTTGAGACCCTTACCTCTCACAAAAAATGGTTTACAGGGTGTATGGGATTTCACCTCCCAAAATGATAGGTTTTAGGCACTGCAAGGACTGTGGCAAACAAATGTCTGTGACAGATCCTCACCAAATTTGCCTGCGGTGCCAGGGGTCAAGACATTACTAAGGCCTGCAGTGACTGTGCTTTGATGAACCCAAATGCGGTTTCAGACCGCGAGGCAAAGCTCTACATCACTAAGCACTGGAAGACTCCGCGATGCAACTGGTCCAAGTCAAAAATTTGATCCTGATTACATTCCCAATTCAGAAGCTGTTGAAGTTGTTCCAAGGGTCGGTCTTCCTCTCAATCTAAATCTTGACGTAAGTTGAAGCAAAATACAAGAAATCTAAGTGGAACTTAGCCACTTCCTGCCACTCACATTCCCTTGAAAATGCACGTGGGCACCACCATACATCTCACTCCCAAAGTCATTGGACTTCAGAGCCGATCCTGCAACTTGTTCTGGCACAACCCAATTTTCCAGGGCCATTTGCCACTCCTAAGGAGATCAAAGAGATCTGCGCTGCCGTGCTCTGACTCTTCAGATCCTTCCCAACTCCCTATGGCGCACCTGAGGGCCCCACGGAGACAAGAGGTTATCCACTTGGTTTGTCGCCGGCAGGGTTATCTCGATGCTAGGTGAACATTTTGAGCCTATAACAGGGCTGCCTCTAGCTCCACTCTCTAGTCTAGCTCCGGCGCCACTATCTGGTGCTTCAACACTGATGCTGACTCTGTTGATGCCAGAAAACCAGGCTGTGTCCTCCCTGATGTTGAATTGTCGCTGGTTCGACCTCGATTGAAATTGTGCCCGGCCACCATTGAGGCTGCATTGCCCCCACTTGATCAACCTCAACATTGACAAAAACGCATTCCCTTTTTGGCACAGATTCAGATAACGATCATGATGGGGAAGATGAGATTGTCCAGCCTTGTCCTGAGGAGAATTGGTAGGACAACATGCAGGAGGCAAGTGGCCTTGATACAACCCCTGAGTCTGGTCTCCTCCCACACACTGACCCTGCCACTGAGGAAAGTGATTCCAATGCCATGTCTATGGACAGGGAAGATGAAGTCCTTGACTTCCAGGTCCCTTCTTTGGCAGTGAAGATTAATGTATTTACAGAGGTTCTTCATCTGTGGTAAACATCTACTGTGCCCCTTTTATCATTTAACAAGGACCTTACAGATACTTTGTTGGAGGATGGGCCAAACCTTACTCTGGCTTCCCGATCAACTGCCAAATTACACAATGCCACTGCCCGGGTGACCATGCATTTCTAGCTCAACGGCCCTTACCTGAAGGCTGGGTGGTGCAGGCATCTGCAAGCAAGACTAATCACAACATATTCATGTCAACAACCCTCTATGGGGAGCTGAAACGGGTGGAGATGTTTGGAAAAGGGGTTTCTACATGCACCAGCTCAACAGATAGACTTCCCCTACATGCAAAGTTATCTGACATTTTGTTAATTGTTTTATTCCTGGCCTTTCACGTCTTTGCTTTGGGCACAGTTAAAGGGTACCTTTCATCCCTTTTGACTTTTTTTTTTGCCAGACCACCCCTCTTTGTTTAAGTCCGCAGTTGTTATGCACTTTATGAAAGGTTTGAAACATTTGTTTTCTCCCTTTGTCTTGTCACAGTGTGACCTTAATTTGGTCCTTACATTTCTGATCTGCACTGCCCTTGAGCTACTTCAAAAGCTGCTCTTTGTGGTGTCTCACCCTCAAGACAGTGTTCCTGAGCTCCATAATATCAGCTCGATTTGTGAGTGTGTTTCAAGCTGTCTGTGTGAACCGACTGTACACCACCTATTCCCAGGCAAGCTGGTTTTGTTTGCAATGGGCATCTTTTGTCCCTAAAATTGTGATGCTGTTGCACAAGAGAACCATCTCCAAGTGGACTGTGCTCTTCATTAATATCTGCTAAACATTTGCCAAAAGCAGCCTCTGGAAGTACTGTGTGCACATTCTACCAGGGCCAACGCTGCTACCCCTGCATTGCACATATAGTCCCTGTCCTGGACATCTGCCAAGTGGCTAAATTGGTGTCCCTCCATACATTTGTCAATGACTATTGTCTAGTCTGGTTTGTCGAGAGGGGCACTTCCCCTGCTCATCCTGCATGACGTTCTGGTTTGAGTCCATCCACAGACCCACAGCCAAATAGGTACTGTTTTGGTATCTTTTTAAAAGGTGAGGAATCTGCAGCTAGAAGTGTCTGCCAAAAGAATAAGTTACTTACCTTTGGTAATGCACCTTCCGGTAGAGACTCTAGCTGCAGATTCCTCACCAACCCTCCCATCCTCCTGATTCTTTGGTTGGTCTCTATTTATTAGCAAGATCCTCAGTTTAAAAATCTACACACTGGTCACATCATTTTGCTTTTGGGGCTCTGCATCTGGGGACAAGGACAGTCTCAAAAGCAACTGACAGCAGTGTGCAAGAGTGATGCCTATATAGGCTCTGCTCTTCATTTTGGTACAACGGCTTCAGTGCGGAGCCACACGGTGCTGCCTACTTGCACGCAGAGGTAATGCTTAAAAGTTTTTTGAATCCAGTCTGGAGTCAGTGGTATATTCAAAAGGTGAGGAATCTGCATCTAGGTAGTCTCTGTGAGAAAGAGATTTACCGAAGGTAAATAACTTGTCCTTTTAGTTGATACTCTGGGTGTAATATATTTGTGCTTGATATTCGGACTTACAATGTCTGAGGTTCTACAATCAGAATATAAGCAAATTGTGTACCCACAGGATGCCATACCCCATGGCAGAGGTACTCAATGGGTGCAAAAGGAGACTGAATGATGATTGGAATAAGGTCTCAAGCAGAGTATACTACCCACAAAATTGCAGGCTCTCCCCTTATTCGGGAATTGGTGGCTGCTAGCATTAGTCAAGGGAATGCACATAATTGCAGCAAGTAATGGAAATTTGACACAATACACGAAGGTTTGCTGGTCTTGTTCCTCATTCAACAGAGCTTTGATTGGCCCGGTGCTTTGAAGGCCTCAGACTGACTGTCCCACATACTTTGGGAATAGAGGCCATGGAATAATGTTTGTGGAATACCAAAATGGAAGAACAAAAAATATTATTACTAGAGTTGTTGCAATTCACCCTCTACCACAGCTACTTCATGTGGAACAATGAATATTTCTTACAAAGGACAGGAACTTCCATGGCCAATTGCACAGCTCATGTTATGCAACGTTGTTTATGTGCAAGTTAGGCAAAAACAGAGTCTGTCCAATGGTGCGTGGCAAAGAGATCTCATCACCTACTGGCGTTAAATTGACAACATCTTCATTTTATGGAGAAGTTCAAAAGACCAATTAACAACAGCCATAGATGAGTTTAACACTATTAATGATCGCACTACCTTCCCCCATACAACCAGTGACAAAAGAATAACATTTCTAGATGTGAAAATCACTTTTGACAATAACATGCTAGGGACTGACGTCACATGAAGTCTACGGGCCGCAACAATCTCCTGCATTACAGCATTTTTCATCAGAATTCCCTGAGAACCCATTTACCCTATTCTCAATTGCTAAGGATCAAACACACCATTTCAAATCCGTCAAAGTATGAAGAAGGCAAGAGCAGCATGCTGAACAATTCCTCTCAAACAGGATATTCGAATACAGTCATTCAAAAAGCTGTTGAGGGAGCTGACACCATGGGCTGATTACAATTGCTGTCACAAAAAAATATAACATTTTTGCATACCATTTGGAGCAAACAGTGACAAGAGTGTGCACTTTGTGACGGAATTTTTTTAATGGATGTTTTATATTTGTAAATTCACACTGATCCTGCATTCGACGTACAATGTTTTTCGACAAAGTTTATTTTTGCTGTTCTTTAGAACAAATATCCCCTGATGAAGTGCATTGTCTGAAATGCATTGAGATGCGATATGTAATTTCCATGGAGTGGAACCAAAAAACATGCTAAGAATAAAAACATCCAAGTATACAATTTTCAGCTTCATTGTGTAATTTTCATTCAGTGAAGGAACATTGGAGCTACCTATCTGGTTACCAAATTTGAACACTGGATTAAGGTGAATATCAACTCCATTTCGGCCCAACAGTACTTCTCTGCGAGGACGCAGGTCCCAGGCTAGGAGAGAGCTAATGTATCCGATTTTAGTCTTCCCAGAGCCATGTTTGTGCACTGAGGTTTTATTAGTGTGCATGGATTTAGCTTATTTTGGTCAAGATTTACTATTTAATGCCCATTGACCGGCTCTGTATGTTGCACCAAAGTGCATTAAGAATGTTTTAAGTTAGCTTGTGGCTTGATATCAAATAATGTAATTGTTTTGCAATTCGTTCTTGAATTTCTAATATGAACTAGCTGTATTGCACCAAAGCACTAAAACTATTCACAAAACAAAAGTGTGTTCACCTCCCTTTCCTCGATTTTTCACGATTTGCTCATTGAAGGGCCAATTCACAAATGGTTTTTAATGAGAGGTTGTGTCTCATTCCTATTTCCGACGTGAATTACACCTGAATATGGAGGCCTGGGTCCAAATCACGAACAAGCTACACTGCCTCAGTGTGGAGCTGAGCCTATTGTTTCTGGTGCCTGTCTAAAGTGCATATTTCAACTCAGAATTTCTGGATGCCAGTACATGACTGCATAATCACTGCTAAGAAACCGACAGAAGTGATTGCATCTCTCTACTTCCTAGCTTTACTTCCTGCAGCTCATGCATTAACTCGGAGAGAAAAAAATACTTTTTGTGGCCCATAAATATTTATTTTGGTGTAGGTATGTCTTGCTCCTAAATGAAAATGATTGAGCTACATGTAATACTGGGAAAAGGCACAACTCTTAAATAATGCTTTGTAAATTAGATTTTGAAATTCAATTGTAATTCACTCTTAAGGCAGTTGGTTGTGGGTCACTATATTGTATGTGATATATCACATGATGATAATACAATAATCACTACACACACCTACGTGCTATATTGCAAAGTGTGTATATAACTGCTATTCATCACCCCACTTATACTGATGCCCCAAGGTTTGTAGAGGTAGAATTACGATTAATAATGATATACTTGCTTTGAGATGTTTTGCTAGACATTGTTGTGGATGCAATTCTTGTAGGTCAATGTTGTTGACCATGACATTGTGACATTTAACTACTTAAGACACACACAGTCATAGAAAGAGCTTGTGAATTGGTCCCTCACCTTTTGTCTTCCATACACTAGTACACCTGCTCACCTCTTCATCTTCTTTCCCAGCTCACAATCCGTGCCTGGGAGCTTTCATATCAGTGTTAATTTATCCTACTTACATGGCCAAAGATCTCTCATTCCCACTTTTCATCATGTTCCCATAATACTTTACCATTTTGCATCACTTGAATCCCTGCCCGCATTGTCCCCCATTTCCCCTCATGTTGGTCTACATTTCACCACCTGTTCCCCTTATCAGACTCCTGGGTTCAGGGATAATGGCTGCCCCCTCCTTGATGTACGAACACGAAATGGAGACATTTCGAAAAACAACTCCCAGGAGTGCGTTGCAAGTATTTTCAAGGCCATTTGTGGGGTTTCTTCTCTTTTTTAGGCTGGACAACGAATGATATGAACTTCATTTAAGGATTTGTAATTTAGACGGATTGTAAACTAACAAACACTTATGCGAATTGGAGAGCCCCATGTCACATCAGAGACTGTTACAACTTCAGTAAGGCAAAGAAGGAGCTGTGATAATCTTCGTAGTAAACAGTATCCCAGAAAGCTGAAAAGTCCCATGTATTATCTATTTTCAAAAACATACAGCTATACCCTAATTACTATGTGATCTCCACCCTTGTTTATACTACTGTTCGCATGAAAGTCTCTGCCTCTAGGCCTATATGTCCCTGTTGTTGGTTCTTTCTGGAAAGCATTGTCTTAACAGTATAGTCCATCATAGCTGTTGCCTGTACCAACAACGATTAGATAATAAATGTATGTTATAACACAACATAGGATAGCTGGAAAGCGGACTTTTACAGAAGACTTTTAATTGAAACATTTGGTCAAGGCAGATAGCCAATGCAGCAACGTGGTACCTGGTGTCAGGGGCCATGTTCACATTTGCACTGACCCACTTGGCAGTGTCACACGAACTGTGACTAGCTGGACCCTACTCACTGTATCCACTGCTGAATATCCAGGCATGATTTGTAGTCCATTTTTGTAGGTGGTTGTTTAATACTCGTTTAGTGGCTCTGACATTCTGAAAGCTGCTTTATTCAGTCAAATTTAATCAAGTACTGAGTTGGAAAGACCAACTATTTTGGACGCTTCCCTATGTTTACCCTTCTCTTGTCTGTGGTTTATCTGTCTCTATTTCTGCAGGCCCATTTGCATTAGGTCTACACAGGAATTCGACAATCTTGGTGTGGTTTACGCCAAAGAGGCCAACGTTATATAGGTCCCAAAATTTAATGGGTTTAGAATTTGCCATAGTATCCGAGTCCCTAATAAATAGACATTACTTCCTGTAAGGCTTGTAAAATATGCATGTGGAGCTCTTTATTTTCGCTTCTAAGCGTGCACCTTAACGCAACGACTGGAAACCTGTTCCTCAGGCAGCATTCACAATTCATTGGAAAAAGCCTGGACAAGTCTTCTGGGAAAGCTTTTTTTGTCAATTGCACATTTTCTATGCAGCAATAACAAAGTTCTTTGAAAGACACACTTGTGGCAAATTAATTCACACAAGTCTTCACATCAATCCATGCAAGACTCCTTGGGGGACAGGCTCAAAAACTCATTATTAGTTTGTACAGCTTAGGTTTGTTTGTGTATTTCAGTGGCAGATTGATCGCTGGCACCAATCAATAGTTTTCTTGATGGCAGTAAGCACTCAGAATGCAGGCAAACGCGTAACCACTCATCTGTAGGGCTAATGGTGAGCCATGACGAATCAAGAGCTTGTGTTAGCATTGTGAAAGGTATTGCCCACTTAAATATATCAATTCCAATTGTGAGAATGGACGGGCCTTGCGCCTTCTGATCAAACTTGAGGACTGAGGTAAATATCTCCCTAAAATGGTGTTGTACATATTGGCAAATTTCAACGTACAGCTGCATATTATGATATATTGAATATCACCAAATACATATTATTTCTTGAATTACTTTTCAATTTGCTGTTTAAAAAGAGCTCTTTTTTTTATAGAAAGGCAGTAGCACTGGTGCAGCCATGTAAACACAATTATGAAATTCTTTCCAAAGCGCTGTTCTTGTTCACATGTCCTGGTCTTCACAGCATTTCTACATTGTTAACTGGTCACTTCCTCCTGAATCTGTGTTTTGGTTTTACAGCTGTTGGACTCCAACCTCTTGTACACAGTATACAAGTTATACAACATGTTACATTTACAAGGCGGCCACTGGTAAGAACCACCCATTGCCTTTTCTGGCACTTTACAACACAGGACTTTACCAAGCAGGTGTTTTTTAATAGAGGAATTAAAGTGAAGTAAGGGGTGTAAGGTCTTTTACCAGTTTAGGGCAGGAACAGTGCAAGCACTGGTGGCACCCGGTGCAAAAATATTTGTTGGTGCCCCCAAATGACCACTTCACTACAAATTCCCTCACTGCCACCCTTTAACAGTGCCCTCAAGTCTCCATAAAGAATCTCTAGCGGATACATTTAATTCGTTTTATAGCCCCACTCATGCCAGTGTACGATGTCATGCACTTTACATCACACACACATTACACAGAGACAATGACCATATGCGTATAAATCAGTGTATAGGAAATATAACTTAAGACAGAGGAGTATATTGTGTAGGGGTCACATGCCATCCATCCTGGAAGACAGTATAGTTTAAGAATGCTTGGTCTAGAGAAGCACAAACTCAGAATGGTTGGGGATTCTCTAATAAGAAATGCTATCTACTCTAAACCTTTTTTTCAACATTAGGTTAATGAAGGTCTGTGAAAAAAAAAATGCTCTACTCTATACCTTGTAGTTTTCATGCAGTTCTTTGATGACAGTTAATTGCTCACTGTTTTATATTAGGATTTTAATTTATAAACTGCAAGTAACAAAAGGATCTCTCTGAAAAAAACAGTAACCCACTAACATTATATACACTCTGTCATCTCTTTGCAGCAGGCATATGAATCCTCTGCACTAGAGCTACCTTATGATGAGTCAAAACTTCCACTAGACATAACTCCGATCTCGCTCCAGAAAGAACATTAATCACCGGAGTAATCTTGAAATGTTTGTTTTTGCCTGATAACTGCTAGAGGAAAAGAACGCGGCAGTAAGTGCTTTTAAAATCACGTTATACTTGCAAACACCACACCTCCACCTGAAGCCAGCAACCGGTGCGGTCGCAACTGTCGCACCGCCCTAGAGCCGGCCATGGTTTAGGGATTGGAAAAGGTATGGGGTTGTAAAGATTGTTTGGGTTTAGGCATGAGTGAGGGAACAGGGTCGTAAGGGGTTTTTAGGGTTCAGGGATTGATAGTGTTTATTGATTGAGGGTTGCAATTTGTAAGACTGGCCTCTAGGTTGGTGCTCCTTTCGCCTTTTTAAATCAGCTATGGAGAAAGTCAAATGTTAAACTGACGAGTTTAGCAGTCTTCACCACAATCCAGAGAAGCGAAAAATAAATGTTGCATAATTTGTAATTAGCGTGATTTGAAATTTCTTCCAAACTGTGAATTCCCAAGTAACACAATTTTGCATTTCAATACAAACGTCTGATCTGAAATATATCACTAAAATCTGATTCCTTGTTGCTGTCACAGTATTTCATTAGTGATCTGACAGGTCTTACCAGCCATTGACAGTTACAGTTTTATTTCTGCAAATGTTATTCAGCGTTTTCATATCTACATATACAAAACCTGCTACAAACTCTGAAAGACACTTAAAAGCACATCGACGCACAATCATGATGGCATTCAGTGAAATTCACATACTATTTATCATTATCACAATGCATTTTTAAATCAGTAGAATTTATTTATCATCGGTTTAGAGTGCTATCTATTGTCAATGAACAGCAGAAGATATGTTATCATCTTGGGCTTCTCAGCGGTTGATTCTAAAGTGCATTAATCATTTACCTTTTGTGTTCACATTTTCTGTTACCATACTGCCCCCAACTTTGCTTTTCACAGCTAGTAGCTATTGTGTGCAGCAAGCAGAAGTGTGGAATGATGATCCATCCGAGGATCTTGTTTTCTTTGTTGTGCATCATACGTCCGAATGTAAAATCCGTCAGAGCATATTTATTCAGGTTTCATTAAACACAGGGCAGCAAGCATCGTTTCTGCACTGTGTTGCCTGAAACGGAGAGAGCAGGGATGCTACATAGCTACTAAGATATTGCACATTTCTGCTCTCTCCTTTTGCTGATGCACTGCATGCTACCTACCGCCAATGCAGGCACACTTCGGCCATGCCTCAATGGTGTCTGCGCTATGGGCAGAATTGTTGCATGTGCAGGAAGTACTAGCTTCCTGCACAAAGACAACCCAAAAAGGCATTTTCTTCTATGTATGCATGATGCAGAATTCATCACACATAGAAAGAGAAAATAAGGACGAGAAAAAAAAAATCTCCTTATTACGCCATCCTCTGGGAGGCTTACCGATTTGAAACAATCCCAGGTTCACAAAACTTTGCATCAGATCCATGTGTGGATGCATGGGATTGCCCATGCTCCACACATGGAATGCCCCCCAGTTCGAAATGTAACGCAACACAGCACAATCTGCTGAGTTACACTACGGGCCATATTTATACTTTTTGATGCAAAACTGCGCTATCGCAGTTTTGCGTCAAAAAAATGTGCGCCGTCTAACGCCATTTGGATGAGCCATTCGGGCGTCAAATTTATACTTTGACGTACGGCGGCGCAACCAACAGGTGGGAGTAATTATTTCGTAACGCACACAGCGTCGGTCTGTCGTAAGGGAAACCCACGTAAAAGTGACGCAAATCACTGTGGGTCGATTTACGACAGCGCAATCGTGAAAACTGCGGTTTTGTTCACGCTATTGCGTGACATTTTTGCGCGAAAACTGCACTTACAGGAGAGGAGACCCAAAATGGATCCTAGATGCCCCAACAGACCCCAGGAGGATGAGAGCAGACCAGGAACCAGCCAGGAGGAAGCATACAGGAACCAGGACATGTTAAAGAAAAAAAGAAAGTGTCGCTTCAGTGCAGAGGAGCAGGAAATCCTGGTGAAAGAGGTGACGGAACACCAGCACCAACTTTTCATATCCTCAAAATTGCCACTCAGTAGGAGAGAGGCCATATGGAAACAAATTGTGGACAAGATAAACAGTGTGGCTGAAGAACGCCGGACAGTCACCGAGTGTAAGAAACGCTGGCATGACTGTAAACGTAGGACCAAAGAGAAAATGGCGAGGAACAGGAAGGCAGCAATGCAGACTGGAGGGGGGAGTCCAGCACAACAGGAGGCCCTGGACCACATGGAGGAGATGGTCGCAGCCGTCATCCCGGAGGAGATCGTCACAGGGATACAAGGACTGGACAGCGCAGACTACCACGACACTACGCACATGCAGGGTAAGTCGCATGGGGAATTACAATGCAATAATGGGGACTGTAAGCAGGGGGGGGATACCTACTACACAATGCATGTAACTTAGCACATATATGAAGTGGCATGGGGAAAGGGGCACGGCAGGGGGGAATGGCCAGTACTGACCATAGCCGGGGCACGACAAAATACTGCCACCACTACAGTCCCACGGGGACATCCTGTAATTACAACAAGAGAGCCAAGGGAAACCAGTGACAGGTGGGAAGGACACTACCCTGAATCCACATCCAGGCACTTGTTTTGCACAAACTATTCCCCATCAACTAGGTCCCTACCTGTAATGCAGTAGCAAATACAACAACTGCAACTTAACTGCCACCACAGTTGACAATAACACCTCTCATCTCTGGGCAGCTATAGTACCAAATGGCAGGAACCCCACCCTGGAACATACATACCTAAATTAGGGGGTGAGGATGACATCTGCAACTACTCCTAGAAATAAGACAAAGGTACCAGTACACTTAAATGCCGAATGTCCATAACTGACACATACATAAGCCTAAGTAAACAGCAATAGGAGCCACACAGCACTAACGACACACACATGCTGCATACGTCAGGGTCCCTCACGTGCCTGCCCAACAATGCTACATCACAAATGTCATACTGCTCAGACAACAACATTGACGAGGGGACACAGGCAACTGGTCAATGAAACACATCTGCACAGTCTAACCAAAAAATAGGACATTCATACGATAAACAGGCCAATCCAGTAAGACACACATGAGACCCCATCAGATACAAACATCAACAATGTTTACATCCATACCACATCCTAACATTGACATACATAGGTCATGCCACCTAACATGTACAGATCATGCAATGTGAATAAAAAGTGTATGGTGCAGGGCCTGTGAGGCAAGTGTGCTGGCAGGGCAGTCACAACACCCACAGTCAGTCAAAGTGTAGCGTGGCAAGTGAAACGTATACTTTGCGCAATAGCCTCAGGCTGGAGGCCTTTGTGCATCTTACCCTGAATGTACTTATACTCATTTGCTGACATCTAAGTGCCTCAGAGCACTTTGCACTAAATGAATCTCATTGCCCTTCCTATCAGTTAATGTAGCAAATAGTCAGTCCTAAGGTGTTGGCAATTAGTCAAATCACCCTGTTTTGCCTACTTCTGCACTGGAGTTTGCCAGAACATATTCACTCTGTGCCCCAGTCAAGGATACCGTCTGGTTCGTTGATGATAGATGTGTTAGGGGTTAAGGTTTGCCATTCCTGCGTAGGGAAACTTTGTCATCACAATGACATATGTCTTTTAAATTCACTTCCTCGTCCCAAGACACGCATGGGGGAGTTTACAAACAGAAAATCACATCTAGATGCTGCCTGCCTTGCTGCTGATGCACAACCAGATCCCAGCCCATTCCTCTGATATGAGGGATGATGTCTCCCCTGTGATTCAGACAGCCAAGCTCCAAACTTAACATGCTGTGCTATATATAGAACAAGCAGAGGGAGAGTAGAAACTGTTAGGCACCATGATAGCTGTGTACCAATGTATTACTCTCCTGCGGACTATTTCAGTTCTAACTGTGTGTATTGTTTTGGTTATTGGGGCTCACACCTAAATTCCTACAAGTCAGTTGTACAATGAAACTTCATATCAAACAAATACTGTCTGTGTCATTTGTGTATGGGAACATACCGGAAAAGATAGAAATGTGTAGGACCTGAGTGACCACCACTTCCCTGAGAAGTCCCAAAGATGTCATGGGCTTGGACTTCTAAACATTCCTCTGTTGTGGGAGACCAGAGGCACTGCTAGTCTGTCTGAGCTAAATAGAATATCTGGGTGACAGAGTTATTTACAAGTGGGTCAAACTTAGTCCCCCACACCATTAGCTATCCTGCTGCCTAGAAAGCCAAGAATCACATGTAGGATAATGAGAGCCCACCCAAACAAATGTCCCTCCATAACAATAGTGAAACACCGAGGGAGGAGTAGGACAAAAAAATGCATATTCCGAAATAATTACAAATCAACACCTAGAGATGACCTGGCAGGCATGTCTGATAGCTCCATATCATACATGTGACACACAGGTGGGCCATAGGCCTACAACAATGCCCTATGACGGACAGCAGATACCAAGACAAAATCAGAGTACAAAGTTAAGGCATCCAAAGGCTTGTATCTTAGTGCAAAATGATCTCAACACAGACACACTAATTGTACCCTGTTTCTTTGCAGAGGAACACGGATCTCCTGCCGATATGCCTGTCCATGAGTTCCCTGATGACATGGATGACGAGACCATCAACCTCACACAAGAGACCATTGACATGGTCCTCGAAAGCCTCCAAACCCCCCCTTCAGTAACAAGGAGGAGCCAAGAAGAAGCAGCCACCACAGTAGAACCACCCGCCACCCTAATTGTAAGACCTGCCAGCTCCAACACAGCTGAGGACTCTGACGACACTGGCACCAGCTTCAAAAGAACAGTCGTTGGGGTCCAGCGGGAGCTGGCCAAGAAGGTGCGGGTGGGGATGCAAACTATGGCAGCCAGCCTTGAGGGGGTGCGTTCGTGCATGCTGTCAACTGCTGATCAGGCAGCTGCAATGCAAGCCAGAACATCGCTGTTGGAGGAACTTTTAGTAACACAGAAGGCAATCTGCACAGCTGTCATCCAGTTGACCAAACAACTCCAACAGCAAGCCAGTCAGCGTGTGCACGAATGCAACATCGAACCCCTCAGGGCCGACCTGGCTGCCTTCCATCGGGATGTGGCTGCCATTCTGAAAAACCAGCACGCCCTCCTTGCTGCAGTACTGCCCTTCATAACTGGACAGGGATCAGCCCCCGGGATGTCTGCCTCCATGTCTTCTGACACTGAGGTGTGTGTTGCCCCTTCACAACCAACAACAACAAGGACACACCAGGCAACACACACATCAGAAGAAGAAGACATGGAACAGATAACATTCACTCGCAAGAGTACCTGGAAGCCCTAGTCCCTGCACCATGCCCTACTCTGACCAAGGTCCTACGTTTTGACACATGCCAGCCTCACTCCAACTACCCTCAATGACTGTTCGGCAATCCACTGTTTAACTTGTCCACATTGGCTGTAAATGTTTCTCTCCTACCATTTGGCAATTCCTGTTCCTCTGCACCGTCTGTGACATCACCCCAGCATGTCAGGAGCATCATCCACACCCTGTAAATAGGATCACCATTTAAGAATGCACCAGAACGGACTCACCTAACATTGTTAATGGACTTTTTGCACTACTCCACCTAAAAATAAATATCACTTGCACACCTATTGTGTCTCTGTGTCATTTCACACTTCAACTGTGCAGTACATAACTCCAAAGTGGCTGTGTGGCAACCATGTCAATTCTCTATACTACTGTCCTGATTTCATGTATACTGAAACATCTGTGCAGTGGCCAGGATTGCATCATAGATTTACTAGACTGAGGAAAATAACTGATGTAGGGACTAAGCACACACAATCATGCTGTGTTGGACAGAATGAGGCCCCATCCATAGCTATTCTAGACAACTAATGGTGGCTGAGAAATGTAGGCACCTTGCAATACTAAACAAGAAATTATGCTGTAAAATGAAAGGAATGATAACCAAATTACACTGCATCAATCACCCTTACAGCGTATACTACCATGAAGGAAAGTCATGCTCAAGCAGTACACACATGATGTAGGTCAGCAATGACAGCAACAAGACAAGAGTGTGAACAAATACTCATCTACAAAGCTCTCCCTGAACCCTCACAATACTGTCCGACCTATCTATTTACCTACAAAATCAACTCTGGAAGCACTCTTTGTGAAGTAGGATACATACCAACCCCAAATCTTGATGATCTATGCACACTACCAATGGTGGCTCTCCCACATGGTGGATACTTACCAAGTTAGCACACGGGTAGCTGGCATGTTAAACCTCAATAGCCTGGGGATAGCGAGCATAGGACACAAATGTCATACTAAAACTTTCTGCTACACTGATGTCAAGGCCATGAAAAGGTAGCACCTAACGCATCAGGTAAAGGGTTAACAAAATGTTTATTTCCAATAAGTAATAAAAGAGGCAACTAAGGGAAAGATAAACCTACACTAATCTAACCTGACTACTACTAACCCACAACTGTCCCTAACTAACCTAAGCTAAACTTACTCTACACATGTAACGAAACGATCTAAACATCAACCCCCCACCCACCATTATGAGACAAGACACATGCAGGACAACACTTACTAACCTACACACATACTACACTATCCTAAACAAACATATATTTTCTTTATTATTATTTTTTTATAGATTATTTTTTTTTTTTTTAAACAGGAATCCCAACATTGCCCCCCACCCACCCACCCACACAAAAAGATAAGATATAAAGAAGAAGGACCCCCCACCCTCTTACCTAACACTAACTAAGCTAATTTCCTACACTTATCCTATAACTAACCCCCCCAAACCCAACTAACAGTATGAAATAGGAAAGAGGTGAGAGGGGAGGGGTAAAAGTTCTGGAGGGCAAAATGTCTACTGATTTGGCCTCCGTAGTGTTCGCCGGATGGAGCGCACCTTCCTCTTCACCTCAGCCATGTCCTCCGTCAGGGTGTCAACTTTTGCAATCAACCTGTCCAATTTCCTTGACAATGCGTGGAAGTCCGCTGGGTTGATCGGAGGGTCAGTGCAGGTCTGGGTGCCGGTGGAGGTGGATTGTGTTGGTGGAGTGGTGTGGGCACGGGACTGCCCTGCTCCCACCACACGGCTGGGTCCAGGTCTGGATGAGGATGCCTGGTCCGTTGCTGGGTCCACTTGGCCAGACCTGGTGGATGTAGTGGCGGGGGTTGTTGGGGGCACCGTTGGGGGAGCCTGTGGTGTGGCATACCACGCCCCGGAGGCCCGTTCCGAATTGTATCTGCGGGCCATCCTCCGATACCCACACTGCACCTGCAGGATGTGGCTGTACCTCATTGCCCGGCGCTCAAACTGGTTGCGAGCTGCGGCACTCAGGTTTGCAGCTGTGAAGAGAAAAGGCAAATATTGAGCATAGAATTTACAGTGGGTTGAATACCACAATGGGTAATTTGTCCATTACTAGCAATGTATTGGTTGCAGCAATTGTTACAACATAGTTCACGGGAAGGCTCAGAGGAAGTACATGTGAATCATGCATACTGAAGGGCATATCACATATAGCATATCCATGTCTCTACATGATGGATGACATCACCCTAAACTACTCATACAATTCATACCTAAGGCATTATACATTATGGCACCAGCTCGTCCGCATACTGACTTCACTACATATGTCATTCTATGTGATAAGAATCACACTCCTCACTCAATGGCATTTCGAAATAGTTGTGTGCTAAGATTGAACCCCTGGCCATGAATCATATGTCGACACTATGGGCCAGATGTAGGAATTGATGGGAAATCAACTAGCAAATTGCAAAGCTGAACGGTGTCTCTGACACCGTCTGCGAGTCACTATGGGGTCCCTAAATCCCACCTCATGAACATCAATGATGTGGGTTCCAACTTGCACCACCTTAGCAACTATGGGCACTCACGGGGATGGAGGCCTGCTGGGAACAGCAGAACTCCATAGACGTGACTGCTTTTAAATGAAGCAAGTTATTTTTCACCAAGTGTAGGCCCTTTATCTGAAAGGAAAATGAGCTGCGATTTGTTTAAATTCACAACAATTGATTTTTCGTAATTTACACAATAATTATTGCTTCCCTAGACCACTGGCTGTTTTGTGCAGGAGTATTTTGGTCCACTCACAAAGGTGAAGGTTCACAATGAGGACCCCTTCCAGTCAGCAAGTTGGTTAGCATCCACTTCAAGTGGATGATAACAGCTACTCACTTTGCAACCACGTACTCGTTAGCAAATGGGATTGCCTACCACTGTGATTTGCAAGTAGGGCTGGTAAACTCCTTTATTTTTTTCATTTAGAAAAGCATTTTGCGAATATGTACATGACCACCAAAAACATTTCGGATTAGGAAACAGACGTTTGCAACTTACTAACATCAAATTATGCTATTTGCAATGTGTAGACATTTTGCTACATCTGGACCTAGGTACAAACTCAAGTCACAAAAGGTGTTAAGTACGTGTAACATACTGGTTGCTACAGACCTAGGTACCCTGTTTCACAGTAACATCCCAGTCTTTGTGGGTGGTGTGGGAAGAACAAACAACAATCCCATGATCAATGCACAACCAGGAGTGTACAGAAAGTTCAACAAGCATGTGCCTTCACACACAACACCTATGAAGGGCTAGCAACACGTTGGAGTCAGCCCAACCTTGTCACATACCAGGTCCACACATGTCAAAATGATATGACTTAGCCCAACATAACATACTATTAGTGAGGCATGTTTTACAACACACACAGAGGAGGTAGAACACCCATTCACATGATTCAACAGAACACCTAGGCCATTGCACTCAAGTCACACACACTTCGAGGTCACCTTGTGGAAGTACATGCCCCCGGAAGATCCGACCTACAGTGTACACAGTCCATCCTCAACTAGGAAGAAGCACTTGTCATCGAAGCCATGTGCCTAAGCTATCTGGGAGACTGTCAGTCTGATATGCTGACTCAGTTAATGGCAAGTTCCTGACCAAGTCTAACATTGACCAGTGTATTCAAAATGAGTCATGCCATTCCCAATTGTCGCACTAATTGAATGACCTACTGCCCCTCAATCTGAGAGATGACTAGGTATTGCTTTACAGAAACATTATTCCAATTTGATATCACACCAAAACAACAAAGCCAATGAACGGCCAGCACATCAAATCATGAATTATCCTGAACACACAGTAATCCATCATGCTTCATTTCCAAACAATGTAAATAGCACTTAGGCAACACTCACTGTAGGTATCGGGGTCGTCAAAATGGGCCACCTCACCAACGGTGTACGGGGCTGGTCCACCTGTAAAGCATGAAAGGAAGATTATACTCAGACTGGGTGAACAGACAAATAATTTCTGTTACAATGACAGTGTGTGAATATTACATGGTAATGATACACTTTCACACATGCTCATCCTGCCTGGCTGACTTTGTATTCTAGATTATCATTGGATGAGTCTCCTGCTCCAGTGACACACCCTACTACACTCATGCAGTGGCCAGGACAGTCATGTGTCGTCCAAGTTAATCCTCCATTAGTAGGCCCCAACAATCATGTGATCCATACATCTCAGCATGTGCATCCCAGAGAGAAACATTGCACAACTGGTTCCATGAGAACTGCATGACCACTCACAATCAAACAGGCTATGTGGACAGGTTCAACACACAGCAACCAGACACACATGTGACATATGTGTGGACAACATGACTAACTTCATGTGACGTGAAGGCAACACACATGTGTAGCATCATCATGTGTTTGCAATTTTCGGTCTAGCTATGGCGTCTACATATGTAGGTATGTTGTTTCTACATGACGTACTCACTGGCCATTATGACCAGTAGAGTACAAATAGAGCAGTTCACGTGTTGCTTTTCAGACACAAATGCAACAGTACATTCCATGCAGCTACAGCCATCTGGTATGTGTTGCAAAAATGAGGCATCGGCCTGGTAGCATAGGTCTTCATACACATCCTGCAACAAATACACATTTGGACACATATGTATACCTTTGTAGCGCAGCATTTGCATCATTTTGTGACGCAGAGAGGGGGCTACTTAGCAAAATACAAATAGATGTTGCATTTTACTGCTGTTATTGGGTGTACATGTGTAGCAAAAATGGGGATTTATGTGTATACCCATGGGCCTAGGTTTCCCTAGCATAACACGCAGTCAGCTACTTATTTTGCAGATTGGCTACCAATCATCACATGTTCACGCACACATTCCTATTATTCCCATGTAATTGATTAGTACTCACCAACATAGCCACCAATCCGGAGTCCCAGGTGGTCCAGCAGGTCCTGTTCCCTGCTGATCAGATCTGCCCAGCGGTGCTTGAGTTGATGGATATTCCTCAGACTCCCGTAGACCCGGACCAGGTGATGGCGCACCTTCTCCCAACGGATTTTCCTCGCCTCCGTGTGATACCCCTGTATCACATGGCCCCCAGCCTCCAGCATCAGTGGGAGGAAATGGCTTACGAGCCATATGAAGCCCCCCAATTCGTCCTCACCCATCCTGGACAGGCGAGGCCTACCTGACATGATGAGAGGTGTAAAAAAGTACAAAAGAAAAATGAAAGAAAAAGTGGGAAATGGGGAAAGGTAGAGGTGTGAAAGAACAAGAAGAAGGAGAAAAATAGCCCAACTAACCCCCCAAACTATGCTACCCACAACAGACTCCCACAGACAATACAAACTATCACAGGTATAGACAAAATAACACTAAACAGACTGAGACAATGTTAGACAACAATAAAAGATTGACACAAAGACAAAATACAAGGCACACAGGACACTAAAGCAGTAAAACACAGGACAACACCTTTCACACAACCACACAGTCTAGATAACTCTGAGACTGCAAAGTGAAAGTGAAAGTCAACTCCCAGTACAGATTTGGTAAACAGGATATCCTATTACATCACTTCCTGCATAAAATGGCCGCCGTTTTTCTTTTCGTCATATTTTCACGCATACACAGATGTGCGTCATATTTTTTTGACGCATTACAGTGCACATGATGCGGAGTGTAAAAATATGATATGAATATCAATATTTCAAATTGTACATGAGATGACCAACATATTGTCCATGTAGCGTCATTTTTACCACGCATACATCATGGGCGTCAGTTTTTATACACATACAGTAGTGCACATGATGCGGAGTGAAAAAAAATGATATGAATATTAATAATTAATACTGTACATGAAATGACCAACATATTGTCCATGTAGCGTCATTTTTAGCACGCATACATCATGGGCGTCATTTTTTTTACACGTACAGTGGTGCACATGATGCTGAGTGAAAAAATATGATATGAATATTAATAATTAATACTGTACATGAAATTACCAACATATTGTCCATGTAGCGTCATTTTTAGCACGCATACATCATGGGCGTCATTTTTTTTACACGTACAGTGGTGCACATGATGCGGAGTGAAAAAATATGATATGAATATTAATAATTAATACTGTACATGAAATGACCAATATATTGTGCATGTAGCGTCAATTTTGCGACGCATACATCATGGGCGTGTTTTTTTTTACACGTACAGTAGTGCACATGATGCAGAGTCAAAAATATTGTGGATGTAAATAATAATTTGAAGGTGAAATATCAAGACACTTTTGGATACATTTGTATCTGACTCTGCATTGTGTGCACTCATGTACGTGAACAAATTATGACGGCCATGCTGTATGCGTAGAATATGGAGCAAATTTATTCAAATGTCTTCATGTGTTTAGCTTTGGAAAGGTGATTTGTCATGGTAAAACGGTGCGATGTGAGACACATTTGTGTTTGTATATGACAAATGTCCGTACTTTTATGTATAGACGGCCTTCATACTGTGATGTTTGGGATACGTTAACTAATGTATTGACCATATTTGACAACATATTTGGTGTAATTGCTGATGGCTATTTTGAAATGATGTTTTTGATACCATTATGTATTCCGTCTCCAAAATGTCCCCACCTTTATGATGGGGATGCTTTTATCTGTAGTCCTAACAGGGAGTGGGAGAGTCACTTTCAGTTTTTATGGGGCTGACCATGTCCCATTATGATTTTGTGTTTCATATTTGTGTAGGACTTGTGACATGGAGGCCACACATGTGCCTTATGCATGTGTTTAGCTCACAAGTACATGATTCTTGTATGTTTTGGGGGTGGTAGAGGTGGAGTTAGGCCCCCAGCACCCTAGGATTTGACCATCCAGAATAGCTACTGTATCCATGGAGTATTTTTATCATATCCTGGCAAACCTGCAGCAGCGGGCGAATGTAAGGCCATATGGTATGAATGACTGTTGACCATTCATTCATCTCATTAGCCCATTTGACGTTTGCAGTAATGATGATTTGGAGCTAAGTTGCATACCATTTTCATATGACTAAGGGGGTCATTCTGACCGCGGCGGTCGGCAGTCGCCGCCCGCCAAGCGGTTCCCGCCGAAAGACCGCGGCGGTTATTCTGGCTTTCCCACTGGGCTGGCGGGCGACCGCCAAAAGTCCGCCCGCCAGCCCAGCGGGAAACACCCTTCCCACGAGGACGCCGGCTCAGAATGAAGCCGGCGGAGTGGGAAGGTGCGACGGGTGCAGTTGCACCCGTCGCGAATTTCAGTGTCTGCAAAGCAGACACTGAAATTCTTTGTGGGGCCCTCTTACGGGGGCCCCTGCAGTGCCCATGCCATTGGCATGGGCACTGCAGGGTCCCCCAGGGGCCCCGCGGCACCCCCTACCGCCATCCTGTTCCTGGCGGGAGACCTGCCAGGAACAGGATGGCGGTAGGGGGTGTCAGAATCCCCATGGCGGCGGAGCGCGCTCCGCCGCCATGGCGGATTCTCAAGGGCAGCGGGAAGTCGGTGGTACACCGCCGACTTCCCGTTTCTGGCCACGGCTGAACCGCCGCGGTCAGAATGCCCATCGGTGCACCGCCAGCCTGTTGACGGTGCTACCGCCGACCTCCGCCATGGTGGTAATTACCGCCAGGGTCAGAATGACCCCCTAAGTTTGCAAGACTCTCAGCATTCACGATGTGATAATGCGAAGATTGTTTTGCTTGTCTGTGTCCCTTTCTGCATAAACTGGTTTAGTGTCATGTTACAATCTTCCTGCTAGGTTCAAACTGGGACACAACTGTGATGGTCTACTTTCAAATATTAGGTTGGTTGTATGACATATGTGTACATGTGTGTGGGAATGTGGATCCAGTATGACCTGTCTGTGTGTATGCTGTCACTGTAACTTCAAGGTCTCCTCCTGAGTTAGTGGCAGCTGATGTTGTTGCAATTGTGTATTGCTCACATCATACACTTGAGAGAAGCCATTGATGACATGTTCACGTACACATGGATGGTCCCACCCTGTCTCTGAACACGTGTGATGTGACTTTCAAATGATCTCAAATTTTGGGCTGGATGAGAGACTGTTTCAGTTGTTTGGATCCGGCATGTGTAATTGTCACATTTGTACTCTTGTTGGGCTCTGTGTATGGTAATGTAACATGTCACATCCTACCCTCTGTGCATACAGTTGTGATGTTTATTTTTGGTGTGATGAATTTTAATGGCATTCTTGATCAATGAGATGACATTCATCTTCAGCTATTTCAAACTAAAGGTGGTCAGAAATGAATAGGCCAAAGCATGATGTGGTGTTTGTGATCTGTGTTTATTTACAAGTGTGGAATACAAGTGATTATAATAAGTTAAGTAAAAAAATTGTTCACAAGCTGTTGGCGCCTACGCACTACTGCTGCGGTGTTAGGTTGTTCCCCCTCCTGTTGCAGGCCAGCATCCTCCTCATCATCATCCTCAGGCATGTCTGGGTCCGGTTCAAGGAGGGGAATGTTCCTTTGTATACAAATATTGTGTAATATGGCACAAGTGAGTATGATTTTGCATACCATCTCTGGGGAGTATAGTAGGCTTCCGCCAGTGATGTCAAGGCAGTGGAACCTTGACTTTAGGATCCCAAAGGTCCTCTCCACAATGCTGCGGGTCCTCTTGTGGGCGTCATTGTATGCCCGCTCAGCAGCAGTATTTGGGTTCCCATATGGTGTCATTATCCAAGGCTGGATGCCATACCCCTGATCAGCTGAAAGAGAAACACAGAATGGTATCAATTAGATGTAGGAGGCACTGTTGTACGTATCTTTGATGGCAGTAGTTGTGTTGTGTTGTCTGTGACTATTTTGTGTACTAATGTGACAACCTATGGTTGTTGGTGGAAACTTTGGCATTGTTTTTTTTCCTTGGCTGAGCAAGTGTTTGTTGTCTAACTGTTTGTCAGCAGGATGAATTGGTTTCTCAAGTACAGTGTGCCCTCCCTTGCATTGTGACTTGTGACACAGGTGTCTGTGTGTCCTCACTGGGGGTGTGATGATAGTTCCATGCAGAGTTGAAACATGAAAGGGTATTAGAAACGTTCATATGAACATAGCCAGGCCATCCCATCCCTTAAAAGTTATGCATTGTATTAGTGTACAGGTTATTGTGAGACTTCCAATTTGCAAGGTGACATTTAGGCAACTACAGTCATGAATGTCTTCACACTAAGCTGTGGAGTAAATTCAAATGTGTGAGAGGTTCAATGGTGACTTGTGACACATGGCTAGTGATGTGAGTACCTCAGTGTGTTCCTGTCTAGGTGTTGCTATTGTGGTGTATGGGTTGTTTATCCTAGAGGGTTTCTGTGCAGTGAGTATATAAGTAGATTTTTGTCCTTACCAACAAGTAGTCCATTGCCATACCGTCCATCCTGGAAGTGTTGGTTGATGGTGCAGTGACGGAAGATGAATGCGTCATGTACACTCCCAGGATATTTAGCCACAATGTTGCTGATCAGTCCTTGGTGATCGACTATGGCCTGCACGTTGATGGAATGTGTGTGCTTCCTGTTGCGGTAGAGGTGTTCACTCGCAGCAGGTGGCACAAGGCGTACGTGTGTGCAGTCGATTGCACCAAGGACGTGCAGAAAGCCACTGATGGCGTAGAACCCCTGTTTTGTTTCCTGCTGCTTCTGCACTGTGTTAGGGAAGCAGATGTGGCGGAGTGTCAGTCGAATGATGGCATCCAGTACTTTAGGCAGGAATGCGGAGAAAGATGGTTGTGAGATTCCACCAACCAGGGCACCAGTTGTCTGAAACGAGCCACTTGCCAGCAGGTGAAGTACGGCAAGCAGCTTTGTTTCGGTTGGGATAGTGCGTGGAGTCACTAAAGTGGGGGCCAATTGCTGTTCAATATTTGTCAGCAGCTGCTGAATGGCCTGCCAGTTCAACCGGTACCTCTGGATGATGTCTCGTTCCCTGAGGCCATGCAGGGTTGTTCGTTGGCGGAATATCCTCTCCTGCCTTCTGCGCTGTCTTTGGGGTCCCTGCTGTTGTTGTGGCTGCTGTTGTTGCTGCACGGCTCTGCGTCTACGTGCACGTTGAAGAAAAAGCACCTCCATGTCTCCCTGTTGCTGCTCTGCTGCTCTGCTGCGCTGTTGTTTGTTCTGTGTGTTCTGATTAAGTACAGGTGTGTTTGCCCCATTTTAACGCCTGCCCTGACCCAGGCGTTAAAATTTCACGCTATTCGTGCTTTGCGCCATTTTTTTGCGCCGCCTGCCGCGCGGGAGTGATTTTTGCCCTGGAGCATAAATACCATGCACCGCTATGTGCGTCTGTTTTTAGACGGGAACGCCTTCCTTGCATCTCATTAACGCAAGGAAGGCGTTCACGCTAAAAAATGACGCTATTTGCCCATACTTTGGCGCTAGACGCGTCTAACGCCAAAGTATAAATATGGCGTTAGTTTTGCGCCGAATTTGCGTCGAAAAAAACGACGCAAATTCGGCGCAAACGGAGTATAAATATGCCCCTACATTTCTTTAGAAAGTCATTTGCGTGGCTTTGTAAATCTTACTGAAGCCTTTGTGTTGTCCTTGCATCGCCTTACTCAAGGACAGTGCAAAGGCTTAGTGAATCTGGGCCTTCATTTCCCAAAAATATGATTATGGTATCCAAATTATTTTTTTGTCCAATCTCGACTTTTGCTTCAGTCTTGGTAGGTGGTCTTTAATGAATGGAAAAACCTGAGGGTGTGTTATATTTTGTCTGCTGTTTTAATCACATTTTGTTTCCTTAGTGCAATTTGAGAATTCAGTTGTCCCTTGCAGAAAATTCTTTCATGCATAATTTCATAGAGTTACTGATAAGGAGTGTTTTAATAAATAATCATGTTTTAGGTTATTTCAGGATATTCGGTTCCTGACAATGTTTGCTAAATCTGGAGCTAAGTGATTGCAGAATTCCGTTTTACTCATATTGTTTGTAAATATAAACCACTGGGCTATTGACTATAGTATGGCCACCCATTAATTGTTTGTAGTTCAGCAAATTCAAGCTAGCAAAACCTTCTTTATTAAATCTTCTCACCATTGTACTGCTTACTATTCTAGATGGCAATGAAGCATCATGTTAACTCTTGTATCATTGTCTATAGGAAATTGAAATTTTCAACCTCAAATCTAATTGTTGTGTCCTCACCTGAGCAAATAAATGTTAGTCTTGTACATTATTGCAATGCAATATGGCCAATTCCAACCTCGTCAACTGGTGCAAATTTTGGAGAACCATTTATTGTGGTACAGAGGGGCAGTCTAAATAAATCAAAGAATAAGGTAAGGTAGTTCGCTGCAGGGGAACAGCGCCATCTTCTATGGCTGCTCATTGCAACCCACTTTAGAGTGAGAAGATTCCCACGCCGATGCAATCTATCCCTTTCACAGATCTTCCTGGATTTCCAATTAATTTGGCCTCCATTTGTCCCTCTGCTTCTTCGACTGTATCACTTATGCCCTAATGACTAGATTTCTGGTAGGCACCTTTAGTAATTCCTCATAGTAAGTTCTTACTAACAAGGATTGTTTTGCCACCCATACATGCATTTCATGTGTACATGTTTGGTGAGTGTAAGAGTAATGTTGAGATAGGGTATTGTGTATGATTTCAGAAAAGGGGAAGAGCATGAAACATTCTGCTTCTCTGGTCGAATTAAACAGTAAGTCGAGCGCAAACAAAAATACCTTCTTGGCTCAAACACTGCCCTCACAGTAAATTGTGTTTTCTTAAGCCTGACGATCATTTCATTTAATATTTTTACAGTAGATTTTAACTTTGTTTTTCCTTTCCCACTTACTTATATAATTGTTGCTGAGTGCCTCTTCCACCATTTTGAGTTGGTTCCCGAGTCCTAGGCAGTACTGTGACCCAGTCTTTTGCAATCTCTCCCAGTTTCCTCTCATTGGGCTTTAGCCTCTACTCACACCCCTACTGCACTCTGTCCAATTCCCTTGCCTTCATAGGTGGTTCAGCAGGTCACCTGACCACCTAAACCTACCAGTAGGGTCTACCCTCTGTCCACTGGTTGTGTAGGCACCCTATCTCCCCCACACAGTACACAGTCCTAGTGTCAAGGTAAAGGGCCTTGAAACCGAAGGCATCTTTCTGTGGTTACTTCACTGTTTTAGGCTGTTGGGGTCTTGAACCAGAGCCCCTACTTTATTTACCCAACTCAGGTCCTTTCCTTTCCTTTCTTCTTCCTTTGCCACTTCTTTTAGTTTTCTTAAATTCATCCACATTTGTCCCAGTGGATAACTCATTCTGACCAACGTTGTCCCACCATAAACACCTACTCGTATGAGCTGCATTGCTATATCTTCTAGGCGGGCCATGGACCCATTACTAAGCTTACTAAGATGTAAGCTAACTTTCTGAAAGTATGCATGTATGAATGCGTGTATGCCAGTGTGAGTGAATGGGTGTATGTGTGGTGCGTGTCTGTGGGTGTGTGCGTGTATGGGGGTGGGGGAGTGAGAGGATCAGAGGGGGTGGAGGGAGTGAGAGGATCGGTGGGGGAGTTTGGATGGAGTGGGGGTGGGGGGCACCAGGTGGGTGTTAAGGGCGTTGGGGGAGCCGCCTACCAGTGACAGGGAAGGAATTCCCTGTCACCGGTAGGGCCTACCGCCATGGTTTTCATGGCGTTGCTAATGCCATGAAAACCATGGTGGTAGGCAGGTTCAAAATGCTGCTGGCAGTACTATGGTGGCTGCTGGGCTGGAGATTGACATCTCCAGCCCGGAGGCTGATACCGCCATGGTGGTATGAGTGGAGAAGTGTCCATTCTCATAATGTGGAAGTATGTACCGCCAGCCTATTGGTGGTAGTACCGCCACATTAACCCTCACCAACGGGGTCATAATGACCCCCTGTAAGTGGAGTGTGGCCATACTGAGTACATGGGCTGGAAGTTTGTCATTACAAACTCCACATCTCCATGATGGCTCCACTGAGGTCTGGGAAGTTTGGTATCACACTTCTCTGCACAGTAAACCCACACTGATGCCAGTGTTGGATTTATTGTAAAATGCCCCATAGGGTATCTTAGAGGTGTCCCTGTACCCTAACCAACCCTTTAGTGGTAGGCTGACCAGTTTGTGCCAGCCTGCCCCTAACAGATGAGTTTCTGACCCCATTGGGTGAGGGCCTTTGTGCTCTCTGGGGTCAGAAACATAGCCTGCTCTGGGTAGAGGTGCTTCACACCTTCCGCATGCAGGAACTGTAACACTTGGCAGTGAGCTTCAAAGCCTCAGGCCTCCTGTTACAGTGCCCTAGGGCACCCCAGCTAGTGGAGATGCCCAAACCCCTCCCCCCCAGATGAAGCTCCACTTTGGTGACAAGTCCGGCAAGAAGATTAGGTAAAAGAGTGAGCACTGCAGCTGGGACCACCCCTAAGGTGTCCAGAGCTGAAGTGACCCCTTCTCTGCATAATCCTGCATCTTAGTTTGGAGGACAGGGGTCAATAAGGTTAGGAATGTGCCCCCCTCCCCAAAGGGAGTGGGCACAGGAAGGGTGCAGCCACCCTCAGGGACAGTAGCCATTGGCTACTGCCCTCGGACCCCTGTAACATCCCAAATCTAGGATTTAAGGGCACCCCTGAAAATAGCTCACCAGAATCCTGGTGACCTCAACAAAAAGAAGAAAGAAGCAAGAAGAAGGACTGCTAAGCCGACTCCAGCAGAGAAGACTCCAGACAACAAATTACTTGGCACCAGCCCTACCCACCTGTCTGCAGCTTCAGAAGTCCTGCTACAAAAAGGCAATGCATCCTGCAGGACCAGCAACATCTACAAACCCCAAGGGGACTTCCTGCCCACTAGAGGACCAGGAACTTCTGAGGACAGTAACCCTGTCCACAAGAAACTCCAGAACCGCCCGGATCTGTGAGTACTGTCCACACTGCACCTGACGCCCACGTCCTGAGTCAAGGTGACCCACAGGTCCAGAGCAGGCACCCAGGTGATTCTGACCTTGTGTCCACCCTGGGTGACCCCTCCTGGCCAACACGATGACTCCTGCTGCCTAAATCTGGAAGACCCCCCCTGACCAAGAGAGAACCAGACGAAGATACCCGATGCCCAAGGTACCCCTACACCCACAGCCTCCTGGCTTTGGTTAATCCGACCGACGGTTAAGCAACTTTCAGCAGGCAGCCTTCCTCCTTGTCCAGCCTGTGGTTTTCTGGAACCGACCCAGTGGACACAGCCTGCAACATCTTTGTGACTCCCAGGGCCACCCTTTTGAAAAGCATTGGGATCCCAACGCTGTGTTTTCACCCTGCTCCTGGCTGCCCCTGTGCTGTTGAGGATGTGGGTTTGGTGCTAACCTGTTGCCCCCCCAAGTGCTCACCTAAACCCTCAAGGTCTGCCCTCGGAAGTTCCGGGTACTTACCTGCCAGAAGATCTGTTTCTGAGTGCCCCCAGTCTCCATAGGATTCCATTCTAAATCTAAAGCCAAATTTGACCTCTGTACCCGGCTGGCTCGTGTTGCTGGTGGTGTATGTCTGGGGCATCTTAAACCTTGACCAGTAGATATCCTAACCCCCAGAGACTGGAAAAAGTCGAGTACTTACCTTAAAACTACCTTAACACTTCCCCCCAGGACTGTTCTGAAAATTGCACTGTCAACTTTTGAAAAGTGAGAAGTGTTACGTGCCTAAAAACTGTTTTATTTACCAAACTTAAAGTACAATTGATACATATGCTTGATACATACTTTCAACCGTACTTACCTGCACCGAGAATCTTTTGGTTATAGAAACAAAGTAACAAATATATTTTTCCCATATAAATACATTGGCCTGAAGTTAGTCATTGAGTGTGTGCCTCATTTCCTACTGTGTGTGTACAACAAATGCTTTGCACTACCCTCTAAGCCCAACTATTTGACCACACTACCACAAAAGAGAGCCTTAGTATTATCTATTATCTACTTTAGCCTCTGTTAAGCCTCTGGGGAACTTCTGGACTCTGTGCAGACTATACCTCATTTTGATATAGTATATACAGAGCCAGTTTCTTACAGACAGTGCCATATCTACTAAGTTATGTTGCTTTTCATCTCGCTTTGTGCACTCATGTACTAAGCAGTTAAGCACTCACGTACTTATAGATACCTTGAGCCAACGCAAATGCCCTTGCTACATAGTGCAAGTATGTGTGCGGGATGTCAAAAATAGGATTTGTACTAGAAGGGTGCCCTTTCAATAAAAATACTATTCTGAGACATAGATTAACATTTTCTCACTTTGTATGTGTGTAGTACAGTGCACCACACATGCAAAGTTTGAAGTGATTTGTTAAAAGAAAACTTCAAAAAAAACATTATACCTGCATTGAGGAGCCATTAATTTTAGTAGATAGCCCAATCTACCTTTTTAGGTCTATCTGGTTTTTCATCAAAATTCATGAAGGCTGCAGGGGAATGCCCATGTACCATCTATAGAAACCCCCCTTGATGCAAAGTAGCACATAGTGCTACATGGGTTTACTTTAGGACTGCTTTCCAACAAAAATCAGGATTTGCACTGAAAAGTCAATCCTAAAACAACACTTTGCCTTTGCACTCATTTGCATCAATTTTGTGTTTTAAATCCAGCACAAAGCCTGCCCCAGCTTATTTAACGGTGCTTCCAGGGGGTGGCTGTATGTCCCTTCTGTGTGGACCCCGCACTGTGTATATCCTGGTTGTTTAACAATGATGCCAAAGGTTGGGCCAAGTACCCAATATGGAATACACTCTGCTTGGATTCCACCTCTTCATATACTACTAATTCTCTGACACACTCAACCTACGAATACCGACCACTCCTAAAATGAAAGGTATGCAAGGCTTTGTCTATACTCACAGTCATCACAATACCTTGGCCCTAGTACGCAGATGTTCGGTACATCATGCATGAGGCGTGTCTTTGGAATTCACACACCTCGCCCTACATTTCACACAAGGGCCAAACTGCATCCAATTTTGTACAATCATGCACTTTGAAAGGGTATCAGGATATGGGAGCACTTCATGGCCTTGTCAGAGGTATATAGCTCTATATTAATGGAACAGTACGGTACAATACCTGCAGCCAGTGAGTGTGTGGTCTGGGCTAGGTTTTGGCTTGTTGTAAGGTGTTGTACAGTTATTCATTAAAGAAGAATAAAGACTCCTACACTGTGTTGTGCTAGCGTTTATATAGGACGACCAGGAAGGGAATTCGACCACTGATGATAAAAATGTAATTTAAGGACTAAGGTAACAACTTTTGGGAGATGACATACCCCATCCCACCATACTGTGCTTCATCTACCATTTGCGAGAGCAGCGCCTGGCTGCCACGTTCTATAGGTGTTTCCATATTACTCGCATAACTGGAAGAGATTCATCCTGTGCCAGTGGGCTCTGGTAAGGCCTGGACTAAGGCTCAATTCCCTTGTTTCAGGAACTTGGACTGGTGAGGACTTTGAAGCCTGCTCCATAACCCTTGCCACTTCAGCTGCATGAACATCTTTCTCATTTATTTGCAGTCAGTGGTGTAACAAAGGCCCCTGCAGCCCGTGTGGAGTGGGGGTCCCTGAGCTCCAGGGCACCCCCTCATCCCTGTACACCATTCACAGGCAGCAGGCTGCTGACAGGGACCAGGGGGGAGGTGCCCCCCCCTACAGGTACTTTGCAGGGGGCCTCCCTCAAGTTTCATTAAGCCACTGCAGTCAGAGCTTCAGGAGAGGTGAACTGCTGGGGGGAAGTGGTGCGCATTGTGTTGACGGTTGGTCCTAACTTTAACCCTGCTTCTTTTTCAGGTCGACCATGCATGTGCTATGACCTGCTGTAAGTATTGTGGGCTTTTAACCACACCCATGTCACGCTCATCACTTTCACTCATTTGTTGACTTGCCTTTCAAAAATCACTTGATGTCATTGGTAAATGCATTACGTTTATCCCGCTTTGAGGCTGTTTTTGTCATGCCTTGCAGACTGACCCTGTTACATGGATTATTGCATGTTTGCAAATATACTTCAGCGTGGGCAAACTATTTCTTCTGTGTCTCCCATTCGTGCTGCATGCTGGCCATGGTGCTCACAGCGCAAACAGGCACAACAATTGGAACTCGATCAGCAGTATTGGAGCGCTGGTCACATTGTTCACAGTTACCTAATCAGAGTTATTTCTTGTGGCTCTCCCCTTAAAACACTTGAAATTGGTGAATGCTTTACTTAAAACATAAATCCCCAAACGAAAGTGGCTCTCTATGCACAGCGGGAGAGCCAGAACTACAATATTCACTGCACTTGGGAAAACACAACCCATAATGCTTTGCAGGGCATTACTTTTACGAAACATTTTTGCTCATAACTCAGCCTGTGGTGGTCCTAGGACAATGGGACCACCTTGAAAACATTGACCACAATCTGCACTTTCCGTCTACATCATCTCTGGGTGTTAGTTGGGACAAAATAATAACCCCTATCACCATCCATTATTTTATTGAGTTTTTTTTGTGGCTGGAACTTTTGTTTTACAGCTGAGAGAAGATGTGTTTTTTGGTCCTTGTTTTTAATATTGTTTCAGTAGTCCTACTAGACTTGAAAATATGTAATGCACTATGCTCTTTAGCGGTTAGGTATATGGTTACACTATATTACTTCTCCCATTTGGTTTCATGTGGTTATGCTTTCTAAAAGCTGACTGTATGGTTACATGACCATGTTTTTTCCAAATGCTATTTTTATTGTATTTACTATACTGGTAGTGCACCACAGTCAACAATATTTAAATATCCAATTCTTTAGTGTAGTTTCATTCAAATTTTCTCTTTATTCTTTTTTTAAATTAAAACAGCACATATTCATAGCAGAAACAGCCAATGCGTTTCGTCCTTAACAAAGGACTTCTTCAGGGCGAATAATTCGACTTCACTTCGATCCACCATATTCGAGGGGTCATTCCCAATGTAATAAAAATATCAAATGCATCCAGTATAAGTGCCCGCTTGCTCCATAATGTTTTGCAGGGCATTACTTTGACAAAACATTTTTGCTATTAACTCAGTCTGTGGTGGTCCTAGGATAAAGGGACCACCTTCAAAATGCCCTTTCTGTCTACATAATCTCTGGGTCAACACACTACGTTAGTGGCGACCCCAAAATAACAACCCTTCCCACCATCCAGTGTCTTTTAAGCTTTCTCATTGCTACAACCTTTGTTATACAGCTAGGAGAAGTTTTGTTTTAAAGGCCTTGTTTGTAATATCATTGGAGTAGGCCTGCGAGCCCTAAAATTGCTTTCTAGGCCCTAAGTATACGGTTACACTGCATTACTTTCTCCTGTTTTTTTTCATGGAGTTATCCGCTACAGGGGGAGAAAATATGGTTACATGGCCATGTTTCCTACAAATGATATTTTTGTTTTTGTGTCATATAAGGGCCATTGTGAGCATTACAGGCTAATTCCAAAAGTGTATTTCTGATAAAGGTTTATAATATAATTCTATATGTTTTAATAATCTCTCCTTATTACAATTATGACCATAAATCAGATCAACCTCACAGCCTTATTACACTATAACTGTTTGAACTCTCTTAATATGTTTGGGTGACCCTTCTAGTTTATTTCTCCTCTATGGCTGTCTTGTGTCTTTTTTGGGGGAATTGTGTTAGCCAGACAGCAACTCTGATGGTGAGGTGGTGAAAGTAGTATTCTATTGGAATTAGCGTGACAGATTTAAATTAGGATGCTAAATGGCAAAATGTTCATTTTTGTTGCAGATAGAGGGAGAAGGTAAATCAAAGTGCTTTAGTATATGCAGGACCACTGGAGTTATGTAACAGGAAAAGATGATTTATGAGGCAGTGTTGACCAATTTATACGGCAAGAAAAGTCCAGTTATGAATTTACAATGCCAGTAGCTCTAACTCAAGCAAATACGAGACCTATTGCATTGCAAATGCTTGTGATTAAATGTATTGCGTAAAGAGCGCAAGCCATATTGTCACTAGCTAAAGTGCCGGGAGTTGACAGCAAATTTTCCAGAACATTCTTATGAAGTGCAAATGGGGGCCATCTGTTTCTACTGCCTGAGACCTGGGGTTGAAAAGGACTTGGGGCAGATTTAAGAAACGTGGCACACTTTCCTTGCTCCCCTTATTGCCCCCCTACCTCTTGGTGCTACTCCTGCAGAGTGCACAGGGGCCCATTATAAATAATGGAAGCCCCATTTTAACACCTGCTCTGAGCAGGCGTTAAAAGTACTGAAAAAATTGGTGCAAGGAAGTTTCTCAGCTTTCCTTGCGCCATTTGTTTGCCCCACCAACCCCTAACGGTGGAACACATCCTTTGCATACATTATGCCTGGCACAGGCTTAATGTGGTGCAAGGATTTAGAAAGTGGTGCAATGCATACATTGCACCACTTTCTAAATATGGCTTGGGGAAAATGCCACTTTAGCGCCAATTTAGCATAAAAAAATGAAGCTATGGCTGTGCTAAGGTGGCACTCGGGGCTCTTAAATCTGCCCCTTGTTATGGTAGATGCGCCAGCATATCTTAGACAGTGAGATGGAGAAAGGCTGGAGGTGAGAATTCACGACGGTAATTGAGGTGAACCCAATAAAAATGTGTGCTAAATGGAAGGTGGACTATACTCTGAAACGTAAACAATATTCTAGAAGCCCTTTAGATGCATCTAAAAATTCTTTGACTCAACTGTCTGTTGTATAGCTTCAAGAAAGATGACATTAGATTGACGAATTCAGCACTTGCCACTGAAATCGTCTCACTTACTAGTTACAGGAGCCAATCCCTTAGCCCAGGATGTTGTGTGCCTGCTCCTGTGATCTGCATTTAACATTCAGGTCTCAGTTTCCCATGCCTATAAGAACGTTTGGTAGGTTAATAACCTGTTGAATAAGAGTTTTGTATGGTTTCAAACTAGTGTTTGTATTATTTTCATAAGTATTTCATATGGTGTGGATGTATTTATTTCTAGTGAACATTTTAATTTCAGTGTACATATCTCAAACCTGAGGTGGTAAAAAGATCAAGATCTTATGCCTATATTCCGATTGAAAAAAAAGGATTACAAAAAACAGGGGGAATTAGCTCTGGCATAACATAGTATTGTGACATTACCAAACAGCACAGTGCACACTTATTACTTACGTTACGTTCTTATACATTGCACATATTTACACTTTGGGGAGGAGGGAGATACCGCGATTTGCCAGAACTCATACAATTCCTGGTCAAATGTCATAACCAGGGTGAGAACTTATGTCTCCAGACTCCAATATAAAAGCAAGCTTTAGCAAAGGCAATCGCTCTGGCTTTGGCTACTGTCCTTTTAGCTTTGTCATTTGTTGATTTGTTTTGCCAGCGTGTTTGTAATATTTTAGGAATGGGCGAGTCACCTGGCCCTTTCCAATATAATAAAAGAGATGTCTAAAAGCAAATATAATGTTTTGGTCTGGTATGAAAAAGCACACACTGTCATAAACGTCCATAGCACTAAAGGGAACTACTTTGTGTTAGATGTGCTCCTCGGGAAAGAGCAGAATGGCACCATTCACAGTGAAGTTAGCCAGTGGCTAAAGTGAGCTGACTCATTGCCCCTGTATGGTATATTGGGTATCAAACATGTGGATGCCACAACAACTGACCGATGGATGTAGAGTCCTGGCTGAAAGCTCATATCGATAAGTGTATTATTAATATAATTTTAGTAAATTCAAAATGTCTTGGCTAGCACCAGACCTAACAAGTACGTTTGAATATGGTCATATTAAACGTTTTTTCTCTGTCTGAGAAGAAGGATTCAAGAACCTATCGGCAGTTTACAGGCAACCTGTATCCCTGTTCCTCTCTCCAACAAATGAACAATCATTGGCAAACCCGGCAGATCCAGGTTTCATGCCCTAATGCATCGTGACGAATTTCCAAATTAAAAACAATTAAGCTTGATTTTGTCAGGCTGACAAAATATAGATTTGGAGAAATGTCACAATGATGACATACCTTTTCCATGAAATTACATAGTTTTGGGAGAAAATGTGTAATGAGTCAGGGGTTTAATCCAAAAACAGATTCTTACACCTCCTAATGCTATAGGACCTGTAAGAATTAAAAATTCTTTTAAACAAGGGGGTCAAGCAATCGTTTGCATTTACCATGATCCAGTCAATAAAAAAGAGAGGAGACAACATAGCAAGAAGAAAGATGACACAGATAAGAAGGTAAACAAAACGGGGGTCAAAAAGTGGATGCGGCTGAAGTGGGAGGTGTGGCAGAAGGAGAAAGGGTGTGGGGGTGAAGCAGAAGAAGGAGTGCCACAAAGGCAGTTCATTGAAGAGTCGAGGGTGATAGAAACAGGGAATTTCCGCCTTAAATAAAATAAATGAAGGAATAATTGGGAGATTAAAGGACGAAGCACTCCTTAAAGGGAAAAGATTTCAAGATTTTGACATGACCAAGTGAAGTCACACTTACTCTGCTACTTACCTTTCAAATTCTCTTACTTAGGGCTTGATTTGAATCTTTGCGGTCGCACCTCCAAGTCACTTTGCTGGCAGACCAGTGAAGACCATCAAGTCGAAGGTCTTTCGCCTGCCGTATTTAGATGTTACAGACCTACAAGCGGGGTACTGGTGGTGGTTCACTGACAGAGGGAGGACATTGTGGGACTCAATGGACATCGTACAATGTCAATGGCTGTGGAATAGAGGTAGGTCACACACACACTCTGCCTTTGCCACATGTGTCCCCCTGCATCACACATGACAAAACACAACACAAACACACCTGTATCTATTGCCATTCCACCACAACTCAACACGGACATGCCACAGACACACATTTCCATACATTCATGATATAACATACACAGAACATTGACACTGCACCCACGCACAACACAATCACAACAACCAACTCAACTGCACACTCATCTACGCAAATGCACACAAGCACAACTGCACAGATCCCGACAAAGACTGCCACACAACACCACTCACCTGAATGTCGCAGGAAGCAACACAACACAACATACACAACAACATCAATGCCATATGCAAGTAGCACACATCTTGACACAACCACAATCACCACTCCCGCTCCATCCACCTCACCCAGCCAATCGAAAACACACATGCACATGCTGACTCACACACACAACTCGCAGCACATGGCAGGTACAGGTCCCCTGACAATATGCATACATGAACACAGCTGGCAGGTGTGAATATGCCATCATTGTGGTGCCAGCATACATTTGCCAATAAACACTGGCCCCATAATGACAGTTGTGTATGTGTGTGATATGTCTTGTGTACCAGTGCATCTGTGCAGTGACCCCCCGAAAGTACACAGCCAATATGGGTTCCCTACCTTCATGTCCCGCAGCTGGGGGGTTGTGTTTTCTCTTTCGTCCCGTGGCAGCAGCGATGGTGGGTTCTGTCCAGGTATGTCCAGATGAAAATGAGTGCGGGATGGGGAAAAAGGTCTCGTCGCCCCAATCCGCCAACTCAGACTTGGAGGTCGGACCGCCACTTTTTCCTGATCCAAATCGGCTCAGCGGTAAGTGTAGCTGGAGTCCCGCCATCAGCCACTATTTCCTATGGTGCTGTCAATGGCAGATGGGATTCTTTGGCGGAGTCGGTAAGACTTAGGCGGGCTTTCTCCTATGGGACCACCAACATTTAAATTTGGTTGGTGGACTGCCAAGGTGGCGGGTGGGTTTTCAGTCAGAAAACCGATGGCAGGACCGTTACCAACATCTAAACATCTAAATTAGGCCGTTGGACCTGTTGATGCACAGACTTCTGTCAAACAACAGAGCATACGCAGACTCCTGCTTAGATTTCATTGCAGACATAATCTCAAACCTGCACAACCTATGTGTCTTTGATGAACATCCTGGCTGAACATTTGAGACACTCAGCTTCTCCTGGAGAGAAATTGAACAACAACTTAGGAGCAAAAATGCTGACATTGAGCCCATCCACACCAAGATGAAGAAGACTACATCAACTAACAGATATGGACCCTGTCATCAAATTTCTGGGTGTCCTACTTCAGACAGCTCATAAAAAAGAAGAACCCAGCTGACCAGCCAACCTACAACTGATCATTCTTATGCAGACTGATTGAAAAAACAATCTTCAGTTAGATATACGCCTTTCTAGAAGAAAGCAACTTACTTTCAGACAGTCAAACACAGTTCAATCCTTGGTCACAAGTCAACTTTGAGTTTTCAATAACACTTACATTTAAAGGTAGGACTGCTCCCTCTGTGAACTCTGTACACTCCCCCTAACTTTTGAATATGATAGAGATAAGATTTGTCCTGACAGCTGTGAGCATGTAGGGCTAGGGGACCCATCATTGGCTTGTTGTTTCTCGCTTTGAACTGGAGTCCTTTAATAGGTATTTTGCACTTCTCCTCATGCCTCATCACCTCTAGATATTGTATCTACTATTGAAGTAGGTTGGACATCTTCAATAATACTTTTCTCCCTGTGAATCATCTCACCAACTTGCCATGTTGGGTTCTTCTATGGTGTGGTGGGAGTAGAGGCAGGAAAGTCATTGTTGTCACCACTACCCATCTTGGTGACAGACTAATCAACGAGTTGCACCTGCCTTGCGTCATGCAAAGGGGGCAAGTGCAACGTAACTGATACGATTTATCTATCCACGCAAATCAACCTTGCATGGCCCTGTTTGGCTTGATAAATTCAGAAATACACAAAACAGTGCAAATCACTGCATTGCATTATTCTGCCCAAGGAAGGCGTTCTGTGGGTGGAGCATGGGTGTTCCCAGGCATCCACCAAAGATTGTGGTACATTTCTAGATGTGCCATTACAGGTAGACCTGAAAATTCGTCATAATGCTATGCCTCCCCAGGTGAGGTGTAACGAGGAGAAATATGTTTATTTTTCCTCATTTTTTCCACTTTCTATGTCTGCTGCATTCTGCAGTGCACATAAAAAGGAGAAAATGCATCAAAGGATTGTTTTTGTGCAGGTGAGTCCCCATCGTTCAGTGCAGGAAGGCATCTTGACTTTTGGATTTTCAAAGATAGTCAGTAAAGCTTGATGTTCAGTTATCAGTGTAAAAGGCTTACCATACAGAAATACATGGTAATGTTCACAAGCTCATATTGTGGCTAAACCTTCTTCTTCAGGTTTTGAATAAGCACGTTCTGTTTGGTACAAACTTCTACTAGTATATTCCACAATATGCTTTTGAGCATTTGGGTGTCCACTGTGCTGTGCCAGGATAGCGCCTAACTAGACTGGGCTAGCGTCAACAACAACTGCTGTATGAAGCTTCGGATTGTAGTATGCCATTTCAGCAGCACTTTCAGAGGCTTGTTTGACTCTCTTGAAACTTTTCTCACATTCTTGTGACCATTGAAATGAAACATTTTTCTTCGTCAACTCTCGTAATGGAAGTTTTTTAATGTATCTTGAATGTAACCTGCCATGCCAAGAAATGAACGTACCATAGAAACATCTTGTGGGGATCAACATTTGACAGTGCTTGTACTTTCACAAGATCAGGTGTCATGCCCCCATTAGAAAAGATATGGCCAAAGAATTTTAGCTTTGTGAGAGAGCTCTATCATGCTCCTTCTCTGTAGCTCTGAAAACTAATATGTCACCACTAGATTTGAACACATTCAAAACAGGCTGTATGATACGTCAAATGATGTCTTGGAAAGGCTCTCCATCCAATGACACACCAAAACTAAGGGCCTGATTTATATCTTGGTGGAAGGGAATACTCAGTCACGAACGTGATAGATATCCCGTTATATCCTATGGGGATCGTAATATGTTGGACAGGACAGCTATCACGTTTGTGAAGAAGTATTCCCTCTGCCAAAATCTAAATCAAGCCCTAAGTCTTTTGTATTGAAACAGACCAACATGTGTAGAAAAGATTGTAATGTACCTGCAATTTTCTTCGAGTTCCACCTAATGACAACCTTTATTTAAATCAAGGCAGGAGATGGCATTTGCCCCATTTAATTGCGTTATCATGTCAACAATGTGTGGACATGGAAGTCGTTCTTGTTCAGTTGCCTTGTTTGCCTGACGCATGTCAACGCATATGCATGCAGCTCCTTCAGTGTCCTTTTTGGGCACTACCACTATGGGAGAAACCCATGGCATTGGACCAGTAGAATGCTCAATAAGGTCATGCTTGAGTAACAATTCAATTTATTTTTCAACAGTTTCTTGTAAATGAAAAGCAATTTCTCTGTGTCTCTGAGCAATACAACGGACATCCTCAATAGCATGCAGCTTTATCATGAAAAAACAAAGGAATTGACTTACTATTTTGTGATGAGCATTTAAGTATTAATTCACATTAATCAGTCCCATATCAGTGACTGTGCTGAGAGGAGTAGACAAGCACTTGACGCTGTACCTTGAAACACATGGATCACTGCTTGTACCTTCCTTTTCATATGTTTAATTGTTGCTACAAGTGAACCAAAGCTTTTTATGGGTGCTGATGCAACCCATGTATACACCTTGGCTTTTGCTGGCGTAAGCCGCAGCAGTGAAGATAGTTTATTGTACTTCTCTTCAGGCATTATGTTTATCGATGCACCACTGTTGATAATGAAAGGTATCGAACAACCATTTATTTTCAATGTAATTTTCGAAATGTGTTTGTATTATTTCAGTGCTTTGGCATGTTGTCTTTTCTTTGCCTGACATTTTTCTTCACATGGGGCCAGGCCAACATGCGCACATTTCTCTGAGGTAAGCATCGACATGGCACAACCATCTTCCTCACTTTCACTTGATATGGAGGTGGAAGAGCTGTTTGACAATGATTTAGATGACGATCAACATTCAGTGTGGATTTGCCTCAACTCATGTTGCCGCTTGGTCTTGTGAGTGTGCATTCAGCTTTGCTTCTGGAACATTTTTGCTGTGACACACTTACTTTCCCCTTCACTTTAGAAACTGTCACAAAATGGTCTCTTTCCCTCAGCCTTTACATATCTGTCCGATGGCAGGACATTTACCTATGTGGAAATGAAAATGCACATCTAAATCGTAACTTCTTTTTATGTGTAGACATCACTTTGTGTCATTCAGGGGCATATTTATACTCCGTTTGCGCCGGAATTGCGTCGTTTTTTTGGCGCAATTTCGACGCAAAACTAACTCCATATTTATACTTTGGCGTTAGACGCGTCTAGCGCCAAAGTCCATGGAGTTAGCGTCATTTTTTAGCGTGGACACCTACTTTGCGTTAATGAGATGCAAGGTAGGCGTTCCCGTCTAAAAAATCGACTCCGAGGCATGTGCGTCGGATTTATACTCCCGGGCAAAAATCACGCCCGGGAGTGGGCGGGTCAAAAAAAATGACGTACGGCCGCTTTTGCGCCGTTTTTTAGCACCTGCAAAAGGCAGGCGTTAAGGGACCTGTGGGCTCTGAAGGAGCCCAGAGGTGCCCTCCCATGCCCCCAGGGACACCCCCTGTCACCCTTGCCCACCCCAGGAGGACACCCAAGGCTGGAGGGACCCATCCCAGGGACATTAAGGTAAGTTCAGGTAAGTCATTTTTTTATTTTTTTTTGTGGCATAGGGGGGCCTGATTTGTGCCCCCCTACATGCCACTATGCCCAATGACCATGCCCAGGGGACAGAAGTCCCCTAGGCATGGCCATTGGGCAAGGGGGCATGACTCCTGTCTTTGCTAAGACCTATGGGGGTTGGGAGTGAAAAAAAAATGGCGTAAATCGGGTTGAGGCGCAAAAATTGCCTCAACCTGACTTGCCCCATTTCTTGACGCCCAAGCTCCATTTTCCCCTACGCCGGCGCTGCCTGGTGTACGTAGTTTTTTTTAACGCACACCAGACGGCGCCGGCGGCTAACGCCGGCTAACGTCATTCAATAAATACGGCGCCCGCATGGCGCTTCAGAATGGCGTTAGCCGGCGCTAATTTTTTTGACGCAAAACTGCATTAGCGCAGTTTTGCGTCAAAAAGTATAAATATGGGCCTCAGTCTTTTGCTTTAGCTTACTTTTCACACTCATGCCTCATTCACTATGGGCATCTCTGGCCCCCATATCAGCAGCTTATCTTTCAGCATGCTCTTCAGCTCTGGCAGCCATTAATAGTTGCTCCAGACTAAGAGTTTTGCTCAGCATTTGTTGTCTGAATAAATATGAAAAGCATCTATCAATACCTTTAAGACGCATAGCTTCTTCATCATAAAATTAATTGAACTTACAGTGTTTGATGAGTGTATCGAGTCTTTCCACAAATCACTAATGGTTTCACCAACTTTTTGTCATTTTTGACTGAAAATGTATCTTTCATGTTCAAGGTTTGGTTCTGGATTGAATTTTAGATTCAATGCTGCTTTAATCTGACGGTATGCGACTTTTTCAACAGTTACTAGCATTTTCTTTATGACTTCTTTCACACCATAACCAGCAACATTTTTGAGATATTTGATAATCTTTCTGTTATCAGTCTCTTCAGGTGCATAAATGAAATCATCAAATGTTTCTATCCAAGCAGTCCATCTATCATCAATATTCTGCTTTTTGGCAGTATCGAAAATTGGTGGTGGTTTGAGGAAAGCAGCAGCATTGTAGACCAGTGTGCAGCTTACTGGCTTGCTCTCTGATGCTGTTTGGTAATCATGTTTATGCAAACCTTCTACAAGGTCCTTTGATGTGCTGACCTCAGGATCGTCTTTAACATTATATAGAACTGTGACTTCTTTTTCAGCTGCCATCTTAAAAATGTCACTTTTCAAAAGTCGCTTATTTTCACTGCTTTCATTGTCTTCCACTGCTTTACAGCGGCTGGAGTTGCGCTTGGACTCCACATGCATGAATCGCTGATTCCGTACTTCGACAACAACACAGGTGGCACAGACAAGCAGTTTGCTTGGACCACGTCAAACTCTCTGGGAGAGCATGATCGTTCTTCGGGTTATTTATCCCCTATCTCATCGCCAGTTGTAGTGTCCTCCCCAGCCTTTGTACCCGCCAATGACTATGCCATGCACAGAGCTGAATGTTACATGTCTTTATTCTTCTGCATGTAACTGCGAACTCACATTCTAAACCAACCTTTCATTGCATTCCGCTCCAACAACTATGTCGCACTTCTAAGGTGTCCATTCGGGGCCAAAAGAGTTCTGTCATAAAACTTGTAAAACAATACACTGTACTGCCTGAAAGTTTGATAAATAGACCTTTAGGCGTTTATTTTGTTTTGTTTCCATATGCTCCCCTACAAGGCTGCAGCACAGAATTAGGCTACTATAGAATATTAGTACTAATTTTGCAGATTCTTATCAGGAGAAGCCTTCCAAACAACAAAGCTAAAAGGCTACATGTGCTGCAGCAGTAAATGCGTAAATCCTTTGGTACTGCCTTGTAGGCTCAGGCCTTTCATTTCACTTGGCTCAAGTACATGCCGATAGTGGCTTATGTGAAATGACCAGCCACTATTCCAGTTGGCCGGCATCTGAATCACTAAACAAATCATGAAATTAAGAATATGTACACAATTCACAGTCATTGTAGAAAAGTAGCAAAGGCATGGTAGGCCATCGCTTCTTACCTTTCTTTGTGCATACTGTAAATGGTCTTTAATAGTACACCATGGGGAATTTTGGGGTCACTTTGGAGAAATGGGTAAGACTGCTACCTGAATACACCTGCATCTTTTTCACTTCTCCTTCGCTCTCTAAAGAAGGTCGCCCCTTTTCCCCCCGAGGAGAAGCACCGCATTTCTCCTGCCAAAGTGTCATTGATTGCCTGTGCTATACCATACTAAGGTAATGATGTGTATCTTGGTCACCCGGAGTTACAGCTGAGGAACTCCCATATATACACAGCTTAGCGAGCTGGCTTAGTTTGGGGTTAAGCAATAAGCATGTGCTCTCTACACTGGCTTCTGGTTAAGCACAAAGTAGTTTCGGGGTACTTATGCATTTATGTGTAGGTTCTTATGCAACAGACAATTTATCACTCGGGTCAAAAATTTTGTCAGACCTCATCATTCTTCACGCCCTTTCACTTGATCTGAGATCTGACTCTCTTTCCCCACTCAAAATTCCTTGCTTTTAGAAGCACACTGTGAAGGGACAGCCTTTACGGGCGCTTGGCCCTCAGCTGTAGAACGCTGCTGTGAGACTACAGATTACTCCTTATCTCAGAAACGCTTCAAAAATGTATTTTTTTTGCTTTGTGTCATGTGTGGTTTTCACTCTTTCTACATTATTTTGATCTACTGTGGGACTTGAAGACAGCACCGTGATGTTTATTGCCAGAGTGTGAGTAAAAAATAAATAAGCCCGGGACACCTAGATAAAGACAATAGAATGGCTAAAACGCTCCTTCAACCGCCCAAAAAGTAAAGTTAATACCATTCCTTTTGAAAAAAGATATTTCGTAAAATATTCTTTATTATTGGCAGAATGGAAAAAATGCTCTTTGCAGGTTTCTCGCTTTCACCTAATAAAATTCAACAATTTGAACTCTTAACATGCTTGGTTTTAATACATACTACAGACTTGTACTGAGGACAGAAAGTAAATAAACTCTTGGCTCCAAACTAAATCACACGATTAACCTCCAGCAACAAGCCAAGTTGTGTCAAGACTGAGCCGAATTTGTACTGACACATATTCCATTGTTTCAATTACACATTTTCTAGCACAATGCACTGTGGGGCGAAGGAAGAACTGGTCTGTCTGGTTCATGCCTCCTCCTGCATCGACTGCTGGCAATGGTGACAAGTGTACTTGCGTGCGAATGCTCTTTGACTGCACACATCTGATGGATTCTTATGGGCTCTGTCAAGTTATTTGGCTGTTCAATCAATGCAAATGTCTCCTGTTGGAAAGTGTAAAAGAAATGTTTTAGCTCCCTCCCAAAGGAGCGCCATCAGCTGTAATTTGTGCGGGTTTAAAGATAATGCGTGGGCTGTGCAAATTTAGTCAGACAGTTATTCTCTCAGTTCATTTTCCCTGCGAACTAAACACATCTGTGTTCATATCAGGTATATTAAGTTACATGTAAACTCATCAGATTTTTAAGCACATCCTTGACGTGATAAACAATGAAGAAAGAAGACGCTGAATTAATTATGTTTCACATCTGAAGATTCAATCGAAAGGATAATTCTACGTGGGCCCCACACAGCCTACTGCAGCTTGGTGGCAGTAGGACGCCTGTGTGGTGTGTCAAATGCATGAACAAGATGCCTTTGCTTCCTTTTCTCATTTGTTCAGTTGCCACATGATTATGGTTGCTTGAGATATGAAGGATAAAGGAAACGTAAACTCAACTAAAATAGTGTGAGGGGTTCCTCTCCCCTTACATAATTGAGTGAGGAGGGAGAGCTACTCTACACTATGAGCCTGCACCTCCTCAGAGTTCCCATCTCCAGCCTAGGAGACGTGGGCTCCAGAGACATGCAGTGGAGACCACATTTCTACTATCTTCTACTTTCTTCTGTTAGGGAGTGGCAGATTGTACTTGCTGCCTCTCTTCTAACAAGAAAACAAAGGAGGATGAGGTTCGACTGATGCTGTTGAAGCCACCAGAAGGCCATGCGCACAAGCATTCCTGCATCGGAGCGCTTGGCCCAGCTTGGGGGCCTTGTCTCCACCATTTGAGACCCCCTAGGATCTCTCGATCCATCTCCAAAAGGCTTCAGTGACTTCAGCTACTCATCCAACACCTACAGAGTCCACTGTACAGCTATCCCCGCCTCTTATGACTCTCTCATCACTCTAAACCCTGCCATACCTACTGGTAGGGCTTTAACACCAAGTGTGGGTTCTACACAGTGATAATGCTGTGCTGCTTCCATGCTAGTAAGGACACTGGACAACAATGATTTTAGGCCCCTAGTCTTGGGGAGAAGCTAAAATAACAAGAACAGGGAGATTAGGCACAGCCCTTAGTTCCCAGTCAGGCTAATAAAACTCAGGTATCAAGCGGCTAAGGAAACCCTTATAATAATTAGTTCTTCCTCCACCAGGGTATGTTGTGGAGGTACAACATTGAGATCCAGAGAGCTTCAGTGCCCCAGAGGACACTGGAGGAAGGGTATCATGCAGTCAGCCATAGTAGACTCCTATGTGGGCTGTACTACAAATGTAATGCTTGTTCTGTTGTTATCCCAGTAGGGGGAAGGCCTCACATTATAGAAAAAGAGTATGGATACTAGGCCCTCATTGAATTGTCCTGTTGATGACCCTGTTTAGATCTCCTTGCTACATAGGAAAGTGAAAGGGTTTCCCGGGGAAAACCTAACACTAACTGTTGAACAATTCTTTTACCTATCTGTGATTTTCTTTCAGACTACCTGACATGGCGAGAAGTAAGAGAGTCCTGTGACCGTGGACTAATAGTTATACGTCCTTGAGAAGAGAATGAAATAGTCCGATGTTTCTTATCTGATGTATAGGTTTTTCCTTAACCTGCTGCCATCTGCCGGGAGGATGACTGAAGTTGTCCAGAGACTTCTTACCCTGCATTGTAAGTAAGTGTGTAGAGGTTTGTACACAGTCCAACTCCACCAGAGACCATTATATAGTGCAACCATACCTCAGCAATAGAGTGATGCATATTTGTATCTCAGCATTCAAGTCCTTAGAGAGGGGACAACTCAAGCAGGTATCCTAAAATGAGATACTTATGGAAGATCTTTCCTGTACTGCTTAAGCAATGGTACTCTCATATGTGGGATGTTAATTCACACTCTATGAGCAGTGCTTAATTTGTTAACAAATAAGTGATGGGTCCAAGTTTTTCTCAGAAGCCCATTGGCACAGCTGCAGAATGTCGAGGTTGCCAGTTACTATGGTACTATGGTCTTGATTTCACCTCATGACTCTTTCTTCTACCCCCAAACTCTCCTTTCCCCCCATCTCACTGTTTCAGGTTTTTTCATCCCTGTGTTCTCCCTTTGACACTGTTTTTCCATCTTTCTTTACCTCCTCCTTTTCCCCTCTGCCACTGTGTCTTCCTTTTTCAAACTCTGGGTCAAAGTCTGATGATACAATTAAGTCCTGGTTGTCAAAAAACGTGTGCTGGTTGGCCCCATCTAGAACCACTGGCTAAAATTAAGCACTGTCTGAGAGGACAGATTGATATTTGTTAACACTTTCTTCTTTTTTTTTGCAGTTTCTCATTTCGTTCTTAGATGCTGGTGATATGTTAACTCATGGATCTAAATATTTTTGCCTGGTGTTGGTTAGAATTGCACGACTCATAACTTCTTTGTGTACGATGCAGTGCATGTTGAACATGATTTGGAGTTGAAATAGCCACCGATTAAAGCCTTTTCAGGGCGGGTGGTATGAGGTCGAAATTCTTAATTCCCTTGATGACCCAGCAGAAACATGAAGGGTGTGGTTCATTTGGAGGTAGAGTCCAATCTGTTTCTTCTGAGAAGAGGGCATTGCTATGGTCCAAACAATAGTGGACCAAAGTTTGCAAACTGATTCAGAGAATTAGGGTTTGGAATTGCACAGCAAATAGTGGTTATCATTTTGTCTGAGCTTTATTTGAGAAGTAAATGTGGGAGGATAGCTCCAAGACAATAGTAAATTTAAGAAATTTCATTTTTCAGCCTAATTGATGGAAAATCCATTGAGATGCATGTTTTGAGTCACTTTTTGAGTTGCACTTGTTTGCAAATTTTTCTAATAAGGATGAATTTTGTCTCTGTAGGTGTAACATCAGATAAACACTTGACATCCATGTTTGGATGATGAATAGGCTTCTTGTGGACCAGCCTGTAGATTTTATGTAGAATCATGAAGCAGTTGAATTTCATGTGGATGCTGGAGTCCTGGAAGACTTTACTTATCACTGGGAAACAGTGGCAACGTGGTATGTTCATATGTGTATACTCTGATCAACCAATTAGACAGGAGAAACATTGGAGAATTTTTTGGTTTTGGATAGTCTAAGAGATTTGCAAGGATGTTAATGGGGCTTGTTAGTCAACAGTGTTGAAAGTTGATGAGGCATCAAGCAGGATGTAGGGGGCACCTATGTCTGCAAAAAGGAGGACATTGCCTCTGTATTTGATGGTCTCTGGGCTGTAGCAATATTTGTAGCCTACGTGACTGTCATGTAGATGATGACTGACATTGTAGTGGTCTTTAAGATATAGTGATACTCTCTTTTGTATGTTGTTTCTGAACATGGTTGATGGGTTCATCACTGGCTAAGGACAGCCTTTCATAGCAGTGGAATGATTATGTCTATCTTGAAAAATCTGGGTAAATGTATTGAGTAGACCAGACGTTTAATAAGTTTGTGAGGTTTTGGTGAGCTTCTCTAGTCATTAATTTTAGGATGTGTCAGGAGAGAATGCCATCTGTCTAAGAGATTGCTTTGAGGTTGAAGAGAATGCTGTGGAATCAGCAGATGAATCTGTTTTGCAGATGTTCCACCTGGAGGTGATGCATGAGGTAGGGCAGGTATTTGTTGTATGCAGTCAGTAGGCATTCTGATCAAAACGTTGGTGATGGTGTTGCATTTGTTCTTTGAATCATGAAATTCCCAAAGTAGAAAGTGGCACTCCCACAAAGTCGGAATGCAATCAGGGACGGATTCTCTTCATGGCTGTGGGAGGAATTTAAGAAAATGAAAGCTGTCCAGTCCCCCCTGCAGAGCTGAGTGAAGTATGCAAGAGAGGGAAGAGAGGACCTTACATGTGTGACACCAAGCTCATAGGACCCAGCAAATCTTCTTGGCAGATACAGCAAGTCCAGCAGATCGTTTAAAATACAGCTTTGCCCAAATCTAGCCTAAATAATGCCTGAAAGACAGTGTTTGTTATGTGTGTCAAATGAAGGAGAAGAGTAAGAGTGACGACGTTGGCTTTCAGTTACAGTAAAGCAGTTGTTTATCATTATGTGGGGCTGCCCATATCCTGGAAAGCGTCTCGACGATTGGAACAGTATCTGAAGAGAATCTCAAGAGTAGGGCTGCTTACCTGAACTGCTGCTTGGGTGATACCTTGTGTTGGCCTCATCGCCAACTAACTATACCATGTGACATAGTCCAGAGGGAATTGGTGACGAACAGTAATTGAGCCAAACATGCAGGTTACCATGTGGGCCAGATGTCTATGGTAGGTTGGGAACTGGGGGAGTCCCTAACCATCTTTTCCTGTGTGGGTGATACTTCCTGTTCTGAGAGCTATCCAGACATGCGCCCACAGGCCACGTATTAGAAATCAAATGCAGGTCAAACAATTGGTTATTTCCTTTGTCTAAGGAGAAGAGGTGGTATACTCCCACTGTGACCCACAAATTTGCAGTGACTCTCCGACTCATCTGTTACCATTCCACTACGTAGCTGGGAGTTCCTTCCACCAATGCCACAGGGGCATTGATGAGGATCACCTAGGGGGGCTGATGCTAGAAGAATCCAGGAAGCCTGGTGATAACCTGCTCCTTCTACCTCGTGTGTGTGAGAGACACTAAAGTTGCGTGAGGATTCATTTGTTCCCCTATATGACTGAGCTAGTGACACTATATAATTATTTGGCTAGGTCTGGACAAACTTCATCTGACCAATAAAGAGCCCTATGGTTATGTTTCCCCAGTGAACCTGCAGACCTCATTCATGTAATGCACACCTTAGTAAAGGAGAGGGACACTAAGTGCTATGTAGTGGTACTTGGAATCAGAAAAATGCAAAACTCACTTATTGTACAAGATAAACCACAGGTGAAGACTCTTTGGTATCCACAAATCCATGATCAAAGTGGTTGCCCACCCCAATTAATACTACACAGATTGCACAACTCTGTGTCATATCATAACGAGACAGGATTGTGTATCCAGCAATGAGGCCCAAACCCCAGTCACAAGGACAGGGAAGTACCAAGGGCTGCATTTAACAAGTGGTTGAACATTAATCAAAGAAGTTGGGAAACTGAATTCCACTACATTGGTGCTTATCATGTATTCTTGCTATCGTTTGGGGGATATGCAGGGCATGATTGCATCCTGATACCTAAGTGGGGAATAGAAAATTATTGACTCGTTGTCAAATATAATATCATGGTGTGCCAATAACGATTTCCAAGCCCTTTGGCTTTGCTTTTCTTATTTCAGATTCTACGTATGACACACAGACACCATATTTACCAATAGTTTCTCAGAATTATGGATCCCCGTGATTGCCTTTGGCATTTTCGAAGTAATCTCTTGTTTTCATGTGACTGGTTTTGTCCTGAGGTTGTTTTGTACTTTCATGAGTTCGTTACTCCTAATTCTCCTGTCTTCAGTTGCTTATTGTTACCTTTAGAGAAGATGAAAAATGCTTTTGTGTTTTACCGCGCACACCTCTGTTTATAAATATCAGTGTTTCTTCTCGAAGTGATATACATTTGTATCCTGTGCCTCTCTGTAGAAGACCTGTGATTGTTGCCATGTACCACTATTCCATTCAGTTTTCATCAATTTCGGGAATAGAACCCTTATCAAATAATTCCCTTGTCCATGGACTTGCAATGATATCCCAGATGGACAGTAAAGTGTTCCAGAGAGGATTTTAGTAGCCAGGCTGGGTGAGAAAGAGTTGAATAGTCATATCCCATCAACCTCACCATTCCACTCATCATCCTTGTGCACTGTTTGCCAGAAATGTTCCTTATTGGTAGATAGGGCCACATGCGTTGTGAATAACCATCTTTTATCATCTTGCTCAGGGCGAGCACAGTACTACAGGACCCACACAATTGTTTTTGCAAACACCACCCTTATGTAGACTAGCAAAAGACTGGTACAAATGTGTGCATTGTCTGGCACAATTAAGCTACATTGAATTCGGTACCAATATTGATAGGGAAGACAATATTTGCTTCAAGACACTTCCGTACTAATAAGGCCTTGCCCACCTGCAGTATCAGGAGGGCTCTTCCAATGATCGGGTTTCCAACTAGTGAGAATGTTCACCCTTTTAATGAAGCAATGGATCGCACGCTGCCATCCCTTTAAGCTTAGGTCGCTGGAAATCAATGCTAGAACCCAGATGTGGCCATACTAAGGATGTGATAGTTTTGTGTGCATTTATACATCAAGAGCCTTGTCTCAACGTTTGCCACCAATGGCTTTATCGTCTGTACCACACTCTGCTTGCAAGTCAAAATCTATTTTCCAACGATTAATCAAAATACATACTAGCTTGAATATGGTATAAACAAAGTTCCTGAAAGCAAATAGCATGGTTTAAATAAAACGACAGAGTATACAAACCAGCGTACCTCAAGTATGTCTCTTTCCGACCCCACAATCTTATTTTTTTAGTATAATCTTTGGGGCATATTTTAAAGGAATTGACATAGGGCAGCACCTCAAGTATTTCTGCTGCGCTGCCCTACACCAATTAGAAAGGGCAGAAATGCACAATATTTACAAGCTAAGGTGCATTCCTGTCTTTTCCCCTTGCACTGGCACACAATTTGCTGCCTAGCGCCAAAGCAGGCACCCTTGCACTATGGTGCAAGGGTTTCTGCATTGTTGGCAGGATTGTTTCTGTGCAGGAGGGGGCACCTTCCTGCAAAAAAACAATCCAGAGAGGCTTTTTCCTTGTTATGTGCGAGCGCAAAGCGCTCCGTCCCATGCTGTAATCTCTCTTTGGGCTTCCAACCATGGCCATGTCATGTCAGTTACTTTAATTGGTTCGTGTGCTTGCCTTTTAAAATCCGCTTGCTTTCATTTGTGAAAGGCATGCATACGTCATGCCTTTTCCGGTGTTTAGCCCACCTACACAGCACCAGTAAACTACTAAAAACATACGAGGCTCGATGTTTTCAGCATGTTTTCAGGACTACTTTATATGTTTATTTTCCATAATGCGATTGTGCTGCTTTTTTTTCCTTTTAATTTGTGTGGCAACAAAAGTCCGGTTAGGAGTTGACAACGCTAATAGCTCTAACTCGAGCAAACGCGAGTCCAGTTGCATTGAAAATGCTTGTTCTATGTGTGCTGCAAGATGCAGCACACATAGAAGGAGGAAACAAAAAGGAGAAATAACGCTATTTCTCCTTGTTGCGTCTGCCCTTTGGATGTGTATGGTTTTGAAGCATTCCTAGGTTTACAGACCCTAGTAAATCTGGGAAATATGTCAACAAACCTGTGGTTGTTGCAGTCCATGGATTTTGCATGGGAACATTCACCGCAACAACCAGGGAATGCCTCCTTGATGCAGTGTAAGGCAGCGCAGCAAATTGCCTCACACCATATCTGCGAGGGCATGAAAAACCATGCAAGTGGCTCTTCGTGGCTTCTTAGATGTGAGCCTGCACTCTGTGCCGCCAGAGCTTCACAAAAATGTGGCGCACCGCAGGTACGAGGGGCTGGAAAATACACCCCCTAGTTTTACACAGTCAGACACTTATACATGCGTGTGCACACACACTCTCATAAATGCACAAACACAAACCACACACCAAGGGGCACGCACAGGCACACGCACAGGCACACACACCCGCATAAAAACACATATTCACACATATTCACACAACGACACCCCAAGTGATATACCTAAACAGACACACGAAACACACACAGAAACGTTAGATACCGAAAAGACACAAAAGCCTCCACAAACACATTAAATGCTTCTGATACTAAAGAAAACATAATTGCCATAGGTATTCAGTGTCATGGCAAGTGAACAAAACAAAATGACTGACGTGTCTCTGAACTTACGTCATTTTTCAAGAAAGAGAGAGGATTAACCAAGAAGACTTGCGGGTTCAAAGAAAAACCACATCATAGTTTAGCCGCTTGAAAGATGTTACCACATGAGGTCTATTTCCAATTCGGTTAGGCGTAACAATCTGCAAGAATGTTGTTTTTTTAGTCTGGCGTGAGCGTGCAACTGGACACTGCCTTTGATGGGTGTCACCTTTCTCCCCAGCTCTTCAGAGGATGGAGAGACAGCATTTTCAACAAGCTGCCTTTGTCTTCCCTTCAACCGTATCGCATGTGCTCTCTTATCACCGATGCATCCTAACGCACTACTCAGCGACCACGACCGCACTTTTCATGCACTTCTTCGCATCCCCATTTCATGCTGACATCTCTCAACATCGTGCCATTCAGCACATTCACGAGGAGGCCCGCAGTACTATCGGCCACATCGGTTCCCGCCATTCCCACAGGCCAGGGGAAATGCTGTCCTGCAGCCGGGACCGCTTCCAAGCTCAAGTTCCTTTGGAGCCGCTCGGACTGTGCAGTGTTTTGTTCTACTCCCGGGAACAACAGAGAAACTTTATACCTCTTCCGAGAGTGTTGTTTGATGAATCGTCCGTCCCTATTAAGTGCATGTTTGCTCTTTTCCTATTAGTAACAAAAGCACTCAGAGAACGATGAAATGTCAGTTTCAGAATATATTTCTCCGGGGTAAATGTCTTGCCTTGACAATTCATTATTTGCTGAATCTTCTTGTCATTCCTCCTGCAACACTTACTAACGAATTACAATTATAAACTCAGGCCTGATATTCGAGTCTTTTTTGGTCCTTTCCAGTACAAGACATAAAGGCACATGCAATTAAAACGAAAAGCAAAATCTGAACGTCAGCCCCTGAGGTATGGTGTTTTATCTCTGTGTTAAGCTATGGTCTGCCATGGAGGAGGTCAGCAGGGTTCGAAACGTCTGCACAACTGAATGCAGGCATCCTGTAGATGCAAACAGCAAACAGAACAATATGGGTCCCCGGTGATGCTTACAATATTGATGCGAACCGAGTGGAGCTGAGTGGTTTTGTCTAGAGTTAAGAGCAGCTGTGTGATCGAAGTGAAACCTCATTGTTAGTAGTGGTAATAATTGTTGGATAGTTCAATGTGGGCCTACTTGTCTTATGTTGTCATATTATGTTTTGTTATATGTTATGTTATTTTATATTATGTTTATTTGTAGAGTGCAAGATTCACCTGGGAGGGTATCCTAGCGCTGCAAAGCAGGAGTGGCGAGAGACGAGGCTGAGCGGGACTAGCTGAAGAGTCATGTCTTCAGTTTCTTCTGACATTTTATAACTGGGATGTGGCTCTGATGTGCAGAGGTACTTCATTCGTGGCTTTGGGAGAGAGAGGAAGAATAAGGTCTAGCCGCCGGATCTGGTTCTGCATATGCAGAGGATGTGTAAAAGTAGAAATCTGGCTAAGCTGAGGTGTTGCATAGGTATGTGGAAGTTAATGTAATTGTTGAGGTAAGTGGGGCTGATTGTGAAGGCTTTGCAAGTTTGATGACTGCCCGTTTGTGTTTGGGGAGCTCGTAGATGTGTGATTTGTTGAGGTTGGGTGGAAGTATTCTGAGTGTGAGTCTGGCAGTTTAATTTTGTGTGGCCTGCAGTCTTCTGGTAAGCTGTGCATTGATTCATAAGCAGGAGGTGTTGCCGTAATCCAGCTTTGTGGTGATGAGGTCCTTGGTGATGGTTCTGTGGATGTTCAAGGGAAGCCAGTTGAAAATCTTTGTGAGCATCTTGAGTTTGTGGAAACAGGATGCTGAGCCTGCATTAACTTGGCTGTCACAGTGAGCTGGTCGAATAGCCCACTGTAAGCCTTGTTGTCCAGTAGTGCATTAGATAGTCGGATAGTTTAATACTGGCCTCTTTGTCCACTAGTGGATGTAGATTGTTGAATAGTAGAAAGTGAGCCAGTGGTGGCAGCGGATGGGCGGATAGTCTGTAGTGATAGCTGATGGTCGAATAGTGCAATGTTAAGCTCATTGTGTAGAGGTGGCATTAGATGATCGAATATTTGAAAGTGGGCCTCATTGTCTAGTAGCGGCAATAGATGCTTAGAGAGTCTGTAGTGGTAGTAAATGGTTGAACAGTCCAATGTTAACCTCATTGTATGGAGGTGACAGTAGATGGGCAAAAAGTTGAAGGTGAGCCTTACTTTCCAGTAGTAGCAGGTTGGATGGTATGTACTGGTAGTAGAAGTTCAAATAGTTCAATGTTTACCTCATTATCCAGTAGCTGCAGTAAATGGTTATATAGTTCAATACAGGCCTCATGGGCAAATAGTGACAGTAGATGATCAGATAGTTTTATGTGAGCATGTTGTGCAGTACTGGCAGAAGATGGACAGATACTACACCGAGAGACATCATTGCCTAATGTTGATATTAGATGGTCAGACTTATCAGGGCGAGGACACCTCCGTAGGTGACTTTAAGGTGTTTAATTGCTATATGTGAGCATTTTTTGTTGAAATGATTAAATATGGTTGGTTATATCAAGCCTCATCCTTCTTCTGTGGGAGCTAGTGGTTGGGGCAGAGTTGCATAACTGGGAAAACCTCAATAGGAAAGCAACAGAAAAGAACGTAGCTTCAGAGGTAGGATTTTTGATGTGAAATCATTTTGATCAAAATATACTCTAAATACACAATTACAGATTTGAAAACAACGAGGAAAGTCCTTTAGTCTCTCACAACTGCACGATTTCGAGTCAATCATTAATTGGCACAACCGATGTAAACATGTTCACGTTCCATGCATTTGCAAGTACCACTTTCTAAAAATGAGTAAGACTTTTTCACAGATTCGAAAGTAAATGGAACAATTTATCAGTATTAAATGAGACACTAGACAGTTTCACTATCGACTAGATGCTGGGTGCTTGGATTGAAATGGAAAGTTGGGCCTTCAAGCATCCCTGACTATCATGGATCACTTTGTCATGCAGTCATGATTTCAATCAAAGAATGAGTAACTCTTTCAAAAACCCACTTTAAAATTACAGTATTATAGCCCAGCAAAAGTAATACAGAACGGTGAAACTTCCATGTCTTTGGGGCCTATTTAGATCCCTCATATTTACAGAATCTTGTCAATTAGGTAGGGCTCTCTGTGCTGTGAAGGGAGATGCCACCTCTGTGACTCTTTTCATAGCATTAAAAGTTACTGAGTGGGCACTAATTTTAAAGAACCCCTCGGTAAACCTTTTTGTATTCAAAATTAAACACTCAAAGCATGAGTTTATTTTCGAAATACAAAAAATAAATGGCCCTAACGTGCAAGGAGATTTGTCACTGCATGTCAGGGCCATTCTATATTTTCTCTCCCCATGTCCACCATGTGTCACATGCTGACTCGGCAGGAAAAATGAGTGATGATTGCCCAACACTCAATACAGCTGGAAAACTGTCACTGTGACTTGGTGGTCCCATGGTAGATGGGCCACCAAGTCAAACGTTTCCACTGGTGGAGCCAGTGAAAGCTTTGCCAGTATAAACACTACTGTTTCCTCTGACTTTAAGTAGAATCAGGGAACTTTGGGCCAGATTTACAAGGCCCTAGCATCATCAGAGCATTACTTTTTGCGATGCTCTGGTGGCACTAACCACTTCTCCATATTACAAGAAGGTGTAACACCACTTTTTGTAGCTTTATGCCTTCTTGTAAATATGGGCCCATCTGACGCAGAAAACTGCGTCAGAAGGGAGTGCAATGGGTTGTTGCAGTGGGCGTTCCCCATTGCTTTTGACGCTTCCCCTGATTTAAAAGAATTTGTATATATGAGGCAGCGCCAAAATCTAACTCCATCCCGGGGGTGGTGTTATCATGGCACAATGAGGAGGAATCCTTGTATTCCTCCTCTTTTTTTGCTTTTGTTATGTGAGCTGGATTCTGCAGCTCACATAGAAGAAGCAAAATGCCATGGATGATTGTTTATGTGCAGGAAGGGAGACCTTCCTGCACATAAACAAGCACACCCCTCAACGCAGACACCCTTGCACTATGGTGCAGGGATGCCGGCCCTGGTGCAGGCTGCTTAATTTAGCTGTGGCGCAGGGAGAAACGCAGGGGTGCACCATATTCTTGTAAATATGGTGCATCCCTGTGTTTCAAAACTGGGGCAGTGCTGCTAATTTTGGCACAGCGCTGCGCTATGCCAGTTTCTTGTAAGTCTGGCCCTTAGACTTTGAAGGTCTCGGCACACTGTCAATTTATGGTGGTGCTCCCACTTGCCAAACACCAAATATGACCAATTACACCTCATGAATCAAGACACGTTAAAAAATAGCATTGGGTTAGGTACCTGCTAAGCTGTCTCTTGCCTAATACAGCATCTGCTCCATGGTTCATTGTGATTGTTGGACCTGGCCCTTTTACAGGGTCATTCCCCAAACATTTAGCCTTTTCTTCCTTATTTTTTCTGACCCTTGTTGGCTGACGTTATGACACTGAGCACTTTACCACTGCTAATCAGTGATAAAGTGCATGTGCTCTCCCTTGTAAAATTGTTATAATCGGCTTATACCTAATTGGCATATTTAATTTACCTATAGGTCCCTAGTAAAGTGGTGTTGTTGTACCCAGGGCCTGTAAATTAAATGCTACTAGCGGGCCTGCAGCGCTGCTTGCACCACCCACTGAAGTAGCCTTTCAAACCTGTCTCAGGCCTGCTAGCGCAGGGCCTGTGTGCGCAGTTTTCTGTCACAGGGACCTGGCATCTACATTTACATGCCAGGCCCAGAACTCCCCCTTTACTACATGTAAGGTAGGCCCTAGCTAACCCTATGGGCAGGGTGCTATATATGTAGAGGGCAGGACATGTGCCTCGTAATGGGGCCTGTCCTAGTAGTGACAACATATTTGGTTTCTCACTGCTGTGAGTGCTGCCTTCTCATAGGATTGCATTGGAAATGCCCTGCCTCATGTGTAGGGGGTATTGTCTGATATATGAGGGGTAGCGCAGGCATGTTTGGTATGTTTGTAATGGTAGTGAGAAATGCTGCTTACTGGTGAAGGTGGATGTTTTATTATCATCACAGAAATGCCACTTCTAGAAAGTGAGCATTTCTCTGTGCTTATGACTCTGGTGTTTTGCAGTTTGACTCCAATCCACGTCTGGGCAGAGTGACAGTTGGGCTTTTGTGCATACTTTTCAGACAGCCTGTACACAGGGAGGGTGGAGGTGTCATAGAGGTTCATCTACATACTGAATAGTCTTCCTGGGCTGAGAGAAGGGAGAGGCGGGCACACCTGCATTTGTAAAGGCTGTGCCCTGGCCTCACACATAGGGCCGTTTACCCCAACTGATGTTTGGAGCACGAGCTGGAGGAGAGAGGGGGTACTCCCAGAACCAGTTGTAACTGGCTGGAACCTCCTCTTACCTCTCTTTGTGAAACACACTGTAAACTGAGTATACGTACAGGGGATTTTTCACCACAATTTAGACACTTCTGGACAAGATACCAGAACCCTGAACTCTGAACCAGAACCTTCAACCTGCTAAGACGAACTGCCTGGCTGCCCAAAGGACTCGCCTGACTGCTTTTCTGCAAAGGTCTACTGTCCTGTTGTTGCCCTGCTGCCCTCTGGCTCTGCTGAGAAGTGCTCTCCAAGGGCTTGGATAGAGCTTGCCTCCTGTTCCTTGAAGTCCTAGGGCCAAAAAGGCTTTCTCCTGCAAAGAACTCCTTGTGTGGTGAAAATTAGATGCACAGCCTACCAGAAAAGGCGCACATCCTGCATCGTGGTGAGAAAATCACTGCACGCTGACCCGGAACGACGCAGCCCAGCTCCCTGAGTGGAGATCGATGCAGCGCCAGCGTTGCAACTGGAACTTCAATGCACAGCCCACTGAATCGACGCATAGCCGAGCTGGAACGATACAGCCCGACTTTCTGCGAGAAGAATCGACGCTGCACCTGCCGTGCGAAAGAAATTTCCCCCCATCGCTCCCTGGATCTAAGCAGTTCCTGTGATTTTGTCCTGCACCCCCAGGATTTCTCCGCTTCGTCAGCGGGGCATCCGAATACCCCACAACCTGAAGAGGATCCAAGTCGGCGCACCAGAAATCAGCGCAAAGCCTTCCCTGCGTGGAAAATTCTCGACGCATTGTCTGTGTGCGCCAGGAGAAACCGACGCACACCTCACTGTTTTCCACACATTTCCTCATCTGCGGTCCCTTGCGGAGAATTTGAACGCAAACCATTTACTTTGTGCTTGCAAGAGACACTTGTTGCTTTTTAAAGACTAAAGACTCTTTTTATCATTTTCTAAAGTGATATCTCAACGTGTACTTATCAAATCTTGATTGTTTTGACCTGCATTTAACCAGATAAATATTAAATATTTTTCTAAACACTGTGTGATGTATTTTTGTGCACGCCGTTCGAGTGGGCAGATATGGTGATACTGATGCCATCATTGAGATACTATTTATAGGAGCTACATCGATCTTTGGAGTGTTTGCGTAACATGGGACTTTGGAAGAGATTTGACAGTAGATAACACCAAGTATTTTTAAATTGTCGTAATTTCCGATCTTTTTTCATTTTGTGGAGCCCTGATGAAGTCAAAGCGAGGATTGGTCGCATGACGAAACACGTGTTGGCTGGGCTGATTTGGGACGACATTAAAGAAGAATTATGCAATAAATACAAGGAAATTGTGCGACTGATGAAAACTTTGGATTTTAACTTTACTTTGTATGCGAGTGCCTTGAACATTCTATTTAAGTTTGTTCCTTTTGGAATCTTGGGGAAGTGGGGTGGTTTTCTTCCCTTCCAGGAGCACGGTTGAACATTTGGTTGTCATATGATAATTGGGTCTGATATTTGTGAGCACCATTCCTTATCTTAAAACACCCATTCTACTTGTTTATGTATTTTTGTGGAGTTCTACTGTGTTATTGCATGATTTATTGCACAAATACTTTACACATTGCCTTTTATGTTAATCCTGACTGCTCAGTGCCAAGCTACCAGAGGTTGGGCACAGGATAATTTGGATTGTGTGTGACTTACCCTGATTAGAGTGAGGGTCCTTGCTTGGACAGGGGGTAACCTGACTGCCAACCAAAGACCCCATTTCTAGCAGTGATCAATAGAATATGATGGGTCAACTTTATTCACAGAGAGGTTAGCAACATGGAAAATTCTACCAAAGCATTTTCATCCTTCACAGGAATCAATGCTCATCAAGGTCAATGGATCTTTGGACCCTGCATAGGATATGGTAGAACAGTACAACCAAACATTTCAGTACCAACCAATTAAATAACACACAGTATGACCAATGTCGCCATACAAGGAAAACTCCAGTCAGGAATTAAGTTAAGAGGTTTATTACAAACTTAATCTCAGAGTCATGTAGACAATTTGCAAGACAAAGTTATAAAGATATAGAATCCCCAAGAGTTGATCAAGGCGACAAAGTAAGTTCAGATGAACCAACATTAGGAGAACTAGGCACTCAGCAAAGAGAATACAAAACATCAATAAGATAATTTGATGGGAGGGAAACAACCATTGCCCATTTTGTTAAAGCTGCATTAAGGCAGTTCAAATCATCAACTTCACTTTGGCTGGGCACAGGAAAACCCTACAGTTAAGCCAATTAGGAAATAATATGTGGGGTGGAACACATGTTGACAAAAGACAAAAGGAACATAAGGTACAAAAAGAATTTGGAAAAGGGTAATCTCTGGCAACAACTTACTAAATAAGGTGGGCAAAAAGTATGTACAAAGGGAAAGCGTCTGTGTGCCAGAAGCTCAGTCAAAAGTCTTCTGTAAGAGTCAGGGAGAAAATCTCTAAATCTCAGCAAGACATTTCAAAAGGGAAAAGGCGAAAAGGAAGGTACCTCTACAAGGGGCTCAGCATAAGGGGCTAAAGGATACTTCTTGGAGCTCCAAGGATTCTCATCTGATGGGATTGGACGGGGCCTGCTGGGATCTCTTTGGGCTCTTTGACCAAAGTCCAGCTTGGCAAAGTTCATACAACAATCTGATTCGTCAAAGCATCAGTTCATTTGACGTTTAAGGGCATCATCCAATAGCAATCGATCATACGACTCAAACCTGAAACATAGTCAGGTTTTCCCAAGTCTGTCATGAGAACAGGGCCCATCAGTGTATCGCCACACTAGAAAGAAACAAATGTTTAAATTGCTAGTCCACAGTCCAGGATGCTCTACATCCAAGGTCAGATTCTTACAACTCGCTATGGGTAAAGCAATAAACATCTATTACCAAACTAGTCTTCTCATGGGAATGAAGTCTAAAATAAAAGTACATTTTAACAAGATGACTTCTCATTTTCTGCACAGTCATGAAATTCAGGACTTAGAAGGCCTCATTTAGGCTAATGCACTTCAATTAAACAGCACATTAATATATTCAAATGAAACACATTTTAATATGCAAACTATGAACTCAATATTAATTACTCTTCATTTGCTTTTGTTACTGTAACTTTAAAGGAAGTAACTCTGTGAATATATTTCACTCAGTATAACGCAGAACTGTAGTTCTCTATTTTAGCACACACATATTTAAAACAATTATTATATGAAATTCAATATAATTTCAATACAGATTATTAGTTTAGAGTCTAAATAATAACACAATGTCAGTTAGAACTTCAAACATTTAATTAGACTTCAAGAACACCTGTGTCTAAATTATCAATCTAAATAAATGCACACTAAAAATGGCTTCTCAGTGCATTATTCTACAGCCAAGCTCTTAGTACTTTGATTAATAAAATGGATACATTTCATTACAAGACTGGAGGCTCCCATTATGCATTATTCCTTTGAAGCTACTCCACGCAGCACTTGAAAGTATAAACATCATAAAACAAACATTCTAGAACGGAACATGAATCACATAATAATAAGACCATGTTAACAATGAGAGAACGTAGCTTCCACACTCCCACACGCAACCTCCGATCAGCCGACCTCGCCCTAGCCACAGCCCCCCGCATCCAACGCACCACCACAGGAGGCAGGTCTTTCTCCTACCTCGCCCCCAAAACCTGGAACTCCCTCCCCACCGACCTTCTCAAAACCGAAGACCTCCTGGTTTTCAGAAAGAACCTCAAGACATGGTTGTTCGATCAGTAACCCTCCCTGCCCCCCCCCCATTCTTCCCCCCAGTGCCTTGAGACCCACACGGGTGAGTAGCGCGCTCGACAAATTTTTTTTGATTGATTGATTGATATATAATCAATATTAACATGAAATGTTTATGAACTAATGTGTAATAATGCTGCATAGAAACTGTATTAATGTATTTTGCTAAAACATGCACTTCAAATGTGCCCACGGGGAGTGGCTGCCAATATATACGGGGACTAATAAAACTGACTAATGTTGAAATGTTATGATATGATTTTACACTAATAATAATAGGTATATGTAAAGGTTTTGCCAATATATAATTAGCCTTTAGTTAGCATGAGTCGAGGCCTGGCTGCCTGGGTCTCATATTAAATGTGTTTTTCTAACGTGCAGTGTGCTGACTTGCTGAAGGACATGAACTCTTGTTTTTTCCCTCTAAACTAGTAGCTGAATGTAACTGTAGTAGATCCGTTCTTATGAAATTCGACTTGCTTGTAGAAACATTTTAGCTGAATGCAACACTGTAGACCAGTCGTAGGTAAAAGGTCGCCTGAACCGGTACAGACAATGGAGCCACTGACCGAAGATGTGCAAAAGACCACAAGACTATGAAATCATACCGGACATTCCACCCGCTAAAGACGTCAATCATAAGGATCAATAAAATACGTGAGAACTGTTATGGGGTGACAAATTCGATGAGCTAATGTGAAGTTAATTGGTTAAAGGTGGTGGGGTGCAACCCCTTGTCCAAACAAATTTTAGGGGAATGTACAACAGAAAGGGGATAAAAACCCTTGACACCAGGAAGTAAATTAGAACTAGGGAGTAGGAGACTAGGAGAGGGGGAGATGCTGATGCGATTTGCTATGATCCAGACACTTTGTCACTTTGCTTAGTGACTTGCTAATTTTACTTAGAACCATCCTTGCCCTTAGATTGCCCATATACACTTTACCTCCTTATGAGGGAAGTGCCCCCTTTTACCTGATTGCTGAATTCCTGATGGTGAATCAACTGATGTCCTAAGGACGAAGACCGAACCTGAGTGCTGACCCCAAACGGAGGGTAACTATATGACAATGAAATTGTGATTGTCTGTTTGCTTTTCCTTTCTAGGTACCAACTGCTTCTTTTGACAGAGACCATAGTTAGATGTTTTCCAAATTGATGTTACTAAATTGTTTTACAAGAAGCCCAATATGCCAATGCTAATTAGAGGTTAGTTGAGAGGGGTTCACTAAACTGACGCAAATAGACAAATGACCGAATCAATGCTTTGTTGAATAACGTGATGATGATACTCTGCTAGAATAACCTATGCTGACGCCGTGTTATATTCTAATGTTTGTGATTCTTACTTTGATCAAATCTTATCAGAGTTGCCATATTGTGACTATGCTAATGTGTTTCTTGGTTTTGAGACTAATAAACTTACCAGTAGAATTGTAATAAATAGTGAATAAATATCACAAAATTCATATTATTCTGATGTGGTTATTCATGACTAAAAGGTCATGGTGTTTCTGAGTTTCATTAAATGTCATTGACTAAGGTAAATTGCATTGTTATAATAAATATTGATGACGTTATTGACATATTGATTGACATGCTGATTAGCTATCTCGTCCTAAGGTGTCTTCAATCAGGGTCAAAAGATTCATTGCCCTAAAACGAGTCCCAAAGTGAGTAAATTAATCATAAAGGGACGCGTTAACAGTTCTGGTAGCAGAGCGACGGTTTAGGCCCTTTAAGGCCCAGGACGGAGGACTATTGTTTTAAATTGTTTTTCGAGATAATGCAAATTGGATGTATGATGCGTTTCTAAATTCCCCATGACTTTCCTGGAATCTCAGAGCCTGCCTAAGTGAGTTGGGTATGTTCTCGGCGTTTTAATATATGTGGTGTAGAATTTGCACTTGCTCAACTTATGCATATTGCAGGTGTTTTGTGAAATTTCTGTGAATTTAGGCCAGGTAATTTTGTTTTAGTAGGAGTGTGCGTACCCCGCAGTATGAGAGTAGGGAAGTCGGTGAACTTCATGTGAGTGTGGCGCTTTGTGCTCAAAATTATCCACGTGGTTGTTGGTGATGTACGGACCCGTCGTGGTCTAAGACTCCGGAGTATATTGACAAGTGTAGGAGACCCTTTGGTTTATGTTGTAATTTGTGTTGTTTAGTAGGTCAATCGGGCGTGGGTGACAAGTCGAGTTTGAGTTAAATTGTGTGAGTGAAACCTTCGATGGAGATTTGGCAAGTTCTAAAGTGCACTAGAACGAACCATTGACAAGTCGAGAGTAGAATTTGCGGGTCGAATTCTGCTTGCGAGTGCGGGAGCTGAGAAAGAGAGAGTAGCGGCCGAGGCTTCAAATGAAATCTCTGTAAAGTTCTGAAGCGGTTGTGTTACCCTTTCTGTAGTAAACCGGCAAATTTGGGTTTTGTTGTGCAAGGTGCTCGCAATATATTGCATTAGTTTTGTGTATGTGGAGAGGACAAGCCGCAAGACTTTGTCAGCTGTAGTGTGTGTGAGTGTGATGTCAGTGGTGCCGCGCTGGGATAGGCCGTTTGCCAAGAGGGGTCACGCACGGATTGGCAGCCGTCCGTGAGAGGCAATAGGTTGAGATAGGTGGGTGAAGAGTGTTCTGGGAATTAAAGTCACTTTCTGATTAGATTAAAAAAAAATTAAGTTTTCAAGGCTTTAAAGAGTGCGTGGAAGGGAGATACATATATTAGGGCGAGTGAAGGGGAGCCTACACCGCCTGAGGGTACTTCAGCCTATATAGTCATGGAAGAAAAGGGAGTTGCGCCATGTCTTTGGATGAAGCAGTGGCGCAAATTAACAGAGAAGGAGGGATGTTTAGCGTTTCCGGAGCATGGAACGTTTAATACAAGAATTTTAGAAAACTTTAGGTGGATGTTAAGTGTACAGAAACCGCCTCCGAGACCAGCTCACTATGAAGCATTAGCAGTCTGGGATTTAATGGCCATATGACAAAGACAACAGAGACTTGAAAGGAGAATAAAAAGGGCAGAGAAAACTTTAGCTGAGGCTAGGTGGGACAATGAGAGCAGGATGTGGAGAAGAGGAATAGTTGACAGACCTAAATTGTTTCCAGCAATAACCCAGGAAGATGAGAAACAGGGAAAGAAAGCCACCTGTAAGACAGACAAGGGCTCTAGTAAGTAAAAAGAGACTCAGAGGTCTTGGGTAGATGAAGATGATTCAGATGACGAAGAGTTTCTTAATCAGTTGTTACATGATCACCTGCCACCATACGCTATAAATGATACTGCACCGAGCATTAGTGCAGGTCCTGAGGATTCGACACAGAGTAAGAGAATTACAAGTACAGTGCAGACAAGCGATACAGTGTTGATACAAAATGGTGACAGTGTACCCACTGCACCAGACATGCAGACACAGTTGCAACCTCCGCCACAGATTCAAAGGATCTAACCAGATGTCCCAGTATTAGAGACAAATACTAGTCTGATGGTGCCGCCTGATCCGATATATACGAGATCAAAGCTAGTGCAGATTGAGCCAACTCCGCAATTGCTGCCTCAGCCGCAACAACAGCTGATTCCGGGTTACAATCCAGTGGCAGGACCGCAGTCAGTACCTGCATCAACCACGATGAGTCAAGCTTTGGGAGTCAGTGCCCCACACGGTTTGGGACCTGGTCAGACACCAGCTGCCATATCATTACCAATTACTGTTGGTCCACCAGTACCGCTATATGGGCAGGGTAAGCCTGGCGTGTGTGATCAGGGAGTGAGGACCCAAGAGGAATAAGAGGAGGGTTCACAGGAACTCCCCAACCAATGGCACCAAGGGAACAAGCAGCAGAAGTACTCAGGTCTATACTAGACCTCAGCCCGATTGGGGCTCCTTTAGAGACAATGAGACAAGCAGGGCTAAGTGTGTTAGCCGCACAGACGCTGAGTACAAATACGACACAGTCACCATTGATACAGTCAGGAAACATTTTGTTGCAAGGTTTTTCTGTGCAACAATTGAATGAGTGGTTAGAAAAAATCAACGCTTCACAAACTACTACAGTGACCGCAGAGAGGTCAGAAAGGGATGAATACCTGAATTTTGTGAGACTGGGTGTAGAAGCTGCAGAACCAGTGGAAGGAACAATGGGGGTGAACAGATTAGAGTCATACACAGAAGCAGAATTGAGGTATCTGTGCCCCAAAATCACAAAAGAAGTGAGTAAGGTGCACCAGAGGTTGGCAAACCTGGCGGATAAATACAACATTGATATTGAGAATACTAAACATTTGAAAAGAAGCTACAGATTAGACTTCGATTCTAAAGATTTTGATCACATGAGGTCCACCGGAATGAAAGCGCATCTTAAAGAAATACTGCAAAGTGCACAGATTTGGGGAGCCTTAGAGAAATGGGAAGGCAGGTGGGCAAAGAAAAGAGATAAAGAGAAAGACGATGATCCGGAAACAAAGCAGGCTAAAGCTGCACCGGACACGGGGACAATAAAAATGTTACCAATGAGAGAAACAGCCAGAGGGGTTCTAGTCCATGTACCGTGGTCTAGGGGAGACATCCTGTCATTCACAAATGATTATCCCAGGTTGAGGGAGAAGCCAATAGAATGGTACCAACAGACGGACATGTTTGTGAAGTTGGCAAAATGTCTCTGGGAGGACTTGAATACCCTGTTTGAGATTATAGTTCCATCTGACTTATGGCTTGAGTGCAAGAGAGGTGTGGATTGGCCGACACTGGAACCGGCAAGGGATAAGGTGACTGGAGCACCATCTGAGGAGGTGATGAAGTATTATCATAAAGTGATTGAGTTTTTGGAGCAGAAACTGTCGCCGAAAGTGACTGATTGGCAGAAAATCGATCGAACATCAGAGGAGGCCAAAGAGTCGATTCATGCTTACTATGAGAGACTGTTGATAGCATTCAAACATTACAGTGGCACTAAGGTCATTGAACCGAAAGACATGAATCATCTTCTGTTCAGGTTTGTTGAAGGGCTGAGACCAGAGATTAGCCAGATGATTAAAAATCATTTGATCTGTTGGCAAGCAAAGCCGATTGATGAGGTGTTGCAGTATGCGAAATACTGTAGCGACGAGATTGAGTTGAAGCAGAGAAAATTGAAAGAGAAGGTGATGGTGATGGTGATGCAGATTAAGGCAGCGCAAGCAGGGATGCAGGGAAATGGAGTACAACAGGTAATACAGCAGCAACCGCAGGGAAATGGAGTGTTTCAGGCACAACCGTGAGGTCGAGGTTTCGTCAACCGTGGTCCAGACCTGAATACTGTTGTGGTTCAAAATGATGTGCAGGGGATGAAAAAGGTTTCACCATGTCACGCGTGCGGGGGCGTGGGGCATTCGAAGCGGGAATGCCCAATGGTGGTGCAGGATGGTGTTGTTCAACAAAGCAATGATGTCGGTACCTTTCAAAATGTGAGGGGTCCAAAATTGAAGGGTCAAAATCAAAACTTCCAGAATAACATGGTACAGATGCAGGGGTTACAGCCCATGCAGCAAATGCAAATGCCGTGTGTTCAACCAGCACAAATGCAGCAGGTACAACAGCAGGTTCCCATGGTACCTAGACAGCAAATGCAATTACCATTAGCTCCAATGGGACAGCAACAGGTGATGCTTCCTCAACAGGCCACAGGCCAAACGATGAGTCAAAATAACACAGTACAACAGTTCCCATTGCGTGGTGAGGATGGAATAAACGATGAATGGTCGGATGATTGTTCAGACAGTGAGGAGTGCAGGCTTGCAGCGTCCCTAGAAGTAGACCAGAGAGGACCCTATGTAGAGGGGAAGGTAATGGGTCATAAGGTTTCATTCCTAGTTGATACAGGAGCTACACGCTCTACAGTCAGAAGTGCAGAGGTTCCGAAATTACCACTTTCGGGGCATACCATAAGAGTGGTAGGAGTAGCAAATCAGTTTTTGACTAATCCGATTACAGACCCGGTCCAAGTTGAGATTGGCAACTTCTATGGACTGAACAAATTTGTAGTCTGTGATTCTAGTCCAGCATCCCTACTAGAAAGAGACTTGCTGTGCAAAACAAGGTGTTCCATTACCTGTTCCAATGAAGGGATTTAAGTCCAGACAAACAGTGATGATGAAGGGGACGATGGGCAGTTTTCAGAGTCAGAGACAGAGACTGCAAATGAAGATTACCCTCTGATAACTTTATTCCCGATGCTTACAGTACTTGACTTGCCACCTGAGTTGCAGGGAACAGTAACAGAGAAAGTGTGGGACCTGACAGGAAAAGAAGTGGGATTGATAAAAGGAGTAGAACCAGTCAAAGTACAGGTTAAGCGGAATGCAGTGTTTCCGCAGGTCCCACAGTACCACATTACACAAGATGTCCTCATTCAGGTAGCGCAGATAATTGCGGACTTTGTGAAGCAAGGGGTTCTGAAAGAAGTGATGAGCAGCCCGTGTAATTCACCTATAACGGGTCTGAAAAAGCCTTGTGGGAAGGTTAGAATTGTGCAGGGCTTGGGGAAAATAAACAAGATTGTGGTAAAATGTTGCCCCATAGTGCCAAATCCAGCAGTAATCATGTTCCAGGTTCCGTGTGATGCAGAGTGGTTCACGGTTGTGGACCTGTCTCAAGCATTCTTTTCGGTGCCTCTTCATGAGGACAGCCAATTTCTTTTTAGTTTCAAATTCCTGGATAAAGTGTACAGTTGGTGCGGAATTCCTCAAGGGTTTTCTGAGTCACCTTCCATCTTCAATCAGATATTGAAGAAGGATTTAGAGTTGTTGGAACTGCCTTTCAGTTCGACTCTAGTACAGTACATTGATGATCTGTTAATTGCGTCCAGAACAAAAGACGACTGCAGGTATGACACAATTGCCTTACTGAACCATTTGGGAAACAACGGACATAAAGGGGGTCATTCTGACCTTGGCGGTCCATGACCGCCATGGCGGTGTGCGGCGGAAGCACCGCCAACAGGCTGGCGGTGCTTCCTGGGCGATTCTGACCACGGCGGTAAAGCCGCGGTCGGAAAAGGGGAGCCAGTGGTTTCCCGCCGGTTTCCCGCCGGTTTACCGCTGGCCCAGGGAACCCGTCATGGCGGCGCTGCTTGCAGCACCGCCATGGGGATTCCGAGCGCCTTCCCGCCAGCCTGTTTCTGGCGGTGTCCACCGCCGGAACCAGGATGGCGGGAACGGGTGCCGTGGGGCCCCTGGGGGCCCCTGCATTGCCCATGCCACTGGCATGGGCAGTGCAGGGGCCCCCTAACAGGGCCCCACAAAGATTTTCACTGTCTGCTGTGCAGACTTTGAAAATCCCGACGGGTGCCACTGCACCCGTCGCACCCCTTCAACTCCGCCGGCTCCATTCCGAGCAGGCTTCATTGTTGAAGGGGCTTTCCCGCTGGGCCGGCCGGCGGTCTTCTGGCGGTCGCCCGCCGGCCCAGCGGGAAAGCCGGAATGGCCGCCGCGGTCTTTTGACCGCAGAGCGGTCTTTCGGCGGGAACCGCTTGGCGGGCGGCGACCGCCGACCGCCGCGGTCAGAATGACCGCCAAAGTGTCCCCAAAGAAGCTGCAATACTGACAGAGAGAGGTGAAGTACTTAGGTCACCTAATTGAGAAAGGGTCTAGAAAAATATCCGAAGAGAGAGCGACAGCCATACTGCAGATGAATCCCCCGACAACCAAGAGAGATGTTAGAATGTTTCTGGGAATGGTGGGCTACTGTCGACAGTGGATTCCCAATTTCTCGATTATCTCTAAACCATTTATAAAACTGACAGGCAAGGAAGTTCAGGATGACCCGGGTAACATAATCTTGTCCGAAAAAGGGATGAAGGCATTCATGGAGTTGAGAGAATGTATGTGCAGGGCACCAGCTTTAGGTATGCCTGATTACACAAAGCCTTTTCTACTGTTTTGCCATGAACGTGATGCATGTTCTTTGTCTGTTTTAACACAGGTCCATGGAGGTGCAAACTGCCCAGTAGCATATTTTTCAGCTACTTTGGACCCAGTCGCAGCAGCCTTACCGGGTTGTTTGCGTGCAGTTGCAGCAGTTGGTCAAAGCCTCACACAGTGTGAAGGCATAGTGATGGGACATCCCTTAACAGTAATGGTTCCTCATTCGGTTGAAATTTCGCTAACCCGAACCAAGACACAGCATATGACAAATGCTAGATCAACCAGATACAAGACCGTTATACTGGGGTCTCCGAATGTTTCCCTCAAGAGATGTACTGTATTGAACCCGGCAACTTTACTTCCTATTGAAAATGCAGACATCAGAGAGGCTGAGGAAGTCGAACATGATTGTCTTGAGGTAACAGAACTGTGCACCAAACCAAGACCTGACATCAAAGATACCCAGTTACAAGAAAATGATTACATTATGTTTGTTGATGGTTCATGCTTGAGAGACTCAGTAGGAGTACTGAGAGCTGGGTATGCCGTGTGCACAATCACCGGTATTCTAGAAGCTTCCTGGCTTGAAAGAGTGTACTCTGCACAAGTGGCTGAATTAATTGCCCTTACTAAGTCATGCCACGCAGCTGAAAACCTGAAAGTCACTATCTATACTGACAGCAGATACGAATTCGGAATTGTACATGATTTTGGCCAACTATGGTCACAGATGGGTTTCATGACCTCTTCTGGTTCACCAGTGAAAAATGGCGAAAAGATTAAGGATTTGTTGCATGCAATTCAGTTACCTCTTGAAATTGCCGTGGTGAAATGCAATGCTCATTTTGAGTCACAAGACTTTGTGTCAATGGTAAACGGCTATGCAGATCAAGTTGCAAGGTTTGGAGCATTGAACTGTATATTGTTCCGAGATCAGTGGGAATTGTTACCTGAAACGGAGAATGAAACATGTTTGAATTTTGCATTAAGGGTGGTTGACACATTAGATGAGCTAAAGTTACTGCAGGGACGTGCTGGCAAAGAAGAGAGATGCTCCTGGCAGAGAATGCACTGTATACAAAGAGCTGATAACCTATGGGTCTCAGAGGAGGGGAACATGGTCTTGCCAAACAGTCTTCTGTCACAGTTTGCAAGGTTCTATCATGGCCAAGCCCATATAGGGAGAGATGCAATGATCTGATTGTTCAAAATTGATTGGTTCAATCCAAAATTCAGACAAGCTGCAGAGGTTATTTGTCACAGGTGCATCATCTGTCAACAGATGAATGCAGGAAAAGGGACGGTGGTAAATATGAGCCACGTTGGGAGAGCTGGCGGTCCATTTAGCAGGATGCAGATGGACTTCATTGAAATGCCTGTGTGTGGAGGACTGAGATATGTGTTGGTGATTGTGTGTGTTTTCAGTCATTGGATTGAAGCTTACCCTACACGTAGGACTGACAGTCTCACAGTAGCAAAGCTGTTGCTTAGAGAGTTAATACCACGTTTTGGATTCCCGATCTCTTTAGAATCAGATACAGGCAGACACTTCGAAAATGAGGTGATTAAGCTCTTGTATGCCGCATTGAACATTGAGCAAAAGCTGCATTGTAGCTATCACCCTGAAGCATCAGGACTAGTGGAACAGATGAATGGTACCTTGAACTCGAGAATGGTAAAAATGTGCGCAGCTACCAATCTGAAATGGCCAGATGCATTGCCCTTAGTGCTGATGTCAATGAGAAAAACACCTGACAAGAAAACAGGACTATCTCTTCATGAGATACTGATGGGTCGAGCTATGCGATTACCCGCAGTACCTGCAAATGCTCTTGTGAATATCACGGATGATATGGTGTTGGACTACTGCAAGGGTCTGGCTGATGTGGCCGCTCTTTTGCTCACCAGGTGGAGGCTAATACATTGCCACCGATCAGTAATCCAGCTCACACCCTGAAAGCCGGTGACTGGGTTGTTGTCAAGAAACACGTGAGGAAGTCGTGTTTGGAACCGCGTTGGAAGGGGCCATATCAAGTAATACTGACACCCACTACTGCTGTGAAATGTGCAGGTGTTCCCCAATTGGATACATGCCAGTCACACAAAAATTGTGACGTGTCCAACTGATGAGAAACCTGAAGCATCCAAGACAACAGCTGCAGAAAAGGAAGTCTCAGGGCCGGAGAGTATTCAAAGGGGAACTGAGATTGAAGGAGATCCCACTGAGAACAGCTCAGTCACTCAAAGTGAGTTCCAGAGGGGTGACAGTGAGCCTATCTCAGCTGAGGTAACAGGGGAACCGACGCAAAGAGAGGTTCTCCCAGAAGCAGACGGATTTGGGTTTGAAGTTGAGCCCGTGACAGACCCTGAAGGTGAGGGGGAAGAAGCAGAGGGAGGTCAAAGTGAACTGACTCCTCCTGAGCCGATTGCAGGTCCATCAAGAGAAAACACCATAGCACAAGAGGAGGTCGCTGTTCAACGTTCTGAAAAGCCAAGCAAGAAGAAAACACATAAAGGAGATAACTGTCCGAAGCCACAAGCTGCAATATAGAAAGTGATCCCTGGAGACACAATTGAGGAAGAAGTTGATACAACCAGAAAAGAGGATCTTAGTGAAGGAGAATTACAAAGTGAACGCAGACTGAAAAGAAAGAGAGTCGCAAACAGGAGGTACGCAGGTCCCGAATGGGCGTATGCATCAACAGCTGAATGGCAACAGGAATTCTTGGTGTTCTGTTTTGATCGAGAGGTACCAGGTCAATACTACGGCACCTGAATTCAACTCTAGAAAGAGATTGTGTTAAAATATTGAAATTAAAAATTGAAAGCTGAGAAGCTGAGAAAAGAGATTGATAAATTACCAGGTGTGACACTGATAACCTGAATTGACTTTGAAAACCAATTATGACAAGCTGCTAAACCTGATTTGACAAAAGGTTCCTGGAGTGAGTGAAGCGCTGTAAATACTCGCAGAGGGAGAGAGAGACTTTGCACAAGAAAAAAAAAAAAAGAGTGTTTTATATCGTCCTCAAGTTGATTGTTTGCTTTATATTATTAAGCTATCTGATTCTCTACAGATCATGAGTTACACTAAGAGTAAGAGTAAAAAGGGTAGAATGTGTGGTTGGTTGAGTGTTATTCTAGGTATTGTGTGTGCAATAATAATTATAGGTGTGATTGTGGGAATGCCATGGATAGATAAGAAAATGATTAACAATGCTTCAAAACCTGAGACTGCTACACTAACACCATGGGAGAAGTTTTAGCAGGATGCAAAATACTTACATGAGGGAACTAATTCAAAAGGGGAACTGTGGTGGGGGATCGGCGGTACAGAGGACTCTGGGCCGTATGTAGAGAGAAAAGGTTTATTTGTTCTTAAGATGTTGAAACAATAGGTAACGGAAATTAATGAAGTAACAAAAAATTAAAGTTTGAAGGTGAAAAATCCAGCTGACTTCTTCTTTATAACGTCTCTGATCTTTCTCTTTTCTAGGTTTCTTGGATGGCGCCGGCTCACGTGACCTCCCAGGTGGAACCGAGAAAAAAAACACAGGAGCGAAAACAAAGGTAAGTGGTTTGTGGGGTTCTGGTGTAGTTTAGCGTGTAGACATGCAGGGAGAGGGAAAAATCCTGGAGATAGAGGTAGAGAGGGGTTATAGATAGACTCGGTAGTGAGGGGGTGAGAGGATGGATGCACTTGTAGTAAGTATCTCTCTCAGTGCTCTGCCCAAGATCCGACTTGCTTAGATACAGTCTCCCCGGTGACCCCCTTTGCACATGCCCTCCTCAGTCCCTCCCCTCTTTTCTCCGCCTCCTCTCCCCTGTGCCCGATAGGTAAAACGGGGTTTCGGTGTCCTTGTAACAAGGACGTACCTTGTTAAGCCACGACCCTCCAGGGTCGTGGCGGAAAGTGCTCTTCTCCGGGTCTCGGGTCTCTCCTGAATGTTCCCCGCGGGTTACTGGAACTTCGTCTGCTTCGGTCTTTTCCTCCTCCGTACGCGGCGTCTTCTTCTCCTCCTTCTCTGGTGTCGTTCTCGTAGAGAATTCCTCCTTCCACACCTCTCCTGAGTCCATTTTCCCTTTTACTGGCGGAACCCGGAAATCCTGGTGCCGCGCGTCCGTAGGCATTCCCATGTTTCCATGGGAACGCGCGAGTCCTTCAGCTGAGGCGCGTGAAAGGTGCCAGTCCGAGGAGCTGATAGGCGCGGTCGAGGAGACCCGTCTACACTCCCCATCCCATGATCGGGACTGGTAGAGGACCGAAGAGTCGGGAAACCTGGACAGAAAATCGGCAGGGCCCTGCTGGGAACCTGGAATGTGGCGGACCTGAAAAGTACAAAGTTGGAGCTCCAGAAACCAACGTAATACCCTGGAATTCGTGTCCTTATAGGAGGCTGACCAGGTCAATGGTGCATGGTCGGGATATAGGATGAAAGGTCTGCCCAATAGATAATATCATAAACTTTCTACGGCCCACTTAATAGCCAGCCACTCCTTCTCGATAACGGGGTAGTGACACTCCCTGGGAAGTAGTTTTCTACTGATGAACACTATGGGATGTTCATGATGTTCACTGTCGGGTTGAGTGAGAACAGCACCTAGAGCGACGTTGGAAGCGTCCATATATAAGTGGAAGGACTTGGAAAAGTCAGGACATTTAAGGACGGGCTCGGTCGTGAGGGACCGTTTAAGCTGGTCAAAGCTGAGGAGTTGAGAGTCGGTGAACAAGGGTAGTTTGGTGGGGTAATGTTTTTTTAGGAGGTTAGTGAGAGGGGAGGCAATCGTGGAGTACTGGGGAATGAACCTGCGATAGTACGCCACCAAACCTAGAAAGGATCGAAGTTATTTTTTGGATTTGGGCACAGGCACTTGTAATATGGCCTCAATTTTATCTTTCTGTGGTCGTAGGATCCCGTTACCTATAAGGTAACCGAGATAGGCGATTTGTGTGTTTCCTAAGACACATTTTTTTGGGTTGGCCGTAAGGCCAGCCTCATTTAAGGTGCGGAACACCTCCTCGAGATGTTGTAGATGATCAGTCCAGGTGTTGCTAAAAATTACAATGTCGTCTAAGTAAGCCGCTGCAAACGCTTGCGACGGTTTTAAGAGTCGATCCATTAAGCGTTGAAATGTAGCTGGAGCCCCGTGAAGGCCAAAGCGAAGGACAGTAAACTGATAAAGGCCTGACTGAGTTGCAAAAGCTGTCTTCTCTTTGTCAGCAGCGGCGAGTGGGATTTGCCAGTACCCTTTCGTTAAGTCCAGGGTCGACCTATATCGGGCACTTCCTAGTTTCTCCAGCATATCATCCACTCGTGGAATGGGATATGTGTCAAAGAGAGATATGTCATTTAACTTACGGAAGTCGATACAAAACCGAACGGACCCGTCTGGTTTAGGAACTAGAACCACCGGGGAGCACCAGGGGCTTGTGGATGGTTCGATAACCTTTGAGGTTAGCATTTTCTTTACTTCTTCTTCAATAAGATGCTTTCGTGCTTCGGGAATCCGGTAGGGTCGTAGGCGAACTGTTTGGCCCTCCGGTGTTCTAATACAGTGCTGGATTAACGTAGTTCTACCTGGTATACCAGAAAAAGTTTTTGAATGTTTATGTAACAGGGTTGATAGTTGGGTTTTTTCTGGTTCCGTGAGGGAATCGTTTATACATGGACCTTCCCACTGTTCTTCGCTATTGGTGGGATAGAGGTCCATACCTAAAGCATTGGTTGGGGTAATTAAGAAGCCGGAAGCAGAAGGGTTGGGAGTGTCTTCTGGTGTCTCCCATTTCTTTAGTAAATTGACATGGTATATTTGTGTCCTCTTTGGGTGCTGATTTAATTCAATGAGATATGTGACAGGGGAAACTGCTTTTATCACTCTGTAGGGCCCTTGCCATCTAGCTAACAGCTTATTTTCGGATGTTGGTCGCATTATCAGAACCTGGTCATTAGGGTCGAAAGACCGTAACTTGGTCCCCTGATTGTAATAAGCCTTTTGGTTTGCCTGTGCCTTCTCTAGATGTTTCCGTACATCTTCCCATACTGTCTGTAAGTGACATTTCAACTTATTGACATACTCTAATAGGGGTTTTTCTTCCTCTCCTTCTTCTTCCCACATTTCTGCGGCCATATCAAGTAAATTACGGGGTTGTCTCCCAAACACTAGTTCGAAGGGACTATGTCCCGTGGAGGATTGTTCATGAGTCCGGATGGCATAGAGAACCAGAGGCAATTTCTGATCCCAGTCCTTTCCGGAGGCTTCCACTGTTTTCCTCAGCAGATTTTTGATGGTGCAGTTATAGAGTTCCACCAAACCGTCAGTTTGGGGGTGGTATACTGAGGTTTTTATCTGTGTGATCCCTAGTATTTTACAGATCTGTTTAATAAGAGCTGACATAAATGGAGTACCCTGGTCTGTTAGGATCTCTTGGGGAAATCCTACCCTAGAGAAGAAGGTTATCATGGCTTGGGCTACTGATTTAGTGGTCATACTAGATAAGGGTATTGCCTCCGGGTATCTGGTAGCGTAATCTACCAGGACTAGTATATAGGTGTGGCCCTTGGATGATGGCAAGAGTGGTCCTACTAGATCCATACCCACACGACTAAATGGAATCTCAATAATGGGCAGCGGTTGTAAAGGGGCTTTCCTCAGGGCTCCTGGTTCTATTAACTGACACCTAGGACACTGTGTGCAGTATTTTCTGATTTGAGCATAAACCCCTGGCCAATAGAATCGTCTTAACAAATATTCCTCAGTCTTTTCTCGACCGCAATGTCCACCCCCTGGCTGGTTATGGGCTAAGAATAGGACCTGATTCCGATAGGGCTCAGGTATCACTAGTTGTTTCTTCTCTCCGTTGGTGGATATAGTGATTCTATATAGAAGGTTCTTATGAATTAGAAAATAAGGACCCACCTCCTTTGTGGATTCCGTTTTGGCGTTTTCCATGCGTGACCTAGAGTGGGGTCCTCTCGCTGGCTAGCTCTGAAAGAGATGGTGGTGTTGTCGTTGCTGGCTACTAGTTTCTCTGGTATTTGTTCAGACCTTGATATTTGATATTCTTGCTTCTCTTGTCTTTTCTCCCTTCTAGTCAATTTAATGCGAACTGGTGAGCTCTCTATATGACTGTTAGAAAACGGTGCTTCCGACCACCAATTAAGAGATGGTACGGGTGAGCTTGTTTTATCTAAGAGATCAGTGAACCGGATATAGTCCGTACCGATGACGCAGTCTTCTACCAATCTGTCCATAATCCCTACTGGAAGGAAATCGTGATGTTCTCCCCACTCTACTCTGACCAGCCCTAGTGGATAGTTCTCTTTATCCCCATGAATGCAACAGATGGTAACCCACTGGCTCGGGGTCGGGTCGGTTTGGCTTATCAGGTCACTGCGTATTACTGACTGGCTACAGTCTTCTACTGGGGTTCCGTTTACTTTAATGATCTGTTTGAACTTATGATTCCCTCTACCAGTACACAATACCCTACCCCGGGTGACCCCTATTTCCATGGGTTCTACCCGGTCGCCTTTTCTTGGGCACACCCTCGCAATGTGTCCCCACTCCCCACAGCTAAAACATTAGGGTTGTTGCATGGGGTTTGCTTCTCCAGGTCTATGAGTCCCTGGTTCTTCTGGTGGTCGTCGGGAGAATACTTGAGCGGTCCCACGGGAGGCTTGACATTGTTCCTGGGACCTAGTGTCTTAACATCAATAGACCGGTGATAGGCGCAGGCTAGATCTACAGCCAGTTCTGTATCTATTTTGGGGTGCTTTCTTATCCAGTTCCTGGTACTGCCTGGAAGGGAATCTAGGTATTGTTCCAGGATAACTGCTTTAATGATATCTTCTCGGTCTGTTCCTAACGGTCCCAACCACTTCAGCCCCAAATCCTTAACCCTGAAATAGAAAGTACGGGGATCCTCACTCTGTCCCCATTTCACCTTTCTAAACTTCATCCTATAGTACTCTGAGTCATGACCCACTCTTTCTAGAATACTACTCTTAATATCTTTGTAAGGGGTAGTATACCCGGGATTAGCGGCCTTGTATGCTATTTGAAGGATGCCCGTTAGGAGGGGTGCGATATACTGTCCCCAGCGTTCTTCCGGCCATTGGGCCGATGCTGCCACACGTTCGAAATTTGTGAAGAAGGAGTCAGGGTCCTCACCTTCTTGGAATTTTTGTAGGACCGAGCTCGGGACATTAGGATGTACTTTGCTGGCTGCGATGGTATCAGTTAATTTCTGGAGCGCAGTCTCATGCACCAGCTGATTATTAGCCATACTGGTGGCTTGGCTTTTTAAGGCCGTTTGAAGGGCCTCTCGGTCTTCTTTTGCTTCCCTTTGATGAGCCTCCCACACCAGTTGGAGGTGTCGTTGGCCTTCCGCCAACTGCTTAATCATATCCTCTAGCGTAGGCTCCTCCCCCATCCTGTTTGCCTCTTTGTACTGCCTATGGGCTCTGATCCCACTTCTGACACCACTGTGGTGGGGGATCGGCGGTACAGAGGATTCTGGGCCGTATGTAGAGAGAAAAGGTTTATTTGTTCTTAAGATGTTGAACAATAGGTAACGGAAATTAATGAAGTAACAAAAAATTTAAGTTTGATGGCGAAAAATCCAGCTGACTTCTTCTTTATAACGTCTCTGATCTTTGTCTTTTCTAGGTTTCTTGGATGGCGCCAGCTCACGTGACCTCCCAGGTGGAACCGAGAAAAAAAACACAGGAGCGAAAACAAAGGTAAGTGGTTTGTGGGGTTCTGGTGTAGTTTAGCATTTAGACATGCAGGGAGAGGGAAAAATCCTGGAGATAGAGGTAGAGAGGGGTTATAGATAGACCCGGTAGTGAGGGGGTGAGAGGATGGATGCACTTGTGGTAAGTATCTCTCTCAGTGCTCTGCCCAAGTTTCGACTCGCTTACATACAGTCTCCCCGGTGACCCCCTTCGGACATGCCCTCCTCAGTCCCTCCCCTCTTTTCTCCGCCTCCTCTCCCCTGTGCCCGATAGGAAAAACGGGGTTTCGGTGTCCTTGTAACAAGGACCGTACCTTGTTAAGCCACGACCCTCCAGTGTCGTGGCAGAAAGTGCTCTTCTCCGGGTCTCGGTCTCTCCTGAATGTTCCCCGCGGGTTACTGGAACTTCGTCTGCTTTGGTCTTTTCCTCCTCAGTACGCGGCGTCTTCTTCTCCTCCTTCTTCGGTGTCGTTCTTGGAGAGAACTCCTCCTTCCACACCTCTCCTGAGTCCGTTTTCCCTTTTACTGGCGGAACCCGGAAATCCTGGTGCCGCGCGTCCGTAGGCGTCCCCATGTTTCCATGGGAACGCGCGAGTCCTCCAGCTGAGGCGCGCGAAAGGTGCCAGTCCGAGGAGCTGATAGGCGCGGTCGAGGAGACCTGTCTACAGGAACTTTCTACTAATGTCTTCTATCGCCTGTTGAACGAGTATGTTGACACAATGGATGCAAAGAATTGTTATGTGTGCACAAAGATTCCTTCGTCAGTACAAGAATGGGTTACTTATCATAGCTTGCCGCTAACTTACAGGATAAGCTGTAGCTTGCTATTAACAAGATTCTACGATCAAGAGCATGTGCAATACTTCTATTCTAACTTGGATGTAGTGTTTTCTTTTGTGCCTGTGATTGAGTTTCTAAACAAATCAGCTAAAGAACACAGCACAAAGTTAGTTAGGTGTTTCTTTGAGCCAACACTGACATTTGGGACAGCTTATGCGCACTGCAATAATCTTACCTGCTTACTAACGCCTGTAGAGAAGAGCTTCTTAGATCACACTGATGATAGACGAAAGGCATTAAAGGAAAGGTTAGAAAAGGGATTAGAAAAACGCACACTTGCAAAGGATTATGCTTACACTGCGATAAAGACACAGGGCAAGTTGGCTATAGATGCATTACATGTCTCAGAGGAGGGGAACATGGTCTTGCCAAACAGTCTTCTGTCACAGTTTGCAAGGTTCTATCATGGCCAAGCCCATATAGGGAGAGATGCAATGATCAGATTGTTCAAAATTGATTGGTTCAATCCAAAATTCAGACAAGCTGCAGAGGTTATTTGTCACAGGTGCATCATCTGTCAACAGATGAATGCAGGAAAAGGGACGGTGGTAAATATGAGCCACGTTGGGAGAGCTGGCGGTCCATTTAGCAGGATGCAGATGGACTTCATTGAAATGCCTGTGTGTGGAGGACTGAGATATGTGTTGGTGATTGTGTGTGCTTTCAGTCATTGGATTGAAGCTTACCCTACACGTAGGAATGACAGTCTCACAGTAGCAAAGCTGTTGCTTAGAGAGTTAATACCACGTTTTGGATTCCCGATCTCTTTAGAATCAGATATAGGCAGACACTTCGAAAATGAGGTGATTAAGCTCTTGTGTGCCGCATTGAACATTGAGCAAAAGCTGCATTGTAGCTATCGCCCTGAAGCATCAGGACTAGTGGAACAGATGAATGGTACCTTGAAGTCGAGAATGACAAAAATGTGCGCAGCTACCAATCTGAAATGGCCAGATGCATTGCTCTTAGTGCTGATGTCAATGAGAAATACACCTGACAAGAAAACTGGACTATCTCTTCATGAGATACTGATGGGTCGAGCTATGCGATTACCCGCAGTACCTGCAAATGCTATTACATGTAGGTAGGCTTTGTATATATAGGCCGAAATCTGAGCATGACACTTTATTTGTGTGAACGAGTGAATGCAGGCATGTGTTTTTGTTTCAGAGTAAATGGACATTCATGTTAAATGGACAGGATCCAGCGATCCCTGGGTCTATTTTATATGTGGACTTAATGCTTATTACCGTCTTCCAAAGGGATGGTATGGGACATGTTATTTGGGAATAGTCTTCCCAAAGATCTACCAGATTGATGACTTAAAGCAAATTTCTAAAATGTCTGAATTACAAACACACTAGACAAAAGAGAGAGACAGCGGCAGCTGTCATGGGTGACATATTTGGAGCCATAGTTCCTTCAGTAGGGGTTATCTTAAACTCCATAAAGATTTGAAAGTTTTCTACTATTGTGGATAACATGCTGACAAACTTCACAGGGGCTATACACCTGATGGATACTGAACTTGCTGCGGAAAGAGCTATGACTCTTCAAAACCAGTTTGCTTTAGACATTCTTTTAGCAAAGAGCGGCGGAGTCTGTAAGATGCTTAATGAGCGCCATTGTTGTGCGTTCATAACTGATAACAGCAAAAATATTAGAGGTATGCTCACTAACCTAACAAGATATAGTGCAGATTTGAAGGAGCTGAAGGAACCTGGAGTTTGGGAGAAAGTTGGAAAAGGAATTACCAAAGTAGGGAATTGGTTTAGTAATATTTGGAATGGGGTTCTTGCAATAATATTAGGGGGTCTATTAATTGTTCTGATTTGCTTATTGGGATTATGGTTATCATGTAAAGTTAATGAAAGAATTAATAGAAATTTGACAAAGCAAAACAAAAGAAATGAAAAAAATGAAAGGGAGAAAATGTTTAATGAAATTTGGGAAAGCTCACACAAAGGACAAGATCTTGAAATGCGCATTATGCGCAAAGTGAAAGGTTAAGAATGGGAAAGGTTTGTGTGATGACAAGTGTCATCAGAGGAGGGACTGAGAGAGCATAGCTTATATAATCAATATTAACATGAAATGTTTATGAACTAATGTGTAATAATGCTGCATAGAAACTGTATTAATGTATTTTGCTAAAACATGCACTTGAAATGTGCCCACGGGGAGTGGCCGCCAGTATATACGGGAACTAATAAAACTGACTAATAATGTTGAAATGTTATGATATGATTTTACACTGATAATAATAGGTATATGTAAAGGTTTTGCTAATAAATCATTAGCCTTTAGTTAGCATGAGTCGAGGCCTAGCTGCCTGGCTCTCATATTAAATGTGTTTTTCTAACGTGCAGTGTGCTGACTTGCTGAAGGACATGAACTCTTGTTTTTTCCCTCTAAACTAGAAGCTGAATGTAACTGTAGTAGATCCGTTCTCATGAAATTCGACTTGCTTGTAGAAACATTTTAGCTGAATGCAACACTGTAGACCAGTCGTAGGTACAAGGTCGCCTGAACCGGTACAGACAATAGAGCCACTGACCGAAGATGTGCAAAGGACCACAAGACTATGAAATCATACCGGACATTCCACCCGCTAAAGACGTCAATCATAAGGACCAATAAAATACGTGAGAACTGTTATGGGGTGACAAATTTGATGAGCTAATGTGAAGTTAATTGGTTAAAGATAGTGGGGTGCAACCCCTTGTCCAACCAAATTTTAGGGGAATGTACAACAGAAAGAGGATAGACACCCTTGACACCAGGTAGTAAATTAGAACTAGGGAGCAGGAGACTAGGAGAGGGGGAGATGCTGATGCGATTTGCTATGATCAGAACCTTTGTCACTTTGCTTAGTGACTTGCTAATTTTACTTAGAACCATCCTTGCCCTTAGATTGCCCGTATACACTTTACCTCCTTATGAGGGATGTGCCCCCTTTTACCCAATTGCTGAATTCCTGATGGCGAATCAACTGATGTCCTGAGGACGAAGACTGAACCTGAGTGCTGACCCCAAACGGAGGGTAACTATATGACAATGAAATTGTGATTGTCTGTTTGCTTTTCCTTTCTAGGTACCAACTGTTTCTTTTGACAGAGACCATAGTTAGATGTTTTCCAAATTGATGTTACTAAATTGTTTTGCATGAAGCCCAACATGCCAATGCTAATTAGAGGTTAGTTGAGAGGGGTTCACTAAACTGACGCAAATAGACAAATGACCGAATCTATGCTTTGTTGAATAACGTGATGATGATATTCTGCTAGAATAACCTATGCTGATGCCGTGTTATATTCTAATGTTCGTGATTCTTGCTTTGATGAAATCTTATCATAGTTGCCATATTGTGACTATGCTAATGTGTTTATTGGTTTTGAGACTAATAAACTTACTAGTAGAATTGTAATCAATACGGAATATATATCACAAAATTCATGTTATTCTGGTGTGGTTATTCATGACTAAAAGGTCATGGTGTTTCTGAGTTTCATTAAATGTCATTGACTAAGGTAAATTGCATTGTTATAATAAATATTGATGACGTTATTGACATATTGATTGACATGCTGATTAGCTATCTCGTCCTAAGGTGTCTTCAATCAGGGTCAAAAGATTCATTGACCTAAAACGAGTCCCAAAGTGAGTAAATTAATCATAAAGGGATGCTTTAACAACAACAATCTGTCTCTTTTAAATGTTGCTCCCACGCAGGTAAGTATCTTAGAGCAATTTGTCTCATGTTTGTTGGTGTTATTTTATTAACTTATTAATGTGTCTTTTGATTACTGGTTCCAATTTATGGAGCTTTCTTAGTAGAGTTTTGTGCTCGACTTTATTTTAATGTTCCTGTTTATTACCTATTATTTCCTATGCATCTGCAACCACTTTCTTGACTCGGAATTTAGATCCTGAACTGGTAACATTCCTATTTAAGCTGGGTAGAGACCCTAGAAAGGGCCTTGAGAGGTCTCTCAAGTCCTATCAAGATCGCCTTCTTGACGTCATTGGTCCTATGGCTGAGGAAGCTTATTCTTCCAATTTCCCAATAGATGTCGATCTGCTTAGAGGTTGAAGCCAGAGAGCCATGGTGCTTCTTTGCAACGCAAACAGTGGGCCTAATGCTGAGAGCAGAAGCCCCAATTCTCTTATTACAGAACCCCGAGAGATTTTCATAGATGTGGGTCTTTATCAAACTTCTTCCGCCAGAGAGGACGTGCTCAAGGAAGAGGGGATAGAGCATGAGGACAAGGAAAAGTAGGATTCCAAGGTGAGTACCATGGTTTCTACTCAATTATGTTCGTCAACAAAAGTGGGAGGTCGCTGCAAACCTGTTCCCTAAATGGGAATCTGACACACAAGGGGGGTCATTCTGACCCTGGCGGTAATTACCGCCATGGCGGAGGTCGGCGGTAGCACCGCCAACAGGCTGGCGGTGCACCGCTGGGCATTCTGACCGCGGCCAGAAACGGAAAGTCGGCGGTGTACCACCGACTTCCCGCTGCCCTTGAGAATCCTCCATGGCGGCGGAGCACGCTCCGCCGCCATGGGGATTCTGACACCCCTACCGCCATCCGGTTCCTGGCGGTGCTCCCGCCAGGAACAGGATGGCGGTAGGGGGTGCCGCGGGGCCCCTGGGGGCCCCTGCAGTGCCCATGCCAATGGCATGGGCACTGCAGGGGCCCCCGTAAGAGGGCCCCACGAAGAATTTCAGTGTCTGCTTTGCAGACACTGAAATTCGCGACGGGTGCAACTGCAGCCGTTGCACCTTCCCACTCCGCAGGCTCCATTCTGAGCCGGCGTCCTCGTGGGAAGGGTGTTTCCCGCTGGGCTGGCGGGCGGACTTTCGGCGGTTGCCCGCCGGCCCAGTGGGAAAGCCAGAATGACCGCTGCGGTCTTTCGGCGGGAACCGCTTGGCGGGCGGCGACCGCCGTCCGCCGCGGTCAGAATCACCCCCAAGATACCTGGGTTTTAGAAACTGTCTGTGAGTTCAAGATAGACTTTTTGCAGAAACCCCTTCAAGTTCTCTCCCCAAAAGAAATGATTCTATTATCTACCCAGCTACAGATAGTAGAAGAAGAGGTAAAAACATTGCTGCAGAAGGGCGCCATCATTCAAGTCCCTCTAGACCACAGGGTTTTTGTAATGGACTCTCTTCCTGGTGGAAAAAAAGGACAAAGGGTGGAGACCCATGATAAATTTGAGAGAACTGAACAGATTGGTGGAGTACAGACATTTCAAGATGGAGGGGATCCATCTTCTAAGAGGCATGTTGTTAAAAGGGGATTGGTTCTCAACATTAGTTCTCAAAGGTGCCTCTCTCACCATTCCCATGGACAGTGTTCACCAGCCCTGACCTTCAATTCACCTGTCAATGTTGGCTTCATCAATTTCAGGCTCTAACTTTTGGTCTTTCGTCAGCACCGTGGTGCTTCACAAAGATTATGAGGGCTGTAGCTTCTTACCTCAGGGAAAGAGGTGTTGGAATGATTGTTTACTTGGACAACTTACTCATTATGTCTCAATGTGAAACACAGATCTTGAAGGATTTACGGATGATCAAGTCTCTTTTGGAGAGCTTGGGTTTTATTGTAAACAAGGAGAAATCTGTTCTTACCCCATCCAGTTCTTTAGAGTTCTTGGGCTTCACAACAGATACTGTTAGCATGCTTCTGTTATTAACCTCAAAAAAGATTACCAAGATCCGGAAAGTGATACGTTATGTCCTCAAACAACACGTTTTGGTGGAACTTCTCAGGCTATTGGGCCTCTTGTCATCATCCATTCAGGCAATTTTTCCAGGCCCATTACACTATCGAGATTTACAGATGATAAAGGCAAAAGTTCTTTGGAAAGGCCTTTGGTACAGAGACAAGGTATTGTTGGACAAGGAAGCAAGGGAAGAATTGTCTTGGTAGCTGGATAATCTTGACGCATGGAAAGGCAAAGCAATCTTCAGTTGTTCTCCAGACTTTGTTTTGGAATCGGATGCCATGTTAGGTGGCTGGGGTGCACGTTTGGGTCTTCAAGAGGCTGGTGGCTTATGGTCTCAGGCAGAAAAAATGCATTATAGAAAGTATTTAGAATTGACCGCAGGTCTTGATGCCCTAATGAGTTTTAAGCAGTGTTTACAAGGCAGGGCAGTATTGTTAAAAATGGGCAATGTTTCTGCCGTGGCATATATAAATCGCTTAGGTGGTTCAAGGTCCCTCCGAGTTAGCAAAGAAACTCTATGTTATTTGGAACACAAGATCAGCTTTTGAACAGAATATTTGCCTGGAATGACAAATGTTGCTGCAGATTGGAATTCAAGATTTTTATGAAGTTTCAGCGATTGGAAACTGAACACATTTTATTTTGAGTCTTTGCTAGACTTAGGGTCCTTGCAGACTGACAAATCAGCTGACGCGTTACTTCATGTCTATGCCAGACCCGGGTGCTCTAGCAGTAAAAGCTTTTCTTCAGATCTGGAATTGTAACAACGCATATGCGTTCCCTCCTTTTGCCATGATTTTGAGAGTTCTTCAGAAGGTGAGGTGGGGAAGTGTCCACATGCTCTAATATCTCCATTGTGGGTTTCTCAAGCATGATTACCAATGACCATGGATCTAGCTTGCGATATACAATTTTTGCTTCCTGCAGACAAAGGCCTTCTAATGAATGCAGATGGACAGGAACATCCTCTAGTGCTGAATTGGACTTTCAACCTTCTTGCTTGGAGACTATCAGGAGATCTAGAGAAATGTCAGGTCTTTCAGGAAGAGCTGAACAGCTCCTGGAGGAATCCTGGGCTCCAGGTACCTACCTTAAATACAGAGGGATATGGAAATTATGGGTTCGTTGGTACTTTGAAAGGGATCTGGATTCTGTGGAAGCACCTATAGAGGAGGTAGTTAACTTCCTCATAGAGCAGTTTGATATAGGCCTTGGATACCAAACACTAAATTGCTATAGGTATGCAATTTCTGCAAGTGATAGTTTAGTCAATGGCAAAATGGTAGATAAGAACAATTTAGTTTGTAGAGTGCTTAAAAGCATCAGGTTGAGAAGCCCTCCTAAGTCTAGGTATGAAACTCTATGTGATGTTAACTTAGTCCTCCCTATGTTTACATCCTGGCCTGGTAAAAGATTTCTGGATCTAAAGAGACTTTCCATGAAGCTGGCTTCTTTACTTTGTTTAATATTGTGTAGGTGAGTCTCTGGTGTCAAAGCTTTGGAGGTAAGTAACAAAGTTTATGACAATTTTGGAATTACCTTTGAGATTACAACAAGAACTAAAACTATGTCTGATTCCATTTTTTATTAAAGATTTGACTATTGCAAAAAACTATGGGGCATATTTATGACAAGTGGCGCTGCACCTAGTGTAGTGCCACATTTCTTGCGCCCTTTAGTGCCCCTTAATGCCACCATGTGAGTGTTGTATTTAATATATGGCGTACCATGGCAATAGTTAGGGAACTAGCGTCAGAATTTTTTACACTAGTTTGGCGCTTTGCAGGATTAGCGTAACATTTTTTGATGCTAATCCTTCAAAGCACCCAGGGGGCCATTGTAACCAATGGAAGCCTCCTTTTTAAGCCTGCTCAGTTAGCTTCTCTAACAGAGCCGCACGCCGTGAGCACGTTGAGTATCCTAGCAACGATCTGAATACGGAAGACCGGCATTGTCCAGGCTACACGCCGGAGAGCCAGACGCAGTGATTAACGCGCTGAACACGGGCGCCGATGGTAGCAGCACTTTGTTGATTCTTTCCTGATCGACACACATAAGCAGCTGGGCTCAGCGCTTATGTTTACCAAAAACAAGATCTGAGACACGTGTCACTTTGGTTGGATTTAAGAGCTATGATTGCCCTTGTTTCAGTCCTGATGAGGCCTTAAATCAGCAGGCCGAAACGCGTCGACCTTTTTGTTTTTGCAAGTGTATTGGGTTGGGTAAATAATGAACTAGTTTGAAAAATTTAAGACGCATTGTATTATACTTGTTGAAAAGAAATACACAACATTTTGATGATGCAAAAAAAACCTAATACCTCAGCATAAAAAAGTGGATCACATGTGGAGTGATAACAAGTGACCACTATGCAAATAGATAGGGCATTATTTTTAAGATGATTTTATGGTAATTCTGCAATGTTAAGCTATCCTGTATGTTTTGTTAAATGTCATTTGGTGTATTGTTACCGTGTTATCAGTTACAAGTGTTAGATCTCCTTAAATCCTTTTTGGCTATTTAATTGATTAAGTAAATAAATGTTCAAAAGAAATAAATTCAGAAGTAACAGTATATAAGACTGTTATTATAATTTAAGATGAAATTTGTCTCTACCTGCCACCTTTTTTGTATTAATGTTATATTGACCCTAGGCAAAGTAGAGTTATAGGGTGCCCCCTTGTTGCTGTACAATCAGAGCACAGCAGCAAAAACAATGCAGGGCTGAAGTTGGCAACTTTTCAGGTAAAGTTTAAAACTCTTTACCTGAACAAGTTATATTAAATCCAACATCTGGGAGTTGTGGGATTTATTATAACAATTAATTTGATAACAAACTCGTTGTATCTGCCACTTAAGGGGACTTTTAACATTGAAAATAAAGTCTCCCCATTCTAGCCTATGAAGGCCATTCACTACAATGAGGGAAAAACAAATTTGGCTGTTTTTACCTCACTAGGGCTTATAAAACTATTTTCATAAGGTCCCTGCTTATAGTTACATGGCACTCTGCCCTAGGGGCACATAGGGCACACCTTAGGGGTGACCTATATGTAAAAATAAGGTAGTTTAAGACTTTGGAACTACTTTTAATTCCAAAGTCGAATTTGCATATAACTTTAATTTAAAAGCAGCCAACAAGGCAGGCCTGCCTTTAAAATGACACTGGGCACCTCAGCAGTGCACCTATGGGTGCACAACCTATGCTGTTGTCCCTAAACCTACATGCCCTACCATATACTAGGGACTTATAGGTAGGTTGACTTAGCCAATTATAATTAGCCTAATTTGCATATTGATTTTACACAGAGCACAGGCCATGGGAGTGGTTAGCAGTACCCAGGGCACCATCAGAGTCAGGAAAACACCAGCAAAAAGTGGAAAATGGGGGCAAAAAGTTAGGGGGGCTCTGCAATCAGCCCTGTTCTCTCACACCAGTTGTCTAATTTTTAACAATCCTAGATTCCTTGGATGTCACTCTGGCTGTTGAAAGTGGCCATGTGTCTCTCAGCACCCAAACCAGCAGTGGAACCCAGACATAAATGAGTCAAAGAATCATACACGATAGAGATCAAATTTTACTAATACATTAGTGGTATAGAAGATAGCATTTGTTGACTTACAAACCTTCATTTAAAAACCTAACAGAGAAATTAAAATGGAAATGTAAAATGTGCACGTTTGAATTATGGTGAACAATGTGGCCTCTATTCGTATTTGACATCATGTTTTAATATGGAAGATATTGTGCACTTGTATTTGAGTGAATTATTGATGAGAATAGAATTAACTTTGAAAGTATTATCTTTGAGAGAAATAGTAGAAATGAAGCATATCATGAGTATTAAATATTAAATGAACAGGAATTAACCATTCTTATACTGATTAAAATGAATTTATTAAAGCGAGGTACATGTGTGCAGAAAAATAAAGGCATGTTTAAAAGTGTTCTAATAGGTTGTAAATTATGTTTGAAATTAAATAATTTGCTTTGCATTTTTGATTTCAAATTGTAAGTTGCGCAATTGGTTTTATAAGTGTATTATTTGTATTAATGTGTACTTAGGCTTTCTTAGCTGGACTAGGCCTGAAGATTCATTTTTGCAGCAGTAGGTGTTTATTCTGTTCCCTCTGACCTGATTTTTTCCCCTAGGTTAGTGATGCGATGTTGAATGTCCTATTGTAGTGAAGACTAATAACATGTTTCAGTGTTAACTAAGTAACAATATTTGTTCTAGCTGCTGAACAAGACAGAAAATCCTATTAATCTTCATGTGGGAATTGTTCAGCTCATCCTGTGTATAGTGAGAAAGCATCCCAAAGAAACAATTAACTAGAAAATGTTATATTTTGGTGGAACTGTATGAAATCATTGAAATGACTCCACTTTCTCTGAGAAAATCCAGAATAGTTGCAAACCGGGTCAGCGGCTACCATTGGATACTGAATCTTGTGCATCAGATGAGCCCACCTGGAGGATCTATTGAAAACCTTTGAACATTTCTAATTAGTGAGAGACTTTGAGAGTTTAGTCAGTCTTGATTGGACTCTGAGAGAGTCTGGCTAATGCTGCTGCTATCACCTCCACCTCTTGTCTCTCTCTAAGTTTTCTGACATATTTAATCTTTATATTATGAGTTTCCTCCTAGTCCTAATTGCCCTATTTGCTTATGCTTTTCAATACTAACATGCCCAACTAAATTCTGAACTTCTAACCTGTCCTGTGTGCAGCCCGTGTTCTGCACTGTCCTGATGCTGCTGTCTACTGATGTCGAGAGAAGGTGAATGCTCTACTTGATTAAACTTTCCTGTCTGCTGTCCCATGAGGAGAGATAGAACTTAATGCATTTTCCTCTTTCCTTTTCAGCTTGGATAATTACACCAGCATTTTTTATTATAGTGAGTTGTCCTAGTTAGATGATTTTCCAAAATAATTTTTCCTGTTCCTTTTGCTTTTGCCCACATGTGTTAGCCCGTTCCCACACATGCAAGTCCAAGTTTATGTTATAGACAAGGATTGCCCATACCTGAAATATGAATGTTATTAAATTGAATTTTGATGATTTACTGATGTCATCATCATCTGCTTTGAAATGTGATTTTTTTTTACATATTGTGGTTTTGCTAATTTATGTCATTCTTTTAGAATGTCTAACAGTACTGATGTTTAGTAGACTTAGGGTCTGATTACAACTTTGGAGGAGGGTGTTAATCCGTCCCAAATGTGACAGATATCCTGCCCACCGTATTACGAATTCCATAGGATATAATGGACTCATAATACGGCGGGTGGTATATCCGTCACATTTGGGATGGATTAACACCCTCCTCCACAGTTGTAATCAGGCCCTTAATCTCTTTAGACGTTTTGGTCAGCCTATGGTTTTCATGTATGTTTTGGGGATTGTACTAAAGCTTTGAAACTTTATTCAGTTTAGAGATTGATTTCATTTATAAATTGTTCATGGTGTCTAGAACTGTTTATAGTTTATGTTTTTGTGTTGAATGAATCTGAGTACCACACTCCTCACTAAGCCCAAAGATCCAGTTGACTTCCAGTGGTGAGATAACGTATGGTGTCTTACCAGAGCGCTTGTGGTTTCTGAACCTGAGGTGAGAAGAAGACCTCTGAGACCGTGCCAGCACACACAATTAATGCAGTGCCATCAATGAACTTTGGAAGCAGGGTGCAGTGGCCAGATAGTTTCCAGATTCCTACACAGCCTGGCTGTGAGGCACTCTTCATGTCCCCAGCTTTGATCAGATAGAATTTAGATTGTACTGGAAATAACAAAAAGAAAGGATGCTTTCAAGAAAGGCCATTATTTGCTTAGGCATAGCATTGTAGCTTTAAGCTGACATAGAATGCCACCTAAAAGGATGTTGTGCTAAGACCTCAGTAGTACCTGGAGTCAGTTGAAACCTAGCTGGCCTTCGGGAAGCACACATGTTCCCAATAAACCTACCGAAACTACATATGTGCAATTGAGCATATTTAGTACAACTCAACTGGCGACGATTTACAAGGCCATACGACTGGGAGAAATCTTGGACAGTGCTGTCATAACCCACTTCGGAAGAGCCTTCTTTGCCTTACACCAAATTTAGTGAGAATTTTGCTCAAAAGACTGTAGGTGTGAGACTATTGAAGACAAAATGAAAGGCTTTTTTGTGGCAGGCACCTCAAAAATGCCTTTAAGAGGGTTAAAAACACCATTGCCATTGCCAGTATACTCACTCACTTTGACAATAACAAAACATCCATTGACACTGTAGACACAAATGCTTTTGGAACTGTTGTGGTTCTATTACAAATATATGAAAACAGAGAGCTGAAAGTTGCTTTTGTGTCTTGCTCATTATTTACTAAGGAAAATAATCTTCTGTCATTGAAAAAGAAGCATTGGCAGCTGAGTGAGATTTGGAATATTTTAAACTCTTTTTGTAAGGAACGGAAATCACCTAAAGGAATGATCTCAAACCATTACTCAAGACTCTGTTGCCAGGCGGTTCTGATGAGAGTTTGCCAGATTGGCCAGATTGCAGCAAAACTGCAAGATTGTTTACTTTGTAGAATACATTAGATGTTGGCATCACTGTGTGGAAGAATGTCTATCTAGATTGCCTAATAAGAGTGAGTCAGTAAATTAACTTGAATCTAAGCAACTAGTAGTATCATGTGTAAATGATGTGAAGAGGGAATTTGTGATACTCTTTCATTGAATGATTGGGTTTCAGCCATGGAGAATGATGAAATTATGAAAAATGTGATGAAATGGATTTGAGAGAGTCCCAGAAATGAAAGTTGTTTACTTGCAAGTGTGAGACTTTGCAACAAAATTGTGGATGAATTAACAATATGTAATGAGCAGTTGAACTTAAGAAGTGATAGATTTGTGCCGCCTTTGGACTTAAGAAACAAATAAATATCAATAGCTCACCAAGGACAATTGGTTGATACTATGTCCAAGAAGAGGCTCAAGGAAAGCTTTTGGCGGCCAGGCCTAGAGGTGTAGGTAACTAAATGTGTCATGGGTTGTATGGTATGCAAAGAGGGTGAGAAGCTATTACGAGTAGGAGACAATAAAAATAACTCACCCCTGCAAACTGATGACCCAGGTCCACCTTGGATCAAAATCTGCTTGGATTTTACTTGTCCTTTTATATTCTTTCCTGAAGCATACATTTTGCTTTAGTAGTAAAAGATGTCCATTCCAAATTTCTAGAGTAACTTTTTATTAATAACACCACTTTTAATACCATTAATGTTCTGAAGGATGTTTTCACTTGAGTGGGAGTACATTGTTACAGACAAAAGTACGCAGTTAGCTTCGGACCAAATCAGAGATTTTCTTGATACATGTGGAATCAAGAATGTAAGAACATTACTTTATAATCCCCAGTCGATGCCCAGGGATAAAGGGCCTACAGTTTGGTGAAGGGACCCCTGAATCTGAACATCAAGAGTGGTCTGCAAGTGGGGGAGGCAGTTAAAGATATGGTTTGGACGTTTTGTGCCACATTTAATGATCAAACTGGAATTTCTCTTTTTTATAAGTGAGAGGTAGGAATGATAGTTTGAACATGGTACTGTGTTGGTGACATGAATGGATTATTGGCGGAAGAAAGAATACTGAGGGCCGGATTTATCAAAATGTCAAGCAATGCATCAAGACAATATGATGTGCTGTATGACAGGCAGAGAGCAGGAATGCACCCTTTCTACTAAATTATGACACATACCTGCTCTCTCACTGCACTGGCACACCAAGTGCTGCCTAGTTCTAATGCAGGCTTTCTTATGCCATGGTGCAAGGCTGTCTGCATTACAGGCAGGGTTTTGCACTGTCTTCTATTACTCAGGATTTATTAAGCCTCGCAGAGCCACACAAGGTGGCGTTGCATGGCTTAGTAAATCTCACTTAAGCCCTTGCATCACCTTGTTTCACACAAGGGCAACTCAAGGGCTTAGTAAATGTGGCACCAAATCGGTAGAAAGCAGCTCTAGACACAGGATTGAGAAAGGTGAATGAGTTAAGATTAAATCTGGGAGAATATCACCCGGTTTATTCACATTTAAGGGACCTTACGAAGTAAAGGGTGCCTACAGAAATTGGTAGAATTTTCAATGCTTGCCGAAAGCAGGCATTAAAAGGAAGCACCAATTGTAATCAATGGGCCTCCTTGCACTTTGATCCACTAGGGTCAACATTTTTTACGCTAGTGGAGCAAAGCGCCACAATAGCGTCAAAAATGTTGATGCTATTGTTCCTAATACAGCCATGGTGTGCCGTATCATAAATAAGGTGCACATATGGTGGTGTTAGGGGGGCGCAGGGGCGCAAGAAAAGTGGCACTGCATTGGATGCAGCACCACTTTTCTTAAACTCTGCCCTAGGTTTAGTGGGCTTTTCCTTCTGCTTCTAGCCCAGGCCTTACATAAACGTGGCCGTGGTGCAAGCAGGATCGTCAATTTTAGGGTATCCAAGATGATATTTTTAAATACTGCTTTTTAATCACCACTGCTGCATTGAATTTGTGTGTGGGGGATCTTTTACTGTTTAATGTTTTACTTCTTTTTCTGGTCCCCGTCGGTTAGATCAACCAGCGCCCCTTAACGCCACCATGTGTGCGGCATATTAAACATTTGGCGCACCACAGCGCTGGTTAGGGACAATAGCGTCATAATCCTGCAAGGTGCAAAGGGGCCCATTAAGAATAATGGTGCGACGGCTCTGTGAAGGCATTAAAAATAGCCACTAAAAATTATGCAGTGGAATCTCATAGATTCCACTGCGCCATTTTTGCTGTCCCCCTAATGGGGGACACACCCCCTTGAATACATTATGCCTGGCGAGGCATAGAGTGGCACAAGGGGTTACAAAGAGGTGCAATGCATGCATTGCTCCACTTTGTAAATCTGGCGCTGCAAATCTGGCCTTGTTGAGCCACATTAGCATCGGCACTAGAAGGCGCTAGGTCTTCTTAAATCTGGGCCTAAGTCTATAGAGTAGCAGAGTAATATGCAGTGCTGTTTTATACACCTTTACCAACACTGTGAGGAACTGAAGTGTGGGTCGTCAGGAGAATGAATCAGAAAGTGAAGAAGCCAATGAACCACCCCCCAGTACCTGCACAGCACTGCCTCAAAGAACAACACAAGGAGTCCTCTCTCTCATACCCTCTGGCGAAGAGTCTGAGGAGGATGCTACACCCAGAGACATACAGCATCCGGCTATGAGGTCGGAGCAAGTTTGGAGGAGGATTATCCAGAGACGACCTACTCAAATGAGGGAATGTTCTTCTGCACATATTCCTTCAGATGTAGGTGGCAAAATTGTTCATATCTTTGATGGCTTAGAGGCTTTGATGTTAAATATCCAGCGCCTCCAACAGAACACGGTGAAGGACACTAGCAAACAATTATGGGGCAATGAACCACCTCCTAAAGATGATTACTAAATATTGTCAGATATAATTGAAGAGGGCCAAAGATCAATGGGTGCCAAACTAGTCTTTATGACAGAGGCAGTCGCTAGTCTATGTGGTGCGATTCAACAAGAAAAGTGTGTCACAAGAGGCAAAAGCAACATAAATAATTATCATGCATCGATAGCTTTGGGAAATCAGTGAAGTGCCTTGTCCGTGCAACTGCATTCGGATCCTCCAAGCTGAGATGGGGCACTTTAGTGTGGACATCGACCTTTGCCTTGTGCTGTTACTGAAGTTTTAGAAAGCCTGTAGGTTTGGTAATTGGCTAGTGGGTCAAACTGAAAGCACGAGAAAGCAAGGAGGCCTAAAGTATTAGTAACGTATCTGTACGGAAAGCAGTGAACGTGCAAGTGGTACAGGTGGTGATGGGTCCGGAGCTGCTGAAAGAGCCAGATTAGGAAAAGGAAAAAGAAAACACTGAAAAGTGTTTTCTTGTATTTTTGTTTTGCTTATTACTATTTTCAATATGTAAGCAATGGTATTTAAGTTTTTGCAAAGATACAATGAGTGTCATGGGGCACTGGTTTTAGTTACATAAAAGCTGGAAAATAAAGGTCAGTGTTTTTGTTTAAAGCATTAAAAGGTTTCAATGTGTTTTTTTAAATAATGCTTACCTTAAAATAAACATTGGTGCTGTCTGCATGCTATGCGCATTTTCTGCTGCCCTTGATGTATATTGTCGTTGATGTGGTGGTAAATAAGGTCCTTCATCATCAGACTCAAAATCAAAAACAACTGCAAGGAGCCCCATTCTTGTTGCTGTATGGTGCAGCATATTACAGGTGTTTATCATTTTGCAAACAAATCTCAGGCTTATATGGAGGGGCTCTGACACTCCTATGGATTCACCAAAATCAGCCCTTTAAAAGTCCGCATGTGTATTCTACAATGGAACGTGTGAATTTGTGACTATTACTATATTTTTGCTCTCTTGGGGCGCTAGGATTCGGGAAAGGAGTTGATATCGAAGAGCAAAGCATAAGCATTTCCACCTAATAATAAAACATGTATTATTAACATTTAACATTACTGACACAGGAGTGCAATGTTTAGATAATGTATTTCAAACTTACAAAGTGAATAGCCATCATCAAAGTCTCGCCTAGCTAGAAGGCTGTAAATTTCACTGTGCCTAAACGTATGAATCAAGAGTGCTGCCTGGGAACACCCTGCATCCCACGCCATCTCTATGTTTAGTGATTGTTGGTTCTATCTGTTCCTATATTAATACTCATAATTAATACTCATAAGATATACATATTGCCACATGAGTACCATCAATACATGGAACAACATGGGCAAATTGTGCTATTTTATTACATTGTAACTTAGGGCCTGATTTGGAGTTTGGCTTTTGGGTTACTCCATCACGAATGTGATGGGTATACCGTCCGCCATATTACGATTCCATTCTATATATTCAATTCATATATATATATATATAAAACTCTAACTTAGGCCCTTAGTATACTGTAAGTTTTCTAGTGTGTTTGGAAATTATATGATTTCTAATTTTTTAAACCATTACATCAAGAAAATGGTAAAAAGATCTAGATAACGCACTTTCTGAAGCACTGCCAGCTACTGCAGTGATACACTGTTAACAACTAGAGGCCACAGAGGCAAAGTGAGCACAGTAACTGTACTTTTGTAGATATGGCCTGGCTTCTGAAAGTGTTTCCTCTTAGAAAAATAATTTTAGTATAATTTAAGATATTTCCATTAATTGAAGATTTATTTCAAAATTAAATTCACAGTCCTGCAGCATGTTTTTATTTAGTTCTCCTTTTAAAATAAAAATATGAAATTAATTCACATTGATATTTAATGTGCAATCATTTTAAATATTTATTTTGGAGTTAATTCTTTTAATTTTCCCTATGCTCTAATATGTAGAGCTCTCCACCTCAACTATGGAGTCTCCCTATATCCTTCTGTCTCACATCGCTCAGGTGGTGCAGACTTAGGCCCATATTTATACTTTTTTGCGCTGCATTTGCGTCACTTTTTGATGCAAAAGCGGCGCAGACTTACAAGGTGACCTGTTGGTGTGGCCTTGGACCTTGCCCATGCTCACCCCAAGTCCAGAAAAACTGTTCTGTAAGAAATTGCCAAATTATCATATGCTGTGACTGTTTTTTTCCTATAGGATAACATAGAGCACCTGAAGTTAAAAAGCACCTCTGCACTCAAATGCCCCGGTGCCTCCTGAAGTGACCTGTTGGTAATGCTTTGACCTTGCCCCATAATTACCATAACTCAAGAAGAACATTTCTGTAAGTCATTGTTAAATGCCTGAATGCAGTATGTCTTTTCCTCATAGGATAACATTACAGCTCCAGAAATTACACTGTGCCAACTCTTGAAACGTATACAATTTCATATCTCAAAAAGTACTTACCTGATTCTGATGATCTTGGTATCTAAATTCACAAACAAAAAAAATAAGTATTATTTTTATAAATTGGTGGAATCTCTTTACCGACTGCGTGTCTCACTTACTAGCTCTGTGTGTGTAAAATAAATGCTTAACACTGTGCTCTAACAAGCCCAACTGCTCGCCCACACTACCACAAAAGTGTGGTTTTAGCGCTATTATTTTAAGACCTGTCAGCCAAAAAGGTTCACTCTGGACTGTCTGCATAGTGATTCCTTACATTAGTACACTACATAGATAGCCAGCTTAATACATTGCCTAGTAGAGGCTGAACTTCCTGGACCTCGTTAGTGTTGATGTAGGTGCAGAGCACTAGAAGCAACAAGAAGCGAAGTTTACCAACAGTTCTTAGCTCAATGTTTCAGCATTGTTTACAAATAATGTATGTTTACAAGCTTCATCATAAATATTGCACAACATCAGAAGCTATTGAAGTGTTGTCAGCCATCTTGTGACATGGCTGAAGCTGAGTCCCAAAAGAAAAAGTAAAAAATAAAGAAAATGGGCCAGGGTGCGAACATCCTGACCACTTAGCTCTGGTGGTGGTGTCCCAAAGGGAACCCCCAGGGCTAAAAAGCATTTTTTTAAATTTACAGATGGAATCATAGTGGATCCGCTGTAAAATTTAAAAAAACAAAGCACGGCCTCCCGCGTTTAGTTACTATAAAGCCCCTGTGTGGGCCAAGTCCTGTTGGTTTTTGTGTAAATATGTGGGGGGCCTTCTGACTGTCTCCTGCTGCGCCAGAGACCACCACCTCTCCAGGGCTTATGATTCATGTGCGGGGGAAGGGACCCCGCTGTTCTGGGGACCACCATCTCCCCAGTGCAAATGTTAAATATGTGGGGAGCCACATGCCCCCCTCCCTCTGCCCTGGGGATTACCACCTCCCCAGGGCGATCAATGTAATCAATGTGGGATTACCACCTCCCAGGGGCAAAAATGCTTTAAAAAAGTGGGGTAGGCCCCATGGCCTCCCCCACTGCCCTGGGGACCATCACTTCCGTGGGGCTACACTGAATTATTAGCGGGGGCAATATTTTTTTTTTAAAAGGGGGTCCCTTTGGGACCCCAAGCCCCGGCGACCACCAACTCCCCGGGGCTGTGTGCATGTTGGATGGGAACCATGCGGCCCCCCCTTGGAGCCAAAGATCGCCTTGTGGAGCACACACCCCCAGGGCCGGCTCCTGCTCTGCCCCAGGGTGCCCACTCCCAGGACATAGCTGTTTGCTTTGGAATGGGTGAAGCTCTGCAGCTGCAGCCACGTCATTGCAAACACTTCAGTTTTTGACAGTGGGACCTATAAAGTAGGTGAAGCTTTCATTTATGTCCCCTGCATGCATGCAGGGAAGAATGCTTCAGCAAGCATGGAGTTGCTGTTAATGTAGCTTCGTGTTTGCTGAAGCAATGGCACCACGAGGATAGCCTTAAGGCGTCCCCCACGCTGTCAGATAGCCCATATCGGCATTTTTATAAAATACAATTTTTTATAATAAATAAATATGGATGGACTAGAGGGGAGCCCCTGAGGGCTCCCTAATGGTCCAAGATAGCCCATAATGAGCTAAGAAAAAGAATAATGAAAAAAAAACCTATAGTTCAGTGTGAAAGTCGCCAAACTTTCACACTGAACAACTAAAGGTTCAAGTCCAGCCAGATCCACTTCCCTTTAAAAAAAAAAAAAGTACAAATTGTTTTTATTTTAAAAGAATAATGAAAAAAAAAACTATAGTTCAGTGTGAAAGTCGCTAAACTTTCACACTGAACAACTAAAGGTTCAAGTCCAGCCAGATCCACTTCCCTTTAAAAAAAAAAAAAAAGTACAAATTGTTTTTATTTTAAAAAATGACAAATATTTTTTTTATTTTAAATCATAGAGAAATATCTCATTCTAAGTTAATCATACATCAAAGCTTAAAAAAACTCACTATCTCTCCCTCTCACTTTTTTCCTCTCTCTCTCTTTGACTCTCTTTCAATCAATTTCTCCCTCTCACACATCCTCTCAGACACTTACGCACCCACTTACAGACCCACTCAGATACTCATGCACCCATTTGCAGACCCAATCAGACCCTCTTCCACCCACTCACAGCCCCAGTCAGACTTGCATGCATGCACTCACAGACCCAATCAGACTCTCACATCCACTCACAGACCCACTCACAGCCTCATGTACCCATTCACAGACCTGCACATGCACTAACACACCCACTAAAACACTGATGTACACACTCTAACACCCGGACAGAAACTCTCACAGCCTCTTCCACCACCACATACACCCTTTCAGATCTATTCTGACACCCAGAGAGGCCACACCCAACTTCCACTGCGCATGGCGAAAGGGCTGTGCATAGCACGGGGTTGGGGGTGTTGGCCGCAAGGTCTGGCTGCAGGCCAGATCTTGCAGTCAACTTCCGCTGCGCACATGTAAAGGTCGTGCCTGGTGCAAGGTTGGGTGCTTATGCGGGGTTGGCCTCAGGCCCTGTAGCCAACCGCCACCATGCACAGCCGAAGGACGTGTGCACCGGTGGTTGGATTAACAGATAGTAATGAAAATGACTATACCTTAATAAAACATAGAAATTCACTGAAAAGAACAAAGGTTACAGGAACGTTATATTTAGGAAATAGAATTAAAAAATATATATATATATATATATATATTCACTGAAAAAAACACAGCTTACAGGGACGTTATAGTTAGGTTTTTAAATTACTCGTACAAACCCAAAGAAATTCAGCAGTTATAGTTAGACTTCTTTTAAATAACTATAAATCATGCCCTACGTTAACTATAAGTCGTGCCTTTGCTATTCATTGGGCACAGTTTTCTTATCAATACTTTTTTATTGCAAGTGTTGCAGTAATAACATCAAAGATGCCATACAAAATCTCATCAGTAATATAACATGTGGAGTAATTAGCTGTGCATATCGAAGGCGCAAGTTATAGTTTCCTACAGCAGTAAAATTGATTTGCAACTGTGGATTTTACCACAGTAGTAAATCCTATGAGAGGGGTTGTAATTATGCATTGCAAGATGTGGTTTACATTGAACGTTTAAGAACACCGACAACTATAAGTTTGTTGGCATTTACAAACTGAAATCTGACTCTTCTCTACCATGGAAACGGTTAGAAAGACTACCCTTCTAGGATGGGAAGAGTAACAGATTTGGTGGGGGCGTAGGGGAAGGTTTTTCACCTTGTGGAAAAACGTTTTTCCTGCAGAAGAAAAAAAAAATCTTTTTACAAGTTCATTTCTCTACACTATATAGAATTTTAGATAAGAGGAGTATGCAGTATAATAGGTGCAATTGTATGGCTGGAAATCTGTGTCTGACACAGCACTCCAGGTGCACTAATAAATCAGTTTTTGTATTTTAAAGAAAATATATGTAGAAATACACCCATACTTTTATACTTTTCTTCATAAGTTTGGCCATTCGTTTTTATGATCTAAAAAGCACAACACAATTACATGGACGATGGGCCTACACAGACTATTAAAACTGTGCACCTGGACTCTGAATACTTACAAAAAATGTACAAAAAATTGGCATAGGGCAGCACTGCATGTCGTGCTACTCTGCCCGAGGCCAATTTGAATGGGAAGGAATGCATCATGTTTATGAGATATGGTGCATTCCTGTCCTTTCAACCAGCTGCTGGTGCACAAATTGGTCCCTAGCGCCAATGCAGTCACCCTTGCACCATTGTGCAAGGTTGTCTGCATTGTTGGCAGGATTGTTTTGTGGAGGAAGGGACACCTTACTGCGTAATAACAATCCACAAAGGCTTTTTCCTCTTTCTATGTGTGCTGCACAATGAGAGGAAGGAACTAGAAGAAATAAATATATTTCTCCTTGTTACCTCTCCCCTGGGGAGGCGTGCGGTTTTGATGTACTCCCAGGTTTACACGTCCTTGTAAATCTGGGAATGTGTCAAAATCCATGGGTGTTGCGTAGGAAAACGCCCCCTTGTTGCAATTTAAGGCAATCAGTAACCTGTGCTGCATTGCCTAACACCACATATACTAGGCCATGGAAAGCCATGCAAAGGGGCTTTGCATGGCCTCATAAATATGGGTCTGCACTCTGCTTTGCTGCAGCGTCAAAGAAAGTGACACACCGGCAGTGCAAGGGGAATGTAAATATGCCCTAAAGTGTTTTAGGTGCAAATATCACATTTTGCCACTTACCGTGCCACGCCTTTAAATTTTAAGGCAAATAGTTCAAAGCCCCTTAAGTAACAGTGAGGTCTATTTTTGTGACAAAGTGGTGCAGTTCAGGACAGCAAGTCACCTTGCTGCGCTGCACTGCATCACTGGGAAAGGGAAGGAATGCACCGTATTTAAGGCATATGACACATTCCTGTCCTTTAACCCTGCGCTGACATGCAATGTGCTAACTAGTGCCAACGAAGGCATTCTGATACCATGGTGCAATGTGCCTGCATTGCGTACAAGATTGTTTTTGTGCAGGGAAGGGACCTTCCTGCATAAAAGCAATCCTTAGGGGCCTATTCCTCCATCTATGTATGTTGCAGAATGCAGCACACTTAGAAAGAGTAAGTAACGAGGAGAAATACAGATATTTCTTCTTGTTACTTCTCTCCTTGGAAAGTGTTTCTATTTGGCACATTTCCAGGTTTGCCAGGTTTGGTAAATCTGGGAATGCATAAAAAACCATGGCAGTTGCATGGGAGAACCCACACAATGACCATGGAATGCCGTCCTTGCGCAGAGTAATGCAGCACAGAGATTTGCGGTGTGTTGAATTATCCCAGATTTATGAAGCCATTCAAAGCCACGCAAAGTGGCTTCAAAATCTGGCTTAGAGGTTTTTCATGCATATACCATGTTGTGTGGTGCAAGCATGACGCAAAGCTCTTATAAAAATGCTCCAAATGTGCTGGCTCCATTAAAACATCACTTATTCAAACGTGTGTGTTTCTGGATTTTCAGACGGGGGAATACCACGGCGGCAAATTAAGGAACAGCTGACGCATGTTTACATTGCAGATCATGCGTCCTTATGAATTTATGCTGAAGGAAAAGCACAACTGGCAAACATAATGTGATACTCCACTCCATATGGAACTGACTTTCTTCCTTGACATCTATATGCTTGATTAGTGCATAAAGTTCTAACATACAGATAGGGTGCGGGATAGCACAGCAAGGTCCAAATTTAATGTAATCATCTAGGCAACAGAAATACCTCCAGGATCTTACAGATGTGTCACAATCTCGGAATATCATATATCAGAGTGTTCTCTTGAAGTTTTAGCCTGAGGCACAGATTAGAAATGCTGTTTAATAACTACCATGGCTTTGCAACACTCAGTTGTTATTTGACCAGACTGCTTAGTGTGCCTTTTAAAATGAGATATGTAGAACTGCTAATTAGCAATAACAGTAACATATGCTTGGAAATAACCTGATGTCCGTGCAGGTCTTATTCCACCTGATCAGCAGGTACCATGATCAGATCAGGAGCCCAATTAATATAAAGGTAGTGCTGATAAAAAAAGCACTTGCAATGCCAGTCGCTCTTGCTTTTTTAACCTTTTAGGTTTACAAAGGTTTTTGCTGAAACTGTGCATCCTTGAAAAAAAAAAAGAATTAAAAAGAAGTTAAACGACGTGTACGCTTGCATGCACTGACATGTGTCACGATGGTATGAAGACTTAGCATGAGGAAGTTTTCCTGCACATGTCACCACGCAAGCGTGGGCATACACCATAATACAGCTACCATTTTTTTGTTTGCCGTTCCACAATAACAGACACCACACAGAGGAATACATTTAAAAACATAAATGTGCAAAAAAGCATGTGTTAAAAATGGAGTGGCCAAACAGCAAATAGCAGCTGCTAGGCCCATTAAAAAACTAAAAACAAAGGCCCAAATTTAAGAAAAGTTAGTGCCGCTTTTGCACCATTTCTTTATGCAAAAGCGATGATAACTTAATGGCATATTTATATTTTGATGCTAGAGCAGTCTAGCATCAAAATGTTTGACTTAGCGTCATTTTTTTGAGAGTGCCACCTCACCTCGCATTGTTTAACGACAATGATATGCAAGGTAGGTGTTCCCTCCTAAAAAAGTACACCAGGCTGCTAGCGCCATATTTACAGCCAGACCGATAAATGACACATGCAAAGGACCGGCTGCAAAAAATGACGCTATGTCCGATTAGCGTCCAAATTTTAACTGACCAGGTGTTAAAATGAGACCCATACACTACTCCATAAGGGAAACACACAAAAGGAGCATTGGAAAGCAACAGGACACCATGGAAGTGTTAATCCTACTGCTTGGCACTTGTAGAAGATGACAGCGATGACACCAAGTGCTACCAGCACCACTGTCGCAGTCGGAAACACCCACCACAGCAGCCACAAACGCAGCGTAGAAGATGGGAGAGGATCTTTCACCAGTGTAAAAGCATCCTGGCCATTAGGGAAGAAGAGGTGTCCGTTGTGCGCCTGCTCCACCACATAGCACCAGACATCACAGCAAGATTGCTGAGTCACACAGCAATTCCACCCATGAACAAACTCCTGGCTGTCCTCCACTTGCTGGCATTAGATTCTTTCCAGATAACTGCAGCACAAGTGGGTGGGATCTCACAACCATCCCTCTCTGCCTTCCTTACAAAGGTTCTGGACACCATCATGAGACTCACACCCCACCACATCTGCGTCCCTAACACCCAGGAACTGCAGCAGGAGACCAAGCAAGGGTTCCACCAGATTGCTGGCTTCCCGCATGTGCTGGGTGCTATGAACTGCACCCATGTCTAACTTGTCCCTCCTGCAGCAACAAAACATCTCTACAGGAACTGCAAACATACCCACTCCATCAATGTGCAGGCCCTCGTGGATCACCATGGAATCATCACAAACATCCAGGCTAAATATCCCGGAAACATCCATGATGTTTACATCTTCAGGCACTCCACTATAAACCAACAATTCTAGGATGGACAATATGGCAATGAGCTACGTATAGATAAGATACCATAGAAATCATAACACACACAATACAACAAACTTGTAGTTCAAACAATACAAACATAACATCAAACATACATGGACAGGGAAACACAGATGTACAGACTACAACACAGAAGCCACATGCCACATTACACTGCATGCAATGTACATCACTCTCACATATGCCCTTATCTACAAGTCCCTGGCACCACCTGACTAACACATCACTGGACGGACAGGTGGAGCAATGTCCCCTATGAATGCAAAGAGCTGGAGTCAAACAAATACATGTGTCCACAGGTTCACAACAAAACACAGATCCTACATACATAAAACACTTCCTAAGGAATCACTCTGTTATGTGATTGGCACTGGGCATTCAAACGTCAAACAACACACATATTGGCACTGCCCACATTTACTATGCTTTAGAAGTCTCAGGCAGCACTGGTATCTATTGCCATCCGAGTAGTCCCATCACCATCTACATATCACCTAAATATGAAAGGTATACTCATTGTCTACAACTTTCCCTTGTGTGGTGCAGAGTGCAGCACACATTGAAATACATCACCATCAATGAAAGATCATGTGTAGGAATCTACACCTCACAGCACACCAACAAACAGACCAGTAAATCCCACATCTCCATACCATGATACAAGGGTACCAAAAATGGACTGTGCCAGGTGTACTACTGACAATGTACAGGGAGAGGCCAGAAATGCACATGAATGAGGATACATGGAGCTTAGCAGGGCTGGGCTCCTGATTCAGGGCACTGCTGAAAAGCACAGCATGCCATGTCCTGTCCCACAGCTGTCTGATAAATCATGCATATATCACAATACAACCCGTATAACTGTCCCACACTGGGAATATGGACCTCATGCACATACAAATGCCAGCCAACAATTGCCAACAACAACACTTTGTGCAAGGGAGATATTCCTAGGGCAAAGGGGTGGGATTCACATGCAACACACAGGGCCCTACACATGTTACATGGCATATAACACACAAAATAGGAACACATCTCTACTACATCACTGTTCTGCAGGTCTAAAGTGAAGGCACTAAGGGCCACATGTCAGAAAAGTTGGACAGCATCTAAAGCAGTGCTACCTCACTTGGGCACCTTAGCGCCCCCTACATCCAACATGCGTGTGCCGTAGTCAATATTTGGCACACCCTGGTGCATAATATGTGCAATAGTATCAACATGATGATTGCCATTGATGGACTGTGTAGGATAAATGCCAAACGTATAGTGCAAATTCTGCACAGAGCATACGCCCACATGTAAAGCAATGGTGTGCCCCATTTGTATGCTTGCACTGTGCAGACATCAAAAGTACGAGATAAAATATATTGATTGGAACCCCTTCTATACCTCTGCACTATTTTAGCTCTAGCCAAATGGGGCAAGACACCCTGTACATACATGATGCTTTACATAGGCACAATGTGTTGCTAAGGTACACTGTAGGAAGTTGGCTCTGTATATACTATCTCAAAGTAAGAGATAGTATGCACAGAGTCCAAGGGTTCCCCTTAGTGGTAAGATGGTGGCAAAATTAGATAATTCTAATGCTCTATTTTGTGGTAGTGTGGTTGAGCAGTAGGCTTATCAGAGGGTAGTGTTAAGCATTTGTTGTACATACACAGGCAATAAATGAGGAACACACACTCAAAGACTTAACTCAAGGCCAATAGATTTTATATAGAAAAATATATTTTCTTAATTTATTTTTAGAACCACAAGTTCAAGCTTTGAAATAAATACATAAAATGCAAGGTACTCCACGCAGGTAAGTTAGGAACTTTGAATTAGAGCAATAACATATACAGTTTTTGTTAAAATGGCAATGAGCTATTTTAAAAGTAGACACAGTGCAAAAATCAACAGTTCCTGGGGGAGGTAAGTATTGGTTAGATTGTGAGGTAAGTAAGACACTTACAAGTCTCAGTTCCTTCGCATAGGCAGCCCACTGTTGGGGGTTCAGGGCAACCCCAAAGTTACCACACCAGCAGCTCAGGGCCGGTCAGGTGCAGAGGTCAAAGTGGTGCCCAAAACACATAGGGGGTTATTCTAACTTTGGAGGAGGTGTTAATCCGTCCCAAAAGTGACGGAAAAGTGACGGATTTACCACCAGCCGTATTACGAGTCCATTATATCCTATGGAACTCGTAATTCGGCTGGTGGTATATCCGTCACTTTACCGTCACTTTTGGGACGGATTAACACTCCTCCAAAGTTAGAATAACCCCCATAGTCGCCTGTGGAGAACAGGGGTGCTAGGGTTCCAGTCTGATAGCAGGTAAGTACCTGCATCCTCGGGGGGCAGACCAGGGGGGTTTTGTAGAGCACTGGGGGGGACACAAGTAGGCACATGAAACACACCCTCAGCGGCACAGGGGCGGTCAGGTGCAGTGTGCAAAGCAGGCATCGGGTTTTGTGTAGGAAACAATGGAGGGACCCGGAGGTCAATCTTGCAGTGCAGGCAGGCACAGGGGGGCTTCTCGGGCCAGCCACCACCTTGGCTAGGCAGAGGGTCGCCTGAGGGTCACTCCTGCACTGAGGTTCGGTTTCTTTAGGTCCTGGGGGCTGCGGGTGCAGTGCTTGGTCCAGGCGTCGGGTCCCTTGTTACAGGCAGTCGCGGTCAGGGAGAGCCTCTGGATTCTCTCTGCAGGCGTCGCTGCAGGAGTCCAGGGGGGTCGTTTCGGGCTACTCACAGGGTCACAGTCGCTGGGGAGTCCTCCCTATGGTGTTGGTTCTCTGGATCTCGAGGCGGGGGCGTCGAGTTCAGAGTGTGAAGTCTCACGCTTCCGGTGGGAAGAGTGAAGTTCTTTAAAGTTGCAAGAAAGTTGCAAAGTTGTTGTTGAAGTTGAGCTGAGCCGCTGCTCACGGGAGTTTCTTGGTCCTTAGGTTCAGGGCAGTCCTCTGAGGCTTCAGAGGTTGCTGGTCCCTGTCGGATGCGTCGCTGGTTGCAGGTTTTCGAGTCAGGAGACAGGCCGGTAGGACTAGGGCCAAAGCAGTTGGCGTCTTCCGTCTTCTCGGCAGGGCTTGTAGGTCAGCAGTCCTTCTTGTTTCTCCAGGTTGCAGGAATCTGATTTCCTGGGTTCTGGGGTGCCCTTAAATTCAAGATTTTGGGGTGTGTTTAGATCTGGGAGGGCAGTAGCCAATGGCTACACCCTCTTTGTGCCTCCTCCCTGAGGGGAGGGGGGCACATCCCTAATCCTATTGGGGGAATCCTCCAAAACTAAGATTGAGGATTTCTAAAGGCAGTGGTCAGCTCAGCTCAGGGCACCTTACGGGCTGTCCTGACCGGTGGGTGACTCCTCCTTGTTTTCCTAATGATCTCCTTTAGCCTTGCCGCCAAAAGTGGGGGCAGTGGCCGGAGGGGCAGGCATCTCCACTATCTGGGATGCCCTGGGGCGCTGTAACAAAGGGGGCGAGCCTTTGAGGCTCACTTCCATGTGTTACAGTTCCTGCAGGGGGAGGTGTGAAGCACCTCCACCCAGTGCAGGCTTTGTTCCTGGCCACAGAGTGACAAAGGCACTCTCCCCATGTGGCCAGCAATGCGTCTGGTTGTGGCAGGCTGGCAGAAACTGGTCAGCCCCACACTAGAAGTCGGATTGGAATTCAGGGGGCATCTCTAAGATGCCCTCTGGGTGCATGTTACAATAAATTCCACACTTGCATCAGTGTACATTTATTGTGCTGAGAAGTTTGATACCAAACTTCCCAGATTTCAGTGTAGCCATTATGGAACTGTGGAGTTCGTGTTTGACAAACTCCCAGACCATATACACTTATGGCTACCCTGCACTTACAATGTCTAAGGTTTGGCTTAGGCACTGTAGGGGCATAGTGCTCATGCACATATGCCCTCACCTGTGGTAAAGTGCACCCTGCCTTAGGGCTGTAAGGCCTGCTAGAGGGGTGACTTACCTATGCCACAGGCAATGTGAGGTTGGCATGGCACTCTGAAGGGAGTGCCATGTCGACTTAGTCATTTTCTCCCCACCAGCACACACACGTTGTGATGCAGTGTGCATGTGCTGAGTGAGGGGTCCCCAGGGTGGCATAAGACATGCTGCAGCCCTTAGAGACCTTCCCTGGCATCAGGGCCCTTGGTACCAGGGGTACCAGTTACAAGGGACTTATCTGAGTGCCAGGGCTGTGCCAATTGTGGAAGCAAAGGTACAGTTTAGGGAAAGAACACTGGTGCTGGAGCCTGGTTAGCAGGGTCCCAGCACACTTCCAATCAAAACATGGCATCAGCACAGGCAAAAAGTCAGGGGGTAACCATGCCAAGGAGGCATTTCCTTATATACACTAAGGCCCTCATTACGAGTTTGGTGGTCTTCGGGCAAGACCCCCATGCCAAATGGCACCACCATAGTGCCAGTGGGGGTGGTGTTGCGACCGCTGAGTACGAGTTACAAAACACAAACCGCCCAAAAACAAGCACAAAACCAACACCGCCACGACAACCCAAAGTGAAAGAGTGACTGTTCAACCAGCGGCCCTCCACGCCAAGACCATTCCGACCACCGAATTTAGAGACAACCTCCAGCACAGCGGAACATGCATGGTTGAAACCATTGGCGGTTCATACCACGGTTGTACAAAAAGCTACGGCCGAAAGTAGCAAACACCACATTGGCCAGTTCGAATATCCCATGCCTGAAACTCATACACACACCACGGACACCTGCACACGCCACCATATAACACCCCCACACCCACAATCCCTAGCGGCAACTACGAGCAGCCACAGACACACTTGACACGAAGCACACCCCAAACAAAACAAAAAAATTCACACAGCACACGTTGTACAAATTGACACCACAGCCCTCCAGCACCCACAGCCAAACACCCCCACATCACCACACACCCCGCACTGCACTGACACACACACCACATACCCACCCCAGAACATGTCATGCCAGAAGCCCCCACGGTTCACCGATAGTGAGTTGCGGGTCATGGTGGATGGGATCATCAGAGTAGAACCACAGCTCATGGGAGTCCAGGTACAGCAAACATCAATAGCCAAGAAGACAGAGTTATGGCAGAGGTTTTTCAACAGGGTCAACACAGTTGGCACCTACCCACGCACAAGGGAGGACATCAGAAAGAGGTGGAACGACCTCAGGGGAAAGGTCTGTTCCATGGCGTCCAGGCATCACATAGCCATCAACAAGACTAGCGGTGGTCCCCCACCTCCTCCCTTGCAGTTGACATCCTGGGAGGAGGAGGTCCTAGACATCATGCACCTGACTGGCATCAGCGGAGGGCTTGACTCTGGTAGGTCAGTCAAGCTTACCCCAAGCACCAACCACCCCTGCACCCCAAGCACCAAACAGCCCTGCCCAGCATGCCTCCCCACCACCCACCACTCTCCAGTCTACCACAACCCACCCCACTGAACCCATCCCAAACACCCCACACCCCTCCTCTGCATGCCACACCACCCCACTCCCACCATCCCTACTCACACACTCCTAATGCACGGATGACAACCACAATGTGAAGAACCACAGCTCCCACAATCCAGCACAACCCACACAGCAACACACCACAGACCCACTGCACAGTAGAACATCTGCATGGACAACCATACCAGAGCCCACAAATACTGGCTGCCACGACTTTGTCCAAACACATGCCAATGACAGCAATGCCAACCACCATCCACAACCCCCCATGCCACATGGAAATCATGCCACAAACCCCTAGACCAAATCAATGTCTGCAGTGCAGCAGCGGTCATTGCCATCACTGGGAAGCAAGTCAAGCCACTGCATGCATCACAACAGGGACATAACGTAGGAAGGTAGCCTCTTTCTAGCCTTGTTACCCCCACCTTTGGCCTGTTTGTGAGTAAAAGTCAGGGTGTTTTTACTGTCTCACTGGGATACTGCTAGCAAGGACCCCAGTGCTCATAGTGGAAACCCTATTTGTCAGTGTGTTTGATATGTGTCACTGGACCCTGCTAGCCAGGACCCCATTGCTCATAGTTTGTGGCCTATATGTGTTCCCTGTGTGGTGCCTAACTGTATCACTGAGGCTCTGCTAACTAGAACATCAGTGTTTATGCTCTCTCTGCTTTTAAAATTGTCACTGCAGGCTAGTGACCATTTTCACCAATTCAGATTGGCACACTGGAACACCCTTATAATTCCCTCGTATATGGTACCTAGGCACCCAGGGTATTGGGGTTCCAGGAGATCCCTATGGGCTGCAGCATTTCTTTTGCCACACATAGGCAGCTCAGACCAATATTACACAGGACTGCCACTGCAGCCGGAGTGAAATAACGTCCATGTTACTTCACAGCCATTTTACACTGCACTTAAGTAACTTATAAGTCACCTATATGTCTAACCCTCACTTAGTGAAGGTTAGGTGCAAAGTTACTAAGTGTGAGGGCACCCTCGCACTAGCCAAGGTGCCCCCACATTGTTCAGGGCAATTTCCCTGGACTTTGTGAGTGCGGGGACACCATTACACGTGTGAACTACATATAGGCCAATACCTATATGTAGCTTCACAATGGTAACTCTGAACATGGCCATGTAACATGTCTAAGATCATGGAATTGTCCCCCCATGCCAAATCTGGTATTGGGGTGCCAATCCCATGCATCCCCGGTGCTCCAGCATGGACCCTGGCTACTACCAAGCTAGCTCTCTGGGGTTTTCTCTGCAGCTACCGCTGCTGCCAACCCTCAGACAGGTTTCTGCCCTCCTGGGGTCTGGGCAGCCCAGTCCCAGGAAAGCAGAACAAAGGATTTCCTCTGAAAGAGGGTGTTACACCCTCTCCCTTTGAAAATAGGTGTTAAGGGCTGGGGAGGAGTAGCCTCCCCAGCCTCTGGAAATGCTTTGAAGGGCACAGATGGTGCCCTCCTTGTATATGCCAGTCTACACCAGTTCAGAGATCCCCCAGCACCTGCTCTGGCGCAAAACTGGACAAAGGAAAGGGGAGTGACCACTCCCCTGTCCATCACTAACCCAGGGGTGGTGCCCAGAGCTCCTCCAGTGTGTCCCAGACCTCTGCCATCTTGAATGCAGAGATGTGAGGGCACAATAGAGACCTCTGAGTGGCCAGTGCCAGCAGGTGACGTCAGAGACCCCTCCTGATAGGCTCTTACCTGGTTAGGTAGCCAATCCTCCTCTGAGGGCTATTTAGGGTCACTCCTGTGGCTTTCCCTTCAGATACTGCAAAACTGCAACAAAGTAGCAAGACGACTACCAGCAACATTGTAGCGCTACATCCTGCCGGCTTTCTCGACTGTTTCCTGGTGGTGCATGCTCTGAGGGCTGTCTGGCTTCACCCTGCATTGGAAGCCAAGAAGAAATCTCCCGTGGGTCGACGGAATCTTCCCCCTGCTAACGCAGGCAACAAACTTCTGCATCACCGGTCCTCTGGGTCCCCTCTCATCTTGACAAGCGTGGTCCCTGGAACACAGGAGCTGGATCCAAGTGACCCCGACAGTCCAGTGGTCCTTCTGTCCAAATTTGGTGGAGGTAAGTCTTTGCTTCCCCACGCCAGACAGTAATCCTGTGTACTGCCTGATCTGCAGCTGCTAGGGCTTCTGTGCACTTTTGCAGGGAATCCTTCATGCACAGCACAGCCCAGGTCCCCAGCACTCCGTCCTGAATTGCTCAACTCGCTGAGTTGACCACCGGCTCCGTGGGACCCTCTGTTGTTGAGTTGAGACGACTGCTGTGCTCAGATTTCTTGAACGCCTGTTCAAGTGCTTCTGCGGGTGTTGCCTGCTTCTGCATGGGCTCTCTCTGTTGCTGAGTGCCCCCTCTGTCTCCTCCTCCAAGGGCGACCTCCTGGTCCTTCCTGGGCCTGAACAGCACCCATTATCTTCAACCGCGACTCTTACAGCTAGCAAGGCTTGTTAGCGGTCTTTGTGCATGGAAACAACTCTGCATCCTCCAGCACGCCGTGGGACATCTCCTGACCAAAGGAGAAGTTCCTGCACCTTCCGTTGTTTCTGAATTTTTGGCTTCTTCCACCTGGAGGCAGCCCTTTTGCACCTTCATCCGGGGTTTAGTGGGCTTATGCCCCCCCGGTCACTAGCGTGACTCTTGGACTTGGGCCCCTTCCTTTGCAGTTCCTCAGGTCCAGGAATCCGTCTTCAGTGCTTTGTAGTCAGTTGTTGCCTTTGCAAGACTTTACTGTCTTTCTGGGGTAGTAGGGTAATTTTACTCCTACTTTTCAGGGTCTTGGGGTGGGGTATCTTGGACACCCTTAGTGTTTTCTTACACTTCCAGTGACCCTCTACACACTACACTAGGCCTGGGGTCCATTTGTGGTTTACTTACCTGATTTTGGTTTGTGTGTATATTTTGTGTATTTTACTTATCTCCTGAGGGAGTATATCCTCTGAGATACTTTTGGCATATTGTCACTAAAATAAAGTACCTTTATTTTTAGTAACTCTGAGTATTCTGTTTCTTATGATATAGGGGGTCATTCTGACCCTGGCGGTCGGTGATAAAGCGGCGGCCAATCCGCCAACAGGCTGGCGGTTCAAAAAATGGAATTCTGACCCTGGCGGGAACCGCCAACACAGCCCGCCACTTTACCACTCCGACCGCCACGGCGGGACAGACAAACAGCGCGGCGGTCACCGCCAACAGGCAGGCGGCAGACAAAGTACCGCCCACCCTATCACAACTCACCAATCCGCCACCTCATCTGGGGCGGGAGCCCCGCCGATAAAAACACGGCGGAAACAGACTACGAACAGGAAAACGCTCACCTCTATACACTCCACGAGGACGGAGGACAGCATGGAGCCCGAATTACACATCCTACCCGCTCTCGTCTACCTGCTCATCTACCACGAGTACGAACTCCGGCGCAGACGACAACGGTGAGTACCGCACCTACGACACAGGGGAGGGGGGGAGGAGGAAGGGTTACGGGCACACACATACGCATCACACCCACCCCCCAACTATCTACACACCAATGCAGAGCACCAAGTCAAAGTGACCCCACCCAAACCCCCCGGAATAACGAAAAGATATGATACAAGTGAGAAACAACATTTATGTACAAAATAGGTTCATTGAAGACATGGCAAAATAGGAAAATGATGGAAATATTATCTAATGTAAACATTGCGTGACCGAGAAATAGAGGCAGAAAGTCCCGCACAGTCACAGAAAATGCAAATGTCCGTGGGCCGAAGTGTATCAACACATGGGCAAAGCCCACAAACGAGACCTGAGTCCGTTGGAGAGAACACTGCAGGTGCATCACATGACAAAACTACAGGCACCTCAGGGGGAAGGGAAGGGGGGGCACCACAGCCACATGAGTCCACGACGCCAGATCCAAGAAGGGGCCACCATGCCCACCGTCCAATCCTGGGGAGTGCAAAGCCACAGTCTCTCAAGTCTCTACAGTGGGTGGCTTGCCCACTGTCATATCCTGGGGAGTGCAAAGCCACAGTCTCTCAAGTCTCTACAGTGGGTGGCTTGCCCACTGTCATATCCTGGGGAGTGCAAAGCCACAGTCTCTCAAGTCTCACAAGTGGGTGGCTTGACCACTGTCATATCCTGGGGAGTGCAAAGTCACAGTCCATCAAGTGGATAACAGTCTCCACAGGCAATGGAGGAGGCAGGGTGGGCCGAGTGCAGCGTGAACATTAGCACGACACAGAACCGGCACAGTCATTGGCCCAACGGTGCATGAGACGGCGGGGCCCAGCGGAGCGGTGCCTGAGATGAAGGGCCCAGCGGAGCGGTGCTTGACAGGAAGGGCCCAGCGGAGCGGTGCTTGAGACGGCGGGGCCCAGCGGAGCGGTGCCTGAGATGAAGGGCCCAGCGGAGCGGTGCTTGAGATGAAGGGCCCAGCGGAGCGGTGCTTGAGATGAAGGGCCCAGCAGAGCGGTGCTTGAGACGGCGGGGCCCAGCGGAGCGGTGCCTGAGATGAAGGGCCCAGCGGAGCGGTGCTTGACAGGAAGGGCCCAGCGGAGCGGTGCTTGACAGGAAGGGCCCAGCGGAGCGGTGCTTGAGACGGCGGGGCCCAGCGGAGCGGTGCTTGAGACGGCGGGGCCCAGCGGAGCGGTGCCTGAGATGAAGGGCCCAGCGGAGCGGTGCTTGAGATGAAGGGCCCAGCGGAGCGGTGCTTGAGATGAAGGGCCCAGCAGAGCGGTGCTTGAGACGGAGGGGCCCAGCGGAGCGGTGCCTGAGATGAAGGGCCCAGCGGAGCGGTGCTTGACAGGAAGGGTCCAGCGGAGCGGTGCCTGAGATGAAGGGCCCAGCGGAGCGGTGCTTGACAGGAAGGGCCCAGCGGAGCGGTGCTTGAGACGGCGGGGCCCAGCGGAGCGGTGCCTGAGATGAAGGGCCCAGCGGAGCGGTGCTTGAGATGAAGGGCCCAGCGGAGCGGTGCTTGACAGGAAGGGCCCAGCGGAGCGGTGCTTGAGACGGCGGGGCCCAGCGGAGCGGTGCCTGAGATGAAGGGACCAGCGGAGCGGTGCTTGAGATGAAGGGCCCAGCGGAGCGGTGCTTGAGATGAAGGGCCCAGCGGAGCGGTGCTTGACAGGAAGGGCCCAGCGAAGCGGTGCTTGACAGGAAGGGCCCAGCGGAGCGGTGCTTGAGACGGCGGGGCCCAGCGGAGCGGGGCCTGTCTTGGCGGGGCCCTTTTCAGCGGTGCCTTTCAGGACAGCGGGGCCCTCTTCAGCGGTGCCTTTCAGGACGGCGGGGCCCTCTTCAGCAGTGCCTTTCAGGACGGCGGGGCCCTCTTCAGCGGTGCCTGGCCTGTAATTCCAGGGAGTCTGACCTGGGCAGGACTCCCTGCTCAGTCGCCCTCCGACCGTGCAGTTGCTGGACCCTTCGGTGACGGTGTCCTGAGCCCTTGGGTGTCCTCCCTCACACCCGGGATGGGGCTTGTGGGGCCCTCCTGGTCCGCGCTCCTGCTGCCTGACTTCTCCGCCCTGCTGCCCTTGCCCTCCTTCGCTGTGGCTCTCTGGGCCTTGCCTCCCCTGGATGTTGTGGCAGGTGAAGTGTCCGAACTTTGGTCCTTGGGGGCAGCCGTGGCACTCCTCCCGCGGCGGCCCCTCACTTTCCGGGTCCTCTTTCCAGAGGGGGGGGCTGGCTGTCCCCTTGCTGCTGACCGATGTCTCACTGCTGGCAAAGGGGGGACTCCAAAATCCATGGACGACGCTGACACGTGAACCCGGGCTGGTGGTGGCTGAGGTGCTCTTGGGACTCTTAGCAGATGGAGGGGGTGGGTCAGGTGAGGGAAAGAGGTCAAGATTGGAGAGGTAACACTTTTTAGGACCAAGGTAAAAGGTAGGTGCAGTGGTTATGGGAGTGGAGGAAGAGGAGGTGGTTGTAGGAGAGTCAGGTGTGCTGTCCTTGGGTGAAGGTGCATGGGCTGCAGGCTGTCGTGAGGTGGTTGGCTGTTGGGTGAGTGGCTGCCTGCGTTTGTGTGTCTTGGAAGAGGGGGTGACAGACACAGTGGGAGAGGACACAGGGGACGTGTAAACGGCAGTGGGGGTGGTGACTGCACGTGTGCGGACTGTACTGGAGGGTGTGCTGGTGATGGGTGTACTGGCTGTTGGTGGTGTGCATGCAGGTGTGAGTGGCGACGTCACAGGGAGGGAGGAGGGAGACGAGGAGGTGGGGGACACAGAGGTGGTAGTGGCTGTTGGCATGTCTGCATCTGGGTGTTGCTTGGGTGAATGTTTGTGTGATCTGTGGTGCTTCTGTCTGGAAGAGCTGCCCTTGGGTGTTGAGGTGTGTGCAGGCTGGTCTGATGGTGTGGGTGGGATAGGCAGAGGAACAGGAGACAGAGACAGGGTGGAGGCAGTTAGAAGAGGGAGGCTGGAAACAGGGACAATGGCTGCCGTCAGTGCTGAGGCCAGAGAATTGAACGATCGTTGATGGGCAGACTGACCCGAATGAATGCCCTCCAGGTATGCATTGCTACGATGCACCTCCCTCTCTACCCCCTGGATGGCATTCAAAAGGGTAGTCTGCCCAACAATGATGGTCCTCAGGAGGTCAATGACCTCCTCACTGAGGGCAGCAGGGGTAACAGTGGCAGCGCCTGAGGTGCCTGGGGCGAAGGAGACGCCCGCCTTCTTGGTCGAGCGGGCACGGAGCGTAGGCTGAGGGGCTGCTGGGAGGGCGGAGCTGGTGCGCTGGGTGGTGGCTGTACCTGTAGAGGCGGGGGGCACGGATGTTGCCACCACCGCTAGGGAGCTCCCTTCCGAGGACGTGTCGGTGTCGCTGGTTTCACCACGGCTCCCCGTTGTGAAGCTCCCCTCGCCCTCCGTATCACTGGTGGCCTCGGTGTCTGTGCCATGGCCCACCGGGGCCTTGTGAGTCGCAGCTCCCTCGTGCTCCGGTGCCAAGACTCCTCCGCCTGATGATGCTGAAGCACACATGCACAAGAAGACAAAGTAAAAGGGTGGGGGGAGACATAATAAAAGGTTGAGTACATGCATTGTCAACACCGTTGGCGGAGAGGACAGACACAGGAGCCTCATGCACTAAGCCGCGCAATCGGGGTACACTACTGAGTACTTGTGACTGGGCCAACAGGTCTAGGGACAACAAACGCGCACATGGGTGATGCAGGACCATGGCTAGCTGTACCTGGCACCGTACAGGAGGTTGGGGGCGGGGGCACAGGGCCATGCCTAAAGGAGGGGACTACACTACAGAAAGCGCCCTGGCCTAATGTCACCCACAGCCCTCCTCCCCCACCCAGACGCCTCCACTGCGTGTAAAGATAGCTGAATGTGCTGGTACTCACCCCCTTGTGTCTGCTGTGATGTCGTCACGCGCCCATCCAAATCGGGGTAGGCCACCGCCAGGATCCGGGACATCAGGGGGGTCAGGGTACGGCTGGCACCCCTCCTAGGTTTGGAGGCCATCCCCAGCAGTGACTCGGCGGTCTTCCTGGTCCCGCGGCGGACGTCCTCCCACCTCTTGCGGCAGTGGGTGCCCCGTCTGTTGTGGACCCCCAGGGTCCGGACTTCCTTGGCGATGGCACGCCAAATGTCGATCTTCTGATGGGCGCTGACCTATTTGACATGTACAGGGTGGAAATTGAAATATCATAAATTTTCTGCATGATAGATGCGATTGGCCCCCCCTCCCCAACCTTGCCATGTGGCACATGCTCTCATCTGTCGTGCCTTGCACTCCTCATTCGCTCCCCACCCCACCATCTTACATCCACCATACACAACCCAGGCATAGCCCATACAACGTGCACACAGTGTACTTACCTGTTGGTCTGGAGGACCGTAGAGTCGCGCATACTGGGGCAGGACCCCATCCACAAGTTTCTCCAATTCTTCTGTCGTGAAGGCAGGGGCCCTTTCCCCAGTCGCAGCAGCCATTGTATCTCCCAGACCGAGGTCACAGCAGCACTTGCAGTATAGGTCCTCTCCTGTGGATGATCAGGTCTCGAGTGATTAATCAGATAGAAAATGGCAGTCACGCCCGCGGCGGCGCGTACCGCCGCGGTGCGTTCCGCGACCGCCGGCACAGCTAGTCATTGGCCCGTGAAACCCATAGGGTTCGATGTTAACCAATGCGGCTTTGCGCCGCGGTCTTCGACCGCCTACCGCCACGGTGTGTCACGCCAGCGCATTGACCTCACATCCCATTGTCACACTTCTCAGGTCAGGCAGCCGCCATTACCAGGGGCCACAGGGCTTAATTACTACTGCGTCACACAGGCCTAGGCCTTGCATTGCCACTCATACAAGCCATTCAATGCATTGACAATCGTGTACTGTGCAAGCTGTAGTTACGTACCTGTGGGTTGTTTGACTCTGTGCTCCATGTTGTCCTTCCTAGGCACCGTCCGCTGGGACTTGCGAGGAGAAGGATGAATCCTCCCGTGTACCGACCGCTGGTGGACCTGTCGACAATGGAGGAACGTCATATAATACTTCGATACCGACTTGACCGAGCCACTATACATGAACTGTGTGCCCAGCTGGAGCCAGCACTGATGTCCCCCATCCGCCAACCCACAGGAATTCCCCCTCTGGTGCAGGTTCTGTCAGTCCTCCATTTCTTGGCAAGTGGGTCTTTTCAGACAACAGTGGCCATGTCATCAGGGATGTCTCAGCCTATGTTTTCTAAGATTTTGTCCAGAGTGTTGTCTGCCCTGACGAAATACATGCGGAGCTACATAATTTTCCCTGAGGAGGGTGATTTGGCCACTGTGAAGGCTGACTTCTATGCCCTTGGACATATCCCCAACATCATTGGTGCCATTGATGGGACCCATGTGGCCTTAGTACCCCCAAAAGACGATGAGCAGGTGTACAGAAACAGGAAAAGTTACCATTCTATGAATGTCCAGGTGGTCTGTTTGGCTGACCAGTACATCTCCCATGTAAATGCCAAGTTCCCTGGGTCAGTGCATGACGCGTTTGTTATGCGAAATAGCAGCATCCCCTATGTGATGGAACAGCTACAGAGACACCGTGTGTGGCTAATTGGTGACTCTGGTTACCCCAACCTGCCGTGGCTGATGAGGCGGCCTTCCATGGATGTCGGGTTTTTGGCGGCTTGGCAGTTGTTGGTCAGAATGACCGTGGCGGCTTTCCGCGGCCGTGGCGGTAGAATGGCGGTATTCTGACCGTCGGTAGGAGCCTTTTACCGCCGAGGTCAGAATGACCCCCATAGTGCTATATGATATAAGTGGTATAGTAGGAGCTTTGCATGTCTCCTAGTTCAACCTAAGCTACTCTGCTATAGCTACCTCTATCAGCCTAAGCTGCTAGAACACTACTAATCTACTAATAAGGGATAACTGGACCTGACGCAAGGTGTAAGTACCACCAGGTACCCACTATAAGCCAGGCCAGCCTCCTACACATAACAACTACAGTTACACAACTAACATCTACCGTTTCCATCTACAGGTACCCCTGCCACTGGCACCCTGCACAGAATGCCAGCTCAGACAGCACTCCCCAGGATGAAGGCCCCACTGGATGTCTGGATAGGGATGACTTGCCTGGGCAATCTGGGGCCACTGCACAGTCCTTTAGCAGCAGACCCACCCTGGACACACCCATCGCCCCTACCCATGTGGCAACATCACCACAACCAGCCCCTTAACCCCAAACCTGTGCCCCAGGGACCTCACAATCAGAGGTTTGCCCCATAGTACAGGGGCTAGTGTCAAGGGCACACACCCCAGACAAGGAAGGCCCTGCTGCTACTGGGAGTGGGCACAACGTGTCAGGTGCACAGGGTGCCAGAGGTTGTGGGAGGAGAACCGTGGTCCAAAGCTTGGGCAGCCACACCAACTGACTGCCCGGGAGGCCCTCAACCAAGTCCTGGAATACCAATAGATCCAGGACAAAGTGGCCCAGATCCTCGCTACCATGCAGGAGACCCAACGGAGGAATACCATCAGGAGGCCATGCAACAGTGGCAGGCCCACAATGCCACCATGGCCTCCATAGCAGGGGTGCTGAAGGACCTGACCACCATCCTGCGTGAGTCCACCACCCACCAGCAGGCCCCTTGCACTGGCCACATCCCATCAGAGCCCTCCAAGTCAGCAGCAGCCAGTGGTATGGAGGCCCTGCCACAGGACTCGCAGGGCACCAGCACCCCTACCCCTGTAGCTGAGGAACCCCCATGCAAGTGAGAACGTCCAACTAGATATCCAGGCGGACATGATGCCCAGACCACGACCACAGCCAGGAAGTGACTCTCGCCTGAACATTCTCCCTTGTGTGTGTCTGAGACACTCTGTTGACTATCCACTCTCATATCTCCATTTTCCCATGGCCAGCAGACTGGAGCTGGAGTACCCACAGCTGTCCTCACCACTCTGATTATCTCAGCCGCCATGACCCAACTCATCACCCCTTCCACTTGACCCTGCCAAATAAATACCATGAGCACAGTTACTGCCTACGTATTTATTTGTCATGAGCATGAATGGAACTGATAATACATGTGCAACTGGCAACTCATCGCCTAGCACATGCCTGGGAGGGTGACAGAGGGTGGAGCAAAATACAGGGAGGTCGATCATGGAGCAGCCAGTGGCTGGAGGTATGTGTCAAGGGAGGCAATAGGCCAGGTAGGGACCAGAGTACATCGCTACAATGTCCTGAAAGTAGAACAAGACAGGGACAACAATCAAAATCACTGTAGGAGTCACAGATGCCAACTCAACACAAATGCACTGTAGGAACAGGTATACAAGGCAGATATGCCAGTCAAGTCCACAACCATATGTCCATTACCAACACACAAAAACAACACTTACCATTCCAATGGTCCCACCTGCACAGCGCCCAGCGCCAAAACTGACCCCATACCCACTGCCACCAACAACAATGTAGTACTGCCACCCAATGTCGACTCTCAGCATAGATGCTGCACAGATGCAACAACCCTGTGCGGCACACTCTTAGCACTTGAACTGGCAGGTCAGGGAACATTTTACATACACGTTGATGGCATTAGTGCAAAAGCACAACAGATGCCTGACTATAGGCCTGACCTGTACACTGTGAGTACCTAAGTCATGGGCACATGTGACCCCCCCAACCCACCCAGAGGCAGAGCTGCAACCAATACCATCAGTGGTCACAGACAACAGGTGGTAGCAGGGACAAGGCAGCAGTTGCAGAGGATATATACCAGACTGCTGACCCATACCTGCATCTCAGCCGTTCTTATGTCGAATCAGCTCTGCCCTGGAGTCAGTTGCATCCTCATCACCCTCCTCTTGATCACTCCCCATGTCCCCTTCATCTGCCACCTGTACAGCTACCCCTCCTCTCCATCTAGGAATTAGATCTGACTTCTCAGGGCCAGAATGTGCAGCATGCAGCAGGCCACAATGATCTGGCTCACCTTCTGTGGGTTGTGGAGCAGGGCAACCCTGGAGATATGCAGACACCGGAATCTGGCCTTCAGCAAGCCGAAGCACCTCTCAATGTCCTGTCTGGTACGACTGTAGGCCTCATAGAAATGGTCCTCTGCAGCTGAAGTTGGATGCCTCACAGGTGTCAGGAGCCAGGGCAGGTTTGGGATAGCCAGAGTCACCTGTGTGCACAGAGGTAAGAGGTATGTCAAGACTGGGAGGGCGATAGGGCAGGGACACAAGAGTGCACAGAGCTGAGGGGCACACATATGCAGGGGTACATACCAATGAGCTAGGCCCGGTCCCTCGTAAGTGGTACCATCATGTGTAGGACGCTGCTGTTCCGCAGGATGAAGGAATCAAGCACAGAGCCTGGGTATCTGACCGTCACCTGGGAGATGTACTGGTCGGCTAGACACACCACCTGCACTTAACCGAATGAAAGATTTTTGCGGTTCCTTTAGACCTGTTCACTTCTCCAGGGTGGCACCAGAGCAATGTGGGTGCCATCAATGGCCCCAATGACATGAGGGACGTGTGCCACACCATAGAACTCAGCCTGCACATTGGGGGACCCGGATGTAGGTGCCCAGATGTTTGAGCAGGGCACATAGTACATCCCTCAGGACATTGCTAACTGGGCTGCAACATCCAAGCTGCCAGGCCCACTGTGATCTGGAAGGAGCCTGAGGCAAGATAGTGGGACCTGCACTGTGGGAAGGATGGCATTGGGATGGTGAATTCCAGGCAACATATCCGGCTTCAACTGGGCCACCAGTTCCATGATGGTCACACGGTTCAGGCATTAGGTCTGGATGACGTGACGCTCCTCCAGGGTGGCAAGATCGACTGGGGGCCTGTACACTGGTGCATTACTCAACCTCAACCTTACATCGTACCTGGGAACAGGAGAGAGTTGGTATTATGTCGTGCCCCATAGACTGTTGATGGTGTTGGTGTGGCCACAGGTCACCAAATGTCATCCATGACACAATAACATTTCACACACATTACACATTGGACATGTAAAATCGCAGCCACCTGTCTGCATGCTTGGGACAGGTGGAAGTGAGGTTATCCTGTCGGCGTAACACGTCATGGCGGCAGGCGGTCACGACCGCAGTGTAACTCACTATTGGTTAACACTGTTGCCTATGGGAGGCAGGAGCCAATGGTGATCACTGCCGGCAGTGACGGTGATGTCCACGGTGGCCATGATGCCATTTCATGTGCTCATGCTCACTTGACTCCTGAACCTCGTGCAATGGAGACCTCCACTGCGTGTGTTGCTGTGTTCTGACTCTGGTAGCCAAGATGCCACGCCCAGTAGGAGATATCTCCTTCGCCGCAGGCACCTCTGCCCCCGCCCCAGTCAGCCCTGCTGTCCTCAATGAGGAGGCTATTGACCTCCTGAGGTCCATATCTGTGGGGCAGACAAATATTGTGAATGCCATCCAGGGACTGACTCCTAGATGCAACAAACCAATGCGTTCCTGGAAGGCATTCACTGTGCCTTGTCTGGCCTACAGAGATCGTTTCAGGCTCTGGCCTCCTCCTTGAGGGCAGCCAGTGTCCCTTCTTCTTCCTTCTCCCCTCCAGCTACCTGTTCCCATACCAACACCCACTCCCCTTACCCATCCAAGGCACACCTACTGACCCACTTGCATCCACATCAACAGACAAGGTACGCGAGGACAGACTGAAGTACCACAAACACCACCACCGCCATGCACACACACAACAGACACATGCAGACTTGCAACATTCACAACCTGCACCGACTCCCCCACCACCTCCCCCCTCACAGTCCATAGATCACTCACACCTGCAGTCAGCACCACATCAGTCAATGATACTGCCACTGTCACCACATTAACTGACCCCCATTCATGCACCCCACACATCACTGGTGGAGACACCATGACTGTCAACACACCCACATGCAACACATCTACTCTACTTGCAGATACCACCCCAACATACACTCACACGTTCCCCCTGCCATCTCCCTGCGTATCCTCCCCACCTCCTCCCAGTACATCTAAACACCCGCACTCACCCACCCAACAGTTCCCAGCACACACATTTCATCCACTCACGCACCTGCACCCAAGGCAATCCATGTACACACCTCATAACCATACCCACTCCCGCCACTCCCAAATGTCCTTACCTTGACCTCCCTTGTGTCCCAAAAAAACGTTTCCTCCAAGATTTTTCCCTGTTCCCTCCACTTCCCCAGTCCCTGTTCCCCCCAAGCACCCTGCTACCCTTTCCAGGCCCCTGCCTTTCGACTCCCAGCCTACCACTGCCCATCGCCAGGCCCCTCTGCCACCTGCTGCTTCCGCACCTGTCACGTCCACTGCTCCTCCTGCGAAACCCAAGCTCATGCCCGCTCCCTTCACTTTCAAGACCAAGCACACTCCTTCCATTTCCAAACCCAAGCCCACTCCCTCCACTTCCAAGGCCAAGCCCAACCTCCTCCCCCGGCTAGCCCCTCCACCCACCAAGAGCAAGCCCAAGGACCCCCCATCCAAATCCACACCCAAGGACCCACCCTCCAAGACCAGACCAATGGACCCCCCTGCAGACCCAAAGCCCCCACACCCTCCCACCCCTGAAGTGCCTGCATACCCCATTGATGCCCCTGCCCTGTGAAGGCATGCACTTTGCAGTCAATAGTCAAGTTGGGGCATCACCTTGTGCCCAGTGTGCTCGGGCACTGTGGACTTTTGGACTGGCTCTTGGGCCTGTTTGTACATAGTTTTACTATTTGTGATATATCTGTGCCACAACACCATTGGTGTTGATGGTACCTACCTTGTCCTGGTATTCCTTTCACATGTATGTGTGGTGGTTGTAGGTATTAGCGTGTATGCGTGTGTGTATGTGTGTGTGTGTTAGTACGGGTGTTTGTTTGTGTGTGTGTGGGTGTGGCTTCCCATGTCGTGTGTGTGTACTAGCGTTGTTCCCTCCAGTGTGTGCTAGGCTGGTGTACTTACGGTTGGTGTCTTGGTCGCCATCGCTGGTCCGGGAGTTGCATGGGCACGTAGTGAATTGGGAGGAGTTGCAATTCGCGTGCCATAGCGCCTATGGATGTGCTTGCATTCTTGAAGGTAGGTGTTCCCTTTTATATTGTTTGTTTCTGCCAGGTTTTTGGTGGCGGGGGATCCGCCCCAGAAATCCTGGAGGTGTGCATCCTCGTAATGTGGTTGTGGGATACTGCCTGACCTCCAGCCTGAGATGGCTGTCGCCAGCTGTGCCTGCTCCTCCGCAGTGGCGGTCCAAACTGTAACTTGGCTGGGGTCTGCAGGTGCCATCCCAGTACTTGTGTTATGGCGGTCTTCACCGCTGGGCCCACAGCGGTAAGACGGCTAACTGCACCGCAGCGGTCCGCTGACCACCATACTCGTAATGAGGCCCTAAGTGTTGCACAGCATGGGTAGTGGCATTTTGTAAACATAGCTCTGTGATTATTTGCCTAGTTGACCCAGAATAGTATCTTTAAAAATGAGGCTAATGTGGTGCAAGGAGGCTCCTGGGCCTTGTAACTTTTGTCCCCTGGCTCAAATACAGAGAACACCACACACATTTGGCAGGGGCCAACTGTCAAACAAAAACCCCAATTACAATCACCATGTACCTAAGCCACAACCCATGATCGGAAAGTGCACCACCAGAGACCAATGCAACCATACAACCAAACAAGAACACATACAATACCAGATGTTAGTCTGATACACCACTCCACTCAAAACGAATATGGTCTATTGGCCCCTAGCAATTGACTAATGTACATGATTGATACATGTTCTCATATTCCTTTGCAGCTGACCAAGGTTACAGCATCCAGCCATGGGTCATGACACCTATTGGGAATCCTACAATGAATGCACAGCTGGCCTACAATGAAGCCCACATATGGATGAGAAATGTCGTGGAGCGGACATTGGGCCTCCTCAAATCAAGTTTCAAGTGCCTACATCTTACAGGAGGAGAACAATTGTATGCACTACCACTTGTCAGCAAAATCATCGTGTGTGCTATTTTGCGCAAAATACGTGTACGCACACATGTCCCCTGAGATGACCAAGTAGATGTCCCCAATGAGGAGGATGACAACAATGGTGTACAACTGGAGGAGGGGGAACAACAAAATACTGCTGCTGGAGTACGCAGAAGAGAACTAATAATGCAAAACGTGTTCACATAGAACTGTATTCCAAGAATCACCATGTAAATAGTCAAATAAAATCACAGGAACTCAGAATGTACATGGCCTACTCTTTTACGCCATCATCTACTAATTGCAACTTGCACATCTCTTAGAGAGCATGACTACACCTCAAAAGTTGTAAACAACTTTGGGACATAGGCCCTGATTTAAGATGGCCTAGTGTATCTTTGTGCAACAATAGTGTCAAACATCTTACGCTAATGTGGCCCAATGATGCAACTATCTAAGAAGCAGAAACTCATAGTGGAGCAAGTCAGGACTTGTGCCACTTTGTAACGCCTTGTGCCACAAAATGCCTGCAACAGGCATTAAGTACGCAAAGGGGGGTATACAGCTGGTGGGGGGGAGCCAAAATGGAACAGTGGAATCCAACAAAAACAACTGTGCCATATATTGCTGCTACTTTTGACACCTGCTCAGAGCAGTTGTTAAAAGGATCTCACCAATGGGACCCTGAGTACTGTTCATGGTAAGGGCCTAAATCTTAGCTCAGAGCCTGAACAGTACAGCAATTGCATCAAATACCTCATATGCTATTGCCACCTACCCTGTCCCATGGTGTGGAGTCAGTAAAATACGGTGCACACATGGTTGTGGTAGAGGGATGCTAAGGGTGGAAAGAAAAGTGGCCCTGCACTGGCTTCTGCGCCACTTTACTTTAATCTGCCCCATACTCAGGAACAATAAACATCTCCTAAATAATTCACTACCACATGAATGTGTTGGTGGAATGTAGGCATTGTCTCTAGTTATTACAATTTACATTGACACACACGTCACACAAGTGTGTTGGCTTGACATATGCCTGTAGCAATCTAAGAAATATAAGTGAAGACGGCTGTACAGATGTATGGGTTAGGTAGGAAAAGGTTAGTAAGTACCTACAATTGCAGGTTTGTGTCTGTGAGCTAACCTAGCTAAGTCTGAAGGAGTACTGAGAACAAACTTCTCACTACCACTCACATGCATTAGTAAGAGAGTGACATACAGGGACCAATATACACAAATGTCTAGGTGTATTACACCCAATTAACTCAGAATGTGCATGTAAGTCAAGCAATGTACTAACAAGCCACAGACCCTTGCCAAATTGTATGCGTGACGAATGACATAGAAAGCTTGATTGTGTCATTTCTGACTTGAGTAATCACAGTACCAAAATACACAAATGTGAGCTTGTGGCCATATATGTAAAATGATGTGTAACCACAGTAGAATAATTGTGAAAGACGTTGGAAGACTTGGAGGGCTGGTCCTGATGAAATGATCTATGGATACTAGTTGTACTTCAAAATACCAAGGGTCTTGCCATGGACCTGTTTGTGTACAATCTCATCCTGAAACAGCTGCAGACACATGGACTCCTAAAAATCATTTAGGTGGAGGGAGCCCACTGCATCCCAGGTGCCCCATGAAAAGCCTGGAGCACACCCTTGGCCCATCATAGCAAGACTCATAAGCGTCCAATACCGGGATGTGAGTCATCAAGCAGCTTGCTGTTCCCCTCTGTTGCATAAAGGTAAACTTGGGTTACCTTTGTACGCAATTTCTGTCTTTGGGTCGGGAGACTGTGTTGCAGTGTCCTCTAGGTGAAGAAGGCTCTGAGGGAACGGGTTCACAAGTAAACAATGACTTTTCCGGCACATCTTTCATTAGTCGCAGCATGCAAAACTCACTTTTTAGCAAGCCCAGAAGCCGGTCATTATTGGCTGGTTTGAATGTCCGCTGGCAGGAGAGTCAAAACACTGCAACCGCCCTAAGAGGCGCCGGGGTGGCGGCCTTGTAAAGGAGTATAGTGGCACACTTGAAGTGGAGATGTGGGTCAAAACATATAACGCCTAGCCTGGAGCATCGTCAAGATCACCCAATCGGATCTTGGGACCCATGGGGATATGGGAAGGGCTTGTGGCATCGTAAATGTGGCACTGGATATGCACCCAAAGTGTCTTGCGGGTGGGATGGAAGCAGGGTGCAATGGTCCTAAATTGGAAATTGGCAGCAAGATTGAGACAGACGATATGAGACACCAACTTGGTAAACACATTCCAGTAAGGGGCTGGGTTGAGGCCAGAAGGCAGTAGTGATGCATACTAGTTAGTAGTATGTTTGTTTGGGGCACAGGTGCTATGCAAAATTGGGGAGGTGGGCAGTTTGGAATCTGCAGCGCAGTGTAGCAGGGATGGGGAGTGATGATTGCAGAGGGTTAATTGGATAGTTGTTGTAATTTATGTTCAAGCAAGATACATACAGACAATCAACATAGCTGAGTCACACAGAATATTCACTCTCACAGTCTGAACCCCAAACAGTTTAGGACCAGCACCCCCCATGTGTTGTCCTTTAACCATACAGTGGGATGTCCAAAGTTAGTGTGTTAACCCTAAGGAAAGTATTCTGGAATGCCAATGGCCTACCCGACAAAGTAAAACAAGGAGTGGTGCCCCAGTACATCAAACCAGATTCCTCTTGAGACAGTTCTCCTACAAGAGACCCAACTCCTAGGCCATAGGTGTAATGCCATTCATGATTGGGGAAATAATAAGGCTGCTAATGTGGGCCATACAATCTCCTCTAGAGGAGTGGTAATGTTTGTGAGGAGAACGCTGCCCCTGGTCATTTGGCAAATATGGTCCTATCTGGTGGGTCCCAAAGTGGTACTTTCTGGGACCTACGAGAGGGGCATCTTAACATACCTTCAGTAGATATCATAACATGACTTCACAACTCCATACTCCAAGCCCTGACCACTGTTCTACACAGTCTTCCAGATGAGGAAGTGATTATATGAGGGGACTTCAATGCATAGCATACATCAACATCCCCCCAAGCTCCTGGACTCAGTCAGATGACCATTAGCAGACTTCCTCACTGTATGTATAGTGTACCCTTAACCCAGCAAGACAGCACTTCATCCTTTTACTTGGGGGTACATAATAGTCTTTCCTGAATTGATCACTTTCTCATGCCGACTCACCAGCTGTTAAAAGACAGTGAGGCCCATAACTTAACCAGGGGTATTTCTGACTATTCTCCCCTGTGGCTGGTGTAGGGTGGGGCAGAGAGGACAATCACTACCCGGATCATATTGAGGCCTTGGTACCTTAAAGAGCCAAAAAGTTGAGAATGGATGTTAGCCGCAAAATACCATTATTCTCAGGGAAACAGCACAACATTTGAGTCTCCACTCACGTTGTGTGTGGCCTATGAGACAGTAGTCATGGGGTTGGGTCTCACCATGATGGAGCAAGGGAACCAACTAAAATGTGACAAATTGAAGGCTCTTAAATATGAGTTTTTGTCCCTTGAGACCGACATACCTGATGAGGAGCGGTCAGAGGGAGCTGACATCCTAGCCCTAAAGCAAAATCAATTCTGAGACGTGGCCCAGGAAGCTGCAAATATGCACTATTGGGCAACACAGCACAACATCAATGTAATGGGGACACAACAGGAAAAATATTGGCCTGGCTAGACAGGTATGAGGCAGCGGATAGATGGGTACCTGGGATCCAGAAGGAGTCAGGGAAACATGCTAGTAGTGGACAAACCATAGCCCAAATGTCTAGCCACTATTGTGGGAAAATCAATTATGCAAGAAATATTGCCACAAAACAAATATGCAGGTGAGCTCCTGGGTGACCTGCCCCATGCAAGCTTCACTGTGGAGGATAGGGAAGCCTTAGAAGATGCACTTTCCCTGGAGTAAATTGTAAGAGGCATCAGGGATGTGAAGCCTGTCAAAGCATGAGGGCCCAACGTGGTAACAATGGAACCATATAAGTTGACAGCCACTTAGAATGCCTCACACCTGAAGCAGATGTATGAGAAGAGCCAGAAGGAGTGAGTACTCCTGTTAGACCACTGACAGACTTCCATAGTGGTCATCCACAAAGAAGGGAAGCCTAGGGAGGACAGTATCTGTACCCTGGGTCTACAGACAAGACACGGTTTAAAACATATATCAATGACCTAACCAAACATCCAAGTAATAACCACACCGATTCTTGGCAAATCAAGTGAAACAATGGGAACAGATGAGACATGTCCTAAAAAAACAAGCTGCCATTCCCCAGTGTATGATAGGGCAAGCCTGACATCAAGTCCTCAAAGGCAACTACACATACTTGGTCATGGGATCCAAATGTGCAGGTGTATGTCTGCAGGGGACTGTGCATCGCAGTGCAGATGATCCATCATCAGGATGCGAGATCACCAACCAGCGCCCCCTCAAAATCCTGAGCAGGCTACATTCATCCTTGACACAGTCAGGGGGCCTGCTGATTGTGCACAGTGAACTGAGCTGAGGTGACCATAAATGCAACAATGGCCCTGTATGGCGATTCAAATATCAAATTGATGACTAGGGTGCCATTACTGCATAAGAGCACCTCCGCTGTACAGATTTTATTCAATTTCATCAATCTGCCAATAACATATATGTTTGAATAATTGAACTTCGGAAATGTATGTTGTTAACACAACATACCTAAACGTAACCACACATGTCCCATCTAAGTGGAACAGGCTTGTTGCTGCCAATTTGCAGATGGACAAATGTGTACAGTTAACATAATTAAATGTGTATGTGTCACATGATTACTTTCAACTGATCATGAACAGTATAAATGTCCCCCCATTGTGAAACATGTGTTTCACAGATATGAGTACACAGCTTTGGAACAATGGCCTACATATAAAATAGCTGTATTCAAGATTTGGTATGTTTTCAATCCCTAAACACAACAATTACTTTCAGGATCTTATGACGGCCTTAGTCATCAGCATCGTTTGCAAAAGATTTGTTGTTAAGGGTATGATATGCCAGAACAAGTATTGCACATGGGCCTTCACATCTTATGTTGGGTAACGTACAGTCCGAATTCTAACACGACAATGTGGTAGACCCACAACATGAGTACCATCCCACTTGTACACTCAGTTTACATGTGCAAATATGCATGTGGCTAAGAGTCTTCATAAACAGGCACATTTTCAAACTGTATCAGTCCTCATATGCATCACACACACATACATACACATGGCAACACATCACTATGTTATTGGTAGACAATAAAATGCACATACAAACACATGTAGCCATACCATACAAAATGCATAGAAGCCTAACCCCTGTAACAAGGAAAGTGAATGCGGGTGCACTGTCAGCCTTTCCACAGAAATCCATGCCTGGATGTTATTTTGACGCATATGGTACATCTCCATACAGTGCAAATAACTAAAATGAAGCCTGTCACCATGCACATCTGAACTGTCTTCCTATTTCCTTCTCTCAAAAATCCATGCGTGCCCGGTATGTGTACAAAATTTTGACGCATACCATTGTCCTACAAACATTGCAAATTCCAAAAATAACTCCTGGCGCGTCAATTGCAAGGCGACAGGCCTTGTGAGCCTTTATGGTATAAATCCTCACACGGCCGTCATGCGTAATAAAAAACGACGCATATCAGAAACGTGAAGAAGTGATGTAGCAGGATTCCTTGCTGCACACATGGTAAAGTGAATTTACTTTCACTTTTACTTTACAGTCTATTATGTCGGTGGTTGAGAGAGGTTGTGTGAAGCTGGCGCTGGTTGAGGAGTAGTGGTTGGTGAGAGTTTTGTGATGTGTCCTGTTGCTGTTCAGTCCTTTTTGTTGTATTTGTGAGTTTTGTGTAGTGTAATTGTCCTGTCCTGTCATTGTGTCAGTATTGTTGGGTGTTCGTCTTGGGGTAGTGTAGTTTGTTGGGGTAGTTGGGGTTAGGTAGGCTTTTCATGAGAAAGGTGAGGACATCAATGGGCAGATGTAAGGAAAGTCTTGCTGTACCCAGTGCAGCGCCACTTTCCTTGCACCCCTTAGTATCCCCCCCTATCACCACCATGTGTGCGCTGTATCTAAGATATGGTGCACACATGGTGGCAGTAGGGGGGGTGCTAAGGGGCGCAAGGAAAGTGGCGCTGCAGTGGGTGCAGCAACCATTCCCTATTTTCTGCCCTTAAGCTTTGCACAACTACCAGTGTCCTGTCCCCCAGTAAGTGTGACATATGAGTCAGAAACATGTATGTATGGGTAAATCACATTGCTACATATGTTTTTGGGTGCTACCTATGTCTGTGTGACTGACATGTTGTAGATGGCAGTGGGTCATTCCAAACAATAAGTTGACTAGGTCACTCAGCTAAACAAGTGCAATGTGTAACAGTTGTCCATGCTAATCTTTGTTCACAAATCATAAAGCTATGTTTTCCTGTCATGTCGTGCGGGTGGACCGCCAAACTACACCATAGGAGAGGTTTCCACTTTTGAAGATCCCGATGCAACCAGTAAGTGTCACCTTGTATGTCACATATGTACTTACAGTTGTTGTGTCTGTGAGGGTTTGATGTGTGTTAAGCCATGTACAAATGGCATGTGTGTCAATTTCAACACCATCATCTATCCTTGGGTATCAACATCATGTCTGATGGTATGCTGACGATGTGGACTTCATAGAATGTTGCACAGGTGCCAACATGTGCTGCCATGGATTCGTAGGTCTCAGGAAATGTTTTGTGTGGTCACAAACACACTGATGTCAGTCACTATATGTTTCAGAGGTACTGTCTCTCTGCAATGCATGGATGTAGCAAACATATGTTTTCACAGCAACCATTCCAGCACTGTCTGCCACACGTTGCACAAATTTAGTCAGGACATGGTACAATATATGTACCTGGGTATAGCTCTCCAAGGGCCTTTTGCAAGGAGACACTTGCAGCCCCGGTGCTTCACTGCTCTTCAGTAATGAAGTGAGCCACCAGATATACAAGGAGTTCTGTTGAGAAGGACAACAGTCAGTTGAGTACACATTGAGATTTGTGCTCTTCTTCAGATGGATGTGGGACAAGTCCATGGACTGTAGCAAATAAGATGTGTGCAGATGAAACAACAGCTTTTAGCCATCATGATAGTTGTGAGCAAGCATGGTGAATGTGTACCTGGTAGTTAGGAGGTGTATCACGTTTGTGCAGAGACAGGGGCAGATAAAAGTAAACATGCACTGCACCCAGTGCTGCACCACTTCTCTTGCGGTCCTTAGCTCCCCCCTATCCGCCATCATGTGTGTGCTGTATATGATACACGGCGCAGCATGATGCTAGGTATGTGCCAAATGTGGTTAACATCTTGATGGACATGATGTACTATTCATGGTTACTATACTATACTGTACATAGGGTCCCATTGTGACCAATAGTGAGCTCCCTTTTAGTTTCAGCTCTGAGCTGGCATTAAAACTAGGAAAAAATAAATGACGCTGAATCTCCTAGATTGCAGTGCACCATGTTGGCAGTCACCCTACGGGGGTAACACAAACCTTGCATAGATCAAACCTGCACAGACCTAATGTGGGGGATGGGGTGACAAAGTGGCACAATACAGGTATTGCACCACTTTGTTGAGATTGTGCTGACCATTTGGCCTTGTTGTTCCTTATTTGTGTGATATTGCTTATGATGCTAATGTGGTGTAAGGAGGCCCTAGACCCTCTCACATCTTGGCCCTAGCGTGTAACTTTGGAGAGCCATTATCTCTGTGGCATGTAGTAAATACTGTGAATTCTTGGTAGGCAGATTTCTATGGACTTGGGTTTTGCCCTTGATGTTGGTTTCCTGCTTGACAACATGTGTCATCACAAGATGCTGTTACTCTGCATGCTTGTTCTTCCTCTACCCAATGAAGTTACTGATGACATGTTCCCCTCATGTTTTAGTTGCCACAATGACTCCTGTGCAAAAACAGAAATTCGCTAAACATGTGGAAAGGTTCTGGCACATTTGCAAAGTCCAGGCTGATTACAGGAAGATGGCAAGGAGATACCGCACGGAAATGTCGTTTAGGGAGTGGAAGTCCTTTCCTAATGGTGGACCAGCCAAACATCCTAAAACCACCTCAACTACAGGAGTGTCCTCAGCACCCAGAGTCCGTGGTGCTCCTTCAGGTCCAGCACCCTCAACATCTGCAGCATATCAGACAGGACCAGCACCATGACAGCCACCACCATCTGCCACTGGGTCCTGCTTTAAGGAAGAAATGTGAAAAAGACATGGCCGAGCTGAAGGCTAGGTTGGCCAGACTTGAGGCAGCCAATGCCCAAAATTATAAACTGCTGAAACTCATAAAGAGAAACCTCAAGAAGCTGTAGGTGTGGCCGTTTTAGAGCATTTTGTATCACCCCCAGCCTGTTATCTCTCATGCTCCTGCCACTTTGGGAGGACACTTGTTGAAGCCTCTGCCTCATGATAGCAGCTATGTCGGCCAGGGACTGCTGGAGTCCACGTAGCAGGAGTGGGTGCCTCTGTTGGCAGCTGAGTTGTCCTTATTTGGACTGAAGTACCTCTGCACTTCCTCTAGACTGCCTGGCATGGTCTCCATCCCCACCCGCACCTGCTTGACTAGCTCCCGCTGTACTCCTACCACCTTCCTCTGAAATGTGATGCCTGGGTCCTCAGAGTCCAGGGCTGTGGCAGGACTGTTTGGTACTGTGTGTTGGTGGTTCATGTGTTGACCCCACTGCGCTGTGTGTCCTCCCTGCGACTCGAGGTGGTATCTGGAAGGAACCTGGGACATCCTGGAGAGTCTCTTCATTGATGGTCGGCAGCTGGTCATCTATGCCATCTATTACATCCAGGACAGGCAGGTTGGCAGGAGGTAAGGCATCATCCTCTGCAATTGGATATTGAAATGTCAATCTTTGACTGTAGTGGCTGTTGACATGGCTCATCATTTACTTGCCACCGGTGGCTCAGTCTCACATTACAGACCCCATCTTGTAGTTGTTTATTATGTGTTGCATTGTGCATCACACATGGGGCAACCTTTCAAGGTATTTTGTGCATTGATCCCACACCACTATATTCCTTGCAGGCCCCTTGCCCCAGCTACTGACACCATGGTAGCATGCCATATACATTTCTATTCACCATGGTGGACATTCCCACAGTAGTCTAATGAGTGTTGTCACAATTTTGGTGCTTTACTGCATTGGCACCATGAGTAATGGCACTAGTGCAGCAAAGCACAGGGAGGTCCATTGCTTACCATGCTTGTATCACTTTGTCATCTGCGTTTAGCAGGCCCCACATATGTGCTAATTGGATGGCACAGTGCAACCTTTATAGATTGCCAGCCCCATTAGTTCGTCCCTCCCTAGATTAGGGACATTTCCTTGCATACTGCATATCTGCCACAGGCAGATGATGGTGCAAGGATGTACAGTGGGTCAATGCATACATTTTGAGACTTTGTTAATGTGGCACGAGGGGAATGGGCAGCTTGGATCCACATTGGCAACTCTTTGTACGGTGGTACTGTTGCACTACAGGCTAGTGACACTGGGCCTGTAGTAAAACATTGATGCCACTTGTGCCTGTTCTAACACATGAAAGTGCCCCTTTATGTACAATGGCAACCATTCCCACAACACAGGCAACCTTGTTACATGATGAAATTAAAGCTACTTTTACAGCAGCACAAAAGATGATCACAGACATGCCCCATATGTTGTATATGTTCACTTTTGTGCCCATTCCCGAATGGTTCATGGAGGTGTGCGAGAGCTGTTGTTGGGCAACCCTGTGCGAGTAGCGTAGGACATGTTGCACACTGAGGCCCTGATTTATTAAAAAATGGCGCAGTGGCAAAAACAGCTGCACCACGCTGTGCCACTTTTGAAACAGAGTGATGCTCTGAATTTGCAGTAATATGGCACACCCCTGCATTTCCCTATGCAGATTTCATCTCCCTGCACCAACGCAGGCATCCTTGCACCATAGTACAAGGGTGCCTGCGTTCAGGGGGTAGATTGTTTATATGCAGGAATGTGTCCCGTCCTGCACATAAACAATCTATTTTGCCGATTTGGCTTTTCAATGTGTGCTGCAGGGTGCAGCACACATAAGAAGGGCCATGACACAAGGATGAAGGAAAGCATTTTGCCTTGTTACGCCATCCTAACGTCACCCCTAGGGTGGTGTTGAATTTAGTCACGGCCTCAGGTTAACATGTAGTCTCGGAGATGGGGCAACAACAACATGCAATGGGTGTTGTTGTGGAACAGCCACAGCCACACTGGTTGCACGGCTGTTCCAGGAAAAGTGCTGTGCGTGTAGGGACCATATTTACAAGGTGGTGTTAAGCCACATTAAGGGGATCATTATGACCCTGGCGCTCGGTGTAATAGTGGAGGTAGTACCGCCAACAGGCTGGCGGTACATACCTCCACTATTATGACATTGGCGGTTTGGCCAAAGCCAAACCACCAAGTTAACACACCGACCATCACGGCGGTAACGACCACCGGGCTGGAGACTGCAGTCTCCAGCCCGGTTGCCGTCACTAGGCTGCCCATGGAATTTTGACCCCGCCCACCGCCATGGTTTCCGTGGCCTCTGTACCGCCACGGAGACCATGGCGGTAGGTACTATCAGTGCCAACGAATTCCTTCCCTGGCACTGATAGGGTCTCCCCGCTGCACTGCCCCTTCCCAGAGCCCTCCCCCAGCCTCCCCTTCCCACTCCTGACCTCCCCATATACCCACAAACACGCACATACATACAGACCCATACACACACGCATACACACAATCACCCACGCATGCATACATTCATAAACACTCACACCAACACTTACGAACATACATCCAGGCACACATGCACTCACACAACACAACATGCACGTACACAGACACCCTCTCATGCACACATGCCTTACACATGCATGCACACATTCAAGCACAGTCACACACCCCCACACATGCACACAACACCCCCACCCCCCTCTTCTGTTGGAGATCACGACTTACCTGCTTGCAGGGGGTCCTCCGGCAGGAGACGGACATGGCGCTGCTGCCACCAGCAGCATCCGCCAGCAAAACACCACCAAGCCATATCATGGAACATAATACAGTAGGTGGCGTTTTGCTGGCGTGGTGCTGCTGCTGGCAGCAGTGCTACCTTACTGCTGCCATGACCGTAGTCGGAATTCTGCCAGCCTTCGGGCGGAATTCCAGCTACGGTCCTAATTCGATGGATGGTCAGTAGCCATGGCGACGGTATGTTGGTGGCCGTTGCCGTGGCGGTAGGCGGCATTTGCCGCTAATGTCATAATGAGGGCCTAAGTGGCTCAAGACCACGTTGTGTATATGTCGGAGTGCATAACGCCACCAGAGCGTCACTAAAAGTGAGGCTCCGGTAGTGATAGGGCCTTTTGATTCAGGCCGTATGTTTCCCAATGCAACCCTTTTGCATGCATTGAGTGTGTCCTATGTGCCTCCCCCTTCTGCCATTTGAAAAATTCCAGATAGTCCCCCCTTGCAACTTACCATGCATTTGTGGTAGTTCTTGGTAGTCTGTGCAGTCCTGTCATTCCAGTGACCAGCTCCTCCAGGATGACCTCTGCCACCATCTCCTCCAGCTCATCCAGGTCCACCTGGGGTGCAGGACTTCCACCCCAAGTCTGCAGTGCTGCCTTTCGGTTCCTGGCCAGCTTCTCCTTAGTTCTGTGCTTGCAATCGTGTCAGCGCTTCTTACAATCAATGAAGTCCTCTTCACCTCTGCCACGCTGTTGACATAATTTTTTTTTGCCTGCCATATAGCCTCTCTCCTAACTATTGGCAATTTGGAGGTGACGAAGAGCTGTTGTTGGTGCTTCATCACCTCGCTGACCAAGATGTCATTCTCCTCCTCACTAAACCAACACTTATGCTTCCTCTTCTCTTACTCCTGGGACTTTGCTGGTCCCTCATGGCTGGTACTGGGCTGATTGGGATCTCTCTGGGGTCTCTCCTGGCCTGCATTCCCCATCTTGTCTCCCTATTTTTTTCTTGCTCGCATGTTTTTTTTACGGTAATGCTTTAAATATGGCACTAACACGTCTGGGGGCATATTAATGAACCCCTAGCACCACCTTGCTCCAAATTTGAGGCATTTATTTAGAGGCAAATGTGGCGTTAAGGTGGCATTTCCCACGCGCCATATTTACAAAGTGGTGCAATGCTTCAATTTCTCCACTTTGTAAACCCTTCTGCCACATTATGGTTGCACCAGACATAACGTATGCAAGGGGGGCGTTCCTCCATTAGGGGGGATTGAAAAAATCGCTCAAAGAAATCTATGAGATTTCCTTGTGCCATTTTTTTCTACACTTTTAACGCATGCTCAGAGCAGGCATTAAAAAGGGGCTTTCACTATTTAGAATGGGCCTCTATGTACTCTGCAGGAGTAGCGCCAACATTTTGGTGCTACTCCTGCAGAGTACATCAATAGCTTCACATAGAAAGATGCTATTGTCCCCTACCCTGCACCACGGTGCACCATATTTTAAATACGGCGCACACATGTTGGCGGTAGTGGGGCGCTAAGGGGGATTTCCATAAATCTGCCCCTTAACATAAAAAAAGTGCCACAAAATGTTCTAACGCCACTTTTACAGCATTAGCGTGATTTTTTTTTCCCGACATGTCACAATGTTAGCATCATTTATTTACACTAACCTTTCCTTAGCACCATGGTGCATCGTTTTTTAAAAATATGGTGCACGGATGGCACTAAGGAATGACGTTAGCCCGCTGTAATTTTTTTGACACGCAAGAAGTTAAAACAAAAGGGGTGGGGCACAATGGAGGAGTGGGTGGAGGGTGTATGTGGGTCCGAAATCAACATGATGGATCAATGGAGGAGCTTGAGGCAGAGGGAATAAATACATAAAAAATAAAAAAGCAAAAAACAACAGGGTGGGGGAATCTACGGAAAAGGTGTGGAGGAGAAAACAACATAGAGCATGTAGGATCAAGGTGGTGTTTGAGGGAGGAAGCAGCACATGAGGGACAGAGCAAGAAAACATAAGCACTCTCACAAAGTGCTTAATTAAAAACAAAAAAAGTAGCTCACTGTACTATAGCAATGGAAGAATACAAGCCTTACAGTCAAACTGATGACAAAGAAGCTATTCTCTAAGGAAAGAAAAAAACACAACAAAAGGTAGGAAAGCACATGAAGAAGAAGCAAGCAAATAAGAGTAACAAGAAGCCAACCAATAGTAAGCAATGGGCAGGGTGTAAGCCAAATGCAAGTTTTAGCTCAGTCCATAGGAGTTCTTTTGCAAACAGACAGCTAAAAGCTGTTTTTAGGTGAGATCTAAGCAAACATTGGCAAAGCCAATAGGTTTCCCCGTGAAAGATCTATTGGTTTTGTCAATGTTTTACAGGCTGAAAAGATTGTTTAACACAGAAATTACAGGTAGATTTGAGTCCCTAGTCTTATCCTGTGTTGCCTTCAAACCTGTTAAATAGGCCAACAGGTTTATGCATCTGCTGCTGAGTTCCTTGTACAAACCGCCTTGTGAATCCAGTTCAGGGCAACTCAGACGCTCATCCTCCTGAAGTTGATAAAATGCACACTGCTAAGTTGTTGATGAATAGTACCTGTAAATCACCATGCTGTAGAGCCGGATGGCCGTGTCTGAATATACTTTGTAAAACATGCCATTTATAATCCCCTGTAGTTAACATCATATGGTTGCAAAACATGATGTTAAACTTGGCTACATTATAATGATTAATTTCAGATGTTTACACAAACCAGGATGGGGTATTTCAAAGAGGTTCAACTAATCATTAGGTCAAAGGGGATTACAGTCACAAACAGGCTACATAGAAGACACTGTACTTATTGATGTAAACAAGAGGATGGCTCATCGGGTTGAGAAGCTGCTGGAGAGGTCAATGTGTCACCAATAGATTTTGAGCATGATGGAGAAAAACTATATTTCTGAAAGCCATAATTTAAAGAGTTCTGCACATGCATCCTCAGTGGGACTAGATAAATCACACCTGTCCCTGAAACAGCTCTGCATGCTGCAATTGTTGTTTAAAGGGTACGGTACGCTTTGAGACTAAAATTTATAGGCAACATTACTACTTCAGCATAGTTAATGCAGGGTCAGCATTGTCCATTGTTCATGGCATAGCATGGGACCCTGCGTACCTGCTGTACTGGGGCAACATGGAAAGATGGGGGAATGAGAGACACTGCTCACTACCCTGGACTTCTCAGCATAAACCCCTGGTATCATCAGGAGTGGAATGCATGCACAGGCATGCAAGGGCGGCTTGGGGAAAAGAAAACCCACCATGAAAAATACGATGGAGGAGGTTAGGTGGAGAGCAATAACAGCTGAAAGCTGTTGCAAATACAGTGCTCCCAGGCTCCGAAAGAACCGTCTGATGTTCATTTGTCATGTCATGCTCCATATTGCATTCACCTGCAGCACCCGCTTTGTCCATAGACAAATAGGGAACCTTGTGTTCCCACTGCTCACAAGCAACACAGGAAAATAAGGAATGCGAGACACTACTCACCACCATGGGCTCCTCAGTATAACCCTTCGATATCAGCAGTGTTGGCAGTAGAAAGCGTGCACAGGCGTAACGCAATGGTGGCTTGTCAAATAATGATAAAAAAAGTAATACAGCGTGCTTGAGCAGACTGACTGCAGACACATGCATTCATAGAGCCTGCATTTGTAAAGGTAAAAAAAAAAGTACCTTGGAAAGCATGTAGTCACTAGAAGGACACTGGCCAGTAGCCAAAGGCCAGTGACTGGAAAGAGTACTTGGTCCAAGTTCCAGCGATGGCAAAGATTGCAAAAGCAGAGCAGGAAGTAAAAGCAAATTATGTGCTTGCCAATGAGAAGCATATAAAATAGAGCAATATTGGACTAAATGAATGATAAGTTCCGGTAAGTAAGGCGTGGGTTCTAAGCATTTTTAAGATTTTTTTTTAACAAAAGACTTCACAAGCGCAGCATGCACGTGTGCACCGTGCAGGCGAAACCTAAAAAGGACACGTTCTGGTGCAATATAACCCATTTGCATCACTAACGGTACTTTTTCATAGTAGAAATTTGCCTACTGCATTTGGAGAGGATTTGTAATTGGTTTACCCACCTCCTTGATTTCGCAACTGCTAAGAGTTCCCTCTCCATATTCAGTTCTATGCTTTGCAGGAGGTTCCTACCTCGGAAGTTGAAGGTATCAAAGGAAGTATATTCAGCACATGAAATGTTGAAGCTAGCATTGCCTATTCAGCTGGCCATACAACTTACAGCCCATCCTAAAATTAGGCCTATGCAAAATAGTAAATAATTTGTTTGCACAATATGTTTCTACCGGTGCATAAATTGACATTCATAAATCAAGTGAAAGACCAGCAAGTAAACTGTTTTGGTGAGAAAATGTCTCCCACAAGAAATGTTCTGCTCCTGTTGGACATTTTCTGCTCACATCAGCCTCTCTCAACATAATTGTGCAACATTTCATGGCTGTGCTATTTCATGCATAACTCGTTTAATTAATTAAAAAGGAAATCTTCGCAGAGGCTTAACTTTCAGAAGATTTCACTTGTTCAGAGACATTTCTGAATAATACATCAGGGCTCTTACCTTCTTTTGCATTAATCTTAAGCCTAACGACCACAAAGAAAACACAAACAGTTATTTTCTGCTCTTCACGTTTGTGGTGTGACAGCAGAATGCCTGATTTTGATCTGAAAATTGCACCATGATGCCCAAGCTATCTGAATGGATTGATACATTCGAGCAACTACGGAGCTTGAGCTACAATGCTTGGAGTAGCACTAAACTACAACAAACAACAGGCTTTGTCATCCCTGCTGATTGTAAAGAACACACCCCAACAATGTAATGACAACATTGTTGTACCTTACTGCCAGCATGTGCCTTATAATGTAGCACAGATCATATATTAAGAATATTAGGTGACAATATTGGTCACTTATGAGGGTACTATACGCACTCCATCTCTTTCAGAAAACCATACTTTCATCATTTATTTTCTACCCAGTGTCGGTGAGTATGAGAGGGGGAAAGGTGTCTGCCCACTGGAAAAGAATCCTTGGGGCCAGATTTACTAATGGCTTGCATAGCCCTTGTGTGACGCACCTATGCGGCTCTGCGTGGTTTAGTAAATCCAAAGTAATGCAAGGCAGCGCATACTTATGCCTTGCCTTACCTTGTGGCAGGGAGGTATTCCATGGGTAAAGTACAGTGTTCCCACGCATCCACCCACAGATTGTGGTGCATTCCCAGATTTACAAATAGTTGTAAATATGGGAATGGGTCAAAATTGTATGCCTCTCAGACCCAGGTGTGACAAGGAGAAATATCTTTATTTCTTCTTGGTATTTCCTTTTTCTATGTGTGATGCATTCTACAGAGCACATAGTGATGGAAAATGCCCTTAAGGATTGTTTTGTGCAGGAAGGGCACATTTCCGATGTCTCACCTTCACGTAGCACAGCAAGTTGCCTTTCTGTGCTGCATTGTGCGAAATAAGTAGTACAAATGCCCTTTGATATCTAGTATGGCTTTAGTACCGAGACCTGAACATGACAATGTGTGAGAGAGCTCACTGACTGGACAATAGTTCTAGGAAAAGATGTAGCTTTATGAACAACGTAGAAAGCACAAGGCATCACCTGTAGCTGTATAAACGACGAGGTAGGTCTGACTGCTTTCTGTAAACTGGCTACTGGAGCAAGCTGCTGATGTGGGCCTGATCAGACCCAACCACATCTCATGGCATGGATTGCCTGAGATGTGCTCCTGAAAGGATGGATTTTTTATGTTGCACACTTTTCCATGCATCTGGGCCACCCCTACAAGTGTTAGGAAACCAGAGATTGCTTTGTGTGCAGTAACTGCCCTTACACCCTACGTGCAAGAACCACATGACCACAAAAATAGCTGTTTTATACCACAATAAATAGAACACTCTGAAAACTAGGCTCCCTCCACTTTCGATAGTGCTACCCAAATAATAATATGATTCCGTGCCCTACAAAGGGGTATGAAGCACTTTATAAATTCTACAATACAATAGAGTACTACATTTTAGCAAAGAGCCCCTGTCCCTCTGCGGAAACATGAGCTGCTGTTTCCAGCAGTTTAAATCAATGCACTTTTCGGGTTGGAGCAAGTATTTAGAGAGAATGAATTAGAAGATGTCTAGAAAAGTAAATTATTCCATTTTGCTAGAGTTTTTGATGAAAGACTTCTTGCTAGAGTTGAGAGTAGAGTTAATAGTGGGGGGGGGGCTGGGGGGAAGAAGGACTAAGCAGAGGAGATTTGAATGAAGGTTAACCTAGGAACACATATATAAAATCTGACCTTTACAAGGCCCACAGGTCAGGGAAGAGTTGGGCTGAGATTGAAGCAAATCTGTGCCATGCTGCTATCCTACATGGAACAATGGAAGCAGTCTAAGACTTCTTTGATCACACTGCTTCTTTTTAAACTAAAATGTCATTCACAGCTAATAATGAAAGTGGAAGTTGTAAGGAAACTCTAAAAGAGCACAATATACCACCTCATATAAACTAGAAATAACAAAGGTCTCTGGGATATAAGAAGGGTATGGGGCTTGTAAAGAGGGGTGAGGAGAAGCGTAACTCAGGCCAGACTGTTTTGCTCAGTGCTGCAACCAATTCAGTTCGTCTCTCACCCTCTCTTGTGCTTGGTGTAGATCTGGCTAGAGTCGGAGTCATGACTCCAAGTAAGGTTCACCCATCTGGTGGTTGTCCACCTTTGACGACTCTCAGGAGCAAGGAAGGGGGCATGGTTGAGAATCCTTCCTCAAAATGCAAGATTCCTTTGACCTAGAAAGATTAGGTGGAATGTGGGTCTTTTAAACATGGTGTAGTTTCTACTCCGGTTGCCACTCTTGATTTTACTTCCATGTCTTTCCTCGTTTATGAGGTGTATTTATACGCCAATAGGCAGTTTCCTTGTTCATGACATCAACTCCCATCTTTGGCCAAGTTGCATTATCTTACTCATTTCACAGCAATCTTTGCATTGCACATGCTGCTATATGGATTACTGCGCCTTCTTTGATCACAAACTCATTTTTGGTGTACATACGCACAGCACCCCTCTTCGCCAATGGCTAGGCAGGTGGTGTGTAAATGCTTTTATAATCTTAGTCATACATACAATTATTATTTTTGCACTCATTTCCACAACTCTGCCTCCTTCAAATTGGTAGACCTGTACCCAAAGACATTAGCACTTCTCTGGTCACTCATTCACCACATCAAAAGGCTTCCCCCAGAGGATTACAACAAATACAACACTTTGTCAACCACACACCCCTCCAGGATGTAGTGTGCTACCCATCCAAAAATGTGCTTTGCCATCCCACATAGAGGTATGAAGCATTATGTAACTGCAGCATTATCATAAAATACAATGCATGTGTATTCAGTTACCCTGCTACCTTTTTGAAGAGGAATCCAGCATTTTTTCCTCACACCAGGATTAGGTGACTGAGGATTATGCAACTACATACCCCAGGTCATGGAGACTGGTTAATCACGTTGTTGAGATTCCCTAGAGACATTCAGACTGTATGACAGAGATTTTTCAACTTGTTGCCATTTAGGACTTTGGATTTGAGGAACCTGTTGACCATTTACCGAGAGTCAAGGCATCAGCTTATCCTATGCTCTCAGACCCTGGCTGTTTAGGTTCCTGTTCAAATCCTGCTGGAAAAGTGCCCTTGCTTTTGCCACATCTATTAACTTCTGTACCTGCCATCAGCTGATAAGGCCCATACCTTGAGCCATTCCGCTTTACCTCATTAGAGCTTTACTGGCATGCCATCTATAATATCCAGCTGCGGTTTCTCCATTAGGATGGAGGAGCGTTGCCCCACTGCTGAGAGCCAGCAGATGCAAACATGAAAAATAAAATGATAATAAAACAAACTAGCCCGCTCAGACCAATCCTGGTGCTTCTCTCATGTTAGGTAGTAGTATTACCAGAATGAGAGCAGCGTCTAGATAGGCGTTAAAGATTCTGGGAGCCTGTGCAGTGTGCACCAGCCCAGGAGCAGGGGAGCAGAAGTGCGCTGAGGTGGTGACCGGCAACAGCAGGTAAGTACTCTTTCATTTTTTCTCTTTATTCTCCCCTGTGCTTCCCCACCACTTTTCATTGACGGCAGCCACCACTGATAACATCTATCTCCTCCCGGATGACTCAAACATTGCCTTCTTTGATGGTTTCTGGACCCTTGCAGCTCTCTATGGAATCAGTCATTGCTGGGGCCTCCAAACTATACATCCTACCTTAGATCTACCTCATAAAAGAGGGACACTTTACTTTTCTACAGACGCTATAATGGAGTTCACCAAAGGGCCTTTATTTATACCTATATCTATATATCTATATATCTATATCTATATCTATCTATCTATAGATATATATATATAAAACAACATATTTATATTTACTGATAATCTGTATTCTACATCGCGAAGGCAGATGCCATCGAGTGCTCAAACAATCCATCAGTTGCTGACTGGTGCACTGATGTACACTATTGCTCACATAAGAACAAATGTGTGATTTACGCGAAATGGCAACTTTGTTAGATAGTGATACCTTTTCTATGTGACTGGTCAATGATTGTAGAAGGTTCTGATAAGACATGAATAGAATGTTTTATTAACTTCTCTTCTTGTGAACGAGATGTATCAGGCTGACCCATATAGAGTCATCAGTTATTCGCACCTATCTGTACTTTTTATTATTCTGTAATATAGCACTGTCTGCTGCAGTGATGTATTGCACTGTATTTACTTGCACTGACTTTCTTTTTGATCCAGCATTGAATTGGGCTGTGATCGCTTTTATATTCCACTTGTTTTTTAGATAGGTGTCTGTTAGACCTATGGACTTTCACACAGGAGACTGTTCTATAGAGAGGTTTAGTGGCAGCACTAAACATTTTAAAGTTTTTGCAGAGTGATGGTAAGTCTGAATAGATAGTCAAGTAAGTAGGGAAGCTGTCAACAAGAGGGTCCATGCTGCAGAAGTGGGCCTAATAGTTAAATTCCTTTCTGTGCTTGACTTCTCGAATGCCGAGCCATGCACAACTGGATCTTGGATGCCTAGTGGAGCTCTCAAGATTCAGATATGGATTAAGGGGCATATTTATACTCTGTTTGCACCAGATTTGCGTCATTTTTTTAATGCAAATCCATCTCAAACTTAACTCCATATTTATATTTTGAAGCTAGACATGTCTAGTGCCAAGAAATGTTGGAGTTACAGTAATCTTTTGCCTGTGGAAAACTACCTTGCCTCAATGAGATGTAAGGTAGGCGTTCCCAGGCAAAAAATTACTCTAGGGCCCTGGCGCCTTATTTATCCTCCCGTGCAAAAATCACGCACAGGAGGAGGAGGGCCTTAAATAATGACGCTACCTGGCAGTATACTTTTTGACGCAAACCTGCACTAACGCAGGTTTGCGTCAAAAAGGATATATCGGGGCCTAAGTACTCTGTCTCACAAGATGGCCACAAAAACTTCCACATTTGCAGCCTTCTGATTTATTAGCTTGGCTGCTCTCGCAGTTCATGAATGTTTCATTTCTCGTAGGAATGGCTGCCAATGACTGCAAAGGACAGACCTAAAATTGTCACTATTTTGCTTGTGTGTCCCGTCCATTGACCCAATGTCTGGTGCTACAATTGCTGCATCTTATCAGTCCATATGCCTTGTACTGTCTGAAATCTGACAGGGTGCACTTCTGCGAAGGGAACAAGTACATTGACTCAGTGGTGGGTGTGTCCATAGATTACTGCACTGGTGCACTAACACGTTTGCAGGTGAAGGAAATTAATTCTGTTTATTTGTTCCATGCATGCTTTATCCATTTAGTGTGTCACCAGTGTCTTGTTGTATTGGTTTGTTCAACATGTACGCACCTCTCTAGGGCCCAGATTTAAGATGGCCTAGCGACTTCTTGTGCCGCATTAGCATAATTTTTTATGGTGTTAATGTGGCTCAACGAGGCCAAATTCACCGCCCCATATTTACAAAGTGGCGCAATGCATGCATTGGAACAACTTGTGCCACATTATGCCTGCGCCAGGCATAACGTATGCAACGGGGGCATTCCCCTTGTTAGGGGGACTGCAAAAATGGTGCAGTGGAATCTCAGAGATTCCACTGTGCCAATTTTAGAGGCTATTTTTAAAGCCTGCATAAAGCAGGCATTAAAAGGGGGCATACCATTGTTTTCAATGGGTCCCTATGTGCTCTGTAGGATTAGCGCCAAACTTTTTGTGCTAATTCTGCACAGTACATCGATAGCATCAAAAATGTAGACGCTATTGCCCCTAGCCTGCGCCATGGTGCGCCGCATGTTAAATACGGAGCACACATGGTGGCGGTATGGAGGCGCTAAGGTGCACAAATAAAGTGGCGCTGCATTGGATGCAGCACCACTTTTCTTAAACTCGGGCCACGGTGTTACTTTCCCTGTCAGGTATCTTCTGGCTCATTTAGCACCAACTAGTTCCTAAAACGGTCGGCACATTTGCTTTGGTGGTGAGCCACATGCTTTTCATACTTTCAAAGAATGAGTGGGATGCTTTCGCAAACTCCCCTGAGGTCTATATTCTTTTTGGGCCAGATGTAGGTACCTTGTGTTTTGCGACTTGCAAATTGCGAGTCGCAAAACCTTATGCACAACAGTGTTCCTGACACTTTTCAACTCGCAAGGTGGTCGCAAATGCCCACCTCATGAATACTCATGAGGTGGGTCGCAATTTGCGACCCCCTTGAGACTCGCGGCACTCACAAGCATGGTGGCCTGCTGGAGACAGCGGACCACCATGTTATGTGACTGCTTTTAAGTGAAGCAGTTTTTTTTTTGTGATGCAGTCCGTTTTCCTTAAAGGAAAACGAGATGCATTCCAAAACAAAAAAATGAAACGTTTTCGTTTCATTTTTTCAAGAGCAGGCAGTGGTCTGGAAAAATGTTTTTAATGCCATTCACAAAGGGGAAGGGTTCCCATGGGGACCTCTTCCCTTGTGCGAATGGGTTAGCACCGATTTGAAATGGGTGCTAACTGCGATTGGTTTGCGACCGCGTTCGCGGTCACAAAGCAATCCTGCTTTGCACTGCGACTCGCAATTAGGAGGGGACACCCCTTCCTAATTGTGACTCGCAAAACATGTTTTGTGCATTGCAAAGTGCAGTTTGCATGTCGCAAACAGCGAAATTCGCTGTTTGCGACGTGCAAACTGCTTCCTACATCTGGCTCTTAGTTCCTTTCTCCACGACTTAGGACGCCATTCTCTCTGCACAGGACCCATAAGCACCTATGCATTTAATGAAGGTGCATTATCACGCTTCCCCACTATCCCGCCAAACCACAGAAGCCGCTTGCTGGCCAATAACGACAACATCCAAATATGTTTTATTAAATCCGTGCAGCACAAACAAAACAGATTACCCATGCCTCCACCACATCCTGACGCAGAGACTATCGCCTATCCTCTGTTGTGCAGTGCAATGTGCCCATTGAATTCATGGCCAGAAAATTACTCTCTATTTTGCGCTTCCTTCATCGTGACCTACGAAGCAGTATAATAAAAAAAAGCAGCCCTCAAAATGCATTTATTTAAAGGTTTCATGGCTGCAACCCCACTAAATATCTAGCAGCAGCAAATAAACTATCGTGAGATTTGGTTTTACACACCGTGCCTATCGCCTGTAAATTTTTTTAGAAATTAAAATTGTGTAAGCCCCTCCTTTGTACTAGCAGAACATCACAGATGTTACAAAAGATCATGTTTATGAAGGAAGTGATAATGTTTAAGTTAGGAATCCCAGGAATATCCCGAAAAATAAAATTGCAGGAAACATTACAAACATGTTCAGCAATCAAAGGCAAGCAAAGACACTTCTTTCCCTCAGACAGCAATTTCATAAATGCTATTTAGATCATAAATTTTCTCTTCCTCCTTCCTTGACTGGGGTCAGGCTAAATCATTGCACCCCCACCTCCTCAGAGAGCAGCAGGAGGAACAGCTGGCTTGCTGCATGTGTATTTCATACGCACAGGCTTGTTTCTTAGAGACAGACATCGCTGGCCATAAATAGATTCATGATGGCGCACTGGAGCAGCACTTCTAATGTGAGAACACCATAACGTTTGAGCGTTGCCTTACTATTTTCTGACGGAAGAATGCCTCGGCCCTTCTCTTCTTTCCACATTATGGCCATAATTAAGTTTACTGTTTCCAAGCCGGGGCAGGGGCGTTTAAGGCAGTACCGTAGTCAATTTATCAAGGGCATTAAAGCAAGGAAGGAAATGACCCCAAAACGCACAGTCATTCGGGTTCATTTGGCCCATGAGGCCTCTACTGCACCAAATTAGGCCACACCCCTTGGTGGCGATACATGTAGGCACGGATGGAACTTCCACGGGGGTCAGCAAAGAGGGTCATAAAGCAGCCGAAAACTGCAATTGCTATGGTTTGCTAGGGCGGGGAGACAAATGAGTTCTTTCTTGCTCATGGAACCAAAAAGCTTGCTTGTATGGATGTAGAGCTCGGAGAATGATTTGATCATTAATAAAAAATATATATGTTTGTGGCTATTCTTTTCGAATGGAATTTAAGGGGAAACCCAGGTGCTGCCCTCGCTGGGCCGACAGTACAGCAGCGATAGCACAAATGTGGTCCTCAAGACACAGAGAAGTAATAGTACAAATTCTGCCAGAATGTGCTCGTTTTCCTCCTGGAAGATACACACGGAGAAGGAATTCTACGAATATGTTTGTCACTGTAATAAGGAATGAGAAGGAAATGCCGTAATCAGAAAGGCTTCTAAGGAGTACCCATTCTACGAGACAATTCATAAGGTATTGAAAGTGAACAGCATATCCCAGAGCAATTATCCTGCTCCTTGGATTCAGTTCTGAGCCTTTGCTACAAGTATGCGAGCCAGAAAGATACTAGTCAGAGCACATGGAGCCTTAGATGAGGAAATTGAGAATTGCTCGAGTCGAGTTGGATCGTTAACTAAAAAGGAAATGAAAAGTGCAAAAGCGTTTTTTCATTTTTAAAAGCAGATGGGGGGAGCAGACGCAATGGACAGAGGAAGCAACACTGGCCACAAAAGCAACATGGGGATGGAAGCGAGGTGGTGAAACAACATGGGTGAGGGTAATGGCGGTGAAGCAATAAATACAGGGAGGATGGAAGTGATTGGACAAAAGAAGAGGGTTAGGGGAAGCAACACGGTGGGCTTGGGTGCAGGAAGCAAAGGGAAAAACAAATTGTAGAGCGCACCTTGGCGGGGGTGGGGAGACGCAGATGTGTGACAGAATAAGACAGAGTGCAGGGGCACAGAAGTACACGAAGAAGACTGCTCGAAAATATACACACTCTGATAGAGCACTTATCACAAAATAAAGATTAATATCTTCAAAAAAAGCCGGCAATGAACTTCCCAAAGGCCAACAATAAAAAAAGATGTAAAGAGACAATGGTTCATGGCAGGGATGCACATAAGACTAGCAAACAAGGGGACAAATAAGAAGCAGGGAGATGAGAGTGACAAGGAAAACAACCAATGGGAAAATAATGGATGGGCTCCAAGCTCCTGTATGTTCTTGATGAGACACAATATGACTCGCTGTCTAGTAGGATTCAATCTCAACAGGGACACTTCCTCATCGAAAGAAAGTCATATTATGGTGATATTCAGCCAACAATGTGCAAATTGTCAGCTTTTTTATTTTCTTTTCCTTCATTTCTTTGCATGATCTTAATGTTGCTAGGCAGTCACTTCAATGCTTCAATATTGCCGTTGCCTGTACCTGCAAAACACTAAGGGGGTCATTCTGACCCTGGCGGTAAAAACCGCCAGGGCCAACGACCGCGGGAGCACCGCCAACAGGCTGGCGGTGCTCCCATGGGCATTCTGACCGCGGCTGTACAGCCGCGGTCAGAAACGGAAAACCGGCGGTGCACCGCCGGTTTCCCGCTGCCCTGGGGAATCCTCCATGGCGGCTGCGCCGCCATGGGGATTCCGAGCCCCATACCGCCATCCTGTTCCTGGCGGTTTTGGCCGCCAGGAAGAGGATGGCGGTATGGGGTGTCGTGGGGCCCCCGTAACAGGGCCCCACAAAGATTTTCAGTGTCTGCCATGCAGACCCTGAAAATCGCGACGGGTGCAACTGCACCCGTCGCACCCCTTCCACTCCACCGGCTCCATTCGGAGCCGGCATCCTCATGGAAGGGTGTTTCCCGCTGGGCTGGCGGGCGGCCTTCTGGCGGTCGCCCGCCAGCCCAGCGGGAAACTCAGAATAACCGTGGCGGTCTTTTGACCGCGCAGCGGTATTCTGCCGGCGGGACTTTGGCCGCCCGCCAAGGTCAGAATGAGGGCCTAAGGGCCATATTTATACTTTTTGATGCAAAACGGCGCCAACGCCGTTTTGTGTCAAAATTTTTACCGCCGGCTAACGCCATTTCTTTGCAAATTTATACTTTGATGCACGGTGGCGCAAAGCAATGGTGTGAGTCATTTTGTTTTACTCAAACCAATGCGTCACATCATAAAGAAAAATGACATTAACGTGGTGAAAATGCCTATGAGCCGGTTTACAACACCGCAAACTGGATACGCACAGTTTTTTTGATGCAATAGCGTCAAAAAGCGGCGCTAACACTGCAAAACGTGCTAAGGAGAGCTTCAATGGATCCAAGATGCTTGGACAGACCCCAGGAAGATGACAACAGACCAGGAACCAGCCAGGAGGACCCACACAAGACCCAGGAGAGGGAGAAGAAGAAAAGAAAGTGTCGCTTCAGTGCAGAGGAGCAGGAAATTCTGGTAAAAGAGGTGACGGAACACCAGCACCAACTTTCTGTCACCTCTAAATTGCCAATTAGTAGAAGATATGCAATATGGCAACAAATTGTTGACAAGATAAACAGTGTGGCAGAAGTACGGAGAACAGTCATTGAGTGCAAGAAACACTGGCATGACTGCAAGTGCAGGACAAAGGAAAAGATGGCCAGGAACAGGAAGGCAGCACTGCAGACTGGAGGTGGGAGTCCAGCACCGCAGGAGGCCCTGGACCACATGGAGAAGATGGTGGCAGCCTTCATCCCTGAGGAGATCGTCACAGATATTCAAGAGCAGGACAGCGCAGAGTACCAGTAGACAACACAGATGCAGGGTAAGTCGCATGGGGAATTAAAAAGCACAATTGTTAACTGCAAGTGGGGGGGGACATACCTACTACACAATGCATGCAAGTCATGATATTCAGGGAGTGGAATGGGTAAAGGAGCACATCACAGGGGCATGGGCTGTTCAGAGGAAACCTGGGACACAGTACTACACTACACCAACAACCTTTGCATGTGTGTATGCTGCCATGCCAAGGATGTTGGAAAGGTAAAGCCAGTCCAGGAGGGTAGGGTACAACGTAAAACTGACCTGCTGTCACACGTCAGCTGGTATTCTCCCTACATGAACTAGGGCACAAGTAACAGTCTCAGGCTATATCTGCAAGTGTAATTTAACACTGACAACAGTTGCCACTACCACCTCTGCTGTGTGTGCAGGTCAAGTAGCTAATGGCAGTAACGTCCCCATGGATCAAACACACCCAAATAAGAGTGTTCCGGATGACAACTTTATCAATCCCCTGTAATCAATAAAAAAATTCTAATCCTGTTAAATGTGATTGTCCATAGTTGCTACAAACATCATCCATTGTCATAAACATTGTGAGGTACACAGCACTAATGTCATACTCATGCTGCATATGTCAGGTTCCACCCTGTGCCTGGGTCACAATAGCTCCAATGACACCATGCAACATCCCAAATGTCATACTGCTCAGACAACAACATTGAGGGGGAGGACATATGTCACCGGCTAGTGAAATTCACCTCACAGTCAGAGGAGCAAATGGAACACTGCTAGGATCATCAGTAAAATCCAACGTAGCACACATTCCCCAACATAAACATTACACACTACCAATGCTGACATCTGTAGTGTGCCATGCCAATGCTATACATAGTATATGATAGGTCTCAGCAACATATAGCTGGATGTGATATATCTGAGACTGTCTCAGTTCCAGATTGTGAAGTGTGGTGCAAGTGCCATCAGAACAACCACAGCCAGTGCAAGGCCTCACCATGAGAATGGAAGTAGATGGAGGGTTGAGTAGGACATGAAGGTGGCAATTCACAATTTGGCCAGAACCAAAACCTAGAGGATGTGATGCTGACAAGTCCCCAAACTGACCACAATACATGTGACATGCAGGTGGGGCATAGGTCATGGGAGAATGCTAATATTAAAGACAGGAGTAATGAACAGGAACCAAGATCACAATGTGAAACAAATAGGAAGGCAGGCATGTCACATTACAAACCCCACAACACAGACACTCATTGTACAATATCTCATTGCAGAGGACGATGGCTCTCCTGGGGATATGCCTGTCCTGGACTACTCTGATGACATGGATGAAGAGCTGACAAACATCAGCCAGCAGACCCTCCAAGATGTCCTTGGGACCCTCCAGACCTCTCCTTCAGTCGCAAAGAGGAGCACAGATACAGCAGCCCTTCAGAGGGCCCACCCACCACCACAATTGTACTACCTGCCAACTCCAACCCAGCTGAGGACTCTGACGACACTAGCACCAGCTTTGAGAGAACTGTAGTTGGAGTACAGCGGGAGCTCGCCAAGGAGATGCGGGTGGGAATGCAAAATATGGCAGTCAGCCTAGAGGGGGTGCGTTCGTGCATGATGTCAACTGCAGAACAGGCAGCAGCCATGCAAGGGCGAACATCAATCTTGCATGAACTCGAAAGAAGTGTGAAGGAAATCAGCACAGCTGTAAGAGAGTTGACACAACACCTCCAACAACAAACCTTTCAACGCGTGCACAAATGCAATATTAAGCCCCTCAGGGCCGACCTGGCTGCCTACCACAGTGATGTGGCTGCTATTCTTAAGAACCAGGAGCTCCTCCTTGCTGCAGTGCTGCCCTTAATAGCCTACAGTTGGCAGCTACCGGGATGTCTGACTCCACGTCTTCAAACACTGAGGTGTGTGTTGCCCCTTCACAACCACCACCACCAAGTGCAGAGGAGACAACACACACATCAGAAGATGAAGACGTGGAACAGATCACTTTCACCCGTAAGAGTACCTGGTAGCACTAGTCCCTGCCACCTGGCCACTTATAACCACGGTCCTGTGCTTTGTAACATGCCAGTCTTCCAACAGCTGCTCTCAAGCACTGTTCTCCAGCCCACTGTTCATCGTGTCACTCTGCCCTGTGATTGTCTCTCACTACCTCATTGGCAAATCCTGTCCCTCTGCACTGTCTGACACTTCACTCCAGCATGTCCAATAACATGTCCTTTTGCACGTGTGTAGGATCACAATAGAAGGGGTCACACTCATGGACTCACAATCATGGACAATGTAAATATAGCACTACAGCACTTTAAAATAAATAGCACTTACACAACCACTTTGTCTCAGTGCAATGTGACACATCAACCGTGAGGGAGATCAGTGATGTTTACCTCATGTCAATGATTATAGATTGCCAATACAACTGCCCTGAAAGAATGTGGGCTGAAATAGAACCTATACAGTATAATGATGTGTTGGACAGAATAGGTCTTCCTCAAGGGATGTCTAAGCCAAAAATTATTGCCTTCAAATTATTCTTCAAGCCAATCTTTACGTTTGTGACATTTGACCCAAACTTTTCCTAACACACACCATACAGCAGCAATGGATGTGTATGAGTGTACGTACAAATAAGTAACCTGGGTGAACAATGTAACAAATGATAGGTGTGAGTTATGTATACCATACTATATGAGATCATACTACCACTCACCTTATAAGGCTTCACTTGAACATCAGGCTGCCGGCAGACATAACACAGTGTCCTCAATACCAAATCTGGTCCCAAAAGTAGGTGAGATTGAAAACATACATCAATAATTAACAACACTTTGAGATCCATAGTAACCTTGACTGGTGGGTGCAATGGATGGCAGAATCTTAGCAAAATAGCTCTGGTGTAGCTGCCATGTAACAGCTCAATTGGGAATTGGTTGCAGGATGGGACACAAATGCAAATACTAAAGGGATACTGTTCAGCCATGGCAAGGGCCTGATCCCCAAACGTGTGACACATACTGTAAAGGATTACCAAAATATTTATTTAACAGTAAAAAAAGGAAGATAAAACCTGAGTAAACACCTTACCTAACCTAACCTGTCCTAACTACACATTTCCAACAACAGGCCCTAACTAACCTAAGCTAAACTCACATTTAACTAAACAATCTAAACATCAACCCCCCCCAACCCCCTTATAAGACGGGACACATGGAGGATAACATATACTAACCTAAACACATACTATTGTATACTAAACAAATATATTTTATTTTTATTTTTATAGTTTATACATATAAACTTTTTTATTAAAACACCAAAACCCCAAGATCATCCCCCACCCACCCACATACATAATAAAAAACAGACATAAAAATTATCATACCCCCACCCCAACCCACTACTACTAACTAAACTAAACAGCCTATTCTAACCTAACTAAAAGCCCCCTCAACCCACTAATTTGAAGAACCAGGAAAGAGGAGGGAAAGGAGGGAATCATGGCTGAGGGTATATTGTTCACAAGTTCGCCCTCCGCAAGGGCTTCTTGATGGCACGCACCCTCTTATTAACTTGTGCCACCTCCTGCTGCAGCCTATTCATTTTCCTCAACATACGTTCAATGTCACGTTGCATCCATTGGAAATCTGCAGGGTCAATGACTGCAGCAGGGGTGGTATGGGTGCCAGTTGAAGATGTTTGTGGTGGAGGAGGTGCAGGTGGTGCTCTGATAGGTCCGGGAGCAGTGGAGGTTGATGGTCCTGCAGTGGTGCCTGCTATGGTTGGTGCCACCTGGGTGGTAGTGGTGGGGCTGGTGGTGGCGGTGTGGTGGACACCAACGGGCCCCCTTGGGCAAACGCCTCCACACTCCGGAGGCTCTTTCATGGCGATAACTCCGTGCCATGTGGCGGAACCCAGACTCCACATCCAGAATGTGGCGGTAACGCATCGCCCAGCGATGAAACTGCTGAATCTGAATGGCATTCATATTAGCTGCTGTTAAAAAAAAGATAAAACCAAACATTAAGTACTTCATTGTGTGATATAGCTACTGAAGTAAGTCAGACAATACATCTAATGTACCAGAAACAGGCCATATCATCATACAGATCACAGATTGTCCCTGAGAAGTACATGCCAACGCAACCTACACATGTCCTATCTAACAACACAGCAATGCTCTAAAAGATGTGTAACAACTTAAGTGACCTATGCATCATAGTTCAGCCATTTGTCACGTAAATAATGCTACAAGTCCTCCACATGTGACAGGCCAACTAATGAATATCTCATGGATGACAATCAAGGGCCACAAGATGTGTGATTTGTAAATGGAATTGCCAGGATAGAATGCAGTTGCTAATCATGAGTGGGTATCCTAGTTTTGGACAAGTGATTTACAGATTTACATGTCCGTGTACTAAACGTGGATCATCAGTCCTAAGTACACATTTCATAACCATAAGCCTGTGCCTGGGAGGGGGGGGTGGAAAAGCAACAAATACTTTCCAACATCTAGGGCATCCAGGAAACATTGGGCAGCTGTACATGGGTTTGGGCAGTCCACCACAGGTAAGGAGGATGTCCAACTAGGATACACCCAAACCTTTGACAATCCCATCCACATTTATGTTTGGAAATGCATACATTTGTCAACATCATTTAATACCACTAATACATGTTTTACAACAAGCAGATAGATGCAAGCACACATCTGTCCATCAGCTGCATGCACACCTATGACATTGTACTCAAGTGCCCCAGACATGTAGCACAATATGTGGAGCTACATGCTGCTAGGAAGTCAAACATACAGTCAAACATGTTCATTAGTGAACAGGAAGGCTCAAGTCTGTGGGTAAGACTTTGGCATCCCTATTCTGTGAGATTCAGGGTCTGACTTGCTGACCACCATTTTCTTTATAAAAGTTTTATCAACAAATGTCCCCCTATTCACATGGCCATGCATACAGGGCTGCACTACATTCCCAAAATATGACTATACGCTAATGATTGTCCAACTCAAAGATGGAAAAAAGTGATACTCCACTCAAGTAACATATCCAATCATTTCCCAGCACATCATACCTTGCTCTGTGTCCAACACACAGGAGTCAATCACACAACAGCTGCAAACACAACACAGAACAGAAATATCAACATTTACTGGAGATGTCTGGGTCTGCAAATCAAGCCACCTCTCCGATTGTGTAGGGGGCAGGTCCACCTGTAAAGCATGGAAAGGAGAAATGTGCTCAATGTCTGTGCACTGTACAACAATTCCAATTAAAATTACTGTGTGTAACATTAAATCTGAACGTCCAGCCTCTCAGGCATGATAATACTGCAACAGACATACCACTGCAAACATGTAGAGAGCCGGTCACTCCAGTGAGTGATACACACATATCTGCACACATGCAGTGGCCCTAACTATCAATGGTGGCAAACATGCTCCATCATTTGTTTGCAGACTCATTTAAGGACTGTACTCCTCTCATCATTTGTATTAATGAGAGACATGCAAAGCCACTTTCCTGGAGCACTGCAATACCAGTCACTCAGGTACTGTGGCTTGGGCATCAAAGGACAATCATTTACTGTGTGACGCACCTGTGGGTTGATTTAAAGTCATGATTTATCATGCTTTCTATGGTCCCTTACATGTAGGGCCTGTGTTGTGCATAGGTTACATATGCTACATTAACAGTGTACCCTGAGCCACATATATGCCCCCAATTTCACCATAATGACAGGGATCCTGTGCATTATTTGGTGACAGTTTGAGGCAAGCCATGGATTGACCAGTTGTAATATTTGGATACAACAAGGAGATATATGTTGACAGTGTATATTGTAGTCATCAGTGACAGACTGCATGGGCACAGGTGTAGTCATTGCACCTGAAATGTGTCACTCATTGCCCTGTTTACCCATTATGGGTTTAGGAAATCACAGATGAGCCACATTCATCATCTTACATTTGCCAAGTTGGTTGATCAGCGGATATACAGCAAACTGACACTGTGATATTATTAACACATGGTTTAGCAAATGTACCACTGTGTCAATCATGATGATGTAGGTTTCAATTTGTGTGTAACTTCGGAATAACAGCAGTCACAGGAATGCTGGTCTTCTGATCTTAGCATACACCCCTGTCAGTGATAGCCTCCATACTGGGATGTTAGTTATTAAACATATGCTGCACTAGATCAGCATGGGTGTGCCAAACTAAAGTAGCAAAGTATTAGTGAACTTTATATGTATGATGGAATTGGTCAGGGGTCCCTTGCACGACATCATGCACGTAATCCATTGTGATCATGCATTCCCCAACGTCAGGTATCTCATGATGATCCCATAACTTATGAGAAGTACATGTTAATAGAGTAACACATATGGCAAATGTATTAGCTCAGGTCCAGCTATTGTGACTAAGACCAATGTAAAACACACAAGTACAATGAACAGAGGGCCATGGATAGTTGTTACCCCTCAATTTGTATCATTTGCTTTATTTTATGTACCACAGCTATGGAAAGTAGCACCAAACATTTAGATATGAACCCGTGTGCATTACTTTTGGCATCCATTCCTAATTTAATTGTGGCACAACCAAGTCAAACTATCCGCCTAAGATGTTACCTGAGGTCAGAAATAACTTGTTACGTATGTGTCAGAATCCAGTCCAGACATGTATGCAAAATAATTGGGGGACACATTGATTCTTGAAAATATCTGGATTAAAACATGTCTTTCCTGGTACACTCACAGACCATGCATAAAATTTATGTTAGAGCCACATTTGCATCATCTATTGACATGAAGGCAGCACTAATTTACAGGCTCCGGTTGTGTTTTGTAACTCAGTGCAGCTGATGTGTCAACAAATGACGGTAATGTGTAGGAATTATTGAATAACTCACGGCCACTGTATGTTTAACTTGCATTCCACATGTCCAAAAACATTGCCTGCAGCATATCAACAAATCTGCTACTGTCACTACAGAGCATTTAAATGTGCACATTATTCTGAATTGTACTCACCAACAGGGCCACCAATCACAATCCCCAGGTGGTCCAGCAGGTCTTGCTCCCTGGCAACCTGGTCAGCCCAATGGTGTTTTGAGATGGTGGTCGTTGCGCGGTGTGTTGTATATTCTTTTAAGATGGTACAGGACCTTTGCCCACCAGAGCCTCCTTGCCTCTGTGTGATACCCCTGTATCACCCAGATACCTGCTTCTATCATCAATGGGAGGAAGTGGCACACCAGCCAAATAAATGCCCCCAGCTCCTCCTCTCCCATTCTACCAAGACGTGGCCTACCCAACATGTTTGAAAAAAAAGAAGGAATTAAGGGGTACAGAGGATAACGAAGGGAAAGGAGGCGAGGCAAATGAAAAGTAACGAACACTACAACAGCCCAACTATCCCCAAACTAACACTACCCACAACAGACTCCCAACAGTATAAAGACACAATAAGACACCAGAAATGACAAAAATACACTTACACAGGATACCACAGACACTTAGGAAACACCAAAAGACAATATAAAGAGCATGCAGGAGACAAATTCACAATATTCACAGAGAGACAAGTCCAAACACAGCCACACAGTCAAGAAAAATCACAGACTGCAAAGTGAAAGTGAAAGTACACCCACTGTACCAATTCTGTAAACAGGATATCCTATTACATCACTTCCTTCCTCAAATGCGGTGCGTTTTTATTCTCATGCGCCAAAATATTACAATGCTTACAGTCTGTGCGTCATTTTTTTGGGACGCACATGCCTAGAAATTACCCTGCATCCATATTTTCAAATATTTTTCATAGTTAACCAATTTCATGGGGTACAGTGTGGGAATTACCCCTCAGGGCCAATGGATGTATCAGGGCAGTGAGCGTCATTTTTCGAAGCATATGCAGCATTTTTTGACGCATGTGCGTCTTTTTTGACACGTATGCATCAAAATTTCTGTCTTTTACTGGGTTTGGGTCATTTCTCAGTTTTATTAGTACATGACAGGTGTGACTATGCAGAGATAGTCTGTTTGCACCTACATTGTGCATTCCTGGGTATGGGCACATGTGGCAGATCATACTACTGAAGACCATGATCGTCTAGTTTTTGTACCGTAGTTGCACTCTTCTCTGACGCAATAGATACCTAAACGTGTGGAATACAAATTGGTATTACCCAGTTTGAGCAGGCTGTGCATCAATTGAGGATAGCAAGGCTATGCAACTCAATACAGTAACTCATTTCCTGTGTGTCAATGTGTGTGAATTGGCTCATACAAAAGTAGTTGTCCCGCTGTGTGAACATCACAAGACGTGTTGTCATAAATGTGCTTGTCTGCATGTGTTGTCAATGTGGCCAACCATCAGATGCTATTCAGTGTGGAAATGAGAAAGGAAATGTGTTTGTCATACACGTATTAACAAATGCTGTGTGAACTTCCCATATTTTTGGGACATAAACATCTCCATTGACAAACCAAGCACAGGATAGATAGAAGACAGTTGATCATGGCAATGTTCCAAGACTAAGCCATCACATGTCCTGGAATGTTGGCTACCACTTCCTGAGCACTTGTTTGTATACTACCCATGAGTCAGGCATTGGACAATGCTATGTGGTTACGGTGTTTGTGACACCGAGTCCCAAAAACAATCCACAAATGTAATGTCACACCACAGTTTGAGTCGTATAAATGACCTATATTTCTCCTGTGGCAGTGGAGGACCAGCAGACCAAGCAGCACGTGTTCACATATTTCCAGTGGTTAATTGCACAAAGGTGTCCAGTTCAAGTGTGTGGGCCAATGTGTAGCCTGTATCATTATTGGGGTCCATGTTGTCACAGTTACGTGTAGGTCTAGTCATGAGTCTGTAGAGCCATTCCCTGCATTAACAAAGTATCATTTGCAGCTGAATTGAACGGAAGGCAAAGAGGAATAGACAACACACATGGGGATAGTCCAGCTATGGCACTGCAGAAGTTTTATGAGACTGACAACAGAGCAACCGTGGTGTCCTCACAAAGTTAATGAATCAGTAATTTTAAACCAGCAGGCTTCCTCACAACATTTGTACACAGGGTGGCCTCTAAAATTCCCACTGCATCCGGGAACATCAGTGCGTCTGTGCTGATTAATCTCACAGCTATTCACCACGCAAGCCCCATCAATATTGTGGGGGCGATGTGAATCAGTGTGTGGACCGTTAGGGTACAAACATGTGTTGACATTTCATACACATTATCTAACGTTGTTTGTTGTGCTGGAGGCACCATACCCAATCCATGCATACAGCCATGGTACACCTTCAGTATTTGCCACTCATGCATACATGAAACCCAGACAAGGGATGGGCCATGATTAGGCTATTTGAAGACAAGTTCCACCCCATGATACGATAAGTAAACTGATTACGCTATACAATGTATTTGAGTATTCATTGTAGACCTACCTGACACAATACCCCAGGAGGAGAGTGAGGGCATGGAAAGCAACAATGAGACAAATGTAGCCACAGGGAACCTTTATGGTAACGCAAAGACAGGAACCAGTCAGGCTAACAGGATGCAGGGTCAATCAGGAACAAAAATGAACAAGGCAAATACACAGTGAGCAGACTGAGACTGGTCAAAGGTGTAACAACACTGGAAAATGTGAACTGTTTTTGTCCTCTGTGCTACAATGTTACACAATAACCCAAGGCCTATGTTACAGAAGTTATTTATACAGCAATGCATAACAGTGATATACATATAATGGCAGTTTCTATGCCGTTCCAGGCAGCTGCAAGGGCAGTGCATGTTCAAATGGCTGGTCTGCATGGGGGTGCTCACAGGTGTGTGCAGCTTCAGTATCTCACAAGTCCTGTAGGTGTGAATCAAGTTCAAAGGGCCAATAGTACTTTTCACATGGGAAGCAATGGACAGGTAATTACAGGTCCTACAGACTACAAGGCAAAGCATTATCCAACCAGAAGTCCATGCAGACAGAAGAACAATGACTATGGCATACCATACTAAAAAGGGAAGCACACTGGAGTCAGAATGTGAGCCTGGGTGTGTGTAGATGAGAGATTATCTTGGTACAAATAGTCAATTTCCAGGGCCCCCTCGAGAAGGGTGAGGAGAGACAGAGAACATGGCAGTGACAGGACTTATGACCTGGGATGGCATGTGCCGGGGATGTCTTGTGAGCAATGCTAGTCATACCTGGGGCACTCGTGCTATCCATTTTCTGCTTACATGGACTCCTTGTCACACATGCTCCTTGCAAAGATAGCTGATGTCAAACTTACTGCTGTCAAGGGTCTGGTCATACCTTCCTGTTACCAATGCTATAGCACATCCACTGCCTCATGTATGAGGCATTTTCTTCCTTATTACATAATGGTGTCTTAGTTGTGTGGCATATGCTGCAATGAACCATGTTGCCAACATGTATGTGTGAAATAGCTGTGGTACTCTGCTGTTGCCCTTCAAATGTGAAATGGACAGGATATATGTCATTTACAGTGTGTGTGAAGTTAGGTGTACATTCATACCCATCAAATGTGATGTGGATTTTTCAGGATCCTAATATGTAATCCTGCAATGCTCCATGAGGCTACACTCTGATTATGAATCTTAGGGATTATGTGATGCAAAAATGATTACCCAGACCATGATATAGTGATTAGAATAGATATTTAATGACATATGGTAAGACAGTGGTGATGGTGACTACAGTTAAAAGAAGTTTTGGACTATGTGTTGTCTCCGACGCAATCCTGCAGCTGTGTTTGGATGGTCCCCCTCATGTTGATGGACAATGTCCTACTCTTCCTCCTCTTCAGCTATTTGTGGGTCTGGTTCATAGAGGGGAATGTTCCTCCTTACACAAATGTTGTGCAGGATGGCAAAGGTCAAAATGATCTTGCAGACCATTTCTGGTGAGTATAGGAGGCTGCCTCCGATGATGTTGGTGGCACCTGAATCTTGACTTCAGGATGCCAAAAGTCCTCTCGACTATGGTGCGTGTCTCCGATGTGCCTCATTATAGGCACGCTCTGATGCTGTGCTTGGGTTTGCAAATGGGGTCATGATCCATGGCTGGATCCCATACCCCTGATCAGCTGAAAGAGAAAATGAGTGAGAAAATGTTTATTGCACCATGATTATCACTTTGCACGGCAGTTGTTATCTTGTGTTGTCTGTGACTCATCTGTGTTTGTGTTATTGTGTGGAACCCTAGGCTTCTAGGATGTACCATCAGCATTGGGTTGTTTCATTATCTGAAGTGGTGTTTGGCTGATTGACCGGATGTCAGCGGTATTTTTGTAGAGTTGCAGTACATTGTGTACTCCCTTGCATCATGTCATGTGAAAGAGGCGCCCATGTGTCTTAACTGGGGGTGACATGATACTTCCATACACAGAATCAATTCCACAGTGGTAGTACCATGGTTGCATCTATATGGCCTGGACATCCCATCCAATTTAACATATGCAATAGAATTTGTTAAACATCAGTGAGCCCCTTTGATTTGGCAAGGTGACAATGTACAACACATCTCCATAAGTTGTCAGCACTGACATGTTGACAATTGACTATGCACAAATATCCCATGTGTGACAATTTCTCTGCAGACCTATTTCTCTGCCCTTGCCGAGTCGACTTATGTTCAAACGTGTACCTATACTACTGAACCTGGTCCAGTTTAGCTGGCTAACTTGGTTGTGAGATTGTCATTTAGAGTGTCAGAAGGTCCATATGCCTGTACATCTGTTGTGTGTGTGTGTGATATTGTCTCAATCTGTATGTGTAGGAATCTGCACTTTCAATATTGTCACATCAATATGTGTTCTTTGCACAGTCCACTTGCTTATTGGTAATGGGCAATGTCAGAGCAGGAGTGATGTGAGATATTGGTACAGCCTCAATGATTCCGTGTCACCTTCATTGTAGTTATCATCATCATGCTATGTGTCTCATGGTGTTTGACCTGCAGCAAAACACATGGCACACACCTTATACAGTACTTGTTGGCTGGAAGGGTGTTTGATTGTGTGTTATTGATGTGATTTTGAAAGATTAATCTTCCAAGTTGTATTGTTAGTAAAGGCCATGTCATTGTGTTGTTTTAAATTGTTCCCTTGTGTCTGTGGAGTGGCATCTGTTGTTATTTGGAACTGTAATTTGTCCATAGGTGTGTATCCCATTGGGTGAGAATATCAAACATGACTAGGAGTGTCACAACCTCATTGTCTTCCTGGCCACGTGTCAATGTGGTGGTGTATGTGTTGTGTGTCCTAGAGGGTTGCTGTGCTCTGTGTATATAAGTAGGTTTCCGTACTTACCAACAAGTAGGCCATTTCCATATCGTCCATCCTGGAAGTGTTGATTGATGGTGCAGTGACAGAAGATGAATGAATCATGTACACTCCCAGGATACTTTGCCACAATGTTGGTGATCAATCCCCGGTGATCGACAATGGCCTGCACATTGATGCTGTGTGTGTGCTTCCTGATGCGGTATAGATGTTCGGTTGCAGCAGGTGGCACAATACGTACATGTGTGCAGTCAATGGCACCAAGCACGTGTAGAAAGCCGTTGATTTGATAAAACCCTTGTTTGGTCTTCTACTGCTTCTGCTGTGTGTTGGGGAAGCTGATGTGGTGGGGTGTGAGGGAGATGATGGCATCCAATACCTTGGGTAGGAAGGCAGAGAATGATGGCAGTGAGATCCCGGCAACCAGGGCACCAGTGGTTTGAAAGGAGCCACTTGCCAACATGTGGAGGACAGCTAGCAGCTTGGTTTCTGGTGGAATGGTGTGGGGTGTCTGCAAGCTGGGTGGCAACTGTGGCTCAATGTTGTGCAGCAGCTGCTGAATGGCTTGCCAGTTGAGTCTGTACCTCTGGATGATGTCTTGTTGCCGGAGTCCCAGAAGGGTTGTCCTGGTGCGGAATATCCTCTCCTGCCTTCTGCGTTGCCTTTGGGGTCCCTGCTGGTGTTGTGGAAGCTGCTGTTGTTGGTCCTGTGCTCTGCGTCTGCATGTATGCTGGATGAATAGCACCTTCATGTCTTCCTTTTGGAGCTCTGCTGTTGCTTCTGTGTGTTTTCCCTAAGTATTGGTGTGTTTGCCCCATTTTAACGCCTGCCCTGACCCAGGCGTTATTTTTTTACGCAAATCGGGCTGTGCGTCATTTTCCGACTCGCCTCCCGGCCATACGGGATTTTTGCGCGGTAGCATAAATATGGCACACGGGTGTTTACGTCATTTTTTGAATGGGAACGCCTACCTTGCATGTCATTCACGCAAGGCGGTTTCCCGCATCCAGAAAATGACGCACAGGGAGGACTTTTGACATTCGCTGGCTCGGGCGTCATTGTATAAATATGGTGCAAGGTTTGCGCCGAATGTGCGTCAAAATCTTTGACTCACATTTGGCACAGACAGAGTATAAATATGCCCCTAAGGCCCATATTTATACTTTTAAAGCGCCGCATTTGAGTCATTATTTTATGGAAAATCAGTGCAAATTTGCATTAAAAAACGGCGCAAATGCGGTGCTAAAAAAGTATAAATATGGGCCTAAGGGTGGGGGTGCTAAAATCACAGTGTAATGCAAAAGAGTTTCTATCACATGTAAATAATAAGTAGAAGTGAATAAAGGAAACATTTTTACCAAAGGCGAGTATAAGCACCCCACAGGGCTTCAAGAGTGCACATATGTGCAGCATTTTAGGGAATGTCAAAAAAAAAATTATGCAGTGCGCAGTTCACATAACAGAGTGCTTTGCCCTATTGCTCCTGTAATACGGTGTAAGATGCTTGTGACCACTCAGCGAACGTTGACAAAGACGGGTGCGCAGGTGCCTTAGGTTGGTGAAGGGCACAATGTACATAACCCATGATGATAACTCCTCACTGGTTGTCTGTTGCATCTGTTTACGACAGTGCCAACGGTCAAGAACAAGCAATTGTAGAACATTTACAGGATTTACTGTGGTTAGCAGGTGGTATCCTGCCCTCTCTTTCCCTTAGTACAACGGCAACCCCGAGCTACTCCTAATTTCAGGAGTGCAGCGACAGAAACAGAAAGTACATGGAACCATAAGCTCCGTTTTCATTTTGTACTTTCCACATTTTGCAGTTCCCTCAGCCCTCAGCAGCAAACAGGGGTTTGGAGAGGGTCTAAGCGGCGCTTTGGGGTTCAAAGGACATGTGATGTCACTTGTGCTACCCCTGGGATTTTGTTAAATCAATATCCATGCACTTTCCATCAGAACACTCAGCTCAGAGAAAAGCCAGCAAAGCCTCCGATGCCTTAGTGAATCTTCAGTATGTAGTAGCGCATAATTTAACTTTAGCCATTTAGACATCCATCTTAAACAGGGAACCAAAGTAGATTCAAGAGGAATAGTAACTGTTTATGCTAAATTCAACTCAGAGTGTCTTGAAGTAGGGGTTTCGAATGGTAAAATGTCATCAATGCTGTACAAACTGGGCTGCAACCTACAACTGTTTATACATTTTAAGACCAGTACTGTATATTCATTCAGGCAGTAATAATAAAACAGGAAGGCTGTGAAGGATGTCACCTGGACTGCTTATGGGTACAGAAAATAAATAGTGTATTGATTATTATTTTAATGAGAATGGATTTTTCCCTAGAGCAAGGTTGAAGGAATGTCATAATTGTATGTATAACAAGGAGACATACCTCTAGTGTGCTCATTTTTCACAGGGCAATTTTCCAACAAAGGAAACAGAAATTGAAACAGTCACGTGTAAAAGTGACTTTCCCCTGAATTGCATACACTGTCAGCTGCCTTAAGATCTCATTATTCTCCATTAGAAGTCCATAAATATTGGAGAGAGGAACAGGATTTCCCCTTTATTACAAAATACAAGAATGATGAGATTTTAAAGCGCAAAACTATTAAACTAGAGAAACTGAATCAGGGGGACTTTGATTATTATTGCAGGAAAAGCCAAGCTCGCATAGTCCCGTAGACTATGAAAAATGACCAAAATAGTTTTTAAAGGAACACAGCGATATGTCGTATTGATTGCTCTGTAACTTACAAAATTCTAACTCTTGTCGATGAATATGTAAAATACGGTAAAGAACATCCAGTATCTGTGCCGCAAGAGATTGAATGGATGGGGGAAAAATGTTGGCTAACCATGAAAACTTCAGCTTGGGGTAATCCTGTTTCTAAAATCAATAAAAAGAAACAGTGTTTGCACAGATTGATTACTGCACGAGTTTTAACTGGGAAACATATTATAAAGTAAATCTTTATTAGAATTTCAGTACTTCAAGATTTAATATTGCTTGATAACAGGAGGAGATGTGGCCTAATGGCCAGAACTGTCCGGAGGCAACATACCAAATCCCAAGGAGAAGTAGATAAGAAGGGCATTCTGAGATTTACAAAAGTGAGTAATGAGTGTTAAATAATGTGGACAGAATGGTATTGTAACTGTAGTTACAATTATATAGTGCTTACTACTCCTGATAAGTCATTGAAGTGCTTTACATGAGGCAACACCCAGCTCCTGGTCCCAAGGTTAGAGGTCAGTCCAGTGTTAGTGGCTACTTTTGGTTATTGGGATTAGTCTTGCATGCTCATGCATCCATTCCATACATTCACTTGTTTCTTTTTTGTGGATTAAAATAATAGGAATTAGGTGTGATCATTACTGCAGGAGATGAAAGTGAATTCATGATGATATTGGTGAGGCTAATAGATGGGATAGTGGTTAGGTGGTGTTAGGTTGCAGGGTATCATTTTCCAAAAAAGGAGAGGTTCTGATCTTGGAAATGAATAGTGGACAATTTGAAGAAACACATTATTAGAGATTAAGACAAATGTGCATGTGACTTAGAGAAGGTTGTGCTAGGAGAGATGTGCCATGCACAGCATAGAAAGGAAGGAGAGAGCTGCTTAAAGGGGGAAAAAGGAGAGGTGACTATGAGACCTGGCATCCTTGGTAGGCTTCCCATGAATTTTTTTTGCCTTCTGGACTTCTAGTTTGCTGACTTCCTTTTTGTTGGCTTTGGGATTCTGGGCACTTTACCACTGCTGTCCAGCGCTAAAGTGTATGTGCTCTGTCCCTAAAGCATGGTAGCATTGGCTTATCCACATTTGGAATATATAATTTACTTATAAGCCCCCATTAAAGTGAACTACATGCCTAGGGCCTGTAAACGTGACTCAGGCCTGCCATTACAGAGCCTGCATATGCAGTTTTAAACTGCCATGTCAACCTGGCAAGTTAACGCTCTTGCCAGGCCCAAACCTTCCTTTTTACTACATGTAAGTCACCTCTAAGGGAGGCCCTGGACAGCCCTAAAGGCCAGGTGCAGTGTATTTGAAAAGATGAACATGTATTTATAGGTTTTGCATGTCTAAATAGTGAAAAACTCTTAAATTCGTTTTTCACTACTGCAAGATTTATCCCTCCCATTGGTTAACATTGAGATTTCCTTATTACATTTTATAAGTGTGATTTCTGATTAGGACAAGATAGATATTTTGAAGGGTCTTGATCCCTCACAAAGGGCTGCACAACCCCCTGTAGTGTGTCTGGAGCCAGGGAAGGAAGGGCAGGGACTTTGTTCACTTCAAAGGTGTCTCTTGAAGCCTCCCCCAACTCAAAGGCACAACTGGGTATTGGACCTCACAAAATCAATGCACTTCTGGACCTGAGGACATTCTGCCAGAGACAAGGACTACTGTGCTGCTAAAGGAACTGTCACTCTACTGGAACTCTGTTGGACTTTGCTGGGCTCTTGGTCTGTTGTGCCTGCCCTGCTGCCTGCTGTTTTCCTTGCCTGGAAGTGAGAAGGACTGGACCTGCATCCCTAAAATCCCAGAACCAAAGTGACTCCAAGGACTTGCTGGCCTCCTGTTCTGAAGTATGAAGGATATCAAAGACTTCACCCACCTCTGCTACAGCTTCTGGACTCTGCCAACTGTGAGTCCTACCCTGCCAAGTGGTGCCAATCTAGGCCTGGGCCGCTGGAAGTGGGTTCTGCAGCTGTGTTAATCCATGCATTGCATTCACTCCGCTGATCAGAACCACTGCATCTCTCCTTGATGCCAATGCTTTGCAGCTACAGATGAGGATGAGGACTTTGCACCGCCGAATGCGCAGCTCAGAATCAACGCATCACCATCAGCCCCGGAACATCACCTTCACATTGCTGGCGGCATGACTTGACAATGACTCATCGCCTTCATCACAAAAAGGTTCACCACTTCTCAAGGATTGATGACTGCTTGGCACGATGAAGGACCTTCCTTTGACTGCGCAAATCGGAACCAATGCAATGCCTTCACATCATCACCTCTGCTCCTCGCATCATATCCTCGACGTCGACACAACCCTCCACACAAGGTATTGTTTCATCGAGACAAGGTTGGTACCTGTAGTCGACCCACGCTCCATCGCAGTCTGCCTGAATTTTGGATTTACCTCAGTCTCGTGCGACCGGATAGCCCCAGTTGGCGCTTTAATTTTCTAACTACAATTGCAGATGTTCTCTAAAAATTCATCTCAACTTATACTTATTGGATTTTGTTGTTTTGGTATTGTTTTTTTCATTAAATTAAGCTCTATTTTTCTAACCTGATGTAGATTATTTTTGTTTGGTGCTTTCACTGTTTTACTGTTGCTCAAATACTTTACACATTACCTCTTAAGCTAAGCCTGACTGTTCTGTGCGCAGGTACCAAAGGGTGGGCCGGGGCTAATTTAAGGTGTGTCTTTGACTTACCTTGACTAGGATTGTGGTTCCTGCTTGGACAGGGTGCACACCGCTTCCAACCAGAAATCTAATTTCTAACAGAGGCATAAGACGTTTTAATGAAAGATCATTTTTTCATGCCAAACGTTAGGAATAGCATGCAATTTTAGAACAGAAGAACTGTAGCTTCAGCAAAGACAGCTGGTCAGTTCAGCAGGTGGAAGTGCAAAGTAATGACTGGACACAAACATTGAAAGCAGATTATGCAAATACTGTAGTGAGTGTCTGCTGGTCCTCCACCTCAAGTTTGGCTCACAGTATTAATTATAAAGCTCAGTGGAAGCCTCTGGTTTGACATGGTATAAGGTGGAGGGAGGAATACAGCTTCTGCTGACATTGGAAATGTATTGCTCGCATTCCTGTGGGTGGAGATTTAGATACTGAGGTGAGAGGGTTTCCTTTAGAAGTCCAATTAATACATTGTTAGTAAGGGACTGCTGGTTAGATGTCCTGGAGCACTCCCCTTTGATAGATGGTAGGGATGATAGGTGTAACTGGAGAGACTGCTCTGAAAGTTGAGGCCCAACCTCTTTTCCTTCTTAACCACACTTTCAGTTGGGCTGATGTAAGGGATGTGCTGAATACCTCTTTGTGCCTCTGTTGTGGGTGCTCCAGGCTGGAGACTACCATGCTTTGAGGGGCATCATTACACATAGGCTGTGTCTAGAGAGAAGCCTATAAAGGACATTTAAAAGTAGAGCCAGGCTAAACTGGTTCTGCAGCATAAATCATTTACAAATATTTATCATTTATAAATGCCCAAAAGCACTGGTCTCAACAATTTAACAGCAACACATTCCATAAAAATATATTGTGGTTTAAACTATCTTTATCTGCTTAATGGCAGGTGAACAGAGACAGTACTGCTAAGAGGTCTGTTAAAGGGTTGTATCCTGCAATCCCAGACAGATCTTGTTCTCGCTTCAATTGAGCTCTTTGATGCAGTCCGGCTTTCACTAATGTCTCATTATTTAACAGTTACCTAAATGTACTGAAAAAACACATGACACGGGTGGAAACCATGTAGCTCTGTGAAATGAGCAAGCATGAATACTATTGTAAAGGTAACAGACTTTGGCCCTCATTACAACCCTAGCGGTCAGTGTTAAAGCGGTGGTAGTACCGTCAACAGGCCGGCGGTTAAAAAAATGGAATCACGACCATGGCGGGAACCGCCAACACAGACAGCCACTTTAACACTCCGACCACCACGGTGGTAGAAACAAACACCACAGCGGTAACCACCAACAGACAGGTGGAACACAATGTACCGCCCACTGTATTACAACAGGCCTATCCGCCACCTTTTCCGGGGTGGTACCAACGCCATCAAAAGCATGGTGGAAACAGTCTTTGGAACGGAAACCACTCACCTCTCAACACCCAACGAGGAACCAGGATGCCATGGAGCCTGAACTTCAGGTGCTACCAATGTTGGTTTACCTCCTCTTCTACCAGGAGCAGCAAAGACGGCGGCGACGACCATGGTGAGTACCCTCACCCACAACACCATACACACAAATACACGCAGCAACATTACATTTACACCCCGTCACCCCCTGGAAGAAGGCAAGGACAAAATGAAATTATTGTAACGAGTGTAATCATCGAAAATTCAGATAGGCCAAGATAACTGTAAACCATCAGTATATACAAATATGTAAAGCAACTACACAAGTCCGGATATTGTTCCAATCATTGTCCATGGACCAGTGGTCCCAAAATGCATGAGCGAAGCCCACACATGATTCCTGACTCGAAACAGAGAGAACACTGCTGGGGCATCAGCTCGAAAATAAACAGGCACCTCAGGGGGAAGGGGAGGGAGGGTCCCTCAGCCGGGTGAAGGGACAACGCCACTGCTCCACGAGGGGGCTCCATGCCCACTGTTTGGTCCTGGGGAGTGCAAAGCCACAGTCTCTCAAGTCTTTCAAGTGGGTGGTTTGCCCACTGTTTTATCCTGAGTCTTTCAAGTGGGTGGTTTGCCCACTGTTTTATCCTGGGGAGTGCAAAGCCACAGTCAAGTCTCTCAAGTGGGTGGTTTGCCCACTGTTTTATCCTGGGGAGTGCAAAGCCACAGTGTCTCAAGTCTTTCAAGTGGGTGGTTTACCCACTGTTTTCTCCTGGGGAGTGCAAAGCCACTGTCTCTCAAGTCTTTCAAGTGGGTGGTTTGCCCACTGTTTTCTCCTGGGGAGTGCAAAACCACAGTCTCTCTAGTGGATGCTGTTCTCCACTGGTTCTGGAGGGGGCTTTGTGGCCAGAGTGCTTCATCCTGCCAAGGACTGGGTGAGTGGAAGCTGTTCTCCACTGTTTCTGGAGGGGGCGTTGTGCCCAGAGTGCTTCATCCTGCCAAGGACTGAAGTTGTGGATGCTCTTCTCCACTGGTTCTGGAGGGGGCTTTGTGCCCAGAGTGCTTCATCCTGTCAAGGACTGAAGTTGTGGATGCTCTTCTCCACTGGTTCTGGAGGGGGCTTTGTGCCCAGAGTGCTTCATCCTGCCAAGGATAGGGTGAGTGGATGCTGTTCTCCACTGGTTCTGGAGAGGGCTTTGTGCCCAAAGTGCTTCATCCTGCAGAGGACTGGGTGAGTGGATGCTGTTCTCCACTGGTTCTGGAGGGGGCTTTGTGCCCTGAGTGCTTCATCCTGCCAAGGACTGAGAGAGTGGATGCTGATCTCCACTGGTTCTGGAGGGGGCTTTGTGCCCAGAGTGCTGCACATGCAGTGTGGCATGTCCCATTCCCTCACCTGGGTGTGGGTACCACGAGATTGCCTGGAAACAGGTAGCATGATACTCCATGGAGTCAGAGATACACTCCACCCTGCTGCAACTTAGCCTGCCACCTGCTGGTACCAACAGTGCTGGGTGTGGTGCCTCATGTATGCTGTGCAGGTTCCAGGATGTCTCCTGCAGCCTCAGACGGCTGTCCACTGGGATTGATTGCCATGTTGCCTGTGGTGGCACTGTCTGTGCACGTCGCGGGGCTGGTGGCGGTGGTTGCGGCGGTGTCTGTGGCGGAGATGGTGCTGGTGGTGCATGTGTCAGCACCTGTGGAGGGAGACAGCAGGATGTCTCCTGCAGCCTCAGATGGCTGCCCACTGGGGATGATGCTGGGGACTGTTGCTGAGGCAGCTGACGTGAAGGTGGCGGTGCAGGTGGCAGTGCAGGTGGCGGTGTCCACCGCCGTACAGGTTGCTGTTCTGTTTGCCAGAAGGGGTGACACTAGCCCCTCAGCCGGAGGCTCCGTGCCCTGTGCTGACTTCCCCGTACCCTTGTGTCCCTTCCCCACCTTGGATGTCACTGCCGGGCCCTTGCACTGTCCCCTTTTGGCTTGGAGGAGGCCTTGCTGGGAGGTTGGTGCGGCGTTTCCTTACGGCATGTGGGTCCCTTCTTCACCTTGGCAGGTGGCCAAATGGTCTGATCCTTGGCCTCGCTAGGTGGCACACTGGCAGCCCTGATGGGTGCCGCCTGTGATCTTACAGGACTTGCTGAGAACACAGTGCTGGAGGATTTGGTGGCTGAGGTGCTGGGCTGGGACCAGGACATCCTGGCCCTAGGGGAAAGATGGGGGGGAGGTGTACGGAAGAGGTCAACTTTAGCCAGGAAAAGGTTTTTAGACACACTGGGATGGGAAGATAGAGGGGGCTTGGGAGTGGAGGAAGAGGTAGTGGTTGTAGGAGGTGTACGTCTGCTGAATTTCGGTGAAGGTGCATGGGCTGGAGGCTGCTGTGAGGTGGATGGCTGTTGGGTGGGTGTGTGCCTGCGTTTGCGTAGTTTGGGAGGAGGGCTCACAGACACACTGGGAGAGGACACAGGGGACGTGTGAATGGTAGTGGGGGTGGTGAGTGCACATGAGCGGTGTGTGGTGATGGGCATGCTGGTGATGGAGGTAGTTGCTGATGATGTACTGCATGCAGGTGTGAGTGGAGACGGGACTGGGAGGGAGGAGGAGGACGTGGAGGAGGGGGACACAGTGGAGGCAGTGGATGTTGGTGTGTCTGCATGGGGATGGTGCTTGTGTGAGCGCCTGTGGTCTGTTAAAGGGTTGTATCCTGCAATCCCAGACAGATCTTGTTCTCGCTTCAATTGAGCTCTTTGATGCAGTCCGGCTTTCACTAATGTCTCATTATTTAACAGTTACCTAAATGTACTGAAAAAACACATGACACGGGTGGAAACCATGTAGCTCTGTGAAATGAGCAAGCATGAATACTTTTGTAAAGGTAACAGACTTTGGCCCTCATTACAACCCTAGCGCTCAGTGTTAAAGCGGTGGTAATACCGTCAACAGGCTGGCGGTTAAAAAAATGGAATCACGACCATGGCGGGAACCGCCAACACAGACAGCCACTTTAACACTCCGACCACCACGGTGGTAGAAACAAACACCACAGCGGTAACCACCAACAGACAGGTGGAACACAATGTACTGCCCACTGTATTACAACAGGCCTATCCGCCACCTTTTCCGGGGTGGTACCAACGCCATCAAAAGCATGGTGGAAACAGTTTTTGGAACGGAAACCACTCACCTCTCGACACCCAACGAGGAACCAGGATGCCATGGAGCCTGAACTTCAGGTGCTACCAATGTTGGTTTACCTCCTCTTCTACCAGGAGCAGCAAAGATGGCGGCGACGACCATGGTGAGTACCCTCACCCACAACACCATACACACAAATACACGCAGCAACATTACATTTACACCCCATCACTCCCTGGAAGAAGGCAAGGACAAAATGAAATGATTGTAACAAGTGTAATCATCGAAAATTCAGATAGGCCAAGATAACTGTAAACCATCAGTATATACAAATATGTAAAGCAACTACACAAGTCCGAATATTGTTCCAATCATTGTCCATGGACCAGTGGTCCCAAAATGCATGGGCGAAGCCAACACATGATTCCTGACTCGAAACGGAGAGAACACTGCTGGGGCATCAGCTCGAAAATAAACAGGCACCTCAGGGGGAAGGGGAGGGAGGGCCCCTCAGCCGGGTGAAGGGACAACGCCACTGCTCCACGAGGGGGCTCCATGCCCACTGTTTGGTCCTGGGGAGTGCAAAGCCACAGTCTCTCAAGTCTTTCAAGTGGGTGGTTTGCCCACTGTTTTATCCCGAGTCTTTCAAGTGGGTGGTTTGCCCACTGTTTTATCCTGGGGAGTGCAAAGCCACAGTCAAGTCTCTCAAGTGGGTGGTTTGCCCACTGTTTTATCCTGGGCAGTGCAAAGCCACAGTGTCTCAAGTCTTTCAAGTGGGTGGTTTACCCACTGTTTTCTCCTGGGGAGTGCAAAGCCACTGTCTCTCAAGTCTTTCAAGTGGGTGGTTTGCCCACTGTTTTCTCTTGGGGAGTGCACAACCACAGTCTCTCTAGTGGATGCTGTTCTCCACTGGTTCTGGAGGGGGCTTTGTGCCCAGTGTGCTTCATCCTGCCAAGGACTGGGTGAGTGGATGCTGTTCTCCACTGTTTCTGGAGGGGGCTTTGTGCCCAGAGTGCTTCATCCTGCCAAGGACTGAAGTTGTGGATGCTCTTCTCCACTGGTTCTGGAGGGGGTTTTGTGCCCAGAGTGCTTCATCCTGCCAAGGATAGGGTGAGTGGATGCTGTTCTCCACTGGTTCTGGAGAGGGCTTTGTGCCCAAAGTGCTTCATCCTGCCGAGGACTGGGTGAGTGGATGCTGTTCTCCACTGGTTCTGGAGGGGGCTTTGTGCCCTGAGTGCTTCATCCTGCCAAGGACTGGGTGAGTGGATGCTGTTCTCCACTGGTTCTGGAGGGGGCTTTGTGCCCAGAGTGCTGCACATGCAGTGTGGCACGTCCCATTCCCTCACCTGGGTGTGGGTGCCACTAGATTGCCTGGAAACAGGTAGCATGATACTCCATGGAGTCAGAGACACACTCCACCCTGCTGCAACTTAGCCTGCCACCTGCTGGTACCAACAGTGCTGGGTGTGGTGCCTCATGTATGCTGTGCAGGTTCCAGGACGTCTCCTGCAGCCTCAGACGGCTGTCCACTGGGATTGATTGCCATGTTGGCTGTGGTGGCACTGTCTGTGCACGTCGCGGGGCTGGTGGCGGTGGTGGCGGTGGTTGCGGCGGTGTCTGTGGCGGAGATGGTGCTGGTGGTGCATGTGTCAGCACCTGTGGAGGGAGACAGCAGGATGTCTCCTGCAGCCTCAGATGGCTGCCCACTGGGGATGATGCTGGGGACTGTTGCTGAGGCAGCAGACATGAAGGTGGCGGTGCAGGTGGCGGTGCAGGTGGCGGTGTCCACCGCCGTACAGGTTGCTGTTCTGTTTGCCAGAAGGGGTGACACTAGCCCCTCAGCCGGAGGCTCCGTGCCCTGTGCTGACTTCCCCGTACCCTTGTGTCCCTTCCCCACCTTGGATGTCGCTGCCGGGCCCTTGCACTGTCCCCTTTTGGCTTGGAGGAGGCCTTGCTGGGAGGTTGGTGCGGCGTTTCCTTACGGCATGTGGGTCCCTTCTTCACCTTGGCAGGTGGCCAAATGGTCTGATCCTTGGCCTCGCTAGGTGGCACACTGGCAGCCCTGATGGGTGCCGCCTGTGATCTTACAGGACTTGCTGAGAACACAGTGCTGGAGGATTTGGTGGCTGAGGTGCTGGGCTGGTACCAGGACATCCTGGCCCTAGTGGAAGGATGGGGGGGAGGTGTACGGAAGAGGACAACTTTAGCCAGGAAAAGGTTTTTAGACACACTGGGATGGGAAGATAGAGGGGGCTTGGGAGTGGAGGAAGAGGTAGTGGTTGTAGGAGGTGTACGTCTGCTGAATTTCGGTGAAGGTGCATGGGCTGGAGGCTGCTGTGAGGTGGATGGCTGTTGGGTGGGTGTGTGCCTGCGTTTGCGTAGTTTGGGAGGAGGGCTCACAGACACACTGGGAGAGGACACAGGGGACGTGTGAATGGTAGTGGGGGTGGTGAGTGCACATGAGCGGTGTGTGGTGATGGGCGTGCTGGTGATGGAGGTAGTTGCTGATGATGTACTGCATGCAGGTGTGAGTGGAGACGGGACTGGGAGGGAGGAGGAGGACGTGGAGGAGGGGGACACAGTGGAGGCAGTGGATGTTGGTGTGTCTGCATGGGGATGGTGCTTGTGTGAGCGCCTGTGGGATGTGTGGTGCTTATGTTTGCCATGTCCACTCTTGTGTGTTGATGAGTGTGCATGCTGGTCTGATGGTGTGCTTGGGATAGGCTGAGGTAGAGGGGATTGGGTCTGGGTAGTGGAAGTTGGAGGGGGGAGGCTGGACACAGGGACAATGGCTGCCATCGGTGCAGAGGCCAGAGCCTGAAATGCTCTCTGTTCGGCCGCCACGCCAGAATGAATGCCCTCCAGGTACGCATTTGTTTGCTGCAAATACCTCTTGACACCCTGGATGGCATTCAAAATGGTTGATTGCCCAACAGTGAGGGATCTCAGGAGGTCAATAGCCTCCTCACTGAGGGCAGCAGGACTGACTGGGGCAGGGCCTGAAGTACCTGGGTTGAAGGAGATGCCCACCCTCCTAGGTGAGTGGGCACAGGAAACTCGATGAGGGGCTGCTGGGACGGCGGTGCTGGTAGGGTGGGTGGTGGCTGTACCTGTTGTTGCGGTGGGCACAGAAGTGCCCGCCACCGCAAGGGAGCTCCCATCAGAGGAGGAGTCGCTGTCGCTGGTGTCTGCTCCTGTCCCCATCGTGGAGCTCTCCTCGCCCACCTTCCCACTAGTACCTTCAGACTCCGTAAATTCACCCTCTTGGGCCATGTGGATTGCAGCTCACTCCTGCTCCGGTGCCACTGCTCCTCCGCCAGATGATGCTAATGTACACAAGGACAGAGTGACAAAACAAGAAGGGGGGGAAAGACAGAAGAGACACATGGTCAATGGCTGCAACACCACTACCGTTGGCAGACACAACACACAGGGAGCAGCCCTATGCACTAACCCATGCACTAACAGTCCAGGAGAAAAGCACATGCCCATGGGGGACTCTGTCTGGACCCATTTGATGCACAGCTGGAACCCACAGGAGCCTGACTAGGTGTAGAGGGCCACTACCACCTTTGGGGTTGGAGTGGCACTGAGCCTGCAAAACAATGGATCTACCTTGGCGCATCTGCCCTGGCCTAGGGGAACCCACAGCCCACATCCCCCACCCAGACACCTCGTAAAGCATGGCGAGTCAGCTGAATGAGACTGTACTCACCCCCTTGTGGCTGCTGTGATGTCCTCAAGCGCTCATCCAACTCAGGATATCCCACCTCCAGGATCCGGTACATCAGGGAGGTCATTGTGCGATGGGCACCCCTTCCACGTTGGGAGGCCATCCCCAGCTGGGCCTCCGCCGTCTTCTTGGTCCAGCGGCGCAGGTCCTCCCATCTTTTGCGGCAGTGGGTGCTCCGTTTATGGTAGACCCCCAGGGTCCGCACTTCCGTGGCGATGGCACGCCAAGTACCCTTCTTCTGGTGTTCACTGACCTAGAGGAATAGTGAAGTAAGAATGGATGTTACTCCCCGTCCAGTTCTTTTCACTCATTGCCCACAAACCTCCCACCCTAGCCTAGAAAAACATACACTCACCATCCTCACATGCTGACCTGTGCCCCCGTCTCTTCCATCCACGACATTCCATACATTCATGTGCCATCCACCATGCACACAGTGTACTCACCTGTTTGTCTGGAGGACCGTAGAGTAGCGTGTACTTGGGGAGGACCCCATCCACCAGTTTCTCCAACTCCTCCGCAGTGAAGGCAGGGGCCCTTTCCCCAGACACTGTAGCCATTGTCGCTTCCAGACTCCGGTCACAGCAGCACTTGCAGTGTAGGTCCTCTCCTGTTGAAGGTCAGGTATCAAGTGAGTAAAGAAATAGAAAATGGCGATCATGTCCACCGCAGTGCGTACCGTCACCGCCGGCGTACATCGTCATTGGCTCCTAGAATCCATAGGGCCCAATTATAACCAATGTTGAATTGCGCAGCGGTCTTTGACCGCCTACCGCGACACTGCACAACGCCAGCGCAGTTACCTAATTTCCCCTTGTCCCTCCTTACAGGTCAGGCAGCCGCCATTTCAGGGGGCCACATGGCAGGCCAACTAATTGCGTCACCGCACCTTTGGCGAGGAATACGGACAGACAAAGGCACACACCGATTATATCATGATTGTGCCAAACAGCCTTGTGAAACCTATGTGGTGTATGACCCTCTGCTCACCCTTCTCCTGCATAGGGCATGTCCGCTGGGGCAGGTGATGAGATGGCGGCATCTTCTGGTATACAGACCCCTGGTGGACCTGTCGACAATGGAAGACAGACACATCATCATCACCTACAGACTTGATTGTGCCACAATCCATGAACTGTGTGCCCAGTTGGAGCCAGACCTGATGTCAGCTATCCGCCATCCCACAGGAATCCCCCCTCTAGTGCAGGTCCTGTCAGTACTCTATTACCTGCCCAGTGGTTCCTTTCAAACTACAGTGGCCATGGCATCAGGGATGTCACAGCCAATGTTCTCTAACGTGCTGTCCAGAGTGTTATCTGCCCTGCTGAAACACATGCGCACCTACATCGTGTTCCCTCAGGTGGAGGATTTGCCCACAGTGAAGGGTGACTTCTATGCCCTGGGACATATCCCCAACATCATTGGTGCCATTGATGGTACACATGTGGCATTTGTCCCCCCCGCAGGAATGAACAGGTGTACAGAAACCGCAAAAGCTACCATTCTATGAATGTACAGATGGTGTGTTTGGCAGACGAGTACATCTCCCATGTGAATGCCAAGTATCCTGGCTCTGTGCATGACGCTTACATTTTGAGGAATAGCAGCATCCCTTATGTGATGGGGCAAATCCAGAGGCCCGGGTGTGGCTAATAGGTGAGCCCAAGGTCCCAGTACAGTTGACTTAGGTGTCTGGGTGTGGGGTTGTCCCTAAGGGTTGGATATTTGCCGGTGACTCTGGCTACCCCAACCTGTCATGGCTACTGACCCCAGTGAGTAATCCCAGGACAAGGGCAGAGGAACGCTACAATGAGGCACATTGGTGAACTAGGAGGATAATAGAGCGCACCTTTGGCCTCCTGAAGGCCAGATTCTGGTGCATCCATCTGACAGGTGGCTCCCTGTACTACTCACCGAATAAGGTGTGCCAGATACTCGTGGCATGCTGTATGTTGCACAACCTGGCTTTGCGACGTCAGGTGCCTTTTCTGCAGGAGGATGGGCCTGATGTTGGTCTTGTGGCAGCTGTGGAGCCTGTGGACAGTGAAGAAGAGGAGGCAGAAGAAGAAGATATAGACAACCGAAACAACATCATCATGCAATACTTCCAGTGAGACACAAGTAAGAGGATGGCACTGCTTCTCACATATCATACTACTGTAGGACTTTGCATAAATCTGCCTTTTTACCTCTGTGTATGGACCCTGACATGTCACTTTGTCTTTCCATTTCACAGATCTGGGTGCCACTTTGTGCCCTCTGCTATGTTTACTGCTGCCCAAGAACTGTGTAACATTGGTATGTGAACATGAACATTGATATTGCTATATTTCTGAGAGGTTGCAATTATACATTTGTGAAAGTACAGACTGACTCCAGATTGATTTGTGATTCAAGGGTGTTTATTTCTGTGCTAAAAAGTGGAGGGGGCTGTGCAATGGGCTGGGGTGATGGTGGAGGAATATCCATGGTAGAGTCCAGTCTCTTTTTATCACAGGTGCATTGTCCAAGGGGGCATACAAAGTGGAGCAATGGCAGTTCAAAGTTGTCAGGGTGACAAAGTGGGACAGAAGGGTGACAATCAGGAGAGTCTTATTTCCTGGCGGGGTCTTGGCAATGTTCTCTGTCTTGTGCCTGGATCTCAGGGACCGTTTGCAGGGTGGTTCTCCTTCTGCAGGGGGTGGGGTGGTGGTGGCCTATTGTTCCTGTGGCGGGACCTCCTGTCCACTAAGGCCGGCGGAGGTGGAGGGCTGTTCATCGTTCAGGCTAGTGTCAGGGGCCCGTTTGTGTGCCACTGTGTCCCTCATGGTGTTGGCCAGATCTGCCAGCACCCCTGCAATGGTGACCAGGGTGGTGTTGATGGACTTCAAGTCCTCCCTGATCCCCAGGTAGTGTTCCTCCTGCAGCCGCTGGGTCTCCTGAAACTTGGCCAGTACCGTGCCCATAGTCTCCTGGGAATGATGGAATGCTCCCATGATGTTGGAGAGTGCCTCGTGGAGAGTGGGTTCCCGGGGCCTGTCCTCCCCCTGTCACACAGCAGGCCTCCCAGTTTCCCTGTTATCCTGTGCCTCTGTCCCCTGAACTGTGTGCCCACTGCCACTGACCCCAGGTCCCTGATTGTCTTGGGTTGGTGGGTTTGCCTGGGGTCCCTGTAGTGGTGGACACACTGCTGATTGACGTGTCCTGGGGACAGAGAGATGGGCCCGCTGGGTGGGTGCTGTGCTGGTGTTTCCTGAGGGGATAGGTTCAGTGGTGGTTTGTGACAGTGGCAGGGGAACCGACTGTCCAGAGGTCCCTGATGGGCCGAGCTGGTCATCTTGATCCAGACGTGCAGAGCTGCTGTTGTCACTGTGGGCCTCTTCTGTGGGGGGACTAGATATGTCTGGCAACTCCTATCCGGTGACGTTGGGTAGGGGTCCTGTTGGGGTGTAAATGCATAGTTATTGTATCTGTGTGTGCCATCTTGTGCATTTGGTGAATTACCCTCTACTCCTGTGCTTGCATTGTTGTGTTTGCCATTGTGTGATTAGTGTTTTGGGGTCTGTGTGGGTATCTGTACTGGACATGCTTTGGTAATAGGTGTCCATGCATTGGTATGGCATGCAGGGCTTGGTATTGGGATGGGTGGGTTGTGATAGTGGGGCATATGTGAGGTGTTGGAGTGATGGGGGTGAGGGTGAGGGTGGGGGTATGTGATGGCATGCAGGTGGGGTGGGGGATATGGTAGTTAAGATATGAATTACCAGAGTCCAGTCCTCCTGCTACTCCTGCGTGGCCCTCAGGATGCAGTATTGCCAAGACTTGCTCCTCCCATGTTGTTAGTTGTGGGGGAGGAGGTGGGGGTCCACCACCAGTCCTCTGTACTGCTACCTGGTGTCTGGATACCACTGAACGCACCTTCCCCCGTAGGTCATTGCACCTCTTCCTGATGTCATCCTGTGTTCTTGGGTGCTGTCCCACTGGGTTGACCCTGTCGACGATTCTCCGTCATAGCTCTATCTTCCTAGCAATGGAGGTGTGATGCACCTGTGATCTGAAAAGCTGTGGCTCTACCCGGATGATTCCCTCCACCATGACCCTGAGCTCCTCCACAGAAAACTTGGGGTGTCTTTGAGGTGCCATGATATGGTGTGGGTGATGTGTGAGGTGATGTTTGTTGTGCTGTGGGATGTGTTGTGTTGGGGTGTGTTGTTTGAGGTGCTTGGATGTTGTATGAGTGATGGTGTTGTGTGCTTGTTGATGCTGGTGTAGTGTTGGCTATTCTCTCTCTCTGCTTCTTCACAAAAATTGTCATTGTAAGGGGTTGTGGGTAATGTGGGTGTGTGTTTTATAGTGTTGTGAGTGTGTGGGTGTGGTGTGTGTATGTGTATCAGGTGTGTGTATTTCGATTTGTCCAATGTAATTGTGTTTTGTAAATGTGTGTGTATTTTGAGCGCGGCGGTGTGTACCGCCAATGGATTACTGTGGTTGAAAGACCGCCGCGTTGATTCGTGGGTCGTGATAGTGTGGGCGCATTCTTGTTGGTGTGACGGTGTAGGTTTTGCTATTGCCAGTTTATCACTGACCTTTGATTGGGCAGACTTGTGTGGGTGTCTGTATTGTGGCGGATTACGAGATGTGGGTCGTAATACCTGTAGCGGATTCCCGCCGCGGCCACGGTATGTTGGCGGCCTTCAGCATGGCGGTAAGCGGGATTTACTGCCAGGGTTGTAATGAGGGCCTTTATGTTCTGGCACAGCATGATCCAACCAGTTAACAAACTATGGCCCATATTTATGGATGGTTGGCGTTGCCTTAGGGTCATTTATTTTGGCACTAAAATGGCACTAACCTTGCTCCATATTTATATTTTGATGCTAGACCCGTCTAGCATCTAAATATTAGGGTTAGCACCATTTCTAGCATGCCCAAAACCACCTTGCATCAATGAGATGCAAGGTAGGTGTTTCCGTCCTAAACACAACGCTAACCTCCGAGCGCCATATTTAACTCCCGACGCAAAAAGGGCGCTAACTAAGGAAGCAGACTCAAAAAATGGAGCTAAGTCTAATTAGTGCCAAAATGTATCGCCAGGTCAGACCAGGCGTTAAAAAGAGGCTCACACACCACCACTCAAGGAAAACACACAGAAGGAGCTTTGGAAACATCCAGGACAACGTGGAAGTTGTACTGCTCCAGCTGGATACATGCCGCAGATGACTGCGAAGACAGCAGATCCCTCCACCACCACTGCAGCAACCCCAAACACCACCACAGCAGCCACAAAGGCAGCGCAGAAGGAGTGAGAGGATATTCAAACAGAGAACAGGCATCCTTGGAACGAAGGAACAAAATGTGGTCCGGATGTACAGACTCAACTGGGAGTCCATTGTACGCCTGCTGCACCATATTGCGCCACACATCATGGCAAGGGTGTAAACTCCCCATAACATTCCACCCATGGCAAAACTCCTCATGGTCCTCCATATGATGGCATCAGGATCATTCCAGATAACGGGGGCATAAGTGGCCGGCATCTCCCAGTCATCCTTCTCTGTCTTCCTCCCAAAGGTCCTGGATGCAATCCTCAGCTTCACCCTCCACCACGTCTGCTTCCCAAACACCCAGCATCTGAAACAAGAGACCAAGAAAGGGTTCTATCAAATTGCTGGGTTTACACATACATTGTAACCGCAATGACAGTACTAGTCACACACACACATGTTACCATAACACATATTCAACAGACTTGCACAGCCCATGTAACATGTTAAGTTAATCAGGGTGCACTCAAGTCATACAATTCAAAAATCCATGGAAATTCATCATGCGCCAAAACTTTTAGATGCAAATGTATAAACCACACCGTGCAACATTTGTAAAATGACACTTGAGCCCAGAGAGGCAATTACACATACAAACACCTCTGAACACACTGTGATGTATAATCCACGCATCTCAGTCATGCGTCAACATTTTTCACGCATATGCATATACCATACAATACCCCTAAGCTAAAAGACGCCTAGTCCTAGAGCGTCTGTCCACAGGCCTTTGCACACTAATGGTGAGAACAACAACGCATGACCGTCATTCTTTAAAAAAAACGATGCATGACTGGAAATGTGAAGCACACGCTCAGGAAGTGATGAAACAGGACATCCTGCCTCCAAACATGGTACATTGAGTTCACTTTCACTTCACAGTCTTATTGTCTGTGACTGAGTAAGGGTGTGGGGGTTTTGTTGGAGTTGGATTGTTTTTTTTTGGAGTGTTTTTAGTGTTTCTTCTGCTGTGTCTTGTAGGTGTTGTCCTTAGGTGTCTTTAAACTTGTATTTTGGAATAGTTGTTGGGGTAGTTGGGGTAGTTGGGTGAGGGGTTAGGGGTTAGGTTTACTTTCATTTTTTGTTTAGGGTGAGCTGCAATTGCAGTATGTCTGGAAAAGGAAAGGATGCAGCGGATGTCTGCGGATGAGCTTGGGAGGTTCATCGGGCTCATACAACACTATCTCCCTTTGATGCTGCAACTGGGTGGCCAGGTAATCTTTGGATATCCCACAGAGGCACGGTGGCTGCAGTAAGGCAAGGTGCTCCACCACCTCAACAGGATATTCTCCAGTGGAAGGAACGACCACCAACTAAAACATCGATGGGCAAATCTGGTGACAAGGGAGCAGGTTCTGCTCAACCATCTTGGAGTTGAGATTGGTGGAGCTGTTTGGTAAGTCTCACATTTCCATACAAAGACCTTACTTTTGCATGTGCATAACAGTTGCAGATATGTTTGAGTGCTGTATGTCATGCCTACGGATGTGGACAAGTCGTATGCTACCTGTATGATGAGTCCCAGTGCTACCTTAGGCCTGCAAGTCAGATGTGCGATGATGAAACCAATGCTGGGCAGATTCACTGTACAACCATTACAAAGTGTTGTGATGAATGCATAGAACAACTCGGTGATGAGCAGCACCAAATTAGGCCTGCACCATGCATCATGTATGGGTGGCATATCTGTAAGCCACCCGGTAAGTTGGGAAATCCTTTGAGCAGGTGTGATATGGGGGGATGAAAATGTATGAGCTCGGCCCTCAATGTGCTCAGTAGAAGTGGTGAGGATCTGTTGCAACTCCTACTGAGTACATCATTTACCTACAGAGAAATAGATCCATTAGAACCCTACCTGCATTATGCTGTGCCTTAATTCTCATTAGGTGCACACATGGCAGGGGCAAGGGGTGCACTGATGGCCACAAGGACTGTATTAATGAAATTGGTGTAGCACCCCTGTTGTCCTATTGGCCCTTTTGTGTCATTGCCCAAGGTCATGTAAGGGAGCTTGACCATGCCTCCAGACTGCTAGCACTTCCCTGTTCCTGTACCTTGTGCATCACCTACACCCTATACTATGTCTATTACCACACACATGTAAAGAGTCAGTTCCACAGGCCTGCTGCTTCTCACTGACAACATGGGGTGGCCCTGCATCTGCTCCTTCCCTTACTTACTTCACTGAAGGATGTATCCCGTCATTTCTCAACAACTTGGAATATACACACAACCACTGGGCAGTAGTTTGTCAGTTTGCTGTGACAATGAGGTAGATGTCTATGACATCTGAGGCAGCCCCAATTGTTGTGGGTGTCACAATGGGACAGCCACTGCAGCAACCAATGCATGCCCCTCAAATGCAACATACAGTGTCAAGCAGTCCCATATGGTCATGGAGGTGTAGAGCTAACAGACACCTTCATGACAATGCCTTGTATTAATGGTGCAGTGAGAAGCACCACAGGAGTGTCAGGGACAGTGATGGTTTGTAGGTGTGTGGGTATATATGTTTTGAGACTATGTATGATTGACTGGTCACAGATGTTTGTTAGTTGCTCTGCCCTACCACCAGGATGACGTGCTCACTCAGCCTAACACGTTAACAGTATACAATGTCGTCCATTTACTGAAATGTACAAATCACACTAACCAATGTTTTCCATCCACGTCTTGCAGGTGGACCTGCACCCTACACTGTGGGAGAGGTTGCGCGATTCGAAGACCCTGATGCATCCAGTAGGTGTTATCTTGCGCGTCATGGGTGCCAATCCAGGATTTGATGTGAGTCAGTCTATAGTGTAGAATGCCATGAAAGATGTTTTTTCCTGACCAATGATGTGATATCATTGGAGAATGGATGCTGACATCATGTATGTTGGAATGTTGTGCAATGAGAATGGCATGCATGCAGTTCAAGGGGCAATGTGTGCTGGCATGGAATTATGTGAAATGGGAATTGTCATGGCTGGCCAGTAGTCATTGGTGTCTACCATGATAGGTCTCTCGGCAGCTGTCTATGTACATATCATGCCTGGTTACAGCCATTTTGTCACTGCACCATTGTCAGCACGATATCCCAAACATAGCCTACACTTACTGACAAGGTGGTACAGATGTGATCTACCTGGCTTACGTAGGATGCACATACACTACAGGTGCCTCAGTATCCTTCAGATATAATGAGTCAGTAGTACTGCAAGGAGCCATATTGTGCTGTACAACAATCCATATTGTACATATTTAGTAGACAACTAACTTCTAGATGGTTGTGTGAAAAGTCTATGATTCTTCCCACACCACATCTAAAGCAGCTTTCACAACATGGTCCTGCCACCATGATATTTGTGAGTGATGTAGGTCATATCACATATGCATATGATGTAAATACTCTGTGCATACCTGCTACTTTGATGATGTCTGACATGCATGTTCAAATGATGTACAATGTTACTGAATATTGTTGCAGCACCCACTGTAGTGCCAAACTAACCGTGGGCCTAAAGGCACCCATACAGGAACCATGTGTGTACCATTTATCACAGGTAGCACTACATTACACACGGTAGGGGGCTTCTATTCTAGAATGTGTTTACAACTCTGATGTGCAGCTCAGGGTTAAAGCCAAACTTTCTGGGAAGTTTCAATCATTTGTACATTTGGGCACATCATGGACAATAGTGTGCCCCCTTGTTGCGTATGCTCAGGTCAGGTCTTACAACAGGACACATTAGTGTTGACTAACTAAACCTTTGAATAGCAGGTGGAAAGTTACCTGACCCCCTATCATATGGCCCACACTTTGCCTCCATGATGACTGGGCAAGCATTGATGTTTCACGAGGATCGCACAACTCCCCTTATGCACAGGGACACAGGAAATCCAGACTTGTAGGGGCATGTGATCCTCACAAGGTAGAAGACACAAATGTTGATCATGGACAATTTTGTCCACTCAGCTCTGGGCCCTGTTGTTTCAAGTACATTTCTGTTATCCCAGTGACATGTGCATGATACTGATGATGCCTGGTAGGAAATAGCCATAGATGAGGAGTATGTCATTTTTGAGGAATATGTGTTGAACTGTATGTGTTATTTGCAGTTGCAGTGTACATGATATGACTGTGCAACCTCCACCCAATGCTGATACTGATGCTTGCTTCTTCTCATGTTTCAGCTGCCAACATGACTGAGCCACAGAGGTGAGACTTCCAAAGAAGGACCAAGTGATACAGCCACATAATGGAGGTTGATGAGGCCTACAGCTGAATGGGCAGGAGACCATAGCCCTCAACATCTGCTGCACCAGTGACAACGCAGCCACATGCAGCAGTAATGCTCAGTCAATTGGAGCAAAACATGAGGAGGGACATTGACCAGATTTTAGCAAGACTCACAAAATTGGAGCAGGATGCTGCAGAAGACTGCAAGTTATTGAAGGTCATCAAGAAAAAGTTTTAAAAAAAAAGCAAGCAATAAACCCTTAACTTGTGGTGCAACATCCCCGTTTATTTCTCTCCCTTTTACAGTTTTGCATTGTCTATATGGGTTTTTTAGCAGTGTAGTGTTAGGTTAGTGTAGGGTAGGCATAGGTTAGGTTAAGTGTGGTGGGGGTGGGTTTTTTCTACTTTTTTATTGTTGGGGGGTTGGGGGTTGGGGGTTGGGTGGGAGTTATGTGTATAATATATATATATATATATATATATGTATATATATATATATATATATATATATATATATATATATATATATATATATATATATATATACTTTTTTTTAGGCCATAGGTTAGGTTAGTACATGTGAAGTCATAGTTTATGTTGTCCTACCTGTATCTCATCTCTTAATGGGGGTTGGAGACCAATGTTTAGAGTGTGGTGTTACATGTGTAAGATATGTTTAGAATAGGCTAGCTAGGTGTAGTAATACGTTAAGGATAGTTAGTATAGGTTTATAGGTTAGTTTAGATTAGGGTAGGTTTTAGGTTTTGATTAGCTTGATGTTATTGATATTAAATACTGTTCATCTTTGCAAATTTAGGTTTGTAATTGATTGGGTAGGGGCTTGTGAAGAGTGCACTGGCCAAGTTGGGGGAATGGCCTAGGGTATGCTTACTGTCTTGATTTCCCAGGTTTCCCATATGCATTCCCATGACCAAGGAGCTGTCAGAATGGGAGCTACATACTGTCTACTAGTGCATACATTTGCTATCCTGTGTTCCAGCCATTCACAATGTGTATGTTATCTTTATCGTGGACAGGTAAACATGGTAATTCACCTGTAATTGGTGGGGTCCTGCTATTTCAATGTTGGTAAGTGTGGTAAATCTGACAAATCCAAATTTTGCAACTATTCTGCAACACTGACAGGTAGCCATCACTGATTAGGTTAGCATTTCTTGATACACACAAATCAGTTGTACTGGTACTCCCATCTTGTTGAATTATAAATGATTGGGTAATGAGCCATACATGTCTATGTCTACTTCAAAGGATATGGGATCCAAAGCAATTAGTGAACACAGGCAGTTGGTTGTTGCCCACAACACCATCATTCAGCTTCCTAGTGTGTGGCTTAGTGTCCGACGTCATGCACACATGTACTGATATTCTGTACACATTGACATGGATTGACACAATGCGAGTAATGTGTGTAGATGGATCACAGTAAATGTAGAAATGCTACATGTGTACAGGGTGCTTTATTTACAGGTGCAATAGTTATAGTGATTTCTATACAATATCCATCTCATAGATCCCATGAGTGAATGTTTGCCATATGTAGCACAGTTGGAGTCCAGGGTTGAGGGACATGTCATGAGACATGATTAAGTGTAGAGTGCATTAGTGAGGAGTGCCTAACATTGTCATTTGGTATGGTAGAGATAATGACAGCACATAGCAGACATCTCTACAGAGGTTAGGCGAAGAGGGCACATTTCATACTGTCACAACACTGGCAAGATCTTAAGCCCAGAGCTAAGGAGAAACTGTCCATGTGGAACAGACTGGTACTACCGGGTGCTTTTCCTTGTGAATGTTATTCCTTTCACATCTTCATCCTCTGATGTGTGTGGTGCTTCCTGTGCCATGGCTGATGCTGTTGTAGAGGTAGAGGGGGCCACACACACTTCAGGGGATAGAGATGTGGAGTCAAAGGTCCCGGCAGCTGCCATTGTGGCAACACATAAGCCATCACTGCTGCAAGGAGTCATAGCTGATTCTTCACGACCACTACAACCTTGCGGTGGTCAGCAGCCAAATTCTCCCTGAGGGAGGCCACTTCCCGCTGTATGGAGTCCAGGATATTCTGGATGCTGCTGGCATTTTGGGAGGGCATTTGTTGTAGCCTCTCCTTCATGACAGAAGCTATATCTGCCAGAGACTGCTGGACTCCATGTAGCGGGGAGTGGGTGCCTCTGAAGGCAGATGAGTTGCCCTTATTTGGACTGAGGCACGTCTGCAGTCCCACTAGGCTGCCTGCCATAGTCTTCACGCCCCACCTGAACCTGCTTTGTCAGCTCCTGCTGGACTCCTACTACTGTCCTCTGAAAGCTAATCTCTGGGTCCTCTGAGTCCAGGGCAGTGTGCGTACTGGCTGGTGGTGTGTGTTGTTGACTGTGTGGTTCTTGTGGAGACCCCACAATGCTGTGCGTCCTCCCTGCAACTGGAGGTGGTGTATGGAGTGCTCCTAGGATATCCTGGAGGGTCTGTTCATTGAGGGTTGGTAGCTGGTCATTCATGTCATCAGGGAAATCTAGGACAGGCAGGTCGGCAGGAGGTAAGCCATCATCCTCTGCAATGGGGTAGTGTAAAATCAATATTGTATTGCATCAGCTGTAGACATGGGACATCATGTATTTGCCACTGGAGGCTCACTGACATGCCACTGACCCAAAATTGTGGTTGCACTTATAAGTAGCATTGTGCATCACACATTGGTCAAGCTCACTAGTAATGGAATATGACAGAGCGCAATGCTGCGCGCAGAATGGCAGGGCCCTGCTGCGTCAATTGCACAATGCAGGGATGCGCCGTATTCATTTGTATATGGCGCACCCCTGTGTTGTCCCCTGTGCTGGCACTACATAGAGATGCCTAGCGCCAACTCAGGCATCCTTGCATCATCGTGAAAGGATGCCTGTGTTGTAAGATTTGATTGTTTCTATGTGGGAAGGTGTCCGTTTACACATACACAAACACTCATGGCAATTTGGCTCCTCTGTGTGTGCTGCAAAATGCAGCACACACAGAAGCATATAAACAAGGGGAAACACATGTATGCATCCTGGTTGGGCCTTGCTAAAACCACTCCTGAGATAGGCTTAGATTTTTACGCTGACACATATTCACTGATACTCATAAATCTGAGGCAGCATCCAAATGCAATGGGTGTTGCCGTGGGCGTACCACGGCAACACCCATTGCATTTTGACACTGCCTCAGATTTATACTAATTGCAATCCGGATGCTGGCCCAATATCTGACACCAGTCCAGGGGTGGGTTTCACATGTCATGATCTAGGAGTAATGCTTACATTAGTACATTAATACGACATTTCTTGCTTTTACTATGTGTGCTGCATTATGCAGCACACAGAGTAAGAGCAAATCACGCTTTCAGTTTGTTGTTGTGTAGGACAGAGTTCCTTTCAGCACAGACACATTCTCCCCCTCAGTGCAGCCATCCTTACAATATGGTGCAAGGGTGGCTGCACTGGTGCACAACATCTGATTACTGCTTGCGCACAGAGGTACACAGGAGAGCGGTGTAGTGTAATGTATATGGTGTATCCCTGCCTTTTTTTAATACAATGGTGTGTGATGCTGCCTAATTTTGCACAACGGCACACACCATCATTTTCTGTTTGATCTAGCCCTTTGACTTGTCAAATGGTGAGATTGCAGCCACTTGTACTGCTTCACACATGATGTTCCCCTACATGCACAATGTGTTGTATGCATTTATTCTGTGGCCATTGCCATGTAACACATATGGTTGAGTGTGAGTTTTTGTGGGTTCAGCCTGTATGTGTTGTGTTCCACAGGTTGCAAGCTTTAGGCAGATATTTACTCATTTGGCATGGCTCAGGGAAGCTGCAAGATATGTTGCAGTACACTGCAGCAGTTTTGATTCGCAGTGGTGTGCCATATTTTCCTGTATACAGTACAGCCCTGCAATTCCCCCTTCGCCTGCACAGATTAGTGCTCTCTGCACCAACACTGGCATTGTTGCAGCATGAGGACGGGGCGGCTGCCTTGAAGTGATGATTTGTTGATGTGCAGGGAGGTGTTCCTTCCTGCATATGTACAAGCTATTTTGGGAGAGATGACATTTAAACGTGTGCTGCAAGATGTAGCACAGATGAGTATATGTAATGCAACATTGAGTTAAGGAAGCATTTTGGCCTGATGCACCACCCTGATCTCCCCCCTGGGATAGTATTGACTTCCATTCTAGTCTCTGATGTCTACATTGTGGTTGTACAGGGGCTTAGACTATATGCAATGGGTGTTTTGATGGCACAGCCACAGCAACGCTATTTGCATGTGCCCACCACGCAAGGTGGTGCATATTTACATGGTGGAGTATAGCCATAAAGATGGGCCTAGGTTGACGTTGTGTATATGTTGGTGTGCATAGCACAACCACATTGTCAGTACATATGTGGCTTGGATGAGGATACTACATCTTTACTCAGAGCCTGTGTGTCCAGATGTAACCCTTTAGCAGGCAATGAGTGTGTCCTTTGTGCATCCCCAGACTGCCAGTAGTGGGTTCCAGATATCCCCCTACTGAAACTTACCCTGCTTTTGTGGTGGCTCCTGATAGTCTGCGCTGCCCTGTCCTACAATTCCAGTGACCAGTTCCTCCGGGATGACTGCTGCAACCATCTCCTCCAGCTCATCCAGGTACTCCTGTGGTGCAGGACTTCCATCTCCAGTCTGCAGTGCTGCCTTACGGTTCCTGGTAAGTTTCTCCTTAGTTCTGCGCTTGCAATCATGCCAGCGCTTCTTGACCTCAGTGACAGTTCTCTTCACCTCAGCAACACTGTTTATTTTGTCCACTATTTGCTGACATATTTGCTGATGTTGTGCTCCTCCTCACTAAAGAGACATTTACACTTTCTCTTCTCCTGTCTTTTTTCTGTAACCTCCTGTTTGGTACTTGGGATTTTGGGGTCGCCCTGGGGTCTCTCCTGGCCTGTTGATTCCATCTTCTGTTGCAATTGCACTCTTTCCTGCTTTTGCATATTATTTTGACGCTAATGAGGTGTTAAGATGGGGCTAGCCCTTTTGCAACATGTTTACGTGCCGCAAAACGGTAATGCACCATTTTTGCAGCATTAATGTCATTTTTATTTATGGCATTGTGCAGCGGTTTGCGCCTTTTTTTGGTGCTATCCATTTCTTAATACAATCCTACATCATTTCATAAATATGGTGCTAAGGAATGATGCTAACAGGCGTTAAGAAAAATTGCACCAAACTGCGTTTGCGCAGTTTTGCATCATTTGTCATAAATATGGGCCTATGGATGAAGGTCAGCTGGTGAACTTACAGGATCACACTTCATGGGTTCAGACATGGGCGTTACGGCAGGGTAGTGTGAGGTTGCACAGGGTCATACAGTTCAGATAGCCCTTGCCGTCCACTGTAGTTGCCCCCCTGGACTCTTAGCTGTACTGTTACTGCTACATATAGTACACATTCTGTGGCCCAATACCACCTCAGCCTCTGCCCCTGGGTACCGATTATGTGGCTGTGGATTTCCATCTTGTACCTATTGCTCAGGCTCCACTTTAAGTGCACATAATTAATAATCTATTAAACATATAGGGCCTGATTCTAACTTTGGAGGACGGTGTTAAACCGTCCCAAAAGTGGCGGATATACCACCTACCGTATTACAAGTTCCATAGGATATAATGGACTCGTAATACGGTAGGTGGTATATCCGCCACTTTTGGGACGGTTTAACACCGTCCTCCAAAGTTAGAATCAGGCCCATAGTTACACAAGTAAGCAAGAAGTGAACAACATTCCAACAGAAGGTGAAAGTCATTGTAGTGATCTCCTTTCCTCCTACATAATAAACGTTAGCATCACTGAGAACTAACCAGTTTTGGTGTCACTGTGGTCGTATCTATGTCACCACAACAGATGAATTAAAGTGGGAGGTGGTAGTAAAATTGTGTCATTCTAGTCTCCTGTATAAGACACTTCAACAACATTGATGCTAAAGCTTTGCTGGTCACTGGTGCCCCATTTGATGTCTTGTAACATAGATACACCCCCGAATGATGCGGCTCAAGTAACGGACAGGAAAATCAAATACTTTAAAACACTTTATGACAAATGATTCCGCCAACCAAATGCTGTGCTGGTTCCACTCCCACTCATTCTATTACATGACATTAGACAGGAGTGCTTCAGTATGCTCCTTAACTATCTTGAACGTGTTTCCATAGTCTTGTAGGGCACAATTGGCAAACTCACAACAAATATAAAACACTTTTCACCCACTTGAGGTCACTAGACTGCAAGCAACTATCAGACTATGCCTGTAAACCAGCACCTCCATTAACAACATGATTTTTAAAGCATACTCAACAGCAGGAACAATGCACCAGAAATCTAAAAAGGATCCTATGGGCTTAGAAATGTCATACTGATATGTGGCCTGACATTTCTCACAACAGAATATTGAAAAGATGATTACAATACAATTTTCCATCCATAGTGAAATTCATAATCTCTCAGATGTCACTTCTACCCTAGTCACCTGAATGAGCATTATGGAAGAAGTGCTCACTGCCTAAGAAAGGACTGTTTCCTGATTCTCTTCAACCACTCCACAGCTCTTGAACAGACATCCAAACAATTTTTGTCAATCAGCTTGAGATCTCCTGGGGTATTGATGGGAAAACATCAGTGGATAAAGTATTGAGTCCCTTCTTCTTTCAAAGCAGCTCAGTCCCACATGCATCATACTACTGCCCTAAAAGACAGCTTTGTATTATTTCGTCTTCAGCACATAAATATCTCCTCTCGCGATCACCATTAGCGGGTACATTGTTGGCTATCCTTCTGAGTCTTAGATACCTAAACCCATATTAGGATGTCATACGATATAAGATACCGTTGCTCTATTGATGAATGAAGGCCTTATTCACATTCAAGAATGGTCATAAATGGCTCTGCCTCAAATAAATATTAACAGATGATGGCAATAGGCTCCAGGGCACTTACTGTGTCCTCCACCTCAACATTGGCCCCTCCTTTAACACATCCATGAAACCTTCAATCTTGTCTTAAATCTAGGGAACTTCTTCAGTTCAGAGTTAGCATTCATTCAATAAATAAACGATGCAACAATGAACCTTTTTGCCACAACTGCTGCTGTCATCGTGGGATCCTTCTACTGTGCACACACTTGCCTTCATCCCCACTGTGTCACTTTCAAGCATCGATGACTGCAGAAGGTTTCATGGGTGTTTTCCTTCCAAAATAACTGTGAAGCTTCAAAGACCTACTGCCCCTTATTCTCCACCTACTAAGAACTGATCACATCTCACCTGCACTCATGTCATATCACTGACAAGTCCTAAAAATATTCTTTGATTTTTTTTATGAGGAGACCAGAACAGAAGTAAATAAATGTTGTTGCATTACCAGGGAAACACTGAGATTTTAATTTATTCTTCGACTCACTTTAGTATAAGGCCAGTCTGTATGTTGATAATAGGCTCGGCCAAATTAAGAAATATTGGTGAAAAGGGACAAAGAATTTAAGAGTTTGTTATGTAGACAACATATACCAAATTCCTTTTTGTGATCTAGGCCTTGTTTCTTGATTTTGAAGTTTTATAAAGCCCTACTTTACTTTGGAACACTGAGTAGTAAGGAGAAACACGTAAGGAAAAGAGAGAGTAGATTAGAGTCCGCTCAATGGGCTTGAAATTGTGTTTGGTGCTCTTCAGTCACGGTCCCTGAGCCCAAGTTGGGCATGTTGAATTCCCTTGAAGGCACAACTAAATAGTTGAATATTCAAAGGTTTACTGAATCCTTAGTGTCATGGTACTGATCTCAGATTCTGGTCGACTGTGTCCCTCAATTTACACCAGCAACTGATCACTATGCTACATTTTCTTAAAAGGACATTGGTTAATCAGATGGGTAGATACTGAAATGAAGTTTCTGGTTGGAAAGTGGTGAGGAGTCAATTCCTGTAAATATTCTGAGCTTTTGTCCCACTAAAGTTTATAGATGGTGGAGAGGAAATTAAATTTGATCCTGGAATCAACAAAGAGCCACCAATTGAATGCTTTCATGGCAAGTTTAAAGTGGTCTTACATGTAGAGGATTAAACACTTTCATGATACAGTTTGCTGTCTTTGTAGCCTGGCAATGACATACTTGTGGAGAACAATGTATATGATACTACAGTATTGAGAAAGTACTAGGCCTAAAATTCATGTCAGTTTGATTCTGTGATCTTTTAGAGTAATGTACAAATTATTCAGAGTAGAAAAGGTGGAAGTGGGTACTGTGGGCATGTCCAGCCTTATATTTCTTTTGATAATTTATGTATAAGGTGACACGTATAGGGTAAACATCAATTACTCTTAGAGGTCGATACAAATCTTTGGACCCTGATAGGAGTGAGATACCATCCTCACAGTCACCATCAGTTTAATCAAATCAATAAACCTCACTTTCAATATTGGAGTCAGTAATATATACGCACCATGACCTATGTGGCCATGAATCAACACACCAGTTTCATAAAGTTCAAACATTTATTGCCCTTTAGAATAACAATGCTAAGATCACGTAAATCAAACACAAGATCAAATGATATAAGTACAGAAACAATACAAGTTTACCTAATCTACTGAAGAATCCTAGCCTTGACAGAATATATATCATTAAACTTTCAAGAACTACGACACAGAATAACAACAATAGCAAATGAATAATAGAAACAGAATTCATTTGGTTATTGCAAATTAATTGTTTACAATCAATTTATATGAAACAGTAACATTTTGATTGTGACATCCTTAACTATTACTTTAATTCGATAAGCATGTTTGGGCTTCATGCAAAGAGAAAGGACAAAAATTAATCTGGAAAACATGTGGCTATGTCGCTAACCAAAAATAGCGGTTGGTTTTTCTAAAAAGAGAATATATAAAAACCTGCAAGAAAGACAAATGCACTCATGGTTATACCTCTCCTAAAGGAATCAACAAGCAGTCATGTCTTCATCATAGGAACATCTTTTGGTCTTCTCTAGTGGGCAATGGCATAATAGGGAACAGTTAGGTAATGTCTGGCCTTAATGCATCTGAACTGACAGGGTCATAGGTAAAACGCTAAGACAACAGAAACACATCATTTCACTAGCTAAGAAAAGGAAAATCTGACCTTACATCACCTAATTATGTTATATTAAAGTCTTAGAAAGCAACTAGCTAAGTTTCTGTTGGTCAGTCTATGGGGTGGTTTAGGTTCAGCCAATAACTATTGATTCACGTTTCAGAAGTATCTTTTCTTCATTTTCTCCTTTGATGATGATTGACTCATCTCCTCTCTCTGCTGTCACCGGTTTCCTCAGTAGAATAAAATTGTTGCAGGTTATTCATGGGCACTGAGGACTATTGTTCCTGGTTACACATTATCTCACCCCCAGGAAGACAAACAAATGTTACAACATAAGAACATAACTTTTCCACAGTGAGCAAGTCACAGGGGATGCTTAGAGAAACATTATTTGCCGAGTTAACATTTGCAAAAGATTGCCTGTGGAAAATTACTAAAACGTGAGGCCTTTTTAAAACCAATGCTAAAACATGAAGAATAAAAAGTTTCATATTTTTAAACTATACATCCTTTTACTACATATTAATATTAATCTTTCAGTACTTTTACTTATGAATAAACAAAATACATTTTCATTAGACAGTTATTTTCATATTTGTATTTATTAATACACTATTTTCAATCAACCTTTTATTACATGTTATTCACAATAAAGTTTAACCTCACAATTTTTATTAATAATATTTGCACTCCAACAATCCCTCCTCTGATGACCATATGTGTCTTCACAAAATATACTTATTAATACTTGTGAGTCAGTTTAAAGTTTTGTTTGTCTAAAATATCTATTGTTTCTCGGTTTTCTCCAGTTTTCAGTTTTTCTCAAATCATGAAAGTAACTGCTTCTCATCTTTTCTAGTTTAATTTCTTCCCTCCTCTGTTCAATTTTCTTCCTTTGTCTTTTTATCAGTATGTACAGTTTGTATAATTCGATTATACAGATGACACATACAACCACAATTAATAATGGTTTCAATATTTTTCCAACATTTTTCAAGATTACCCAGCCAATGTTTCACTTCAGTAACAACTTTGTCTATATTTTCCCATACTCCTGGTTCTTTCAGATCTTTTAAGTCTGAGGCCCATATTTATACTTTTTTGGCGCCACATTTGCATCATTTTTTTATGCAAAAGCGGTGCAAACTTGCAAAATACAGTTGTATTTTGTAATTTCGCGCCGTTTTTGCATCAAAAAGCAGTGCAAATGCGGCGCTAAAAAGTATAAATATGGGCCTAAATTTGAATCTGTCAGGTTCTTAATAAAATGTCTAATTTCTTTACTGTTATCAGGTATGTATGTGCAACAATGTTTAATTTTCAGCATCCAGCAGACTCTGCTTTCCTTTGTGAAAAAAATATCTAATGCAAGTCTGTTCTGGACAACCATTAAACAGACTGTAGCCATTTCAGTTTCCATTAAAATTACAGCTACAGAAAAATCGGTTAGCATGTTTTCCACAAAAGTAGACAACTTTCTAATTTTCAAAGCATTCAGACCAAATCCTACAGAAGGAATAATTCCTCCAAATATATCCCCAATTATTTCAGAATAAGTTGCTCTTTTTGATCTAGGTCTTTGCAATTCATTTGTGCCATGTGTGTCATCTATATTGCCAATCTGTTAACTGTTCGGGAATACAACTCCCAAATAACATGTTCCATACCATTCCCTTGGGAGATGATAATAGGTATTCTTTCCACAGATGTAATATGCTCTAGGAATCGCAGGATCTTGTCCATTTAACATAAACCTCTATTTCATCTCTGAGAGGTGTACCTGGATCTTCACCAGTTTGCACCGTCTGATACCGTCTCCACAGTCTGTCTTCTTGCTCTTTGAGACTGTATAGCTGTTGTTGGTGCTCTCAACAACTCTTCTTCAGCCTCCAGAGGATAAGTCACTTTTCGAGCGTGGCTGGTGTGAATCCAGTTTGGAATTCCAGCACACTTCACAGCAGTCATTGTAACCAGTACGACCTGGTATGGGCCCTTCAACCTAGGTTCCAGACAAGTCTTTCTTACATGCTTCTTGACGACCACCCAATCACCAGCTCGCAGACTGTGACACTGGTCTTGGGATGGAAGCATGGCTGTACCTTTCACCTGGTGAGAGAAAGAGCGAACCACATCACCCAGACTCTTGCAGTAACCCAGCACCATATCATCTGTTATATTCACAAGAACATTTGCAGGAACACCTGACAATCTCATTGCTCTGCTCATAAGTATTTCTTGGGGAGAGAGTCCAGTCTTTCTGTCAGGTGTGCTTCTCATGCTCATCAGAACCAAAGGCAAAGCATCTGGCCATTTCAGATTTGTGGATGCACACATTTTTGCAAGTCGTGCCCTCAGAGTACCATTCATGTGCACTACTAATCCAGAAGCTTCAGGGCAATGGATACAGTGCAGCTTCTGCTCAATGTTTAAGGCTGAACGTAGTAGTTTAATCACCCTGTTATTGAAGTGACTTCCTCTGTCTGATTCTAAAGATGCTGGAAACACAAATTGAGAAATTAACTCCCTAAGTAAAAGCTTTGCTACTGTGAGACTATCATTTCTACATGTGGGGTAAGTTTAAATCCAGTGACTAAATTGACAGACATTCACCAACACGTATCTCAAACCACCACACACAGGCACTCAATGAAATCTATTTGCATCCTATTAAATGGACCTCCTGCTCTTCCAAAGTGACTCAAATTGACAAATGTTCTTTTCCCTATGTTCATTTGTTGACATGTAATGAATCTGTGACTAATTGCTTCAGCATCCTGTCTAAACTTTGGATTGAATCAGGACTGTTTAAATGTGCAAATCGTTGCATTGCTGCCAATGTGTGCTTGACCATGATAGTATCCTGCCATTTGCGTCAGTAAACAGTTTGCCCTTCACTTGAAACCTAGATTTCATCATTGTCTCTTTGAAAGCATTTTAGTTTTATACAACCTTTCTTTTCATCTTCAGATGCACATGTGCTTGAGCATGGCAGACAAAACACTTGCAAGCACAATAGAGAACATTGGCAGTGACATTCCGGCAGCCAAGCACACTGTCACCTGGAAAGAGCCAGTTGCCAGGAAATGGAGCACTGAGAGTGCAAACTTTTATTTCCTCTGATGTATCAATTACTGCTAACATGTGACTTGGGTTTCCTTCATCATCTTTTAGGTCTTTCCATTTTTCATTAAAAGAGATGCAGTTCAATGCATGAAACTTTGCTACTTGATCTGCATAAGCATTTCCAATTGAAACAAAATCCTTTGATTTCTGGTGTGCAATACATTTAGCCACAGCAATCCTCTCAGGTAATTGTAGGGCTTGTAACAAATCATGAATTCTATCACCATTTCTAATTGGTGAGCCAGAACAGGTCATGAAACCTCTCTGCGACCACAACTGATCAAAGTTATGAACTACACCAAATCCATATTTACTGTCTGTGAAAATTGTACCTTTAAGATGTGCAGAGGTACAGCATGCTCTAGTAAGAGCCACCAATTCAGCCACTTGTGCAGAAAATATTCTTTGAAGCTATGAAGCTTCGAGTATACCAGAAATTGTGAACACAGCATATCCAGATTTCAATGTTTCCTCATTATCTCTTAGATAGGAATCATCGACAAAAACAATATGATAATTTTCCTCTCTTGGAGTATCCTGAATGTCAGGTCTAGGTTTCATGCACAACTCAGTAACCTCCGGACAGTCATGTTCTACTTCTCTCAGTTTCTCAATTTCAACATTGTCTATTTCGAGCAAGGTTGCTGGGTTAAGCACTGTACACCTCTTCAAGGTAACATTTGGAGAGCCTAAAATCAAAAGTTCATACTTCGTGAGCCTTACATTTGTTAAATATTGGGTCTTTGTTCGGGTGAGCAAAACGTCTACAGAGTGAGGAGCAAGGATATTTAAAGAATGTCCCATCAAAATACTCAAACACCGAGTGAGTGACAAACAGCCAGGTAAAGCTGCTGTGACTGGGTCCAAAGTAGCAGAAAAATATGCTACAGGGAGATTTACACCACCATGTACCTGAGTAAGGACTGAAAGAGCCCAAGAACATATTCATGACAAAACAACATAAATGTTTTTGTGTAATCGGGCATTCCCAAAGCTGGAGCTCTGTACAAACTCTCTCTCAGCTAAGTAAAAGCTTTCATACAAACTTCATCAAAAGGCTCATGATCAGAAATATCTTTGTGGGTCATTCTCTGCAATGGCTTTGAAATAACAGAAAAATTGAGAATCCATTGGCGAAAGTAACTCACCATTCCCAGAAACATCCTGATATCTCTTTGGTGACCCATATATTTCACTTCTTTCTGACGGTATTGTAATTTTGCTGGAGACACTTTGGTGGTCATTATGACATGGGTGGTCATGTTATTGCCACGCTGGCGATGGAGGTAGTACTGTCGCAAGGCTGGTGGTAATGACTGCCAAATAATGACCATGGCGGTGATCCCTCCCATAGACAGCCAATGTACCACACCAACCGCCAGCGCGGTACGAACACTGAACACGGCGGTAGCCACCTACCGGCAGGCGGAAGATATGGATCCGCCCACCATATTATAACATAGCACACTACCAGCACTTTCGGGACGGTAGCAACAACACCAAAAGCCTGGTGGAAACATATAATTTAAAAGGAGACACTCACCTCCAGGGACACAGAGGAGTCCGCGGCCGCCATGGAACCAGAACTGCAAGTCTTCCCAATGCTGTACCACGCCATGGCCGTGCTGGAGCACCAACGCCGATGAAGACGACAACGGTGAGTACAGCTGCCTAGCACACAAGGGAGGAAGAGAGGGGGAGAGTGACACACACACATGCACAACACACATCACACACCCAGAACCAGCTGCAGAGTAAATCGACAGTAACAGGACCCACGAGCAAAGAAGGCCAGGACACATTCCTCTGTTCTAACCACTGTAATCATGTAGGATGACAAATCAAATTCAAAGAACATACAACTGCATATGTGCATGCAGGCCCAAGGGCCAGTTCAAAGTCACGAATGCCCACAGGGCAAAGTCCAAGCCCCAACTTGACTCCCGACAATATCGGGACTCCACTGTTCAGGGACATCATGTTGGAAATGGGTAGGCACCTCAGGGGCAGGGAGGGGGTGGGTTGGGTGGTGGGTGCATCTCATTGTGATGGGGCTCCTAGCCCACTGGTTCTGGAGTGGCTCTTTGCCCACTGGATACTCAGGGGGCTCCTTGCCCACTGGATACTGAGGGAGCTCCTTGCCCACTGTATACTGAGGAGGTTCCTTGACCATGGGATACTGAGGGGGCTTCCTGGCCACTGGATACTGAGGGGGCTCCTAGCCCACTGGTTCTGGAGGGGACCCATGCCCACTGGATACTGAGGGGCTCCTTGCCCACTGGATACTGAGGGAAATGCCCACTGGATACTGAGGGGGCTCCTAGCCCACTGGTTCTGCAGGGAACACGTGCCCACTGGTTACTGAGGGCTGTTCTTGGCCACTGGTTCTTGAGGGGTGTTCTTGGCCACTTGTTCTTGAGGGGTGTCCTTGGTCACTGGTTGTGGAGGGCTGTCCTTGGCCACTGGTTCTTGAGGGGTATCCTTGGGCTTTGTTTTTGTTGGTGCCTCCTTGGGCTTTGTTTTTGTTGGGGCCTCCTTGGGCTTTGTCTTTGTTGGGGCCTCCTTAGGCTTTGTCTTTGTTGGGGTCTCCTTGGGCTTTGTTTTTGTTGGGGTCTACTGGGGCTTTGTTTCTGTTGGGGCCTCCTAGGGCTTTGTTTTTGTTGGGGCCTCCTTGCCCTTGGTCTTGGTCTCCTTGGCCCTGGGTTTTGGAGGTGGCTCCTTGCTCTTGGTTGTCTGTTTGGGAGGGGGAGGCACTTTAGTTCTCTGTTTTGTGGGTGGAGGTGTGTCCTTGGGGCAGGGGGGCCGGCATCGCACTCAAGGGCCCCTTAGTGACTGCTGGAGACTTTGTGGGTGGTACAATGTCAGACTGTGTGCTTGAGGTACTGTCCTGGGGGGGGTGGGACCTTCCTCTTATGGGCAGGATGGGGGGAGGGGGAAGGAAGAGGTCAAGGTGGGCAAGGAAAAACTTCTTAGGGCCAATGGGGTGGGATGTGGAGGAGAGATGCAATTGCATGTGGAGGGAGTGGTTGTAGGAGGAGAAGATGTGCTGGACTTGGGTGCAGGTGCATGGACAGTGTGCGTGTGTGACGTGGGCGGCTGTTTTGGGTCTGAGTGCAAGTGTTTGTGTGTCTTTGGAGGGGGACAGACAGGGTGGGGGAGGACAAACAGGACGTCTGGATGGATGTTGTGGTGGTGTCTACAAATGAGGTGGGTGTGCTGCATGTTGTGGAGATGGCGCTGGTGGTGACTGCGCATGTGGTGTATTGGGTGCAAGTCTCCGGGTCTGCTGTTGTGGTGACTGTGGGTGAGGTTGTGAAGGTGGCAGGTTCAGGGACTGTTGATGTAGTGCATGCAGGTGTGAGTGCGGATGTGACTGTGAGGGAGGAGGAGGAGGGGAAACAGTGGAGGCAGTGGATGATGGTGTGTGTGCTGCCTGTGTTTGTGCGAGTCTTGTGTGATGTTTTGTGTGCATGCTTGTCTAAATGTGTGCGTGGAATGGTTTGGGGGTGAAGAGACTGAGATTGGGAAGTGGCAGTTGGAGTGGGGCTGGAAGAAACAGGGACACTGACTGCCATCAGTGAAGAGGCCAGAGCCTAAAACGATCTCTGTAGGGCCACCAAGCCACCATGAATGCCCTCCAGGAAGGCATTGCTTTACTGGATCTGGGATGGCAGCACCTGGATGGCATTCACTATGGATGACTGCCCTACAGGAATGGATCTCAGGAGGATAATAGCCTCCTCACTGAAGGCAGCAGGGGTGACAGGGGCAGGGCCTGAGGTGCCTGGGGCGAAGGAGATGCCCACCCTCCTGGGTAAGCGGGCACAGGCAACTTGGTGGGGGCTACTGGAAGGGCGGTGCTGGTACAGTGGTGGCTGTAAAACCTGTAGCTGGGGTGGTCCCAGAAGGGTCCGCCACCACCAGGGATCTCCCATCGGAGGCGGAATCAGAGTCAGTGGTATCATCTCCTGTCCCCGCCATGGTGCTCCACTCACCATCTGTCCCACTGGTCCCCTCGGCGTCAGTGGATTCTGCCTCATGGGTCCCCTGGGATGCAGCTCCGTCACTCGCCGGTACCCTTGTTCCTTTGACAGATGATGCTAATGCACACATGGACAGGATGACAAAAGGAGAGAGAGGGGGAGAAAGAAAGGGAGCACAGGGTCAATAACAGCTCTAACAGCACAGATGGCATACACATCACTGTCACACACTGAGACTGAGAATTGGCAGTATGGACCACTTTGGCATTACATTGGCTAAGTACCACAACAGGTAGGAGCCAAACACTGCCAGCTACACAGCCACTGGGTCCAACTAAACCCTGACTGCATTGGAAAGCCAGCTACCTAGCTATCAAAACATGCATTTTACCCTGTTTACTTAAGCTGGACCACACAGCAATGTGTAAATTGGCATGTTGGGGCATCCACTGACTAGTACCATGCACCCAAATCCCATGCCAGGCAAAAGAAATGGTTGTCAAATATACTGTACTCACCCCCTTGTGGCTGCTGTAATGCCTTCAAGTGCCCATCCTACTCAGGATTGGCCACCACCAGTATGCGGGCCATCAGGGGGGTCAGGTTCCAACAGGCACCCCTCCCTTGTTGGGAGGCCATCCCCAGCTGGGCCTCCGCGGTCTTCCAGGCCCAGCGTCTCAGGTCCTCCCACTGTTTACTGCAGTGGGTGCTCTGCCTGCTGTAGACCCCCAGGGTCCGCACTTCCTTGGCGATGGCACATCACAACTTCTTCTTCTGATGGGCGCTGACCAGCAGAAGAAACACAAACAGTGGGACACCATGAACAAGACAGTCCAACCTGTTACACATATGGCCTACAAACTGCATCAGTCCCTCATCAGGCACACACATGACCCGTACCCCTGCATTAACACTGCCACTAGCCATACCCTCCCCAATGGGACACTGGTGGCACACTCATACATCTCCATGCATCCATGTGGCATTCAACGTACCAATTATGTACTCACCTGTTGGTATAGAGGCCCATACAACTTCCCATACAGGGGTAGGCCCCCATCCACGATCCTCTCCAACTCTTCCAATGTGAAGGCTGGGGCCCTTTCCCCGTCACATGTGCCATGGCAGGTTCCAGACACAGGTCACAGCAGCACACGCAGTGGAGATGTCATCCTATGGAAAGTCAGGAATCTAGTGAAGTGGTAGAAAGAAATTGGTGGTCACATCTGCGGCGGTGAACTCCGTCACCACTGGCGCTGATCATCATTGGTTCCCATACTCCAATGAGGAACTGCACGGCGGTGCAGACCGCCTCCCACCACGACGTGAACGCTGGAGGAGGGAGGTCACTCCCACCTGTCCCTGCATACATGACAGGTGGGTGCCATTTTATAATGCTAGTACACATGTACAGATATAAAAGTGCGTCATTGTAGTCGAATGTACTCACCTATACAATTCTAGTGTCCAACGTACAAGCATGCTCTGTGTACACTGCTGTAGTGAGTTCATGGTTCCTGCTGTCACTCCCTTCTTAGTTTTGGGTCCCTCAGGTACAAACCACTGTGGAGGAATAGGATGAGGAGGCAAGCACCCGTGTACAGACTCCTTGTGGACCTGGCTACACTGGAGGACAGGCACATCATACTAACCTATCGTCTGGACAGGACCACATTCACAGAGCTGTGTGCACAATTGGAGCCTGATCTGCTACTTGCTATCCGTTGCACCACAGTAATATCCCCTCTTGTGCAGGTACTCTCAGTGCTCCATTTCCTGGCAACTGGCTCTTTCCAGGTGACAGTGTGCTTGGCTGCCGGAATGTCACTGCCAATGTTCTCTATTGTGCTTGCAAGTGTTTTGTCTGCCATGCTCAAGCACATGTGCAGCTACATCGCATTCCCCCAGGTAGATAACTTACCCATTGTGAAGGCTGGATTCTATGCGATGGGACATATACGACATGTAATTGGGGCCACTGACGGGGCCCATATTGCCTTAGTCCCCCCCAGGGCAAATGAACAGGTGTACAGGAATCAGAAGAGTTTCCACTCACTCAATGTCCAAATGGTGTGCCTTGCTGATCAGTGCATCTCCCACGTCACTGCCAAGTATCCTGGGTCGGTGCATTATGCCTTTGTCCCGAGGAATAGCAGCGTCCCACAGCTGATGGCACAACTACACAGACACAGAGTGTGGCCTATAGGTGAGCCTGAGTCCCCATCCAATGTATGTCAGTGTATGCCTTCTGGAGGCATACCCCATGCCATTGTGCAGGACTAATGTGTGTCCCTCACATCCTGCAGGTGATTCCGGCTACTCAAACCTGACCTGGCTCCTGACCCCTGTAAGGAATCCAAGAACAGGGGCTGAGAATAGGTACAATGATGCTCATGGGCGTACCAGGAGGATTGTTGAAAGGACCTTTAGGCTCCTGAAGGCTAGGTTCAGGTGCCTCCATCTGACAGGTGGATCCCTGTGCTACTCCCCTGAGAAGGTCTGCAGGATTGTTGTTGTGTGCTGCATGTTACACAATTTGGCCTCAGACGGCATGCACCTGCAGGAGGATGGGGGTGACAATGTAGCTGTGGCAGCAGTGGATACTGAGGACAGTGAGGAGGAGGAAGAGGAGGAGGATGTGGATCCATGACACTTATGATCCTGCAGTACTTCCATTGACACTCAGGTAAGACTGTTGTACTAAACATTTCTCAATTTTTGTGTTGTGCTGTGTGGCTCCACCATTATGCTAGTCATTAACTTTGCATCCCACCTGACTGTCACCTATGCCTTCCGTTATTGCAGATGTTGCTGTGGTTACAACAGTATAATGCTGTGATGTATACTGACTGCTGAGACACATTTGTAGGATGAATCAACATGTAACTGGACATTTACACAGGTTCATGCAGTTCATAACAGTTCTATACATTGTACATTACCTTCAGATAAAGCACTATTACTCAAGTTGTGTCCAAGGGTGTTTATTAAGAATTGGTATACAATGCAAAGTGCATTAGAGTGGGGTGATGGTCGGGAAAAGTCCAGTGTATTTGTGGCACTGGTCCAGTGTCCAAGGGGCCACAGGAAGGGGAGCAATGGCAGTTCAAAGTGGACAAGGTGACACAGTGGAACACAAGGGGGACATTCTGGAGAGGCTCATTTCCTGGCACTGATCTTGGTCTTGGCAACTGTCTCTGGTGTCTGTCTGGGTCGCAGGGACTGTTTGGGGGTTGGTTCACCTTCTGCGGGGTGCTGGTGGCCTGTGGGTCCTGTGGCAGGGCCTCCTGTCCACTAGCTGCAGCAGATGTGGAGGGCTGGTGAGTACACAGGCTAGTGAAAGGGGCCCACTGGTGTGCTGTATAGTCCCTCATGATGTTGGCCATATTATGCAGCACGCCTGCGATGGAGACCATGGTGGCGCTCAGGGCCTGCAATTCCTGCTTGATCTCCTGGTGGCATTTCCCCTGCAGCCACTGGTTCTCCTGCATGATGTTTATCACCTGAACCATCTTGTCCTGGGATTCTTGGTAAGCCCCCAGGACATAAGTGAGTGCCTCCTGGGCAGTCGGTTCCCTGGGCTTGTCCTCCCCTGGCACACAGCTGTCCTCCGACCGCCCCTGGGTCCCTGTGCCTGTGTCCCCTGAACACTGTGCCCACTGCCACTGACCCGAGGACCCTCATTGTCTTGCCTGTGAGGCGTGGACTGGGGTCCCTGTACAGGTGGGCACATTACTGATTGACGTGTCTTGGGGACCGAGATGTGAGGACATTGGGTGGCTGCTGTGGTGTTGGATTCTGAGGGGGGAGGCTCTGTAGTGGACTGTGTGTGTGCTGGGGTAGCTGGCTGACCAGTGGTCCCTGATGGGCCAGGGAGTTCATCCAGAGCTCCTGAGTTGCTGTCATCACTGGTGACATCTTCTGGTGGGGGACTTGGTAGCTGTGGCACCTCCTTGTCGCTGAGATTGGCTGGGGCACCTGTAGGGATGTAAGTGGTGAATTATGCTACATGTCTGTGACATATTCTGCATCACTAGCTTCCCCTAAATTATTGCTGTTGCCCTACCACCTTTGTTTGTGTATGGTGATGGATTGTGGGATTGTTAGTTCTCCAAGCTGTGCATGCATTAGTGGTGGGTGTACATGCAGTGGGTATTCAATGAAGGGCTTGGCATTTAGGTTTGTTAATTGTGGTGGTGCACTGTGTGAGTGGGGTGGGGTGAAGGGAGTCAGGGTGAGGGGTCCACATGGCATGCAGGCATGGGGGGGTGATAGGTTGTAAATGTTGACTCACCAGTGTCCAGTCCTTCAGATACTCCAGTGAGTGCCTAAGGATGCAGGATTGCCAAGACTTGCCCCCCCCATGCTGTCAGCTGTGGGGAAGGAGGTGGGGGTCTGCCGCCAGTCCTTTGGATAGCGAGCTGGTGCCTTGCTGCAATAGAACACACCTTCCCCGTAGGTCATTCCATCTCTTCCTTATGTCCCTTGTGTAGTCCCACAGCATTCACACTGTCCACGATCCTCTGCCATAGCTCCATCTTCCTGGCAATGGATATCTGCTGTACCTATGCTCCAAACAGCTGTGGCTCTATACTGACTATTTCCTCAACCATTACCCGCAAATTCTCATTGGTGAAATGGGGGTGTCTTTGTGGGGATATGGGTGTTGTGTGGTGTGTGTAGGTTGTGCAGAGGGTGATGTGTGATGCAGTGGGGTGTGGGGTGTGTGGTGCGTGTGGAAGGAATAGGTAGTTGTGATATGTGTGCAGTTCTTTTTTATGTTATCGTCGCTAAGTGTATCCGTCCTGTTGTGTTAGCAAAGGATTGTGGGTGATGTGGGTGTGTGTTTTATAGTGCTGTTGGTGGGTGTGTGGGGTGGGTGTATTTGTGTCAGGTGTGGGTTTTTTGTTCTGGCCAATGTTGTCTTGTTTTGTATTTGGGTGGCCTTATCCACCACTGCGATGTTCACCGCCAATGGTTTACTGCAGTTGAATGTCCACTGTGGTGATTTGTAGGTCATTATTTGGAGGGAATAGTATTGGTGTTGTAACGGTATGGATGGTAGTTCCGACAGTTTATCACGTTCAGTGGGTCTGGCGGATTTGTGGTTGAGGCTGTTTTCTGGTGGTTTTGCCTGTATGTATCATAATCTGGCAGGCAGATGTTCACCTCTGCAGGGGTATGTTAACGACAGTCACTGTGGCGGAATTCGGTATTTACCGCCAATGTCATAATGAGGGCCTTTATGTCCATTCTCACCCAAATTATTCAATAGGCCAATAGTATCTTGCCTGCATGCTTCCTTCATCTTTGACGCCACCAACAAGATCATCAATGTACTGAACTAATGCTGTTTGGAAAGGCATTTCCAGTTATTCAAAATTCCTTTTTAATACCTGATTAAATATCCACTCCACCATCGCCCCCCAACGACGGAAGCTCATCAACATCTCCTTCGAAACAGCGACATTTCCTGAAAAATGGAAACACGCCGAAATCCGCGCCTCCTCAAGAAGCCCAAAGCAGTCCCCAACGACCTCAAGAATTTCCGACCCATCTCCCTGCTCCCTTTCCCCGCAAAGGTGATTGAAAAAATCGTCAACACACAACTAACCAGCCACCTCGAAGACAACGGCATCCTAGACCCCTCCCAGTCCGGCTTCAGACGAAACCACAGCACCGAAACCGCCCTTCTCGCCGCCACAGACGACATCAGACGCCAACTGGACAACGGCAAAACATTAGCCCTCATCCTCCTGGACCTATCTGCTGCCTTCGACACAGTCTGCCACCGCACCCTGAAATCACGGCTCCACGAAACCGGAATTCAAGGTAAAGCCCTCGACTGGATCGCCTCATTCCTCTCCAGCAGAACCCAGAGAGTCCGCCTCCCCCCCTTCCGCTCCAAAGCCACCGACATCATCTGCGCCGTCCCCCAAGGCTCATCCCTCAGCCCGACGCTGTTCAACATCTACATGGACCCCTCAAGTGGGCCGACAACACAACCTCAACATTCTTACCTACACCGACGACACCCAGCTCATCCTCTCACTCACCAAAGACCCCCACACCGCCAAAACCAACCTCCACGAGGGAATGAAATCCATTGCCGAATGGATGAGAAATAGCCATCTGAAACTGAACTCGGACAAGACGGAGGTCCTCATCCTCGGACCCAACCCCTCCGCCTGGGATGACTCCTGGTGGCCCACCACACTAGGAACCCCGCAGGCACCGTCCGACCACGCTCGCAACCTGGGCTTCATCCTCGACTCCTCCCTCACCTTGTCTAAACAGGTCAACGCAGTTTCCTCCTCCTGCTACAACACACTCCGCATGCTCCGCAGAATCTACAAGTGGATCCGAACAGAAACAAGAAGAACAGTGACACAGGCCCTCGTCAGCAGCAGGCTGGACTACGGCAACGCACTCTATACAGGCATCCCAGCAAAAAACCTACTACGCCTCCAACGTATCCAAAACGCCTCCGCCCGGCTGATCCTCAACATACCCCGCCACAGCCACATCTCCCACCACCTGAGAAACCTTCACTGGCTCCCCGTGGACAAAAGGATCACTTTCAAGCTTCTTACCCACGCTCACAAAGTGCTCCACGACACCGGACCATCCTATCTAAACAACAGACTCAGCTTCTACACCCCCACCCGTCAGCTCCGCTCCACTAACCTCGCCCTTGCCGTCATCCCCTGCATCCGAAGAAAGACCTCCGGTGGCAGATCCTTCTCATACCTCGCCGCCAAAACCTGGAATACCCTCCCCACCAACCTGCGACAGACCCAAGACCTACTCACCTTCAGAAGACTCCTCAAGAACTGGCTCTTCGACCAGTAACACCTGCTCTCCCCCTCCCCCCTCACCCACCCAGCGCCTTGAAACCCTCACGGGTACGTAGCGCGCTTTACAAATTCAATGATTGATTGATTGATTGAAAAGCCTTGTGGGATCCTACACCAACAATATACATGATTACAGAATTTAAAACAGAAAAGAAATTGATGATCCTCATGAAGAGGCACTGAGTAAAATGCTTGTGATGAGTCCACCACTGTGAACCATTCTGCATCACATTGGATCTGAAACAAAATCACTGCTTGATTTGGTACTACTGGACAACATTTTAGCACTATGTCATTAATTTTCCTCACATCTTTAACAATTCTAAATTTCCCACTTGGTTTTCGCAAACCCATAATAGGAGAATTACATGGCCTGCTCAGCACTTCTTTTAGAAATCCCTGTTTCACAAAATCTGCAATTACTGGAATTACTCCTTCAATTACATCTGGTGCCATGTGGTACCGCGGAGTTTGGAGAAAAACTGCATTAGGTTTGACCGAAACTGTCAACTCCTCTAATCAGACCAATGTATTTCTCAGAAAGATCACAAACTTTTAATGTAACTGTACCGTGTGAATCAGTTGGTAAATCTTGTACTGTAAATGCCGGATATAAACTAATCAGTGGTAATTCTTAGTTAACTGAATTACATTCAATTGGGATAGATGAATCATCATCATCACTATTCATCTGAATAGCAATTCCATCATTTGTACAGTTGATTGAACATTTTGTTATGCACAACGGGTCTCTTCCCAGTAAGGAAACTGGGCTTGAGTCACAGACTACAAATGTATGGAAACCCTAAAAATTGCCAATTTTAAGAGGAACCAGTTTAGTAATCGATTTGTCAGGAACTGATTTGCAGCTCCTACAATCTGTACTGTTTTCCCAGAAAGGGGCACATTAGGAACTTCTGCTGTTCTTACTGTAGAGTGTGTAGCTCCTGTATCATCTATGAATGAAACATCATGACCCATTACTTTTCCATTTACATAAGGACCTTTTTGATCCACTTCTAATGAAGCTGCTAACACACATTCTTCTTCATCTGAACTCTCACTCATCACTTCATCATTCGATTCATCCTCACTGTGAAGTGTGAACTGTTGTACCATGTGATTATTTTGATTTAACTTTTGACCTGTATTCCGCTGAGGAAGCATCAACTGCTGCTGTATTGGAGCTTGAGGTATCTGCATTTGTTGGTTAGGTATAATTTGCATTTGGGCTGCATTTGTTGTGAATGTGGCACATGAAAACGTGGCACCTGTATCTGTTGCATCGGGTGGGGACTTTGCATTTGCTGAGGAATTTGCATTTGATTACCATTATTCTGGACATTTAAATTAGGACCCCTTATTCTCAATCCTCTCAAATTCTATTTAACTCAAGTGTTCCCTCAGTCATTTACTTTAATTTAAATTTAAGTCTTGCCAAGTTCAATGTATTTCCCTCTTCAGCATTCATTTTCGCTCCACTTATTTTTTTCAGCCAGCCTGTTAACTGCTGAGCTGTCAAACCTTGTAACTAAACATAATTATTTACATTGGGTAAACTCTGTGGAGTAATACATGGAGTCTTGGGAGTCAGAAACAAATTTTAATTCAAATCTGACTTTCTCAAATTCTGTGAAGTCCTAGAATAATTTAAGTCAATCAGTGGACTTGTTGTCAAAAGTCTGATTCATTGTAGGCATGACATCTGCAGAAACATTGAGGCCCTCATTGGAACATCGGCGGTATTGACCGCCTACCGCCGCGGTGACGGCCGCCAAAACACCGTCGCCACGGATACCTACCGTCCGCCATATTATGACCGTAGCCAGAATTCCACCAGAAGGATGGCGGAATTCTGGCTGCTGCCATGGCGGCAGACGGCGGTAAGGTGGTGCTGCTGCCAGCAGCAGCGCCACGCCAGTTGACCCCCGCAGACCGTGTCATGACCCAGGACACGGCCTGGCGGTGTTCTGCTGGCAGCAGCGCCATGTCCCGTCTCCTGCCGGAGAGACAGCTCATGCGACATGCATTGCTTCATTCGCCCAGCAACAGACAGACATCTCGATGTCCACATAGGTCTGAGGAGAGGTTATTAGGAAGCTGGATTGGTGACGCCTTGGAAAGTCCCAAACGTCTGAGAAATGTGAAGGTCACGCTTGTGGTCATCTTGTATCACGCTGCCACCATGAAATGTTATTCTACTGTGATTGGATAGATGCCTAATATATGTGTAATACCATGCAACCCCTGATCAACATCATGCCATGTACTTGATGAAGAAATTATCTTTCAGTTGTTCTGATTGGATGATGTATTTTCACCCTTTTGTGGTTTTCATGCATAAAATATTGTATTGGAGTTCCGCACTTCAGACTGCTTGGCCTTGGCCTTTCAAGCCACAGTCTCCGTGCACGTATTATTAAATATTTCTGCTTGTACCTTAAGGCTGGCTGGTCTCTGGTTTGTTCCTGAGGGCAGATAGAAAAGGACGCTTCGACAATGGCAGACGACTTCTCAATAACTGCATTATAAATTCATCATCATCTCAAGAGACAAGTACAGGTACTAGTACTGGTCCAAGTGCTGCAGTACTAGTTGTAGTCATAAGTCAGCGATTTTCTAGCTTCATCTGACTTGACTCATCTTCTTCAGAAGAGTCCTCATTGTTGTTCTTTGTCTTTTGTCTGACCCTGCTCTCTTTCTCTTGTGTAATTTCAGGAAACATTTTAATTCCCTGTAAAGTTTCTGTTCTCCAGAATATTTGCTCATTGTCCCACCTTGCCTCTAATAAAATGTTCTCAACTTTTCTCATTTGCCTCTCAAATTTTAATTCCTCTTGTTGTCTGGCTACTAACTCCCAAATAGCTAATGCTTCAAATTGTGCTGGTCTCGGAGGAGGTTTTAAGTCATACAGCACTCTCTTCAAATTTTCTAAAATTCTCAAATTAAAAGTTCCATAGGCAGGAAACGCGAAGCTTCCTTCCTTTTTTGTAATTTTGCACCATTGTTTTAACCAAATACATGCTGCAGTACCTTTCTCTTCAATTACGATATATGCAGGTGTACCTTCTGGCGGGGCAATTTCTCCTACTCTAACTGGAATAAAAGCATCTCCCTTAAGTGGACTCTTTAACACTTTGAAAATTTTAATTTTTACTTTAATTGGGCTGAAAACTACAATTTACATTCAAACAGGAAATAATTCAATCCCAAAATCCTTTTTGCTTGCCTCTCTCAACCAATTATGCTTTATGGTTGTCCACCAATCCGTTCGAGACTCCTTTTCACCAATCGACGTATCCCAGCGCAGACCTAGTGATGTCACAGTCATACACATGGTGGCTGACAAAGTCTTGCGGCTTGTCTTTCAACTCAATTCGCATGAAACCAAATGCAAAAGATTGCGAGCACTAAAGAAAAATCAACATACCAACTTGTCAGCTTACTACAGGTAGGGAACACAATCACTTCTGAAGCTTCACGAATATTTCGATTCCGGCTTTTAGGTCTGACAACTTCTCATTCGATCTATGTTTTCTCTGATTCGCAAGTAAAATTAGATCAGCACATTCTACCCTTGACTAATATCAGACCCTCCTTGTGCACTCAGGAATCACCAATATCTGTCAAACTAACACTCCTTTCAACAAACACTTTAGGAATACTATTTGTCAACCACGATCAATTGACCACACAAACAGACAAGTTACACAGCAAAAAACCAATGGCAGATTTATGGAAAGTGGAGCTGCACTGAGTGCAGCACCACTTTCCCTGTGCCCCTTAGCACCCTCCTACTGCCACCATGTGTGCGCCGTATTTAAAATACGGCATACCATGGCGCAGAGTAGGGGGCAATAGTGTAATTGTTCATGACTCTATTGATGTACTCTGCAAGAGTAGCGCCAAAATGTTGGCACTGCTCCTGCAGAGTACACATGAGCCCATTATAAATAATGGAAGCCCCTTTTTAATGCCTGCTTTGAGCAGGCGTTAAAAATTGCCATACAAAATGACGCAAGGAAATCTCTTACATTTCCTTGCGTCATGTTTTCACCCCCCCCCCCCAACAGGGGGCGACGCTCCCTTTGCATACAATATGCCTTTCACAGGCATAATGTAGCGCAAAGAGTCACAAAGTGGCGCAATGCATGCAGGTAAATATTGCGATAGGATTTTTTTCTCGTTGGGCCACATTAGCTTACAAAAAATGACTCTAATGTGGTGCAAGGTGTCGCTGGGGCTTCGAAATATGCCCCCAAGCATGTTCTACACTTGCACAATACTCTGGAGTCTTAGACCATGCAGGGTCCATATACCAACAACCACGTGGGCAAGTTTTGAGCACAAAGTGCTACACCCAATTGAAGTACGATGACTTCCCTATATACACACTTTAGACTATGCACACTTCCAAGCAAACTACATTTGAGTGTGCAAACTCCCTATTTCTCACAAACATTACAATTCACCTGCGATTTGCTTAAGCAGTGCAAGCGCAAATCCCATTTCAACCACAAATTACACTAGGAACACGGAGAACATCTCCAAACAAGCATTGGCAAGACCATATTTCATATTTTCAAAATTTCATCAAGCACTGGTAAAACCAAATCTCCCAATTCTTTCTAAATTACATATAACTGATAAAAATAGGACAATACCCTCCTATTGAGATGTAACCATCAGATCATACCCTCCTATTGAGATGTAACCATCCTCTTCTGCGAACAAAAATGTGGGCATGTCAAGCCTTATATTTCTTTTGATAAGTTATTTATAAGGTGACACGTATAGGGTAACCATCAATTACCCTTAGAGGCCGCCACAAATCTTTGGACTCAGATAGCATCCAACAGTAAACATCAATTAGATCAAATCAATAAACATTACTTTCAATATTGGAGTCAGTAATTTACGCGTGCCATGGCCAGCATGAACAAAAGGAGGAAATAGAAAATAAAGGTGCAGTGACGCAGCTGATGGCGGCCTCATCGTTATGTATACATTTGCATGAATGATGACACACGTGTGTACATGTGTCAATATAGCAGTGAGTGTCTGTGACCATAGATACACACTTTCACAAAGACACAAGTATTTTTTTATTTACTGATCTGAAAAGGACCAACAAATAGAAAATAAGAAAGTAGTAGCTGGAAAGTTCTTTTTGAAAGTATACATTCTTTTAAAAATAAAAAATCTTAAAATAGGACTTCAGGAGGTGGAAATGGTGGAGTTGTTGGGTGGGAAGCAATGGGGAGTGGGAATGAGAAAAGCAGCAAATAAGGTTTAGCAACACCAGGAACGGTGAGAAAAAACAAGCAAACAAGAAAAATACAGATTAGACGGGAGGGAGAGAAGCACTCAGGTGTACAAGAGCAACACAGAGTGTAAGGAAGGAGGGATGGCCATGGATTAGAGGGAACAAAATCGACTACGAATGTGGAAAAGCAAACAAGGTACAAAATTGGGAAAGACATGCTCTCATGGAGTGCATAAGCACAAAAAATAGTTCTTTAAAACTGAGCAGTGGAAGTACACAAGTAAAGAAGACATGCTCCAGAGGAGGGGCAAGACATGATGGACAAGGCAAACCATTGAATAAGAAGCAAGCAAATGAGAGTAACGATAAAGCCAACTAAATGGCAAGCAATAGGCAGGCTTTAGGTCCATTGTACGTTCTTGGTAAGCAGACAATAGGTCTTTTTCAACTGGACAGGACAGGCTTAATGTAAAAACAGCCTGAAGAAAGGAATATTTCATCAAGAAAGGCTTTCACCAGGTTAATTTTGTCAATGTGGTGAAACCGATTCTTGATTAAAAATTCATCAAAATTTATTGGATCAAAAATTTGATCAGAACCACTTTCTTCAATTTGGTTACTCATCCCAAACATTTGAGAGGGTGGTGCAGGTAGAGTCTGACAAATGTTTCCACTTGTGTGGTAGTCACAAAAACCACAGTGGTGGAGATTTTCAAGTATGATGAAATGATTATTCATTAAAATAAGAAGTAACTTTCTCGTAACCTTTCTCTAAACTGGAGTTTCTAGAACCATAAGGTCAGAGGAGACTTGCATGAGATGGAATTTCCTTAAGTGCTCAGAAAGTAGGGACAGTCCTATACACAATTGAGGTGTTTTTAAGTTTTTAGGTTTCCTGCATTTCTCTTTTGGAGGGTTCAGCGTTGAAGAGGACCCGTTGCCCCAGAAAGCGCTGCACATTAATTTGCCTGGAAGGTAGTATAATAGGAGTGAAAAGTGGGTCATCTGATGGTAGGTTCAGGTAGTTCAACTACAGTGAAACCATAGGTGCAAGTTTGTGAGTTGTGGTATCGCTACTTATCCCACCACATTACATACATATAAAGAATAGATGGAGGAGCCTTGAAAAGTTTAGAGAGAGTTCCATACTAAAAGCAATATTTCTTTGAGAGTGCTCAAAGACAAGCAGGGGAATCACCTAGAGTGGAGCTAGTATAGTGCCTAACTACAAATTGCAGTGAAAATGTTTTGCGGTGAAGCATTTGCACAGTGGCACTACACAGAATCATGCTTTAGTGGAAAGGTACAGTAGGGAAGCTGGTGTGTGCCAGCAGTATACTGGCAAACACATGCATGTTGTATTGTTCTGCTTCCTCAAATATTATATTCTGCATATGTGACGTATGCTTTGACTCGAGACAATGTATGTGCATTTGTAGTGGTAATTTTCCCTCGTGCTATAGTTGAGTAGAAAAAGGGAAATACATTTTATATAACGTTTTTATGAATTTAAAAATGTGCTGCCAAACTGTCGGAAGTGCTTTGTGTAAAAGCTTTATAATAGGTAACTGAATAACTAAATAAATACGGCAATCAGGTGGGAAGTGTGAAATGTGTTATTTAAACCAATGCCAAGGCAATTCTGTCTACCTGCTCCCTTTTGGGCTCTCTAATAGATGTAAAGTTGAAAACGAAAAAACACAAATATAAACAAATACAGGGGAGTGCAACATTCGTGTAATTTGCCTTCATGTAATTGCATGAGCTTTTGGTGAATCTACGCAAAATGATGCTTAATTAAATGGAATGCGAATTCATCAGTTTGCGCAATAATATGACATGCTACCTTGCATCATTGTTTGAGGCGAGGACACATTCAACGTAAGTACCGCAAAAAAAGGCACTTGTTAACTATTGTTCTTGTGAATTTGTGGTAAATTTTTATCGCGAATGCAGAGTAATTATGCAAAGTGGCGTAGCGATGAAATCCAAGTGAATGGAAAACTATTGCTTTAAGGGGTCTAACCGCTCCTAACCGGTTAGCAATTAAAAGAAAGCCCAGATCTAAGAGACCTTCCCGTGGAGGTGCACAAAGATGCCTGGGACTTATCCATAGATGCTTATTACGTTGCTTTAACGAAGGCAATTGGAAAAAAAAACACCCTCCAAATAGGAGATTATTACAGTTATACCCAAGAGTAATAAGGACCTTTTTCTGTGTTTATCTTATAGGGCTCAGTAGTGAAGGGCGATAATAAATTATTCACAACCTCTTAGCAAATAGCCTCGTCCTATCTTTTCCATAGATACGGGAGTGGTTTTTGACAGGGCAATCAGCCACAAATAACTTTGCAGTATTTCATCGGATTCAGCCCAACAGAGGTCAAAGGGGGCAAGTGAGAAGCATTAATTGGGTTGGACACGGAGCGAGCACTTGATTTGGCCAAATGGGAAATATTTTTGGATGGTATTGGAAAAGGCTGGATTAGGAGTCGAGTTCATTTCTTGGATAAAGACCTTTTAACCATCGGCTTACGGGGAAGGTTAAAAGCCACTTGGAGATTGTATAGGAAATAGCTCAGGTGGGGGAGTGGGCACAGGAAGGACCTTTGTCAGCATTCTTGTGCAATTTACTCATGAAATCAACTTTTACAGTTGAAGAGTGGTGAGAGATGGTTACTGTTCAGAAAGGTAGAAACATCTCTATTTCTGTACAAATAATGGGTGCTTTTAACAAAGCTATTTGCACATCTATTTTCAGTTAGCCAAAAGCTTCTAAGAGCCACTTTGGAAATTCACACAAGATGGTTATAAAATTGAAAAAATATTTGCACAAAAGTTTTCGAATCAGTAAATCTTGTGCTATTGCCTCTGAGTGGGCTTTCTAAGAACCTGCAAAAACGTGATTGTTTTGGGGTATTCACAAACATTTTCTTAACCCAATCCCACCCTGGAAGCGGACAGAGATGGTCTTATTTACAGGAAGGAGTAAATTACATTTTCCGTGTGTGAATGGCAATGGAACTCCTGCAAAACTTGTGGTGTCGGCATAGGGGTTTAACCTTGAGGAAAAAATGTTTTCTCCTTGAGGAAAAGAAGATAAACAAGCATTTGCAATTCAATGGGTCTTGCATTTGCTCCAGTTAGAACTATTTATTAGCATTGTAAATTCCTAACTGGACTTTTCTTGCCACATAAATTGAAAATGAAAAGTAAAACAGTTAACATAATCAAGCCGATTCAAAGCACAATGGCCGCCATAAACATGAGTGCGAAGGAGAGACACAAAAGGAAAAAGAAGTACGCTCGCAGTCAAACGTATTGGCAAACGTGCAACTATCCATTTAACAGGTTCGATGGCCAATGTGGTAACAAAACTGCCCCAAGGAGGGACAAACATAAACCATTTACCAATGTTAATAAAGGATTTTTGAAAGGGAAGCTCGTGAATGAATGATAGTGATGAGCGTGTGGTGGGTGTGGATAAAAGCCCATAGATAGATTACAACAGGCCAGAGCACTTGTGCGTTCGACCTCCAAAGTACAACTGTATTCACAGGAAAGCATTTTCGCATGTCCAGTTTAATACTGTGTACAATTATGCCTGTGACATGCCCTTCACATGCATGCAAGTGGAAATTTACAAATCATTTCCTAAAACCCTAGGCTGTCTCCAATGTCTAAGATTACTTTTGTGAAGTCCTAAAATTTGCAAATCTGCTCCTATGCAAGTTAATAAACAGTAGGTGCAGATTTATGAATTATTTTGCAACTGGCCTCATGGGATGAGTATTACGGCTTGCAAAGTTACAAAGTAGATGAGGCTGTGACATAATGTATCTTTTCAGATACAGGGGCATATTTAAAAGCCCCTAGCTCAATCTACCGACTCATTAGTGTCATTTTATTACGTTAATGTTTTGTTAGATGGCCAAAATCCCTGTTCTATATTTACAAAGTGGAGCAATGCATGCATTGCACCACTTTGTAGCCCTTTGCGGTACATTATGCCTGCTCCAGGCATGATGTATGCAAAGGGGGAGTTCCCCCATTAGTGGGGGGGCGAAGAAACGGTGCAAAGAAATCTAAGAGATTTCCTTGCATCATTTTTTGGGCATTTTAAACTCCTGCTCAGAGCAGGAGTTAAAAGGGGGCACAGCATTGAATACAATGGGCCTCTATGTACTCTGCATGCGTAACGCCAATATTTTGGTGCTATTCCTAAAGAGTACATCAATGGCGTCAATAAAAATGATGCTATTGCCTACTACACTGTGCCATGGTGCGCCGTATCTTGGATACGGTGCACACATGGTGGTGGTAGGGGGTGCTAAGGGGCGCAAGGAAAGTGGCGCTGCACTGGGTGCAGCACCACATTACTTAATTCTGGCCCCACAGTTTGCACACTCTAACTGTGCTCTAGATACTGCTTCAGTTCTTTCCAAGAGACTGCTCATCAGTCAATCCTGATTACCTGGTGTTGAAGTGATGAAGGGGCATTAGCTGCACAAACATGGATGTCATATAGGGGTTGCTAGGGGTCACAGCTGCGATTCCTGGCTTGCCCCTTGTGACCCTGGGACTGCTTTTGCGATCCCTGGCCTCAGAGGGGGCAAAATCAGTTCCTGGGGCATATAGGCAGCTACTCCTTATGGACGTCAGTTCGGGCTGCACTCTTCATTGTACTGTCAATTTTGTTATTATACTAATAGTCTAGTAATGCTAATAGTATATATATATACATATATATACATATATATATATATATATATATATATATCATTTTTCACAATTAGTGCAATAAAAATGGAGTTCACCTAGCTGGACTATGACCTTCAGGGGTAGCGGAGGTAACTATAAAAAGTGCTTTTTTGAATGTATGTTGTGTGCATGCTTGCGAGTGAGAGTGTGTTTATGGGAGAGTGTGTATGTGTAAGAATGTGTTTATGAGTGAAAGAGAAGGTCAAAGGGCGTGTGATGTCACTTCAGCTACACCTGGCATTTTGGTGAATTGATGTGCATGTGCACACAGGGGAAATTTCAGGTGCCTGAGTTACAACATTTTTACCTATACAAAACAGCTCACTACTTCTCCTTTTCAAATCCACTCCTATCATTCTATCCCTAACCCAATCCCTACTAAACTCACAAGAAAGCAAGAGCACAATCCTAAAACAACTAACAAACAAAAGAAAAACAAAACAACATTTTTACTAACCTACTAATTACTAATCTTGGGTTCTGGAGTTGTGTGCTACTCACCGCAAAAAGTGCTTAAATGCTTTGTCAGGGGTTGTAAGTGCTATATAAATGCAATTACAATTAACAACTGTTAGTTGGCTGGAGTATGATACCACTTCAGGCATCGAGTTGTCTAGGCATCAGTGTTTCTGGACCCAAAATAATCAGGTCCGGACATACAAACCTGCCAGAGCCACAACTGGTAAAATCACAGGTTCTGAGTGACAGAGGTTGTGGACTGAGGAACAACTCAGCCCCTGCCTACACCCTTCAGGACAGGCTGGGGAGCAGACAGTGCCCCACAGTGAGACTCCAAAGCTTGTCCACCTCCCTAAAATCTAAAACCCCCAACAACCACTGAGACGAGCTAAACATAAACTTAAAATTGTGAAAGAAATGTATATAAGCGACATTTGTCACCCAGAAATTATTAGCAACAAGCTAGAGCAAAAGAAATGGTAGTGTTTGGAAAACAATCCCAGATAGAGGCAAACAAATTGGCACTAGGTGGACTATACCTTCGCCCCAACAAGAGTTTGTTCTGCTAGCTTGCCAATGATAGTGAGCATAGTCCTCAAGAATGTTGCATGTACCCAGGGAAATTCACATCTTCCTCTTATACCAACTCACCTTCACACCCAAACCAATCTGCTTGTGATTCATTATGATGTCACTTACACCAAATCCCATCAAAACACCACTTACATCACAAGAAGGACTCCTGTTTCATGGAATTATCTGACTCCGCGACCAAAGCATCGTCTGCATATTTATGGATTTACCACATTTGCAGATAATCCACTATCTAATGCATAATTTGCAGATTTCATCAAAACGTGTTTGTAACTTAAACTGTTCAAAACGTACTTATAAATATGGCACTTGGTTCTGCAAAGTATCAGCCCCATTGTCAAGGTTAACTGATCACCTTTCTGTAGCTGATTGCTGTATTTAGGTAAACTATTAAAATGACACTAATGAGGTGCAACCTTATCCACAGAGTTAAAGTGGTGGTTAAAATACCAGAATAATGATATGATACTCCCAAAGATTTGTTGCATTGTTCCAAACAATTTGCCACTTCTTGCAGCATAATTTTGCCAATTCTGTTAGGTAATTTGGTCTCCATTGCCATATAATTCCAGAGGCTCTGCCTATCACTAAAGAAGAGCTCACTGAAGTGGATTGTGCCAACACAAAATGGCTGTGTACTCATATCACAGTTAGGGCCAGCCACAGATCCAAAACAAATCAACTAGATGCCAAAAAGAACTCACTTGATACTGGCAATAGATTGCCTATTCCACAAAAGAGAATACTAGTATTGTAACAGCAACAATAACAATACCATGGCCCATATTGATACTTTTTTAGCGCCGCATTTGCAGCATTTTTTGATGCAAAATCGGCGCAAACTTACAAAATACAAGTGTATTTTGAAAGTTTGCGCCGATTTTGCGTCAAAAAGCGGCGCAAATGCGGCGCTAACAAAGTATAAATATGGGCCCATGTGTGTACACCCAACCCCTCCAAACAAGTTAGCCTATGAATAATTGGGCATCACTCACTGGTGATTGATGGCACTATTGTGTGATGGGGCTTGTCTTTGGAAGCAGTAAAAACATGGACAGAGTGTGTTCTGCATTTTCACAGTTATTTATTAAGTGGTCTTGTGGAAGAAGTTTTAATCTTATAAGTATGATATAAAGGGCATCTGGCCCATTTTCTAGTTTTTCTAGTTTTGATAAATCTTTTTAGGTGTTTTGAGGGGTACCGAGAAACGCCACAATACTTTCAATTAATTTACAGTGTAATCCATTTGTCAAACATTGAATCTCAGAGGCGGAAATGTAAGTTTAAAGGTTTTATTACAAATGCCAAGCCAGACTTATGTAAATGAGTCTCAGAGACATACTGTACAAGTACAGAATCTCTAAAGGCGCATCAAAGCATCTAATAAGGGTAAATTTTACAAGCATAAGGCATACTAATAATTCAGTCGCAGCAAAATAAAAGATAGTAAAACATACTTGATGATAGGAGCCCAGATTTCGAACCTCCTGTCTAACCGTTTGAAAACTAAATAAATCAAAATTTGCTGATTAAACTATGGGAAAACCTAAGATTACTCTGAAAAGGTAGGAAATATGATTATAACCAAAAGTGTCAGCATAACAAAAACCTCAGAGAAGTTCTGCAAGAGAGAGATGTGCTTAGCATATAGTCACTTCAGCCGAAGTAAAGTAGAGAGAGATCAGTACCCCTCTTATTTCTCTAGGGAGGCGCTCTAGTCATAGGGTAAAAAGTGTCTGCTTCACCTAACTAACTAAACACCACTTTAGACCTTGCAGAACATTTGAGAGTTTATGTCATTATCACCAGTAGTTTCCACTTTCCGCAGTTTGTAATCTCCAACTCCTATTAGACTTTCATCTCATGAACCAAAGATCAGGATGAACTTGGATGCTTCCCTTGTCCATGAGCTCAGAGGGGAGTTCATCTTCATATCCTCTAGTTAGCGCTTCCCGTCCTTGCCAACATACCCTTTCATACCTCTTAATCTCAAACTAACAACATGCCTTTCATTAACTGTAGACTTGAGCAGACACACCTGCAAATACAGAAAATGCAATGCGAGCAAAACTCCACATTGAAGCTTAAACGCAGAATAACATGTCAGGCCTTCTTGAGTCAATTTAACACAGAATTCAATGCACATTTGAATACATAGCTATATGTGCATTTCTCGTCTTCTTAACTACAATAAATGATGTATAACTGTAATGATAGAACATTTAACTATATTATCATAATCCCAATACATCCAATGTAAATTCATACATGTGTTAATTTCCAGTCAAGAAAAGTCAATGTAGAACATGCATGCAACTTTTCTACATTTCTACTTGTAAGTGCATCTCAGAAGCATAACTTTTCGATGCACTGCGTTTACATGAATACATTTGAACATGCATTATTATATATGTAATTGATTACATTTTCATGTCACTTCTGGAATGCATAATGACACGGCCAAGTTATGCTCTCTCAAGTGTAACCCTCAAAATGTATATAAAGAAAAAATAACAATAACACAGTTTTGGGGTAATTTTTCAGATTTTATGAACATTGGGGGTTTCATTCACAGAGACTGTTGTATAGGTAGGTTTAATTTACTCTTGTAGTAAGTACCCCTGATTCACTCACATTTCATGAGTGGCTTACTCCTGGTTTACTCCCAGATGTCAGGAGGACTACAAGAGTACATCACAGCACAATCTTTCTGAATTGGCCTCAAATGTTTATATCTTTTGGCCAATCCTTTAGTTTTACCTAGATGCAGTTTCACTTTCACAACTCTCCCTCTCCCTTTTCAGGGTGATGTATCTTTGGGGTCTGATTCACAAAGATGATGTTGCGATTTACTTTTGTAGTACTGTTGCGTTTCAGGTTTATAGAAGGAGGAAAGCAGGAAAGCTGCTAGCTTAGTTCTGAAATTAATGAGTAAGGCATGAGCAGTACAATACTAGGACACACCTTGTCATACAATAACCTTGTGTCTCTCGATCATTAGCTTTAGGAGAGGGACAGCAAGGGGTGACACAGTTACATTTCCTTTCCCCAAAGCTGGACGAAGGGAGGCCTAATTCCTGTATAACAAAAGGTTGTCTTTGTGTAGTATTAAACCCAGGCAAGACTTCCGCCAGACTGCGTGATAAAACATACTTGCTGCAAATCCTGGATTAGAGGATGACCATGAGGAGACGAAATGTAGGAACCACATAGACATCGCACAGAGAGGGGTCACGGCCACCTGTGCCTGGGTAAAGTGGGAACAGCCAGGATGCGTGATCTCGGCAGATAAAAATCCATTACTTTACAACGGTCACAAGACTGCAGTGGAATACAAATGACACAATATGTGTTTTATCACCTTATCCAGTGTTTTGTACGTTTATTCAACAAATCATAACCAATAAAAGTCTACTATGGCACACTACACAACACACCTGAAATGGGATGATAAAGGTGAACTTGTTCATCCCAGAGTAGTGCATCCTGAAAGTGAACATGCCTATCCCAGAGTACCTGCGTAATACTGCAATGCACAGCTACCTATCCACAAAGTGTGGAGCCTAAGCGGTAAAGTTCGTGTGATGTCTCATGAATCCAACAGCTCAGAGCCCAGCAGTTTCAAATACTGAGGTACAGGTAGCCACAGGGCACCACACAGAAAACATTTCCACCTTTATAGGTTACCATGCACGTGGTAATTCTAACTGGTAGTCCACAAGCCTTACAGTGGGTCACCTTACTTAAGAGTTGATTATTTACAAACATTTATATGCTGTATAGACAAATACTTTCCAGCTCTCATGCTGGATCGATTCACTCGGACAATATCTTTATAACTTGGCAGGTGCCGAATAGGTGAAACTAACTGTGATGTCAGTGATAGACGAACCATGTTGTTGATCGTAGCGTGCCCGATACCATCAATGATACATCTGTGATGTCTTGTATAATGACCCCAGGGCCACTGGAATTATGTAATTGTGTGGCTGTGGCAATTTTTGCATAAATATAGATTTGCCTCATTTGCTACACAATCAATCATCTGCCGCACAATCTGCAGATTTTAACAAAAATTTTTTTTTATTCTAGCTCTAATGGTTCAAAAGTTACTCAAAATGCAGCAACATCTATTGCCAAGCAGTGGAAGACCCGCTGCAAAGCTGGACCGGGCACCTTTCTGTTGATTATTGCCATATTTGGGTGTTAAATGGGTACTAATAAGGTGCAACCAATACACAGAAAGTGTTACCAAGTTAAAAAATTACAAAAAAATGAAGTAATACTATTAAGAAATGTGCTGCAATATGCTGCATATTTTGTATTGTATTGCCACATAATTTACTCATACCTGCCACATAATTTGGTCTTCTTCTGCCGCATAATTCCATTGGTCCTTAATGCCCCATCTTATCTCATTTAAGATGGTGTTATGGTTTTGCAGCTTGTGATTGGAATGTTTGATGTAAAAGCATTTGCATATCAATCTTCACATTTTACTATATGCACATATATACACACATACACGCACACACACACACACATGTGCCTTCAGTGTTGCAGTCATAATGATGAGTAACCTGTGTTTCTATAAATATTTCACCACTCACCTCAGGATTTAAAAGTATTATTAAAGCTAATGTCAGCACTTTAGCTACTTATATCCAGTGTGCATGAACAGCTAGGCTGGTTTGCGCTGGCATTGTATAATCTCTTCACTTTTTATTATGCAAATATGTAAAACAAATTCCACATTTTATTTCTGCATGTGAGATCATTGTCTTTAGCCTTTTTCAATGGGCCAGAGCTGTAATTTGCTTCAAGGCATATGTTCTAGCACTGCCTGGTAGCCCAGGAGCAGAGCGCCTACACTGCCCAGAAACAAGCAGCAATGTAAGCTGTTGGTGAATGGAGTATTTATCTATTTTGGTAAATATAAAACATACAATAGGGAAAAAAACTATTCAGTCTGTCAGTGATGAAAGCTAGGGCAGTGTTTTGCCTGATGAGAACGTAGCTCAGAAAAAAACCCAACAAAAACCATAAAAGCACCTTTTAAGTAAGTCAAAATGTGTTTCATGTTATCAACTAAAAAAGGGTTTTATAATTAATTTTTAAACATTAATAAGAAATGGCTCATTTCGCTATACATTTTCATATTTTTTGTATGCTTGCTGCCCTTTGTCTTTTTAAGTCAAGCCTACCAGACTGCGCCAGTTGTCTGCTTGCAAAAACCTATTGGCTTTCCGAGAACAGCCAGGGGCTTACAGGACACCCACTGCTTACTATTCATTGGGTTTATTGACACTTTCACCTGTTTGAGTCTTATTCAATAGCTTTCTGCATCCCAGCTTGTCCATTTTGTGACTGTCCTTCTCCAGGAGAATTGTCTCTTTACTATCTTTCTAACTGGCTTGCTTCTGTTCGACACCTGCCCACTTTTAGGGATCTAATTTTTTCTGTTTGTTTAAGAACCCCAAGAGAGGTGGTGTGTTTTCCAGCTCTCTCCCTTGAGTTGTTCTTCCCCTTAGCCAAATGTTCTCACGCACCCCCACAACTAGCTTGCTGTCTCCCTCATGTTGCAAGCTCTTTCTCTTGTCTGCTTCCTCTTGCAAAACACCCTGCTTTTCTTGTGCTCTGTATTGCTTTCATGCTAGTTCGGAGCATTGAAGGATTGGAGTAAACATTTTTGATGCTAATCCTGCAAAGCTTAGTGAGGTCCATTGTAAAAAATAATGTTCCTCCTTTTAAAGCCTGCTCTGAGCAGGCGTTAAAAGTGCAGAAAAAAAGACACAAAGAAATCCCTTAACCTTTTCGGTGCGGGCGTCGGCCACTGGCCGACACCCACACACCCTCCCTGGTGCGGGTCACGACCAGTGGCCGACACCAGGAAGGGTATTAATAAATCCTCGGGTGCGTCGCACCCGAGGATTTTTTATTTTTTTTTAAACTTCCCCCGGGAGACACGGAAGCTTCCGTGTCTCCCCCCACCCGCCCCTTTGTGACGTCAGCGCGCCGCGAGGCGCGCTGACGTTTCAAAGGTGTTTTCCCCATCAAAGCAGGAAGCAGCCTTGCGGCGCTTCCTGCTTTGATGGGGGAAAACGGCCTTTCCCATGTTCGGGAAGGCCTCGTAAGAAAGGAGAGAGTCTCCCCTTTCTTACGAGGCCTTCCTGAAAGTGTTTCCTGGCCCCCGGTCGCAGCTGTGCTGCGATCGGGGACCAGGAAACACTTTCAGGTTTCCTGGCCCCCCGATCGCAGCACAGCTGCGATCGGGGGGCCAGGAAACACTTTGAAAAGGCCTCGTAAGAAAGGGGAGACTCTCCCCTTTCTTACGAGGCCTTCTGAAACTGTTTCTGGCCCCCGATACAACTTTGAAAAGGCCTCGTAAGAAAGGGGAGAGTCTCCCCTTTCTTACAAGGCCTTCTGAAAGTGTTTCCTGGCCCCCGATCGCAGCACAGCTGCGATCGGGGGCCAGGAAACACCACTAGACACCAGGGATTTCACTTTGGGGGGGGCAGCCCCCCCGGAAAACAGGCTGCCCCCCGGCATAATTTTTATTAAAAAAAAAAGGTAGGTGCCCCCTGGAGGGGGGGCGGGGGGGTGCGATCGAGCCCCCCCCCAGGGGATTTTTTTTTTTTTTAAATAAATACATAAATAAATAAAATAAAATGACAGGGGGTCGCCCGTGGGCAGGGTGACCCCCTGTGGGGGCAATATTTTTTTTTAGATGTTGTAGGGTTTCCCTGGGGGCCATTTTGGCCCCCAAGGAAACCATACAACAACTAAAAAAAAATAGATGTATATATAGATCTATATATATCTATGTAGATAGATATATCTAGGTACATGGATATATCTATAGATGTATCTATGTAGATAGATATATATATATATAGAGGTAGATCTATATCAATCAAAGAGATTTATAAAGCGCGCTACTCACCCGGGAGGGTCTCAAGGTGCTGGGGGGGGGTGACGGGGGGAGGGAAAGGGGCTGGGAGGTTCACTGTTCGAAAAGCCAGGTTTTGAGGCCCTTCCTGAAAAGAAGTAGGTTTTGGGTCTTGCGAAGGTGGGTTGTGAGGGCGTTCCAGGTTTTGGGTGCAAGATAGGAGAAGGATCTGCCCCCGGTGGTGGTGTGTTTGATGCGGGGGACAGAGGCGAGAGAGAGGTCAGCTGAGCGGACGTTTCGTGTGGGGGTGTGGAAGGTGACTCTCGTTGAGGTAGGCAGGGCCTGTGTTGTGGAGTGATTTGTGTGCGAGGATGAGGATCTTGAAGGTGATCCTTTTGTCAATGGGGAGCCAGTGGAGGGATTTGAGGTGTGGAGAGATGTGTTCGTGTCGGCGGAGGTCGAGGATGAGTCGTTCTGCTGAGTTCTGGATGCGTGTAGTTTGCGCTTGAGTTTTAGAGTGGTGCCGGCCTAGAGGGCGTTTCCGTAATCAAGCCTGCTGCTGATGAGTGCGTGAGTGACAGTTTTTCTGGTCTCTGTGGGGATCCATTTGAATGTTTTTCAGTATACGGAGTGTGTTGAAGCATGAGGAGGTAAGAGCGTTGATTTGTTGGGTCATCGAGAGGGAGGAGTCTAGGATGATGCTGAGGTTGCGTGCGTGGTTGGCGGGGGTGGGTGCAGGGCCTAGCGTGGTGGGCCACCATGAGGGGTCCCAGGTGTTTTTGTGTGGGCCAAAGAGGATTATTTTGGTTTTGCTTGAGTTGAGTTTCAGGTGGTTGGCTGTCATATATATATCACTTTTGTCAATATGTGTGTGGTTTCCCTGGGGGGAAAAGGGTCCGACTTGTCTAGTGGCAGTTTTAGTGCCATAAAGAAGCGCAGAAGGTTTATATGCCTACTGCAAAGAGCAAATCTGTATTTTATGTAAATAGCTGAGTACATTAGTAAAGTCTATGGAGAGATGAAGGGCACTTTTGCTGGGTGGTAATGAGGGAATCCGAGGAGGAGGGAGTGGGAGCACCAATAATGATTGTTGGACTGGGCGCAGGAGGTGCTAAAGACTTTGACGAATGGTATGTGACAAGGTGTTTTTTGAGTGTCTTGAAAGTACGTGCTGATTGAGGGAAGAAGCGCAGGTAAGGTGGCCTCTACTGTTGCACGTATCTCACACACACCATCGATTTTGTGACTGTCTACGTAGGCTAGTGTTTTAGAGCAACAGTTTAGCCAATAGCAGAGATGGCATCTTGATGGATGACTGCTGCCTGCACTCGGGTTATAGAGGACCGCTCTGACATAGGATCAGAGACTGAGACATCAGATACTGAGACAGCATCTGAGGGATAGGACAATGGCGCAGACTCTGGGAGTGATTTTTCAGTCAGAGGAGTCCCATTCGATAACTCCTCTTCCAGTACATTATGAGGGAGGTGATGAGGACAGTCCTGCTGTCCCTTCGCAAGCTGTTCGTGCAACTGGGTAATAGTGGGTTAGGCCAACCCAGAGAGCAGGTGAATGCGGCGGCAAGCAGAGAGAGAGTGCTCTCTTGGGAGCTCCCCAATTTAGTTCAGCCCCAAATTCCACCACCCAAATCATATTGTGGAGACATCAAAATTGTCTATGGCAAAACAAACTGGTTTTGTAAGGCAGGCACCTGTGTTTTTGGTCCTGGATTCGTCGGCCATATAGAGAAACACACTAAACCCAAACATTTCTGGAAACTAGACATTCGGGGGAGTCCACAGAGGTGTGACTTGTGTGGATTCCCCTAAGTTTTCTTACCCAGAATACCCTGCAAAGCTGAAATGTTGAAAAAAAACTCAATTATTCTCGCATTTCTGTCACACAAACTACAGGAATATGCTGGGATCCACAACATTCCTACCACCCAGTGACTCCTCACCTGTCCTGATAAAAACACTACCCCACTTGAGTGCCTACACCTAGTGCCTGTGTCAGGAATGGATCACCCCAGGGTCAACAGCTGCCTCACGTAAGGACCAACATTGACCGTTGTGTGATCTATTCCTGTCGCAGGCACCAAGCCTAACCACACAAGTGAGGTATCATATTTATCGGGAGACTTGGGGGAACGCTGGGTGGAAGGAAATTTGTGGCTCGTCTCAGATTCCAGAACTTTCTGTCACCGAAATGTGAGGAAAACGTGTTATTTTAGCCACATTTTGAGGTTTGCAAAGGATTCTGGGTAACAGAACCTGGTCCGAGCCCCACAAGTCACCTCATCTTGGATTCCCCTGGGTTTCTAGTTTTCAGAAATGTGCTGGTTTGCTAGGTTTCCCCAGGTGCCGGCTGAGCTAGAGGACAAAATCCACAGGTAGGCACTGTTTTCTATGAAAAAATGTGATGTGTCCACGTTGTGTTTTGGGGCATTTCCTGTCGCGGGCGCTAGGCCTACCCACACAAGTGAGGTATCATTTTTATCGGGAGACTTGGGGGAACGCTGGGTGGAAGGAAATTTGTGGCTCCTCTCAGATTCCAGAACTTTCTGTCACCGAAATGTGAGGAAAACTTGTTTTTTTAGCCACTTTTTGAGGTTTGCAAAGGATTCTGGGTAACAGAACCTGGTCCGAGCCCCGCAAGTCACCCCTCCTTGGATTCCCCTAGGTCTCTAGTTTTCAGAAATGCACAGGTTTGGTAGGTTTCCTTAGGTGCCGGCTGAGCTAGAGGCCAAAATCTACAGGTAGGCACTTCGCAAAAAACACATCTGTTTTCTTCCAAAAATTTGTATGTGTCCACGTTGCGCTTTGGGGCGTTTCCTGTCGCAGGCGCTATGCCTACCCACACAAATGAGGTATCATTTTTATCGGGAGACTTGGGGGAACGCTGGGTGGAAGGAAATTTGTGGCTCCTCTCAGATTCCAGAACTTTCTGCCACAGAAATGTGAGGAACATGTGTTTTTTTAGCCAAATTTTGAGGTTTGCAAAGGATTCTGGGTAACAGAACCTGGTCCGAGCCCCGCAAGTCACCCCTCCTTGGATTCCCCTAGGTCTCTAGTTTTCAGAAATGCACAGGTTTGGTAGGTTTCCCTAGGTGCCGGCTGAGCTAGAGGCCAAAATCTACAGGTAGGCACGTCGCAAAAAACACCTCTGTTTTCTTCCAAAAATTTGGATGTGTCCACGTTGCGCTTTGGGGCGTTTCCTGTCGCGGGCGCTAGGCCTACCCACACAAGTGAGGTATCATTTTTATCGGGAGACTTGGGGGAACGCTGGGTGGAAGGAAATTTGAGGCTCCTCTCAGATTCCAGAACTTTCTGTCACCAAAATGTTAGGAAAACTTGTTTTTTTAGCCACTTTTTGAGGTTTGCAAAGGATTCTGGGTAACAGAATCTGGTCCGAGCCCCGCAAGTCACCCCATCTTGGATTCCCCTAGGTCTCTAGTTTTCAGAAATGCACGGGTGTGGTAGGTTTCCCTATGTGCCGGCTGAGCTAGAGGCCAAAATCTACAGGTAGGCACTTTGGAAAAAACAGCTGTGTTTTCTATAAAAAAAATAGGATGTGTCCATGTTGTGTTTTGGGGCATTTCCTGTCGCGGGCACTAGGCCTACCCACACAAGTGAGGTATCATTTTTATCGGGAGACTTGGGAGAACATAGAATAGCAAAACAAGTGTTATTGCCCCTTATCTTTCTCTACATTTTTTCCTTCCAAATATAAGAGAGTGTGTAAAAAAGACGTCTATTTGAGAAATGCCCTGCAATTCACATGCTAGTATGGGCACCTCGGAATTCAGCGATGTGCAAATAACCACTGCTCCTCAAAACCTTATCTTGATCCCATTTTGGAAATGCAAAGGTTTTCTTGATACCTCTTTTTCACTCTTCATATTTCAGCAAATGAATTGCTGTATACCCAGTATAGAATGAAAACCAACTGCAGGGTGCAGCTCATTTATTGGCTCTGGGTACCTAGGGTTCTTGATGAACCTACAAGCTATTTATATCCCCACAACCAGAAGAGTCCAGCAGACAAAACTGTATATTGCTTTCAGAAATCTGACATCGCAGGAAAAAGTTACAGAGTAAAACATAAAGAAAAATGGCTGTTGTTTTCAGCTCAATTTCAATATCTTTTTATTTCAGCTGTTATTTTCTGTAGGAAAACCTTGTAGGATCTACACAAATGACCCCTTGCTGAATTCAGAATTATGTCTAGTTTTCAGAAATGTTTAGCATTCCGGGATCCAGCATTGGTTTTACACCCATTCCTGTCACTAACTGGAAGGAGGCTGAAAGCACCAAATATAGTAAAAATGTGGTATGTCCCAGTAAAATGCCAAATTTGTGTTGAAAAATGTGGTTTTCTGATTCAAGTCTGCCCGTTCCTGAAAGGTGGGAAGATAGTGATTTCAGCACCAGAAACCCTTTGTTGATGGCATTTTCAGGTTAAAAAACCACAAGCCTTCTTCGGCAGCCCTTTTTTCCCATTTTTAAAAAAACAACAACATTTTCACTGTATTTTGGCTATTTTCTTGGTCTCCTCCAGGGGAAACCACAAACTCTGGGTACCATTAGAATCCCTAGGATGTTGGAAAAAAAGGACGCAAATTTGGCGTGGTTAGCTTATGTGGACAAAAAGTTATGAAGCCCTAAGCGCGAACTACCCCAAATAGCCAAAAAAGGGCTCAGCACTGGGGGGGAAAAGGCCCAGCAGCTAAGGGGTTAAATTTCTTTTTTCCATTTTTTCAGCCCCCACCAATGGGGGCATGCCCCCTTTGCATACATTATACCTGGCGCATTATGCCTCATTGGGCCACATTAGCGTAGAAAAAAAATGACACTAATGTGGCGCAAGGAGGCTCTAGGGGTTATTAAATCTGCTTCATACTTATTAATGTCCAAATCAAATAGGTATCAATATTGGTCTTGTAATTTAGAAAAAAAGCACGGGAGAATGGCCATGTGCTGGGCTTGTGTGAAGACTGTTAACATCTAGAGACAGCTTTAGCTCTCTCGCCAGCCTAATGGTTTTCAAAATATATGATACAAATACATACATAAATGCATATGCTTGCAAGAGCTTTTCGTCAGACATCTTCATACGCTGGTCTGATCAAAGTGTCAGCTACATTTTGTTACACCCACCACAGAACAGAGTAAAGGGCAATTGGTGATTCCACCATCTATTTACTCTACTTACTGCGTGTGATAGTATTTTGCGTGTCCACATGTGCAGATCCGCCTAAAGAAGTAGTCCATCGGCAGTTCCAATTTTGTCAGGATAATTTCGGAATTAATTTCTGCTCTTATCGCGTTTATTCACCTTTGTGACTAGTCATGTTGTACAGATTTATTTTAAATATATGCATGTCACTTTAAACGTTACTCTTTATCACTTGTAAACCTTTAATACCTAGTGCATGTACATGCAACAAGAAAAAAGTGATTGCAGGCTTTCTAATGAAAGACCTGTTGGCTTTGGCATTGATTGTATTTAGGTTTCACCCACAGAAAACTTTAGCTGCCTGTTATCAAAAGACCAAGAGGCATATTTACAAGCCCCTAGCTCCACCTGGCACCGACATACGCTAAGGTGGCGCTAAAGCGGCTTTTCCCCCGCAACTTATTTACTAAGTGCCGCAATGCTTGCATTGCATTCCATTGCGTCACTTTGCAACCCCTTGCTCCACATTATGCCTGTGCCAGGCATAATGTATGCGGGGGGGTTTTTCCGACGCAGGGAGGCCCGAAAAAATGTCGCAGTGAAATTTACACCATTTCACTGCAACATTTTTTCCGTCATTTTTAAAGCCTGCTCAGAGCAGGCGTTAAAATGATGCTCCCATTTTAATCAATGGACTTCCCTGTGCTTTGCTACACTCGTGCAGCAAAGCGCAACAATAGCCTCAAACATTTTGACGCTATTGTCGTAATGACCGCCATGGTGCGCTGTATTGTAAATACGGTGCAATCATGATGTCATAAGTTGGGGCCGGGCCAACATAAAAAAAAGTGGTGCATCGGGAGCGATGTGCCACTTTAATGTAAATATGCCGCCAAGTGTGTAAAATAGCACTAATCAATACTTAGCTAGGGATTGAGTAAGTTCATTAGTTATCATTGGCTGGCTTTCTTGTCAATATAATTTTCTTGTTTCTTATTCAAGGACTTTCTGCCCTTCCTTCGAAGCTACCTGATTTACTATCCTTTTGATTGAATCACTAGTATCTTTCCTTTGCTTATATTTTTACTTTTGCACGGAGCACTCTGTGGGAATGCTTGTGTTTTCTTCCTCCTCTCTCTTCTCTCTGTCCTGTGTGTTACATTGCCACCTTCAAATTCCTGCTCCCACACTCTCTGTGTTGCTCTCTTAACTTTCAGATGTTTTGTTGCTTTTCCTACCCCCCCTTGTCGCTCAGCATTTTTGTTATACACTGGGACCCTCCATAGGTTCCTGCCTTCCACTATTCTCCTGCCCCACCCTGTACCTTTTATAATTTATTTTTTTCTTTTTAGGGGGTCACGGCAGGTGCAATTTTCTGCACAGCTGCTCCTTTCCTATTTGCAATTTTGCACAACTTTTTTTTTCTTTTTTATTTACTGCTATAAGATGGATGTATATCATTTTAGAATGGCAAATAATAAAACAAATAGTCATAATGACTGTCGCCTCATGACATATGCCCTTAAGTATGTGGTGGCATATGGAGTGCAAATGTCATAAAGCTAGAGGTAAATTATTTTTTGCCGATGCTATTCAGCATCAGCAACAAGCCTTCTCTATTTGCTAATACTGTTCAGCTATGGCAACAAACATTGGCAAAGCCAAAAGGTCAGTTAACGTACTTCGCCAATGCTTGTTTAAATGTTCCTTAAAGAAGAAAGTGGGTACTTCGAGTGGCTCTTTAATGGCATATCCTTAGTAACGCTAGTGCTGTGGGGGAGCGTTCTGAGACATTGGGGGAAATTAAGGGGAGTCCAGCCCGATCGTGGATCCGGAAGCTATTTTAGATCTGGATCAGGGATTCACCTGGCCTCGGTGAAATATGTTGAATTTGTCCATTTCAGCATTGCTCACATGTTGTTTCTGTTCTTTCTGAGCAACAACATGCAGGCGATGAACAAGCTTTCTTATTTTTGAGTCCATATAGTACAAAACCAAAGGCTGAATTTAAGGGGCCATCAGCCCTCCTTTTATTTGCGTATGATGCAGTATAGGGAAACAAAGGCACACAGCTTGTTATCTCTTTATAAGTATTTAAGAGACATTATGGTTTCGAGGCATGATTTTGACTTAGTTCCTTCCCTGTATATAAGAAATGTGCATGCACTGTAAAAATGGCAGTTATATGCATCTGTATAAGTAGTTATATACAAATGAGTCCAGAGGGAAAGCCGAAAGCATGAGATCTCCCCCCCCGGAATGTTGTGGAAGGTGGTGCAGCCCACTGGCGCCGTTTTGGGTGCTTTTCGGGTGTTTTTTGGTAGGCAGGGCGGCGTCTATTAAAAGGGGGTCCATTTTATAACAGTCACCATTTTAAATGGTGACACAGTGGCTGGTGGGCAAACGTTTAACCTCTGCGAGCGTTCGGAGTTCAGTGTTTTTTCAGGTTGGGTAGGGTAAGTCGCCTGGGTAATAGTGTCGTTACATATCAGAGCTGGTGGAGTTTTCGTCGCGTTGGTATAAAGCATGTGGTTAAGGCTATCGCGTGTGTGTACCTGTTGCCATGGTGCTGGACGATCGGGTGTTATAGGGGCTCTGACTTCTCCTCGAGGCTGGGCGCCTGGATCTTTTGACTGAGGGTGTGGTCGGGACCGCCTGGCTGGCCCGACGTGCATCCAGTGGGGTAGCGGCGGTCGTGGAGGCCTGCTCGCTGCCATGTGGCACCACGAGTCGAGAGAAGCAGGTGAGAAGTAGTGGGTGGGGGCGGGGCAGGTGTGGGAGTGTTCTGGGAGCCTCACAGGGGAGGAGTGATGGCACGTTGGGGCATCCATCTGGTGTGGCAGCCCGGTCGTGAGTTTTGATCTCTTTGGTGAGGGTGGGAGGAGGGCTGGGCCCGAACGAGGGCCCCCCAGCAGGATTGGAGGTCAGCGCAGGAAGAGAGGCGGCAGGGGCACGGCCTGGGTGAGCAGGGTGGGGGTGGTGTATGCCAGCACAGTTTTAGGAGGGCAGGAAGGGGAGAGTGATGGGGGATTTCTAACAGGGAGGCCACCTGGAATGGGGGGTAGTGGTGGTGTACCAAGAAGGGGTTACGCAGCCCCACAGCGAGTAGCTGCGCTTGAGATGATTGATGAGGTAATGGGGGGAGGTTAGTGGGGATGTGACTTGGGTGTAGGGGCAGGCATAGAGCTTGACGGCACTGCGCCCGCTAAGACTATGGGGGTACAAGGGTTAGGCTCCTTATTGGAATGGAGCGAGGATAAGGAGGATGTACAGGAGGTTAAGGAGGCCGGGATAACGCTGAAGGTCCTTCCCCTGTGGCATACCTATAGGAAGAACGTGCAGGTGTGGGGCACTGGGGCCCCAGCTGGGAAGCTGGGTCAGAAGAGGGGTGGAGAGTTTTTCAGGAGGCGGAAGGCAGTGAGTTGCAGCACCAGGAGGGCGGTCGCGTTTTTGTGTCACGGCTCACCAGCACACCGGGCCTCTTTTGGCAGGACCAGCACTCTGGCGGATGCAGTGACACAGGCGGGCTTGGGGCGGCCCGGAAACCCTGGGAAGAAGAGAAGGCGGGGCTTAGCACGGCCAGCTGGATAACACCAACGCGGATGCAGGTGATGGAGAAAGGAGCGGCTAAGGTTGGTATGATTAGGCAGCGCGCCGGAAAGGGTTTTGCGCCCTCCTGTGGCGTGGCGCCTGACATTCAGCCGCCTGGCCATATCGAGCGGCTAGAAAAGCCCCGGACGGCAAGGAGGAAGTACACAAGGAACGCAGGGTCAGGCCCGCTGTAGAAGTGGACAAGGTACTTGGGGGAAAAGCCATTACTCCAGTTAAGATGGACAAGGTGGGTTTTTGGGTGGAGAGGTATGGTAACCAACAGGCATGACAATTGTTGCTCCAGGGATTTATGCACAGGTTTGAGTTAGGGTACACAGGACCTGGGCAGCAACAATGGGACGAAAATCTGCGGTCAGTAATAGGGAAGGAAGAGCTGGTGCAGCTCAAATTAGAGAAGGAGGTAGCCTAGGGGTGCATGGAAGGTCCTTTTTCAGATTGGCCTCTCCCTAGTCTTATCATGTCCCCCATTGGAATTGTTCCAAAGAAGGAACCGGGGCAATATCGCCTCATACATCACTTATCTTGGCCGGAGGGTTCCTCCATTAATGATTTTATTCCGGAGGAAGTGACAAAGGTGTCTTATGCCACAGTAGATGTGGCTATGGAGATGGTGGTGTCGTTGGGCCCCGGCGCATTGATTGCAAAAACTGATATTAAATCAGCTTTCAGGTTGCTACCGGTCAGTCTACGGGACTTTGAATTGCTGGGGATTCAGTTTCAGGGCAGGTGGTATGTAGATAAGGCACTCCCCATGGGCTGTTCGATTTCTTGTTCTCTCTTTGAGTGCTTCAGCACATTTTTGCAGTGGATTTTTCAGACAGTGACTGGGCACAAGGAGGTGACCCACTACCTGGATAATTTTTTCTTTGCGGGGCCCCAGGGTTCTGACTGCTGTGAGGTGGTACTTGGTCAGTTTAAGGACATTATGGGGGAACTGGGAAGACCCCTGGCCCCGGAAAAAACAGTCGGGCCCAGCACGGCCTTGGCCTTTTTAGGTATTGAATTGGATCCGGTAGCCATGGTGGCTCGGTTGCCGGAGGATAAACGAACAAAAATGATTGAGACGGTGCGATCGATGGTTCACAAGAAGAAGGTGACAGTGAAAGAAATACAAGTGCTCTTCGGACATCTTAATTTCGCATGCAGGGTAGTTAAAACAGAGTGGACATTTTGCAGGAGACTAGGGATGGCGTTGTCAGGACACAACTTGCTGCATCACCATGTGAGACTTAGCGCGGGTGTGAAAGAGGACTTGAAGATGTGGTGTGTGTTTTTGGAGTCGTTTAACGGAATTCCTTTTCAGCCATGGCCCTTGTATGAATGGAATGTCAAGATTTTTTCAGACTTTTTTCCGTCGGGGCGTCGGGATTTGGCCTGTATTGGCAGGGAAAGTTTTGTGCGGAGGAATGGCCAGCGGCATGGCGGTTGGGAGAGCGCAGCATTGCATTTTTGGAGTTGTTTCCTTTAGTGGTGGCGGTCCACATTTGGGGACACCTCTTGATGCACAAACGATTGTTGTTTTGAGTGGATAATTTGGCAGTTGTTCAGGTGGTAAATCGTCAGTCTGCCAGGAATCTACAAGTTTTGCAGTTGCTGCACGTCTTTGTTTTGGAGTGTTTGCGCCGCAACATTTAGTTCAGGACGCGACATGTGCCAGGAGTCAACAATGACATTGCGGATGCGTTATCTCGTTCGCAGTGGGAGAGGTTCCATGGGTTGGTTGAGGAAGAGGCACTGTGCAGGACGACGATTCCACCGACTTTGTGGACCATAGGAGACGGAGGATGCTGCGGTTGGTGATTAATTCTTTGGCCCCCTCCACTCGTAAAACGTATGTCAGGCTTGAATTTTTGTGGTCAGGGGCTCAGAGGCGACAGGGGGAGAAAGACAGAGTGGAGGATGTGGTAAACTTCATTATGGATTTAGTGTAAAGGCGTTTGTCAAGAGTATCTATTACTGGAAAATTGGCGGGCATGGCATTCATGGGGAAGCTTTTGTGGGGTTACACACCGACAGCGGGTGAATTGGGACAGAGAATTTTGGAGGGTTGGGCTAGAGAGGAGAGCCCCGGGGGAGGGTGCGGCAGCCTATTACATTGAGCATTTTAAAGAGAGTTTTGTAGGCATTGAGAGGGGTTTGCTTTGATGAGGCTGAGTGCTTATTGTTTCGCACCCTCATGTCGTGGATGTTTTTTGGGGCATTTCATGTTTCAGAATTGTTGGGGTCTAAATCAGCACGGGGGATTCAGTGGGGCGATGTTTGCATTAGCATGCAAGGCGTAGTGCTTTGCTTGCGGAGGTCTAAGACAGATCAGAGAGGAAGAGGCAGACAGGTATTTTTGGCGGCTTATCCTGTTTCTGATATTTACCCAGTTCAGTTAGGTTTGGGGTTAAGGGACATGTCACAGGATTTAAGGGGAGGAGTTTTTTGTCATCTACAAGGTAAGGCGCTATCAGCCTATCAGCTGCTAGCTGTATTGAGGGCAGGGTTGTGGGCAATTGGGCAGGATGCAGCGCAATTTGGGACTCATTCCTTTAGGATAGGCGTGGCAACGGAGGCCGGCTATAGAGGTTGGAAACATGAGAATCTGCTGGCTTTGGGAAGATGGAAGTCAAATGTGTGTAAAAGATATGTGAGGGGAGGAGTTAATGCGTTGGAATGGTAATTCTTTTTCTTCTGCTGCTGGTTCAGTGCCCGGACCAGCTGTGTGGTGCATCTACATCTGGGTCGTGGACCATTCATTTGTGAAGTGGGCTTGGAGACAAGCGCGGAATACAACGATTGGGGACAATCTGGGTTTGGACAGGGACAGGTACCTTGTGCGCTGGGAAGGTAAATGGGGTATGGGCTGGCACGAACTGTTAGGGACATTGCAGCTGGTTCGGGGAAGGGGGTTTTGTCCTGATGTTCTGCTTATACACTTGGGTGAAAATTACTTGGTAAGGAGGACGGGTTAGGATGTTATGAAGAAAATGAAGAAGGACTTATATGAGATCCAAAGGCAATGGTGTGGTTGCCATGTGGTATGGACAGCCTTCATTCCCCGCAGGATATGGAGAGGGGCGAGGAAACCGGGGGCCATCGAGAAGGAGCGCAGAAAAATTAATAAAGAGATGCAATTGTATTGCAAGGAGAAGGGAATTACTTATTTGGAGCATAGAGACTTGCGTTTTGAGGATAAAGAGTTTTTTAGGAGCAATGGCTTACACCTGTCCTTCATGGGCATGGAATTGTACCTGCTTCAGCTGAAAGAAGTTCTACAAAGATTGTTTAAGGAGTCTTAATTCAGTGCAGGATTCTGCATTTCAAGTTGTTTGACAGGGAGATGGTCTACTCTGACTGGGACGGACAAAAGGGGGGGGCAGAAAAAGGAGGGGGGTTCCCACCTCCTTTTTCTGGTGGCAGAGACAGAGACTGTCCACGTGACAACGATAATGGATGGACAGGAAATATGCCAAGACACTTTCAGATTGGAAGGGGGTGGACAGCAGCAAGGAAACAAAGATGACAAATTGGGCATTAGGGGTTGGGGACTTGCAGGTTCAATAGATCGATGGCAATAACTGACTATTAAGGTAATAGATGGCAAAAGGATGACTGGATTAACAAACTGCAAGTTTAAGGGGAAGGGAGGGGGGAGGGTAGAGTAGGGGAAGGGGGAGCGTTTTGGTTAGGTGAATTTATGTATAGTGAGGTGCGTAGTTTTGTGAGGCTGAAGCCAGGGTATTGTTTTGTGAGTGCACCTGTTTCCAATAAAGCGGCCTTTTACACACAAAGGATGGTAGTGGTGCTGTTTTCCCTCTTCCACAAATAACAATTTAATTAGCAGTTACGAATGTAGTTTTTGTTTAATTTTTATATAGCGCTACTCATCTCAATTTAGGGTGTCAGAGTATTTTCCATCCTATGAACACCTTATACATGGACAATAAATCATAAAAGTGTAAATCAATGCAGAGGATGAGTAGGACCTATTGTACCACTCCCTCCGGCATTGCCACTGCTGCTGCTGTCTCCTCACAGAGCCTGCCGGCTCTGTGTTTGAGGCCCGACCTCCACCTGCAGGCACCCACCTGCGCCACATCCCTGGTGGCCCAGTGGCCAGATCTGTCTGCCTTTTATCTCTTTCTTTCTTTTTTCTGCACTTTGCCTTTTTTCTCTCTTTTCACTCTTCTTCTGCTCCTGTGGTTTCTCCGCTTCCTGACACTGCTGTCCGCGGTGCCCCGACCCCTGCCCTTGTAGCGCTTCCCACTCTCCCACCTCCCAGCTGATCAATTCCCCCTCCCCTTCTTAAGGGTGACCACTGCGCAGTGAGGGGTGACTTCACTGACCTAATGGCCAGTGTCTGTCACTCGCTCCTGTGTTGCCACTGCTGCTGCTGCTGTCTCCTCACATAGCTTGCCGGCTCTGTGTTCGAGGCCCGCCTCCACCCACAGGCACCCATCTGCACCTCATCCCTGGTGGCCTAATGGCCATCTGCATCTGTCAGTTCTGTCTGCCTTTTATCTCTTTCATTCTTTTTTCTGTACTTTCCCTTTTTTCTCTTATTTTTCTCTCCTTTCACTGTTTTTCTGCAACCGCGTTTTCCCCGCTCCCTGCCATTGCTGCACCCGCAGCCCCACCCCCACCCCAGTAGTGCTTCCCGCCCTCCCGCCTCCCAGCTGACAAATTCCTCCCCTTCCCTCCCCTCTCTTCAACTTCCATTTCAACAATATCAGTGACCACAACACCTCAGCACTGCTCAAGAACCTGGACACAATCAGGCTCAAGCAACTGGTCATCTCACAAACGCACACCACCGGACACACTCTTGACACCATTTTCTCCTCCAGCAGCAATGTCACCATCGTCGACTTGACCCCACTACACTGGACAAACCACCACTGCATCCACTTTTACATCTCCACGCCCACAGCACATACTCACTCAACACACTCTGCCTACAAGAAATGGAACCAGATCTCAGAGGAGCAACTCATCAACACCCTCAGCAACTCACCACCCAACACAACAGATGCCAATACCTCAGCTCGCAACCTCCACAAATGGATCACCGACTGTGTCAGCACCCTAGCCCCTCTCCCAATGACCAAAGGGAAACACTCCAAGAAAGCCAGTTGGTTCACCCTCACACTCTAGGAATCAAAGCGTCCATGCAGGAGGCTGGAGCAGAAGTGGAGAAAGAGCAAATCACAGAAAGAATTTGCAACCTTCAAATACACCACAAGATCCCACCACAGTCTCTTCAGGTCCACCAGGATATCTGCCCTGCAGGAATGCATCAACTCCACCACACACAACACTAAGGAACTCTTCAACGTCATCAAAGAATTTGCCAAACCACAAGCTGAAACCACCATCATCCTTCCATCTCTGGATCTCTGCAATAGACTGGCCACCTTCTTCCACAGGAAGATCAAAGACATCTACAAAACTTTCGGACACCAAGACTATCTGAGCTAACCAAGATTCTCCAAACCCCCATGACCCCTGCACGCCTGGCCCCCCCTAAGGATAGATGAGATCCACTCCATCATGGGCAGCATCCACTCTGGAGCCCCGACCGACCCATGCCCACACTACATCTTCAACAAGGCCAGTGCCTCGATCGTGCCCAAACTCTTCAAGACCATCAACTGCTCCCTAGAGTCAGCAACCTACCCCGAAGACTGAAAGCATCTCGAGATCCACCCACTTCTGAAAAAACCCACAGTCGACCCAATGGACATCAAGAACAACCATCCCATCTCGCTGCTGCCCTTCCCAGCTAAGGTCGCCGAGTGAGCAATCAACACTCAGCTACGCCAACACTTCCAGGACAACAACATCCTGGACATCTCCCAATCAGGATTCAGAACTAACCACAGTACCGAAACCACCCTGCTCACCGCCAAAGATGATATCCGCTGCCTCCTTGACCACGGACAAACAGCAGCCCTAATCCTATTAGATCTTTCAGCTGCCTTTGATACAGTGTCTCACCGCACACTATGCCCCAGACTCCAAGCAGCAGTCTTATGCGACAAGGCCCTTGGATGGATACACTCCTTCCTGACAATCAGAACACAGAAAGTAAGGCTCCCGCCACACCATTCAGAACCCGCTGACATCAGCTTTGGAGTACCCCAAGGATCATCTCTGAGCCCCACGCTGTTCAACATCTGCATGATCCCACTCGCCTCCTTTGTCAGGAACTATGGTATGAATATTGTCTCCTACACTGGTGACACCCAGCTGATCATCTCCCTTACCGAGAACCCCGCAATAGCCAAGATGAATTTCAGGGATGGGATGGAAACAGTCACCACCTGGATGAGGGAGAGCTGCCTTAAGCTGAACTCCCACAAAACTGAGATCCTCATCCTGGGACCCTCCTTATCAGCCTGGGACGACTCCTGGTGGCCCTCAACACTCGGAAGACCCTCACCCCTACAGACCATGCACAAAACATCAGTGTCATCCTCAATTCAATGGTCATTGACCAGACAGGTCAATTCCGTCACCTTCACCTGCACCTGCCTCCACATTCTCCGACTCCTACGGAAGATCTTCAGATGGATACCAACCGACTGCCGGAAAACTGTGATACACTCCCTAATCATGAGCAGACTTGACTACGGCAACGCCCTCTATGCCAAAACTTCCAAAAAGAACCCGAACAAGCTGCAACAAATTCAGAACGCCACCACTAGAATTGTCTTAGACATCCCCCACCAAGAACACATCACAGAACACCTGAAAAACCTCCACTGGCTCACCGACGAGAAAAGGATCGACTTCAAACTCCTCGTACATGCCTACAGAGCCCTCTGCGACAGCGGACCCAGCTACTTTAATCACCACATCACCTCGTACTCCCCTTCTGGACCTCTACGCTCATCCCAGCAGTCGCTTGCCAAAGTACCCCACATAAACAAGTCCTGGGCTGGAGGAAGAGGTTGGAACACATTACCTCCTCACCTCAGACCATCGCTGCCTCAGTTCAGGAAGGACCTCAAGACCTGGCTCATCAACTGATCTCTAAGGACACACCCCGCAGCGCCTTGAGACCCTATGGGTGAGTAGTGCACTCTAAAAATGTACGATTGATTGATCGATTGTTACATACTACAATGATAGTTAAAAGGTGCAGAAGTCAAATATCATCATTACTCGTAGGCATTATGAGTTAAGAGTGCATGGGCGAGAGAAACTCAAATTCAAGATTTAAAACATAACATGGTGCTACAATTTGTCTTTACTAATAAAATGGTATTACTACCAAAACAAACCCATTTTAGAAGCCTTATAACAACAGCTTTAGAAAAACAGATAGGGCTTTAAACCTATGCCTTGCAGTCTGCATGCAGCTCACAGTGCTAGATTAAAATAATGCACTGCAAGTAACAAAAGGATCTCTGTGTAAGCAGCAACCCACTTACCTATCTACATAAAATAAAAATCTGTCATCTACATCTTACACAATGTGCTTTGCAGAAGACAGATTAATACTTTATGCTACTTTATAACTCAAAACTGAGACTGGACAAAACACAGATCGCTCTATCAAGTGCAATAAACACCATAGTTATCTTACCATTATTATTATTCCTTGAGATTTCCTGGACACATAAAGATGTTTGCAGCAAGTGCATTAACCCTATAAGACATTTTAAAATGCCGCCTTTGCGACCAATTAAGGTAGATTCAAATGTGTCCTTGTTGCCAATTTCTTTATAGCAGTGTTTTTAAAAAAAATGTTTAAAATCACACTCTGCTTTTCATGATTCTGCTCTTCGTGAATCCACCCCCTTTTCGTTGCCACCTTTACCCCCAGTTTATGGGTTCCTGGAGTCAATTTGGTCCATTTCCAGTAATGATCAGAAACCTGAAGTTTGTGGAGCGAAACCTCTTCAAGACAGTCCTAAACTTCTCGGTAGGACAAAACGAATGTCTCAGTTCAGTCAGCATGTAGGGGTTGAGATTGCAACCTGCTTCAGCACCAGGATACCCATTTGAGTGAGTTTTGCGCTAAACAAATACACATAACATAACATGTAATTGAATGCTGACTACCTGAGTGCTATACACTGAGAAATGGCCTGATCTCCCGAGTTAGCCATATTTATTAGGGCCTGATTTAGAACTTGATAGATGGAATACTCCACTGTATTATGATCCCCATAGGATATAATGAGATCGCAATACGACGGACAAGGTATCTGTCACGTTTATTCTCCTCTGCCAAGATCTAAATCAGGCCCCTAGCCTGGAGGGCTTCTGTGCCATGTATGTGTATTGTAGCAGGACCTAGAAATTGAGCACCCCTTAGCAAATATGTACATTGAATGTTAATAATCTTACACCACTGTTTATCAGAAATGATTTTTATCAGAAAATAAAGTTCTCACAGTGAGTTTAAATTCAGTTGACATGCAATCAAAGCACGTGTTAAGTGCAAGTTATACCACTTCCATTTCACTCCAGGTGTCCAGTCACTGATACTGATGCCAAAATCGATATTTTCTTTTCATTTTAGTCCACCTCACATGTAGCTCTGTGCCAGTGGTGCGCTGCTATTTGGTACTTTCATTTCTGAGACCTCACGGCTCTTTACAGACATTGGTTCCGCCCAGCACCATTCGCTACTCTTTCTAACTTCCTGAGTAGATTGAATGGCTTGAGGTACCACGCAGTGTTTTGAACCAGCATAAGTGTACACAGATGGTGCCAACAGATGCTTCTTGCCTTTTTCCCTCTGGCCGCTTAAAAAAACCCAAAAAAACAGACATGTCGTTCCCTCTGTCTGTATGGGGAGAAGTGTTTGAAGCCTCGTTCCAGTTTGTTTACGGTTACCCTGCCGCCTGCACTCAATTAGTGAACGGTTGTAGGTTGAGTGAGACAGGGAATTACAGGAGCCCACCTGTTTTCTATTCTGTGGCCCACTAAGCAGCACTGTGGCCGCGGGCTAGGCCTGGACTGGCCATCTATCCCATCAGGCATTTCACTAGGGGGCTGGAGCCATTGGATGCCATTTACTGAAGGTCCAGAGCTGCTTCTGGATCCACTGTCACTTTCTCCAGCTTCCCGAAGTTAACTGAGCAGGCATAGAGAGACCTTTAAGAGAGGGAGAGTAAGAGGGAAACATAAATATAGAGAATGGTTGGAGAGAGAGAGAGAGTGAGAGATAGATAGAGAGAGGGAGAGAGAGAATGAGAATGGATGGAGAGAGGAAGGGAGAGAGAGGAGTTTTGTTTGAGCATTAAGCAGGGGAGCTTTTCATCCCCAGTCCAGCCTGCTGGTCACTCAACAGAAGACGTTACTACTGGGTCAAAAACACCCTGAAAAATGTGCAGAAAAAAGGGAAGAATGAAGGGGAAAAATTAGTTTAAACAACATTCTATATTCAGCATGATTAGCTTAAAGTGTGTTCTAAATACAATCACATCAAAGTCAACCTCAAAATAGAAGAAGGGGACTTCTGGATACACTAACATGGGCATAGTAATGTCAATTTCTACTACACATTGATTTCGGACTGGTGTCTCAGGACAGCAGATGTTGCTGCACTCAGGTTGGATAACCAAATAATCCCTTTGTACTACTAACTCTTCAAAAATAACTGGGAGTGAATGCTTACACTAAGAGGTAGTAAGAGGATTTGAGCTCGGTACGGCCTATCACTCAAAAGTTATTGTGATCCCAAATCCTTAAACAGGGTGTCGGGCTTACCAAGGCTGTGATGTGAGGCGGGGCAGTGTGACGGTAGGTGTCACAAGGCCACGGCGCAGGCAGCGTCGTCGTCATTGCAGAAGTGCTGTTGTTGGTAGACCCAAGCCGGCGGTGCAGGGCAGTTCTTCGTGACCCTCATGAGCGGTATCCGCAGGCCACAGTTGAGGCAGGGATGCCTGGTGACGACACTGGAGTCGATGGTGCTGGCGTCGGTGGACCAGGGCTGCGGTACGGGGCGGTGCTTCGTGCACCTCATGAGCGATGTCCACAGGCCATTGTGTAGGCAGCGGTGCCGGTGTCAGCAGGAGTGTCCTCGGGGATGCCCAGGCTGCGGTGTGAAGGCGATGCCAGAGTGTGGGGCCCACAGGTTGTGGTTCAAGCAGCGGCTTGGTGAAGTTGTCCGATGATGGCATCAGTGAGACCAGGATTGCAGTGCAAAGCAGGGCAGTATGGCACTGTGCGGCATAGGCAGGTCACAGTGCAGGCCAGCTGTGTTGTTAGCAGCATCACCGTGGTTTTTCCTCTGGAATAGCACAAAACACACAGTTCCAAGTGCTGTAGGTTGAGGAAACTGAAGTCTTTGGTGTCCCTGAGTCTTCCAACAGGAGGCAAGCTCTACTCCAAGCCCTTGGAGAACTGTCTCAAGCAGGATACACAGCAAAGTTCACCCTTCGCACTCGTTTAAGGCAGAAGCAACAATTGCAGGCCAATCCAACAAAGCAACAAAGCAAAGGGACAGTACTCCTCCTCCAGCTCTTTAGCTCTTCTCCTTGGCAGAGGTTCCTCTTGTTTTCAGAAAGATTCTAAAAGTCTGGGTTTTTGGACCAGTACTTTTCCCTCTTTCTGCCCTTGAAGTTGGCAAACTTCAAAGCAAAGCCTCAAGTGTTTGTAAGATACTTCCTTGTCCAGGCCAGGCCCCGGACACACACCAGGGGGTTGGAGACTGCATTGTGTGAGGGCAGGCACAGTCCTTTCAGGTGTAAGTGACCACTCCTCCCTCCCCTCTAGCTCAGATGGCTCATCATGTTACGCAGGCTACACCCCTGCTCCCTTTGTGTCACTGTCTAGGGAAGAGGTGCAAACAGCTAAACTGTCAAACTGACCCAGACAGGGAATCTACAAACGGGCAGAGTCATAGAATGGCTTAAGCAAGAAACTGCCTACTTTCTAAAAGTGACATTTTCAAACTCATAATCTAAAAACCAACTTCACTAAAAGATGTATTTTTAAATTGTGAGTCCAGAGACCCCAAACTCCCTATTTCTATCTGCCCTCAAAGGGAATCTGTGCTTTAAAGTTATTTAAAGACAGACCCCATGTTATCCTCTGAGGGAGATAGGCCTTGCAACAGTGAAAACCGAATTTGGCGGTATTTTACTGTTAGGACATGTAAAACACACCAGTACATGTCCTACCTTTTAAATACACTGCACCCTGCCCATAGGGCCACCTAGGGCCTACCTTAGGGGTACTTTACATGTACAAAAAAGGATGGTTTGGGCCTAGCAAGTGGGACGGGAGTCCAGAATTGGACTTCGGTTCTCGCCATGCGCTGTGCGGATATTAATATTGAAGGCCCGGGGGTCCCCCCCTCGGCCTTCCACTCACCTGGTGCCCACTACTTGGCTTTCTCCTTCTTCGGGTAGCCATTTTTTCCTGTTTCGCCTAGCATTCCTTTCTCTTCTCTGGTTCCCTGCATGCATCTGCTTCCCTTCTTACTATGGTGCTTTTCCTATGTAGTCCTATTTCTCCTTCCCAATCCAAGATGGCCTTTTTTCATCTTCCTGTTTGTCACTTCCTGTCTAGGAGTATATATTGGGATTGAATTATCTTCTCTTTGGGTTGCAACAATTCTCCTGTGGTGGTCACGCTCCAGCTGGTCTTCTATTTGGAATTCAGTTTTGGCTCTTGTGTTTTTTCCTGTCCTTCGTGTGTTTTTCCTGGCATCAAGATTCTGATTTTTCTTGTGTCCTCTTTTTCTTCCAGGGAGTTCCTGTCTGGAGGTTTTTTCCCTATGTGGTTTTTCCTCTGGGATTCCTGGAGGGCACGGACTGTAGTGGCATATAACCATCAACAGCACCATGGATACTGGAAGAGGTCGCCCCTACCTCAGCCAGAGCCATTCCTGCAAGAACAGAGGCCGCACGCCTTCTCCCTGTGGCCTGGATGGTAAGCCAAAGACAAAACCTGACAGATTGCAATGCCCAAAACTCCGGTCATGGTCCAGCACCATGGGGGACCCCTCGACAAGTACAGAACAAGCCAACCAGTCCTTGCTCCTGACTATCCAACTACAAGCCCAGGAACTACAACAGCTACGAAAACGCGGCCTTACGCCAAGCCTTAACTTCCAGGACTACTGATGGTCCCACGGTTTCAGCCTCTACACCCCGTTTTTCTGGGGATCCTAACAAATTACGAGAATTCCTAGATGCCCTAAAAGTTTATTTGCATTTAGACCGTCACAATTCACTCCAATGATTCCTGTCTGTCTAATTTTCCTGCCTTCATCGCTGCCTTTAAGCAAATGTTTGAGCAACCTGGACCTGAAACCTCTGCAGAAGAGAGCCTTTTGCGACATCCAACAAGGGAGTCAGGACGTCTTACAATACATCACACGGTTTAGACAACTGGCACCGGAAACCTCTTGAGTAGAATGTACCCTTGTCACTCTTTATCGAAGAGGACTGCGGGAGGAGATCAAAGACGAATTAGTGCATTCTGCTTAGGTAGAGAATCTCCAGAGTTTGATGGACTTAACTCTCGCTGATGGAAAAATCGCAGGATGGAAAAAAAAAGAATTGTATGCCATCTTCAGTAAGTACACATGCACCTCCTCAAAGTTCTAAAGAAACTTGTCCTAAAACTAGAGGAACTACTGATGAGGAACCTATGCAAGTTGACATGGCTCGCGGACCTTTATTGACTAGTGAACATGAGACTAGACGAAGGAAGGAACTATGGGCCTCATTACAACATTGGCGGGCGGCAACCGCCGCCCGCCAAGTTGTAACCGCCGTGCGGCCGCCAATGCAGCCACACTCCTGCGGTGCCCATTATGACATCCCCGCTGGGCCGACGGGTGGAAACACAGTTTCCGCCCGCCGGTCCAGCGGGGATGTCGGCCACAACATGGGAGCCGGCTCCTAATGGAGCCAGCGGTGTTTCGGCCGAGCGACGGGTTCAGTTGCACCCGTCGCGCTTTTCACTGTCTGGTGTGCAGAGAGTGAAAAGCTATGTGGGGCTGTGCCAGGGGGCCCCTGCACTGCCCATGCCAAAGGCATGGGCAGTGCAGGGGCTCCCAGGGTTCCCGCGACTCCCCTTTCTGCCAGCCTTTCCATGGCGGTTCCTACCGCCATGGAAAAGCTGGCGGGAAGGGGACTTGTAATCCCCTGGGCAGCGCTGCAAGCAGCGCTGCCCTGGCGGAATACAACCGCCGGGACCAACGTGGCAGAAAACCGCCGGTCCTGGTGGTGCAACCGCGGTGCTTCTGCCGCGGTCGTAATCTGCGAGTTTGCACCGCCAGCCTGTTGGCAGTGCAACCTCCAAAACAGCCCTGGCGGTCCTTGACTGCCAGGGTTGTAATGAGGGCCTATGTCTTTATTGTGGTGCTTCCGATCATCTAATTTGTGCTTGTCCCGTTCGTCTGGCGAGGCCCTTGGGAAACGCCAGCTCCCGTCCTCTGTGAGAAGGGAGAGGACGGGATATTCTGAGATACCTTCCATCTGTTCCTTCAGAGAAGAAATTACAGCTCTTTTTCTTTTACCTATCTCCTTACAATTAGCCGATGGCCGGAAAGAAAAAGCTTTAGCCTTGTTGGATTGTGGAGCCAGTGGTATCTACTTAGATGAAACATGGGCCCTGGAAAGGAAGATTCCTAGGTTACCCAAGGACATACCAGAACAAGTCCATACAGTGGATGGTTCTCTGTTAGCTCTGGTCCTGTTACTAATACCACTCCTACCCTGTGTCTACAATTCGGGAAACATCAGGAATATGTTTCTTTTGATTTTATCTCTTCACCGAATCACGTCATGATTCTAGGTATCCCATGGCTCACCCGGCACAATTCCTATATTAATTGGGAAACTAGAACCATTTCTCTGTCCTCCCAATTTTGTCAACAGCACTGTTACTCAGCAGGAACACATTGGTCCGAAGAAAATGTTGTCAACTAAAGTAAACTGCATTGATTGTTTTCACACAGCAGTGGCAAGGCGTTGGCTCTGAGGATGAAGCACCGAGCCATGATGTGTTGGTTCCGAAGTGCGATACTTCAGGTTTCTCAGTCAAGGGCATGCGCCAATCTCTCTGAGCTGCTGCAATGTCGATGTGCAATTCTGAGGATCAGGCTCTCCAGGTGATGCATTAATGCAGAAAGCGATGCACTGGTTCTGCTCCTGCAACATGGTAAATGCACCGGTTTTGCTGCAAGCAGACTGAAGATGTGTCAACTTCTCAGGTGCAAGTGTCTGGGTGCCCTTCCAGTGAACCAGGCACAGGAGCAGTGGTAGAGACTTTGATATCCCTGAGTGTCAAGCAACAGGGGGCAAGCAGATAAGCTCTTCGAGAGTTGCCAGCTCTCCCTCAGCAGAGTCCGAGAGCAGCAGGTGGCAGGACAGCACAGAAGAAAAGCAGTTCTTTCAGGTCAGTAGTCCAGAAGAGTAGCAGTCCTTGGTGCAGCACAGCGGTTTTTCTTACAGAGTCCAGTTGTAGGTCCAAAAGTGTCTGATTTGGTGGGGTCAGAGACCCATTACTTACACCAAGGTGTGTCTTTGAAGAGGGAGTGACTTCAAAGAAGGGTCTTTGAAGTGTGCAGAGGTCGTTTCTTCCTAGCCCTGGCTCCAGACCATCAGTAAGATAATCAGCCCTTTGTGGGGGGATAGTCACTGCCTACGCAGGTGTAAGTGTTAGCACTCCTCACTCTTCCTGCCAAGGAAGAGCCATCAGAATGCAGATGAGTGCTCAGACTCACCTAATCTTCCTGTGCTTGTAGCTGTCTAAAAGGAATGCACAAAGTGAAACTGTCAAACACACCAGACGTGTATTGGAGATAGCCTGTGGGCACCCAGAGTTGTAACAGCAGAGAAATGCCCATTTTCTAAAACAGGCATTTTAAAAATAACGTTAAATCTGACTTTACCAGCAAAGAGGGTTTATCATTGCCATTACAATGATATGAAACATGATATAGCTACTCCTTCTCAATCAGGAATTACAGCTTCAAAATGTAATAAGGAATTTCCAATGTTAACCTGTGAGAGGAGTAGGCTTCACAGTAGTGAAAAACAAGTTAAGGTGTTTTTCACTGCTAGGACAAGCGAAACTTAAACGTACATGCCCTACCTTTCATTTACACAGCACGCTGCCCTATGGGTTACCTAGGGCCTACCATAGGGTGACTTATTAGTAATAGAAAGTGAGTTTAAGGCTTGGCAAGGGTTCTTAAATGCCAAATTGAAGTGACAGTAAGACTGCCCACTCAGGCTCTGCACTGCAGGCCTGAGACATGTTTTATAGGGCTACTTATGTGGGTATCGCAAGCAGTGCTGCAGACACAGTAGTAGTATTCAATTTACAGACCCTATGTATATAGTATACCACTTAACAAGGAACTTACAAGTAAGTTAAATATATCAATTGCATATAAATCAATGTTACCATTTTTAGGGAAAAGCACTTGCATTTTAACACTGGTCAGGAGTTGTAAAGTGCTCAGAGTCCTAAGACTAACAAAAAGATTCAGCAAAAAGATGAGGCAAGCAGGCAAAAAGTTTGGAAGAAGACCACCCTAAGGCTTACATGTATAATAGTTTCTCTCCAGGCAGTACATAGCCTCTTCTTTAACACAGAGCACATCAGCAAAGTCTTCTCCTCTAGATGTAGGCGTCTTCTAACCATTGAAAGGGAAGACCAACTCTAACTTCTTGTCCTGATACATCATTCTTCTCTGTGTTGTGAATACAAAGTACTGGCACCAGAGGGCCAGTGCATATTATAACTGCGGGAGCCAAATGAAATAAAGTGTGAAGAGCAGCAAAGTCTTCTTCTCTAGATGTAGGCTTCTTCTAACCATTGAGGGGGAAGAAGAAATCTTACTTCTTGGCCTGATACATTGTTCTCTTCTGCGTTGATGCTGCAGAACACCAGTTTGAAGGCAAAGTGAATACAAAGTACTGGCACTAGAGTGCCTGTACATAATAGAACTGCAGGCACTGGTGAGGATATAGAACCAAATAAAACAAAATGTTTCTTTTAGAATCATCCAATCATTCACCTCAGGTAACTGAAGCAGGTAGCAGCTTTTGGAGAAATTTCCCAGAAACCCTACTCTAATGTAAAGGGGAGCAAAAAATGTTGAAGGGGATTTTGATCAGTATATTATAATAGGCCACATACCTCAAGGGTGTTAAGCTATTGCTGGACAGATCTTGGCACAGGTGTGCTAGGCTATTGGATTGTTGGATGAATATTCTGCTATGCGCATAATCATGTATTCACTCAGGGCACTTGGAGCTAGGACAGTTTAGCGGTGCTTATTTAGTCTTTTAGCAAACTCATTTCTTACAAGAAATTATATATAAATAATTGCTTTGAAGATCGTTCTCTGACAAATCAAAATTAATAAATATAACTTGTTGCTGGTCACCTGTAAAGATAAGAAACCTACACCCACATCTAGAAACAATCCCTTCCAGTGCCTTCCTTGTGTCAGCTTCTACCTACTGAGAAAAAGAGAGAAGTTGTTTATTGGAAAGTTGGGCCTTCAGTGCTTCAAGGAAGAAAGTATAGTTTCTGATGTGGCAGAGGCATAGCAGCAGTTGGTTTCACAGCTTTGGAGCCAGAACCAAAAAGATCTTCCTCCTAAACATATTCACTAGAAACAAGGGACTGCTGCCAAAAAGGAGGCTGACCAAAGAATATGAAATGGCAGAATACAACACATTTTGGCCTGCCAGTGCCATGTAGAACTTGATAAACAGGCATAATGAATTCAGTTCTTTGCACCACTGGCAGCCAGTGCAGTTTACCACGGGCCTCTGTAACATAATCGCACCTATGCAGCACAAAGACCAGACTGACAGCCACATTCTGAAGAAGGTGTAGTTTTACCAGTGCATTCAAAGGGTTCTCTTGCCATAAGAATACTCACCTGCTGAGGAAAAGCAAGGAGGAACTTTCTTATGGCACTTAATTGGAAAAAACACAAGCAGCAGCCACTGAGTTGATTTGATTTTCCTAAATAAGATCCTCATCAGGCTGAAAGGTAAGGTCCTTAACCATGCTGCTGGGGCAGGGAGGAGCACCTTCCCAATTGGGGTAGAACCTGACACTCAACAAACTATCTGGGACACAGGTCAGCACCTCAGAGTAGTCCACATTTAGTTTTGTTGGTTGCAGCTCAGGAATCGGTTGAGGAAGACATTCTAACAGGTTCTCTGTGGTGCAGGGAAAATATGAACAGATAACAAAAACTGTGCTTCTGCATGAACAATGATCCACCACCAGCCATCAGTCTGCCAGTAGATAGGTGAAGGGACAGTAGGGTGGTGGATGGGGTAGGGGAATACACTGCACCTGTAATCCAGCTGGCCCACCAGATTGGCATCTGACTGGGGGAGCTCGGAGACATCACTTACCTCCAGGTGCAGATGACCAGCGTGCTTTCTGGGTCCCTTGTATTGCTGTGCTGATGCGGTTCCTATGAGTATGGCAAGCAATGGTCACCACTTCCTTCCTTCCTGCCAGCGCCACCCCTTTCATTGCTTATGGGAGGTGCCTTTTAGACTGTTGTATCCTGGTTCGGCTGCAGAGGATGCTGTAGCCCCTCTAAGAAGGAAGGCACTCAGAAGCCATGTTTGCCACTGTTGATCATCTTCTTCGTTAAGGTATGTTTAATAATTGGCCCAGCCCAAGATAGCTAAAGAAAAGTGTCAGCACACAAGCCATCCCTAGGCAGTCATCAAACTTCTTGCTCCTACTCTTCCTCTTCCTGACGGAGCTATTTCTTGGATAGACTCTATATAAATGGAATAGAATCAGTGAATATTTTCATAATAATAAAACATTTGGTTTGTTCGGTTTGTCACTCCCTTGCCCATATTTTTATCATTTTTTCTTTCCTGAGTTTGCTGCGCTATTTTCTAGAATTGTCTATGCAGAAGACCTGCAGTGATTGTTCTTGGTTCTGTTCAACCTATTTACTTAGGCTATCCAGTGCTCTGACATCTGCAGCTTCTCCAGTAGTGTTCTCTAAATCCGGCAACATATTTGGTGTTTTTGCCTTTGGCTTTACCCCTGATAGTTTCATTGTCATAGAGAGACCACGTCCTTATAGTATGGTAAGGCAAAGCAGATGCAGAAGTTAGTCGCATATACCTTGGGCAAGTAAGACTTTGGTGTTTGGCACATCCTGTCAGCATGTCTTTGACACAGGCTCTCTTAAAGATCAATCCAAAATCACTGTGGAACGCTTCTTAGAAATGATGGTAAAATACTGGTTCCGCCACAAAAATTTGAACAATCCAGAGTGGATTTTAGTCCTTACAAGCTATGACTCACAATTATGAAGGGTTTACAACTCAGATGCTCTGTGACCAAATCCTGCTCCTTGAAACTGTTGCCCAGGGAATGCTCTACCTTCTTGTCACTTTCTTTTACTGAGTACACTTTAAGCACCAGAAAATCAATGGTCTGGCCAATAAATTTAAAACAATAAATCAGAAAGGATGTAGTAATTATCTTGGATTACATTGAAATCAATTATTTTGCTGATGGAAGCTGCATATCAAATGTGTTATTGGCTGATAGGAAAGCCCTTTCACCATGTCAATGTTTGTAGCATTGTACACCACCTGAATGTGTCCCTATTTCCTCTTTGTGTAGAGTACCAGTGGGATCCATTTTCTTCAATGAGATGAAGTCAATTGTTCATTGTGACAGTAAACACAATTGTGAAGAATGCCGGTATATAATACTCCCCCCTATAGTGAGGTAGTTTAGAGTCAAAAACCACCAGAATCATGCAACATGTGATACTAATATGACACTTGGCACAGTGTTAGGTAGTCATATGAGCATTGGTTTTTGGAATAGACCCTACAAATTTGCCCCCATTTTTGGTGTGTGATGTCATAAGACACAATTGCTGCTGCAAGGGCCAGTAAATTATCATAAATGTAATATTAGTCTTCCAGCACATAATTTTAATGGTTCTTTAGCAAAAGGATTTTAAAAATGTTGCAATTTAATTGACTCATTGTATACTATATAAGTATGTAGATATATGGTAGATATACAGGGTGTTCCACATAACGTGCTCACCCACCTTAACTTTTGAACAGCTAAAGATAGAAATTTCAAACACAAATCATGGTTCATCAAGAAATGTCTAATTTATGTTGTTACTAGTTTAGAGGCACTTGGGCCCCATATACAGGGTATACCAAAAGTCTATTACAACATTTTAAATAGCACAGTGCATATTATTGCTTTATTTTTTGTTATAATATAAAAACAGATTTTATAACATTTAAACATGAAAACACTTTTGTTGAAAAAAGAATGAAGATACAAATGATATTGTTATTAATGTTTATTGTTATTTTAGTCAACAGTTTTTTTAAAGGTTACAATTTGGCTAGCCATCTAAAACATGTCCTCCTAATTTCATTGTCCATCACAAACACAAAGACTTGTACACAATGTTTTACATCCACACTTAACAAGTTCCTTGCGGTATTTCGAAGTACCGGGCAAAAGTGATCACAGAGGTTCATATCCTGAATCTTCCCTCTTCCATCCCCACTGATCTGTATCAGGTACATCAGGATATACATTCCACCACATCGACCACACATAACCTGCTTGGAAAATAGCACTCTTGCTGTGCTGTAAAAGCTGAGCAGCTTCACTTGGTGGCACATTTTCTAGAGATCGATTAAGTTTGGTCACAATCATTCATCGACATTCATTAACAGAATCTGTTTAAATGTTCTCATTGTATAATATAATTACATATTGCTGAAGCTGACTGAAACTGTTCTTTAAAATATCTAGTGGGCAATGAGAGAGCTCAATAAATGTTTCTGTGACAGGCTGAAAATGCTGCCACGTTTCCCAACCTGATTTTTTGCCAGGACCTTCAAATGCAGGTACAGTGTCGCAACCTGTAAATGCATGGAAAAAAAATACCATCACAAACACTTTTGCCAAGTTTACTAGCATATTCAGCAAAATCAATCCACAGATTTGAAAGATTTAGCTGCTAAATGCATAGAGAGTAATAACTGCTACATCAGACTCAACAGCACGTATAGTTACATACTTCTGGCCACTTCGACTAGCATGTTTCGCATGTAACAGTATTCTGGCATCCACTTCTTCTTGATAACATGGTCTCAGTTCAGATACGTTCAGATTTTCAGGAATATTCACCATGTTCCTTTGTCAATACTACAATTTTACCCTCTGGTATCTTAAGACTCGAAAAGTTATAAGCCAAGAAATGAAACAAATAATTTTTGTTATCTTTATTTTGTAGAAAAGTCACCCAGTTTTTTCGCATCTTTGTTGAACCTTTTACACAATAGCGTGGACCAAAACCTCATCTATTTCTTTCTTCCGTTTTCAGAGACCCCACTATGTAACGGTCACATACTATGTCTACTCATTTCAATTTAAGTATGTTCATTACATAAGGCTGGAATATATAGGTGCTGTAGTCTTGAAAATTGCGTACATTGTTGGGTTTTAGGAAATTGATTATTGTCGATCCATTCATAATAACACAACTTGCAGTGTCTCAAATGTTATTCCTGTTATCTACATTAGGCTTTTCCAAACAAGAGATGATGTCAGACCTTGCACCTTTTCTTAGCAATCCTCCCTCAGTAAGTGATGGGGGATAATCAAGATTCTCATGGGCAAAAAATTCAAATCCCCTTCTCTATCTTTGCAAGCAATATACAGTCTAGTGAAAAGTGAGCGGTCACATTTTAAGATGGATACTTTGTGGTTCACTGATTTTCGCACTACCTTAGGAAATAAACATAGAAGGTTTCTAGGAGTAGGTTCAAAATAAGATTTTTTTGCAGTGTACCAGGCGTTCTTGAACAAACGTTCCATATTGAGTTCTCCCCACGTTGTCAGCAATGCACACAGATTTATTTGCATTATCACTAATGATTAAGTTGGATGCAATATTCATAAGATTTTCCATAAATACCACAGGCATAAGGATTCCTGCTATCATGCAAAAACACTTGTGTAAATTCCTTAACATCATTTACAAATCAAGCGTTGCAAGAGACTTTGGGCCTCATTACAACATTGGCGGGCGGCAACCGCTGCCTGCCAAGTTGTAACCGCTGTGCGCCCGCCAATGCGGCCACACTCCCGCCGTGCCCATTCTGACATCACCGCTGGGCCGCAACATGGGAGCCGGCTCCAAATGGAGCTGGCGGTGTTGTGTCTGTGCGACGGGTGCAGCTGCACCCGTCACGCTTTTCACTGTCTGCTGTGCAGACAGTAAAAAGCAGTGTGGGGCTGTGCCTAGTGCATGGGCAGTGCAGGGGCCCCCAGTTCCTACTGCCATGGAAAGGCTGGCGGGATGGGGACTCGTAATCCCCTGGGCAGCACTGCAAGCAGCGCTGGCCTGGCGGATTAAAACCGTCGGGACAACCATGTCGGCAAACCGCCGGTCCCGGCGGTGCGACCGCGGCACTTCTGCCGCGGTCGTAATCCGCGAGTTTGTACTGCCAGCCTGTTGACGGTACATCCTCCAAAACAGCCCTGGGGTCTTTGACCGCCAGGGTTGTAATGTGGCCCATTGTCTTCTTGGTAAACACAGTTATTTTTGTTTTCACTGAATCCCATTTCTTCATCGAATTTTCCCAGTACATTGTAATTACAGGTCCATCCATTTCATCAGTGCACTAGTATTACCAAGAATATCAACTGCCCGCCATCTGATTTTATATCCTTGTTACACTGCTCATCCATCTGATAATGAGATATGCAGGAATAAGGTCTACCACTTTAACAAGCAACAAATATTAATTTGGAAATTCTTCACAGACATCTTGAGTTCTTGATTTCAGTTCGACAAGTGTTTTAATGAACACTGTCATCCACATGGCATAGTGGATGTGGTCCATAGCAAACATCCAAGGACAGATAATTTGCAGGGTCACAATAAACGTACCAAAATTTGCTGAACGAATGGTATCAAGAAACTGGAATAGCAGTAATTTGAGTTGAAGTATATTATATACCAATATTTGAAATTAACAAACTCTGTAACTTTTTTTGATAACCTTGCAAGTTTGTGTTTGTCAATTTTGTTTCTACAAGTTTTATGGAATTTTCCACAGTTTTCAGTTAACAGTTGTTCAACTACATCATGATTTTTAAACGATTTTGTCTTGGTGATTGATGGAAGCCATTTTATTTTGTCAAAGGCTAGCAGATTGTCAAGCAAACATTTGTACCCAATTCCTTTATCAGAATATAAGCTAGACACACTAAAACTTCAGGTAAATCTTGTTGACACAATACACACATATCCCAAACAATCCCAGTTCCAACATTTTGTGTACTAGATATAAACTCTTCATTAATATTTACAAATTCACATCTTCTATTGGTAGACATTTTTACACATTGACAGTAATCTTTTCACAATTTCAGAAACCTGCAACAAAAAATACTTTGTTATTTTAAAAGGGCAGTACAACATACTTTTATAATTACATCACAAGGTGTTTACTTACTGAAACCATTAAAACTTTCTCATGCTTCTTCGGGGGTCAACTAAAATGCAGAATTTATACCACTTTTGGCATTCCCAACCAGAAAAACATGTGAAATCATTTGATGGATGCCTAATATTAGATTTGTAATCCCTATACAAATAATAGCGGCAGCCATTTTCTTTTATGACGTTATACGGACAAAGTAGCCATACGATTTTTGAGGTCTATATCATCACTCATTTTTTCCTTATTATTAAGCCCTGTCCAAAGTTTCATGTTGGTATCACATTTTGCATGATTCTAACGCTAAGCTGCCTCACTAACAGCATCAATTCTCTAGATGTCTTTGATGATAACTCTGAGATATCTGTGATTTCGAGGAGGAGTGGTTTATGCATGTGGTCAAAACTGTAATGCTTTTACTGATGGCAGCGCCTCATCAATGGCCTGCTTCAGTTTGGTCTCAGGAAATAAACATTGGGGCAAACTCTGTTACAAATACTCAAGCAGTTATACATCAATTATTTAAAGGGCGATGCTATGTGGCAATCTAATCTCCAGGAGTTCCTGACGATTCAGCTTATTAAAGTCCATTTTTAAAAATCACAGTATAAATCTTCAGTTTGTAAACCAATGGTAAAAAAATGTCTTTCATTTCTTTAGTCTTTTTGGAAACCAGTTTTCACTAGCCTTGTAATTCTGAGCTCTCTAAAGACAGCACTATTTTCTTCTTCCTTTCTAGACTACTTACTAGCTACTGTTTCTCTATCAACTTCACTTGAACCCAGATTCACTGCTAAGGCTCTAACGGCTCCAGTTCTGTCACCTGGCTAGAGGTCTCTCATAAACTTTCTTCCTTGCCCATTGCAAACACTGAACATACGATATTTTCCTTTAGTGCACCAGATGAGTTCCCAATCCTAACTGATAGCATTAGACATACCATTTGGCATGGGCTATACCCAGCATCTCAGCTCTCTGTAGGTTTTCAGGCCCACCTGAATCTCTAGTCTGTCACCAAAGGCCATGCTGTCTCTTATCTGGTGCCTTCCTGAGCACTGCTGGTTGCAGGGCCTTATATCCTATCTGAATATTAACAGTAAGAACCTGGTGCAAGTCTCCACAGTGGTTGTGTAAACCCTGATCTCAAAACCTCAGAAATGCCCAATTGAACACTAGCTCATAGAGTGTGGGTTGCTAATAATGAGGTACAACCTTGGAGCTAAAGGAAAATAGGTCATGCAACAAAAGGGTCTGTTATGGTGGGACTCAAGCAGCTCAACAACAAGACGACAATGCAATTTAAGCTCTATCTTTTATGTATGCTATTGGGTTTTAAGGTAAGGTATTGTTTTAAGTCTTTGTACTGTTTAATAAAAAGAGCCTTACAAAATGTTGTCCCTGTTTCCTCTAATTGTAGAGTTGTCCAGCTTCTCTTGAGTTTGTCAAAAAGGCGTTTTCAAATCATCACCACAAGTGATGACCTTTATAAGAAATAACCAGGTAAGTATCAAGTTCTTGAATTAAGGTTTTACAGAAACATATGAGTCCTGGGTACTTTCTATTCATCTTTTCTTTTTTTCTGTACTACCTTTTTACTTTTTAGAGTTCTACTTTTCCCCTCAGCTGTCCTATTTTCACTATCTTTATTTGTACTCTGTTTGTCTATTATAAGAAGTACATATTGATACAACCTTCTAGTGCATCTCTCTGTATCTTTCCTTTCTTTCAGGAGTCACGCTTCTTAAAAAAATAAAAAATATATTGGGGGTCATTCTGACCCTGACGGGCGGCGGAGGCCGCCCGCCAGAGTTCCCCCCTCCAGAACACCGCTCCGCGGTCATAAGACCGCTGCGGTGATTCTGGCTTTTGCACTGGGCTGGCGGGCGGCCGCCAAAAGGCCGCCCGCCAGCCCAGTGCAAAAGAGCCTTCCCACGAGGACGCCGGCTCAGAATTGAGCCGGCGGAGTGGGAAGGTGCGATGGGTGCAGTGGCACCCGTCGCGTATTTCAGTGTCTGCAATGCAGACACTGAAATACAATGTGGGGCCCTCATACGGGGGCCCCTGCAGTGCCCATGCCATTGGCATGGGCACTGCAGGGGCCCCCAGGGGCCCCACGACAACCCATACCGCCATCCTGTCCCTGGCGGGAGAACCGCCAGGAACAGGATGGCGGTATGGGCTGTCAGAATCCCCCATGGCGGCGCAGCAAGCTGCGCCGCCATGGGGGATTCCCAGGGCAGCGGAAAACCGGCGGGAGACCGCCGGTTTTCCCTTTCTGACCGCGGCCAAACCGCCACAGTCAGAATGCCCTGCGGGGCACCGCCAGCCTGTTGGCGGTGCTCCCGCCGACCCTGGCCCCGGCGGTAGTGAACCGCCGGGGTCAGAATCACCCCCATTGTGTTTCCCGGGAAAAAAGGAGCACCAATATAGGGTACAAGTCTCCTTTAATTGGGCCCAATTAAAAGCAACCATGTTGTTTCTTCTTCCCCTATTAACTTTCATTCACCCTTCCTTTTAATTTCTTACTAATTTCCCCATTCCTGACCACAGACTTAGAAATGCCATAGTTCATCCTCGGCCATTTCAGGAGTCAGAGCTTTACTGGTGAGAGGTCAGACATCACTAATCCTCTAACCAGCTCTCAATCTCCTCCTTATCGGTTCTGTCAGTGTCCAGATTCTGCCAGTGCTGTAAGCCTCATCAGATTTCAGTCATCTTGTTCCAAGTCTCCTGATTCTTTTCTTGGTCTTTGGGTCGGCCATATTGGTAGCGCAGCTTCCCTTCTTTATTGTAGGATGGCATCACTTCCCCTTCTCTTGTCTTAACGTCCCTCTAGACTTCAAAGCTGTCTTCTTATTTCTTACCCTGCTGAGCATCACTAGTATTTTTTCCTCTCTCTTTAAATGGTTTTTCTTTTCTTCCTCTTCGCTTTCCTGTCCTAACTTTCTACCCTATCTGCCTTTAGTCTTTCTGTTTTCTTCACTAATGTTTATTTTGTTCCATCTTTGTTTTTTTATAGATGCATGTTTTGATGGAGTGTGTCAAGATGAAAATGTGCTGTGAAGTCTCCTGGTGAGGTAAGCCTTCTCTGCTCTTGTTTCAGGGACAGCATAAGCAACCTTGAGAAACTAATATGCTTCTGCGCACCTATGACTGTTGTTGGTATATTCACCCTTATGTATCTTCCCAAGTGTTTTCATAAGGAATTGAATAAGTAACATCAGAGGAATATTAGCTGTCTTCTCTTGGTGATCAGGCAGATTGTTTCTTTTGCCAGAATATTTTTGATAAAATGCCCGGGTTGATATCACGCTGAATTCTCTCAATATTTTGGCCCTTATCAAGTTCACTATAAGGGAATTCACTATAAATTTCAATGGATTGTTCACAACATATTAGCAGCGTCCATGTAGTTCCATAGCTTTACCCTTCACCACTAAGTGAGCGGCACCTCATGGAGAATTTGAGTGATATTATTCCAGAGTCTTGAGTCTAAGTATCAACCTTTTTGTTGCAACTGATACTGTCACCAAACACTTCCTAACCCACTCAGCAAGCCCTTTGCAATGTGCTCATCAAAGCTCTTCTGCTTAGTCCATTGTGGTTTTTGACTGTGGCCTAAAACTGCTTAAATGATTGACTCTAATGCTGATTGCCACACTTCTGCTTTTGCTGTAAACAAAAGACAAGGCTGAAGATCTTATTGGATTCAGAACCAGGATGGAAAGGCAAAATGACCAGAAACTGGCCTCTGTTCCCAGATGGCCTCACAGATTTTGCAAGCCGAATGAGAGTTTGCCAGGATAGAAATGTAAATCATGTTCAGCTCTGTGAACACCTGTTCTTCATTGTGGTCGTCAGGATGCTGGCTAAGCTTCTCTAGGTAGAGATGGTCCATTCAATATGAAAATAAGGCACATCGAGTCAGTTAGAGCAGTTGTTTCAGTAGTGTTTGAAATCCCAGAGGGGGTTAATCAATCACTGAGACTGGGGGACTTATTCACAAGTCCAGTGGTGCAGGGCAGTGCAGCAAGTGACCTTGCTGTGCCACAGGGAGAAGGCTGAAAAGCACCATATCTACAAGACACTGTGTATTTCTGTCCTCTTTCCCTGCGCTGGCGCACAATGGGCTGCCTAGCACTGACAAAGGCACCCTTTACCACAGAGCAAGGATGCCTGTGTCGCAGACAGGATTGTTTCTGTGCAGGAATGGGTGTCTTCCTGCAAAAAAAATCCATGGAGGCATATTCCTCTTTCTATGTGTGCTGCATAATACAGCACACATAGAAAGGGGAAGTAACAAGGAGAAATAAATATATTTCTCCTGGTTACACCTCCCTTGGGAAGGTGTAGTATTTTAGTGCATCCCCATGTTTACAACTTCTGTTAAATCTAGAAATGCATCAAAATCAATGGGAGTTGTGTGGGAACACCCATGCAGCGCTCATGGAATGCCTTTCCAGGTCACAGTAACACAATGCAGCGATATTGCAGCTGCACTGTGTTACTCCAAGCCACTCAAGGCCACCTTAAGGTGGCCTTGAGTGGCTTTATAAATCTACCTTAGGAGCTGCGTAGCTCTTGCACCACATTACATAGTGCAAGACCAACGCAACTAGGGTTGTAAATGTGGCCCTGGGTCTTTATGGTTCAATAATATACATGGCAAGAGGCCTCTATAAAAGTATACCTACTGATTTATTCAAAGGCCTTCTATTGTTAGCTACATTGTGGTAGTTGCAAGAGAGTAATCTAAAGCAAAAAGTGGAGCAAGCAGGGTTCTATGACGTGGCCTGGGCATGCTTGCCCTTCCCCAATCTAGTAAATGTGATGCCCTCAAACTGGAGGGGCTTGTCACCTTCACTTTGCTCAACCACACACTCATGTTCATGTACATACACACACAGATACACACACAAACAAACTAAATAATCTAGGAACTGAGATATTATAGGAACACTGAGAATAATTTATTTTGCTTATATTCAGAAGAAAACGAATGGCAAGTTGAACATACTTATACAAGAGAAGTTTCTAATAAATGTGAAACCTTCCTTCCAGGCATAAAACAATGACATGCAAGGCCTCCAGTAGTTCTCTAATCCCCTGTGATTTGAAGTTCTTGAGTTTAAGAAGCATCCACTGACTATTCTGAATCAGAGACATTTAAGGCATGGGCAAAGTGGGCAGTTGCCTAGGGCCCCCACCTTCCAAGTTGCCCTCTGGGAAAGTGAGCTTTCTCTCAATTTGACCTCTGGCTACTCTATTTTGTTATCTAAACTTCTCTGTCTACCTTTATTTCTGACCCATCTCTACTCACTATCACCTTAAGGGGTTTTGGAGTCCCAGGTAAGACACATTTCAACAAAGTTTAACATATAATTTAGCGCTGTTGGCATCATGTGGGCATGCATTAGCAGGAAATTGGTAATAAAATGTTTTTCCCAAGAGGTGCCAATAAAGTATGTCTTGCCTGTAGGCCCCAAAATCCTTAACATTAAACTGTTCTAAATAGTAACAGGAAGAAAGGTTTGAATGCATAAATGAGCAGTCAACAATTATACAATGAAACATAAAATGGAGTGTTAGATTGAGATTCAGTGGTAGATCTTAACAGAACCTTTGATACAGTCAACTGGTGGGTTGTCTAGAGACTGTGTATAGGAAATCGTATTTCAAATGTTACTACAGCCTGTGACAGGAATATCTATTTGTTTTGGCAGTGATAACCTTTACCGCATCTGGTGAAGAGAGTTACTGGAAAAGTTTACCACAGGATTTGAATAGCTCCAGTGGCACCTTTACCACAGTTTATAAGCAAAGCCTGTAGCAACATTTGAGGCAACCTGTGAGAGGATCCAGTGATAATGCTAACCACAATTTGAATAGCAGCAGTGCCATGGTCTGTGAAGCAAATAATGAAATAGTCTTCCTTGTCCTACCTAAATAGGAAAATATAGAAATAATTAGGATGCAGTGGGACCCTCAACCCCATGGCCATCGTGCATCTGCACCAGAGGGACTAATGATAGCTATGCCTATGTTCTCTTGTAAAGTTTACCATATTTTATTAGGGGATTCAGGCCTACCACATCAAGTGAAAAAGAAATCCATTTGTTGGGATTACCTTAGCATCTTAGGAGAACCAGTGGTAAGGTTTACCAGTGCCTTCTGAGGAGAACCAGTGGTAAGGTTTACCACAGCATCTGAGGCGATCCAGTAGTAAGGCTCACCACAGCATAGGAGGAGATTAAGTGGTAAGGCTTACCATAGTATATGAGAGGATTCAGCTGTAAAGCTTACCACAGCATAGGAGGATATCAAGCGATAAGGCTTACCACACCGCACAAGAAGCTTCAGAAGTATGATTTATCACTTCATATGAGGAGACGTAGTGGGAAGGCTTCCTACAGCATATAATGAGACCTAGTGGTATAATTCACTCCAACCTATGACAAGGCGATGCACTCGAAGATATGCCCAAAATCTTAAAATAGATAGTCCATTAGAAAATAAGTGATAATGTTTACTGCAGAATGAGATTTGCTGGTTTAGGTTTACCTCAGACAGTGCTAAAGCCTGCAGCAGCCCCATAGGAGCCCTGATTATAAGGTTTACCATTGCCGGTGAAAACGCGATTACCACAATCAGCAGGAGAGCTAGCAATAATGTTCAATACAACCCATGCCTTGACTGTGAAACCGGCAGCCTCACGTGTAGGAGAATTTTTCATCTTTCTGCAATTAGGTGCAAAACTGCTTTTTATTGATTTACATTCTGTCAAACTTTAATGAGGCACAAGCCATGCCCCTAGGGGCACATACAAAGTGACATGGATATATAATAATATAAAACATCACATTTGAAGTCACATCATAAAATCAAAATATAAATATTGAAAAAGCTGCACACACTAATGGAAAGAGAGGGATACCTGACATCAGAATAAAAAGATAAGTCTTGAGTTTCCTCTAAAAGATACACAGTCGATAGTAATTCACAGTATGGGTTGCATAGAATTTCATAAAGTAGGCCCTGTCTGGAGAAAGTCTGCCAACTTGCCTTTTCCTTTGATTGTTTTGGCACACTCAATAACGTGGCATTTTTTTTAAAGCGGCACTTGCAGATTTCCTAAAAGACTCAGTTTAGAAGCTCAAAATCTTGGCGTTTAATGATACAATGCTTTATAACACACAAAGAGACAATTCTGGGCAAGACTTAATTTCATAGCCAATGCAAACACCGCAGTAAAGGGTGGATACTTTCAAAGTGAGATAAATCTGGTACCAATCAGCTAAGGCCTGAATGCCCCGGAGGGGTAACGGAGCTGGTTTTGGAAGACCCTCAAACATAGTTTAACATAAACTAAGCAGGTTTAAATTAGAAATCACACCACCGTTCTAAAATATTCTTGGGTATGTGTTTGAGTAAAAAACAGTCTTAAGCTTTGTGTCTTACATTATGGTTTTAGATCGGGCTTCTTATGATGACAATCTAATGCTGATCATATTCAGTGGTTTGGCAAATTCTCATAAGACCTTCTCCTCGTTCCCAACAGATTTTAACACTTACCTGTTCTGATTGTAGACATGAGCCACATAGTTGACACCACCTGCCCATCTCAGCTACAGTCTCTTAGAATTAACTTTTTCCATTTTGTACAGACCAGGTTAGTGAGCTGCATTGAATCTATTTTTTTTTTAAACGCATTGGCAAACTCAAGAGGTTTGGCTTTAATATGCCAATTCATGTAAACACAGGCATTCTCAAATGCTGTTTTTATGCGTTGCTTGAACAAATGTTTTTTAATCATATTTTTGTCTGCCTCTTGCCTTTGGCAGGCAAAAACGCTGCAAAGTATTTCTTATTACATAAAATTCATATAGGACCAGTGCTTAATTTGTAAATTAAGAGGTGCCGGTGCTCAAAGCCCTTCTCTTAAATACGAGGCTGTAGTAATTAAATCTGCCAGCACTGAATACTGAGGCGGCGTAATCATGAAGCCATCTCCGGCCTCTTCAATCCATTTACGGCCACCCCTGCCCCTTCAGTACATCCTGCAACTTTCTACTTTCTCCCTTTATGACGCTTTTTAGTTTTTCCTTCCTCCATCTTTCACATATGTGTCTTTTGCTCGCAGCAAATGCTCGATGCAGAAGGATAAGCCCCGGCCCTCACAAATAAGTGCGGGTGCTCAGCACCAGAAACAACAAGCACAAATTAAGCACTGTATAGGACATAAAGAATTGAATGTGACAAACAAATGAAGATTGAGTGTACTTTTCAGGTGTATACTGGTCCCTCTTGCCTTCCAATGGAAGCACTTTCCAGAAGGCAAAATGATCAACCAAAGAGCCAGTAGCACGAGGTGAATAAATAATACTCTGCTGATTGGAGCCAATGTTCACTCTACAGATACTTTCTCAGGTCCCTTTGGTATAAGGTCATACAAGTGACCTCCTATCCACCCCCAAATTCGATTCAGACATTCTAAGAAAAGGCGACCATATTTATGGCCAAGTGACGCAGTGCATCAAGTCGCCTTGCTACTCTGCGCCACAGGCAAAGAGCACCTTGGTGCAAGGGTGCCTGCGTTGGCGCTAGGCTGCCAAAACAGCGCCAGCCTGGGGTCAAAAGTAGGGATGCACCGTATTATTATAAAGAAAGCACATTCCTGCCCTTTTCATGCGATGCAGCAGCAAGATAACAAGCTGCGCCGCGCTGCACCGTGTCACTTAGTCATAAATTTGCCCCTTAATGTTTTAAAATGCTCCTGTAGAAGTTCTGTGTTATGGTGGATTGAGAAAACATACAATATCATGCGTTATGTTCATTCTCATTGTCGAAAGGCTCCATTCCCTTGTAGCTTTGCTAACCATAATTATTATTATTATTATTATTATTATTATTTAAATAACTGTTTTATAATGATGAATGCAAATAATAAATTTTGACTATAGTAACAGAAACAACTATGACGACGATCATAACAACAGTAATAATAATAATAATAATAATAATAATAATAATAATAATAGCCATCATGTACCTGTTATTTCAAAATAATCTATTGGATGGGTGGTCCCATCTTTTCACCTGCGGATCCCGACCCAGACCCACTGAGTACTTCCACAGGGTCAGTGAAATCTATTGTTCGCTATTCAAAAATTCATAGTTGCCCACTTTACAGCCACACATTTTGACTCACTGGGCGCTGCTCGGTACGGATATGAGGTCCATTGATCTCCTGCTGTTCTCCTGGAAAAAAAAGTAATGTGGGTCTTAGCCAAGCAGCTGCCACAGAGTGGCATTAGAGGGTAATGGCACAATCTATTTTTTATGACATCACGCGGATCTCGTTTTCTCGGACTTTTCTAGTAGTTTCTGTAAATGTTTCCTGTTGCACAATCACGCTCAATTACTTTCTTTTTCATGAACTAGACAATGAAATTAAGATTGCAGACTAATATACCTAGGGATAAATTAGTCAATTAGCGAGCCCTTCCGTAATTATAGGATTACTTACCCAGGTTCCTATCTTCAAATAGTTTTTTCCTATTCCCGCGCATATGGGAACAATCCTTCCAATACCGGGCTCTTGACACGCGGGACCTCCTCGAAGTCAACATCTTTTGAAGGTCTTTTAAAGATTCCACGTGGTAGCTCCTTTTTCTGGCGGTGCAGTTGTGCCATTACCATGAGGCAACCTTTGGTTATATACGGATCTTTCGCTTAATCAGTTTGAAGACTGATGCATCCGACCACTGAAAACACCAGCACAAAAATCTGCAAACGTCGTATCACTCAGTGATCACACTGCTAGCTTGTACACAGCTTCATCCTCATGTTATTCGCTGAAACGAAAAGCTTCAACATTCCAAACCCCTCCCTAAACAGCACAAGTATTCATATTTGTTTAACTCGTAGTATGATAGTGATCTTTATTGTTTTTCTTTACTTATCAAACCAATTTCCAAGAACTTCCCCCAGGGCAAACCTGCAGCTCCTCCTTGTCTTCAGCTGCCAGCAACCACAGCTCGGCTTCTTAAGCAGTTCCTTGGTTTGTTATTTGTATCAGGGGCGCCTGAACTATTACCTCCATGGAAAGGTATATACATATGTATATTTATACATCTATCTATCTATCTATCTATCTATCTATCTATCTATCTATCTATCTATCTATCTATCTATCTATATATATATATATATCTCCTCCTTCTCTGATTTCATAGGCCTATGTTACCACAACAGGACTCCTAGGGCCTGATTCTAGATGTATTTTCTATGAGGAAGTGTGCCTTACTGAGCCTCAGTTGTGACTTTCTTGTGAATTTCCAGGAGTAAAAACACGCATAATCACGGTTCCAATGAGTAACAGCAAGTGTTACTCTACAAAATGGCGCACAGAAAAATGCTTTGTGAAGCACACCTACTTAATCATGTGTATTTTGCATCTAAGGCAGGAGTATGACATAAGCAGTCAGTGAAAAACATTTTGTGAATAAGGGCACTGGTCTTTGTGAGAAACTTTTTGGGAAGTTGGAGAGAGGTTTCAGAGAATGTATAAACTTGCGATGGAGGAAGGCTGACACTTAAAATTTTTGCATTTCACGTTTTGATGATAATTTTCACTTTTTGAAGTTCACCTAGTAAGGCAGTGACACAAGCATTAAGACTCCTAACCAGTACACTGAGGGGCATATTTTCAAGAAAGTGGCGCATCTGTCCTGATGCGCCACTTTTCTTGCTTCAACCCTGCCCAACCTGCTCCGTATTTACAATATGGCGCATGATGGCGGTCGTTAGAACAATAGTGTCCACAGTTTTGACAATATTGTGGCGCTTTGCTGCACTAGTGTCAAAAGCTTTTATGCTAGTGCAGCAAAGCACAGGGAGGCCCGTTGATTAAAATGGGTGCATCATTTTAATGCCTGTTCTGAGAAGGCATTAAAAATGACTGAAAAAATGGCACAGTGAAATGTCTGTGACATTTTTTTGGGCCTCCCTCCATTGGAACGCCCCCTTGAATACATCACGCCTGACTCAGGCATAATGTGGCACAACGAGTTGCAAAGTGGCTCAATGCAAGCATTGGCCCACTTTGTATATACGGCGTGGGGGAAAAGCCACCTTAGCACCACCTTAGCTTCAAGAAAAATGACGCTATGGTGGTGCAAGGTGGGGCTAGAGGCTTATAAATATGCCCCTAAGAGTCCAGGGGTGAATTAATTTGCTCAACACTTTCCTGGGAGTATGATCAACCATGCGCCACAGCTGAGGGAAAAAGCTTTCATAGAATCCCACCTTGTTTTAACACAAAATCGAGATTCATAACAACCTCTCTAGAGAAACCTACAATGCCAATATCACCAAACTCAAAACTTATCACATTCTTGAGCACGGTCCACATGATCCAGATATCTAATTATTGGCTCTCACAGCTGGCTCAGTCAAAGACATCCAATGTCTCAGCACTAGACTTGTAAGCCTAGTGTGTTCACTACCTGATTTGACAAATGAAAAGTCAAATACCACACTGTCTAGATTGCAGCAAATCTAGATAGAAGAGATGACAGAAAATGGTCAAGAGTAGAAAAAAAGGAATTCAGAACAAATTGGGATGTTTGTACATCTTGTAATCCCTCTCCCACTTACCAGTCCTCTTAATATCCCATTATGACATCTGCTGTTTCAGGTGCTACTATTGTTACTATTGTCCTCAACGAATGAGAGGTAAAGTGGTTGGGGTTTTTCGGTCCCCTGTCCAATGCCAGTCAGCAAAACCTTGCAAATTTAAAATAAGGCAGAGGACTGAGGGCTTCATAAATAAACAAAGTTGTGCTGTGAGGTGCCCCTCTGTGTAACCTAAGGAGTTGTGGCAATCACAGTGGCTGGCGTCAGGCCGGGGAGGCTTCTAAAAGGCAGGCAAAGAGATTGAACCACCGAACCACTGATGCTTTATCACCTCCTCAGAGGGACCTGGACCACAACCGAAGTACGACTGATGGTGCTTTTCTAGTACCCTCTGTTGCCATCAGATGCTCTGAGGAACAGTCCCATACAACACATCAAACACATCATACGCACTACATTGCACTTTGGGAGATGTGGGTCACCTCTGCCTGCCTAACTTGTTGGTACCTCCTCCCAGTGATTTTGGCAAGGAGGCCGGGATGCTATTTCCTGTATTTAGCTGCACATCCAACTTGTGTGTGAATTGTCCAGGTGTTAGATCAGCAGAAATTACTTGAAATGGCAACAGAATGTGCAGAATTCTCATAGTGTATGCCAGAAGCAGGGGTGTGTACACTTGTAAAGTACAGTAAAGGAAAACTCGTTATTAAATTCATTCCTGATTTTATGGAGGCATATAGTATATTATGTCTAAATATGAATACATAAGATTTCTTAAATATGCATATGTGTGCACTGTAAATTAATACCACACATACGTTTGGGTACATCATGACACATACTTTACATATAGCTCCTACATACTTCTTAATATCAAAACAATACTCCACGTAGCAAGACATTAGACATGGTTTTGTTTCCAAAGGGGTCTTGGGGGGGAGCGCCGATATCGGCAGTCTCCCCCCCCGGGAATTTTGCGAGAGGTGGCACAGCCCATTCGCACCTTTTTAGGCGCTGCTTGGGCTACACGGGTGCGGTTTTTAGTAGCCTAGGGCTACAGTATAAATAGGGGCGCCATTTTAGATCGCCACCATTTTGTTGGCAAAGTTTTGCCAGTGGGCAGGCTTTTTCCAGTGGGCAGGCTTTTTCCAGTGGGCAAGGTTTTCACTAGAGCAGCGGTTGTTTCTTAGAGCAGGTGTAGGAGCGTATACAAATAGATAAATATCAATACAATAGTGGTAGGGAAGGATAGTCAGGCCAGTTTCAGTTAGTGTAGTTACCTGGGGTCAGTCGGTTTCGCCGTTTGTGTCGCAGCCCTTTGCCGGATCGTGGAAGGAAGGAGCATGGACAGGCGGGTGATACAGTCCATGCAATTGCTGCACGAGGTGGGCGCCTCGACTTGTTGGCGGAACCCGCCGCCCGCCAGGATCGTCCTGTGCGGCGAGCGGGGTGGTGGCCGCTGTTGCGGAATGCTCACCACCCCGCGGGAATCGTCGGCGGCTGGCACCGCAGGTGAGAAGGGCGGGCGGAGGGAGGGGCAGGGGCGTGAGCTCTGCCGCGTCTACAGGGCGAGTGGTTGGTGGCAGCTTGAGGCGGCCGCGCCCCTTAGGGGCGAGGCATCCTCCATGCACAATTAAGGCAGGAGCCGGGGGCGGGCTGGGGGCCCCCTCGGCTCCAATGGCAGAGAGAGCAGGGGGGCGGCGGTCGTCCCCCTCGGGGGCGCGGCTGCCGAATGGAGGTGTGTCAGAGGAGGCGGGCCCCGCGGCTCTGGAACCGACAGGATTTCGCCCAGCAAGAGGGGTTTCACATAAGAAGGCAGGGAAGAAGCTGCCCTTCATGGGCGGCAGCAGTGAGGAGGGCATGACGAGGGGGGCAGGGCACAAGGGGAGTTCAAGGTGGGAGTAGGGTATATTGAAGGTTTCCGGAAGCATGTTGAGGGCGGGTGGGGGGCCAAAGGGGGGCAAGGGGTTCGTTTCCAGGATATGGAGTGGGGTTATACTGGGGAGGGTGCTGGAATGTCGTCTCCTCGGGGCAAAGACCTAAGTCACATCCTGGAATGGAGTGACGAAGCAGAGCAAGACGTGGAGGAGGATGGAATTACTCTTAAGGTGCGCCCGCCCACCCGTACTTATGGAGGGTTGAAAAGAGTAGGTGGTGGTCTGGGGGGATTTAGCGCGGGTAGTTCAGATAGCGATGAGGTAGGAGGAAAGGGGGGAGCAGGGGGTACTTTGGGGGGAGGGCCCGACAAAGGTTTGGTGATCAACGATTCCTTGGGAATTTTGCAGGGAGAGCGGAGCGGGAGCGAGGATGGGGACCCAGGCGAGCTCTTAACGGGCTCGGCACTCTGGGAAGAAGAGAAGGCGGGCCCAGTGCAGCTGGCTGGATTGAACCTCTACGCGGTGGGGGGACGTGTGAGAAAGTAGCCTCTTTCTAGCCTTGTTACCCCCACTTTGGGCCTGTTTGTGAGTGTATGTCAGAGTGTTTTCACTGTCTCACTGGTATCCTGCTTGCCAGGGCCCAGTGCTCATAGTGAAAACCCTATGTTTTCAGTATGTTTGTTATGTGTCACTGGGTCCCTGCTAGTCAGGACCCCAGTGCTCATAAGTTTGTGGCCTATATGTATGTGTTCCCTGTGTGGTGCCTAACTGTCTCACTGAGGCTCTGCTAATCAGAACCTCAGTGGTTATGCTCTCTCATTTCTTTCAAATTGTCACTAACAGGCTAGTGACCAATTTTTACCAATTTACATTGGCTTACTGGAACACCCTTATAATTCCCTAGTATATGGTACTGAAGTACCCAGGGTATTGGGGTTCCAGGAGATCCCTATGGGCTGCAGCATTTCTTTTGCCACCCATAGGGAGCTCTGACAATTCTTACACAGGCCTGCCACTGCAGCCTGAGTGAAATAACGTCCATGTTATTTCACAGCCATTTTACACTGCACTTAAGTAACTTATAAGTCACCTATATGTCTAACCTTTACCTGGTAAAGGTTAGGTGCAAAGTTACTTAGTGTGAGGGCACCCTGGCACTAGCCAAGGTGCCCCCACATTGTTCAGAGCCAATTCCCTGAACTTTGTGAGTGTGGGGACACCATTACACGCGTGCACTACATATAGGTCACTACCTATATGTAGCTTCACAATGGTAACTCCGAATATGGCCATGTAACATGTCTATGATCATGGAATTGCCCCCTCTATGCCATCCTGGCATAGTTGGCACAATCCCATGATCCCAGTGGTCTGTAGCACAGACCCTGGTACTGCCAAACTGCCCTTCCTGGGGTTTCACTGCAGCTGCTGCTGCTGCCAACCCCTCAGACAGGCATCTTCCATTCCTGGGGTCCAGCCAGGCCTGGCCCAGGATGGCAGAACAAAGAACTTCCTCTGAGAGAGGGTGTGACACCCTCTCCCTTTGGAAAATGGTGTGAAGGCAGGGGAGGAGTAGCCTCCCCCAGCCTCTGGAAATGCTTTGTTGGGCACAGAAGTGCCCAATTCTGCATAAGCCAGTCTACACCGGTTCAGGGGACCCCTTAGCCCTGCTCTGGCGCGAAACTGGACAAAGGAAAGGGGAGTGACCACTCCCCTGACCTGCACCTCCCCTGGGAGGTGTCCAGAGCTCCTCCAGTGTGCTCCAGACCTCTGCCATCTTGGAAACAGAGGTGCTGCTGGCACACTGGACTGCTCTGAGTGGCCAGTGCCACCAGGTGACGTCAGAGACTCCTTCTGATAGGCTCCTTCAGGTGTTAGTAGCCTATCCTCTCTCCTAAGTAGCCAAACCCTCTTTTCTGGCTATTTAGGGTCTCTGTCTCTGGGGAAACTTTAGATAACGAATGCATGAGCTCAGCCGAGTTCCTCTGCATCTCTCTCTTCACCTTCTGATAAGGAATCGACTGCTGACCGCGCTGGAAGCCTGCAAACCTGCAACATAGTAGCAAAGACGACTACTGCAACTCTGTAACGCTGATCCTGCCGCCTTCTCGACTGTTTTCCTGCTTGTGCATGCTGTGGGGGTAGTCTGCCTCCTCTCTGCACCAGAAGCTCCGAAGAAATCTCCCGTGGGTCGACGGAATCTTCCCCCTGCAACCGCAGGCACCAAAAAGCTGCATTACCGGTCCTTTGGGTCTCCTCTCAGCACAACGAGCGAGGTCTCTCGAATCCAGCGACTCTGTCCAAGTGACCCCCACAGTCCAGTGACTCTTCAGTCCAAGTTTGGTGGAGGTAAGTCCTTGCCTCACCTCGCTGGGCTGCATTGCTGGGAACCGCGACTTTTGCAGCTACTCCGGCCCCTGTGCACTTCCGGCGGAAATCCTTTGTGCACAGCCAAGCCTGGGTCCACGGCACTCTAACCTGCATTGCACGACTTTCTAAGTTGGTCTCCGGCGACGTGCGACTCCTTTGTGCAACTTCGGCGAGCACCATTTCACGCATCCTCGTAGTGCCTGTTTCTGGCACTTCTCTGGGTGCTACCGGCTTCAGAGAGGGCTCCTTGTCTTGCTCGACGTCCCCTCTCTCTGTTGGTCCAATTTGCGACCTCCTGGTCCCTCCTGGGTCTCAGCAGCGTCCAAAAACGCTAACCGCACAATTTGCAGCTAGCAAGGCTTGCTGGCATTCTTTCGGCGGGAAAACACTTTTACACAACTCTCCACGGCGAGAGGGATCCGTCCACCAAAGGGGAAGTCTCTAGCCCTTTTCGTTCCTGCAGAAACCTCAGCTTCTTCTGTCCAGTAGAAGCTTCTTTGCACCCGAAGCTGGCATTTCCTGGGCATCTGCCCATCTCCGACTTGCTTGTGACTTTTGGACTTGGTCCCCTTGTTCCACAGGTACCCTAGATTGGAAATCCACAGTTGTTGCATTGTTGGTTTGTGTCTTTCTTGCATTATTCCTCTAACACGACTTCTTTGTCCTTAGGGGAACTTTAGTGCACTTTGCACTCACTTTTCAGGGTCTTGGGGAGGGTTATTTTGCTAACTCTCACTATTTTCTAATAGTCCCAGCGACCCTCTACAAGGTCACATAGGTTTGGGGTCCATTCGTGGTTCGCATTCTACTTTTGGAGTATATGGTTTGTGTTGCCCCTATCCCTATGTTTCCCCATTGCATCCTATTGTAACTATACATTGTTTGCACTGTTTTCTAAGACTATACTGCATATTTTTGCTATTGTGTATATATATCTTGTGTATATTTCCTATCCTCTCACTGAGGGTACACTCTAAGATACTTTGGCATATTGCCATAAAAATAAAGTACCTTTATTTTTTAGTATAACTGTGTGTTATGTTTTCTTATGATATTGTGCATATGACACTAGGTGGTACTGTAGTAGCTTCACACGTCTCCTAGTTCAGCCTAAGCTGCTCTGCTAAGCTACCATTTTCTATCAGCCTAAGCTGCTAGACACCCTATACACTAATAAGGGATAACTGGGCCTGGTACAAGGTGCAAGTACCCCTTGGTACTCACTACAAGCCAGTACAGCCTCCTACATTGGTTGTGCAGCGGTGGGATAAGTGCTTTGAGACTACTTACCACTCTTGTCATTGTACTTTTCATAAGAGAAAAATATACAAAACAAGTTCAGTGTATATACACATTGCCAAAAAGTTTTGCATTTCCTCTTTTCACTCTTTTCTAAGTGCTGAAAAGTACTTCTAACTTTCTAAAAAGTTCTAAAAAGTTTAAAAAGTTTTTTTCTCAGTCTTTCTAAAAACTCTGACAAACTTTTTTCTCTTTTTCTATCACTTTAACTCTCTCTAAAAATGTCTGGCACAGGCCAAAATGTTGATCTGTCCAAACTTGCATATGATCACCTTAGCTGGAAAGGAGCAAGGAGTCTCTGCATAGAGAGAGGTTTGAGTGTAGGGAAGAATCCTTCCTTAGAACTGTTAATTAACATGCTTAGAGTACAGGATAAGGCCATAAGTGCCCAATCTGTTGAAAAAGTAGCTAATGGTTCTCAATCTGATCCAGGGACTCCCCCAGGAAAAGATTCAGGAAAGAAACTTCTCAGCCTGCCCATTACTAGACAGTCTAGCATAGTTGGTACAGAGGTTGAATCACACCATACTGATGGTGTGCTCTCACATTATACTGTTAGCCAAGCTGTTAGGGTGCCCTCTGTAAGGGACAGGTCTCCTTCTGTTCATTCCCATCATACCTCTGTATGTAGAAATGTCCCTCCCACCCACCCTGATGACAGATTGTTAGAAAGGGAGCTCAATAGATTGAGAGTGGAACAAACCAGACTGAAGCTCAAGAAGCAACAGCTGGATTTGGATAGACAGTCTTTAGAATTAGAGAAGGAAAGACAGAAGTTGGGTTTAGAAACCCATGGTGGCAGCAGCAGTATTCCCCATAGTCATCCTGCAAAAGAGCATGATTCCAGGAATCTGCACAAGATAGTTCCCCCTTATAAGGAGGGGGATGACATTAACAAGTGGTTTGCTGCACTTGAGAGGGCCTGTGTTGTACAAGATGTCCCTCAAAGGCAGTGGGCTGCTATCCTATGGCTATCATTTAGTGGAAAAGGTAGGGATAGGCTCCTTACTGTGAAAGAAAATGATGCTAATAATTTCCAAGTTCTTAAGAATGCACTCCTGGATGGTTATGGCTTAACCACTGAACAGTACAGGATAAAGTTCAGAGAGACCAAAAAGGAGTCTTCACAAGACTGGGTTGATTTCATTGACCATTCAGTGAAGGCCTTGGAGGGGTGGTTACATGGCAGTAAAGTTACTGATTATGACAGCCTGTATAACTTGATCCTGAGAGAGCATATACTTAATAATTGTGTGTCTGATTTGTTGCACCAGTACCTGGTAGACTCTGATCTGACCTCTCCCCAAGAATTGGGAAAGAAGGCAGACAAATGGGTCAGAACAAGGGTGAACAGAAAAGTTCATACAGGGGGTGACAAAGATGGCAATAAGAAGAAAGATGGTGAAAAATCTCAAGATAAGCATGGGGATAAGGGTAAAACCAAAGATCCCACTTCAAATCTTAAACACTCTTCAGAGGGTGGGGATAAAACAAATTCTTCCTCTTCTTCCCAACCTGCACACATTAAAAAGCCTTGGTGCTTTGTGTGTAAAAATAGAGGCCATAGGCCAGGGGATAAGTCCTGTCCAGGTAAACCCCCTGAGCCTACCACCACTAATACATCAAGCTCTAGTGCCCCTAGCAGTAGTGGTACTAGTGGTGGGACTGCTGGCAACAGTCAAGTTAAGGGTGTAGTTGGGTTCACTTTTGGGTCCATAGTAGAAACTGGGGTAGTCAGTCCCAAGACAGTTTCTGTCACACCTAGTGGCATTGACCTTGCCACACTGGCTGCTTGTCCCCTTACAATGGATAAGTACAGGCAGACAGTTTCAATAAATGGTGTTGAGGCCTTGGCCTACAGGGACACAGGTGCCAGTATCACTTTGGTGACTGAAAACCTAGTGCACCCTGATCAACACATCATTGGACAACAGTATAAGATTATTGATGTCCATAACTCCACTAAGTTTCTTCCCTTAGCTATAATTCAGTTTAGTTGGGGTGGAGTTACTGGCCCTAAGCATGTGGTGGTATCACCTAGCTTACCTGTAGACTGTCTCTTAGGTAATGACCTAGAGGCCTCAGGTTGGGCTGATGTAGAGTTTTATGCCCATGCAGCCATGCTGGGCATCCCAGAGGAATTGTTCCCTCTCATTTCTACAGAAATGAAAAAGCAAAGGAGAGAAGGCCTGAAAACTCAGGATCCCTCTCCATCAACAGGTAAAAAGGGTATCACAGTATCCCCTAACCACCCTACCATTCAGGATACCATTCCTGTGGTGGGAGAAACCTCTCCTGGGGTGGCACCTGTTCCAAGGGAATCATCAGTTGGCAAAACTGTACTCCCTGAGGTGGAAGTACCTCTCTGTGGGATAACTAACATTGGTGAGAAAAAGAGCACCATTTTAGTTAACATGGAGCATCCCTCCAACCCTCCCAGAGAAACTTTAGTGCAGAAACCCTGCACTGCCTCACAACACTTAGGAGAGCATCCCTGCCCTAGTGTGGAGCTCATAGGACAGCATCCCTGCCCTGCTCCAACTCAAGAGAAACAGCATCCCTGTTCTCTCTTCCAGCCATATGGACAAAGTTTTTGCCCAGCTATGGCTTTACTGAGACAGCATCCCTGTCTGGCATTTCCATCATTACAAATAGGTTCAGTGGATAATTCCCACTGCTCTAAACTAAAACTTACTGATAGAAACTCTGAAAATACATCTTCACATTGTTGCTTAGCTAAAAAACTTCAAACAGGGTGGTTTACATCCCCACAGGGAAGTAACCATATAGTGGATGATAAAGGGAGTAACCAGTCTATTGCAGAGCTACTCTCTACTTATCACCACTTAGACAATAAAGTCTCAACTGGCCAAGGTTAGCCTTATTGTCCTTCGTTTGGGGGGGGGTTGTGTGAGAAAGTAGCCTCTTTCTAGCCTTGTTACCCACACTTTGGGCCTGTTTGTGAGTGTATGTCAGAGTGTTTTCACTGTCTCACTGGTATCCTGCTTGCCAGGGCCCAGTGCTCATAGTGAAAACCCTATGTTTTCAGTATGTTTGTTATGTGTCACTGGGTCCCTGCTAGTCAGGACCCCAGTGCTCATAAGTTTGTGGCCTATATGTATGTGTTCCCTGTGTGGTGCCTAACTGTCTCACTGAGGCTCTGCTAACCAGAACCTCAGTGGTTATGCTCTCTCATTTCTTTCAAATTGTCACTAACAGGCTAGTGACCAATTTTTACCAATTTACATTGGCTTACTGGAACACCCTTATAATTCCCTAGTATATGGTACTGAGGTACCCAGGGTATTGGGGTTCCAGGAGATCCCTATGGGCTGCAGCATTTCTTTTGCCACCCATAGGGAGCTCTGACAATTCTTACACAGGCCTGCCACTGCAGCCTGAGTGAAATAACGTCCACGTTATTTCACAGCCATTTTACACTGCACTTAAGTAACTTATAAGTCACCTATATGTCTAACCTTTACCTGGTAAAGGTTAGGTGCAAAGTTACTTAGTGTGAGGGCACCCTGGCACTAGCCAAGGTGCCCCCACATTGTTCAGAGCCAATTCCCTGAACTTTGTGAGTACGGGGACACCATTACACGCGTGCACTACATATAGGTCACTACCTATATGTAGCTTCACAATGGTAACTCCGAATATGGCCATGTAACATGTCTATGATCATGGAATTGCCCCCTCTATGCCATCCTGGCATAGTTGGCACAATCCCATGATCCCAGTGGTCTGTAGCACAGACCCTGGTACTGCCAAACTGCCCTTCCTGGGGTTTCACTGCAGCTGCTGCTGCTGCCAACCCCTCAGACAGGCATCTGCCCTCCTGGGGTCCAGCCAGGCCTGGCCCAGGATGGCAGAACAAAGAACTTCCTCTGAGAGAGGGTGTGACACCCTCTCCCTTTGGAAAATGGTGTGAAGGCAGGGGAGGAGTAGCCTCCCCCAGCCTCTGGAAATGCTTTGTTGGGCACAGAAGTGCCCAATTCTGCATAAGCCAGTCTACACCGGTTCAGGGGACCCCTTAGCCCTGCTCTGGCGCGAAACTGGACAAAGGAAAGGGGAGTGACCACTCCCCTGACCTGCACCTCCCCTGGGAGGTGTCCAGAGCTCCTCCAGTGTGCTCCAGACCTCTGCCATCTTGGAAACAGAGGTGCTGCTGGCACACTGGACTGCTCTGAGTGGCCAGTGCCACCAGGTGACGTCAGAGACTCCTTCTGATAGGCTCCTTCAGGTGTTAGTAGCCTATCCTCTCTCCTAAGTAGCCAAACCCTCTTTTCTGGCTATTTAGGGTCTCTGTCTCTGGGGAAACTTTAGATAACGAATGCATGAGCTCAGCCGAGTTCCTCTGCATCTCTCTCTTCACCTTCTGATAAGGAATCGACTGCTGACCGCGCTGGAAGCCTGCAAACCTGCAACATAGTAGCAAAGACGACTACTGCAACTCTGTAACGCTGATCCTGCCGCCTTCTCGACTGTTTTCCTGCTTGTGCATGCTGTGGGGGTAGTCTGCCTCCTCTCTGCACCAGAACCTCCGAAGAAATCTCCCGTGGGTCGACGGAATCTTCCCCCTGCAACCGCAGGCACCAAAAAGCTGCATTACCGGTCCCTTGGGTCTCCTCTCAGCACGACGAGCGAGGTCCCTCGAATCCAGCAACTCTGTCCAAGTGACCCCCACAGTCCAGTGACTCTTCAGTCCAAGTTTGGTGGAGGTAAGTCCTTGCCTCACCTCGCTGGGCTGCATCGCTGGGAACCGCGACTTTTGCAGCTACTCCGGCCCCTGTGCACTTCCGGCGGAAATCCTTTGTGCACAGCCAAGCCTGGGTCCACGGCACTCTAACCTGCATTGCACGATTTTCTAAGTTGGTCTCCGGCGACGTCGGACTCCTTTGTGCAACTTCGGCGAGCACCGTTTCACGCATCCTTGTAGTGCCTGTTTCTGGCACTTCTCTGGGTGCTACCGGCGTCAGAGAGAGCTCCTTGTCTTGCTCGATGTCCCCTCTCTCTGCTGGTCCAATTTGCGACCTCCTGGTCCCTCCTGGGCCTCAGCAGCGTCCAAAAACGTTAACCGCATGATTTGCAGCTAGCAAGGCTTGTTGGCGTTCTTTCGGCGGGAAAGCACTTCTGCACAACTCTCCACGGCGAGAGGGATCCGTCCACCAAAGGGGAAGTCTCTAGCCCTTTTCGTTTCTGCAGAAACCTCAGCTTCTTCTGTCCAGTAGAAGCTTCTTTGCACCCGCAGCTGGCATTTCCTGGGCATCTGCCCATCTCTGACTTGCTTGTGACTTTTGGACTTGGTCCCCTTGTTCCACAGGTACCCTAGATTGGAAATCCACAGTTGTTGCATTGTTGGTTTGTGTCTTTCTTGCATTATTCCTCTAACACGACTTCTTTGTCCTTAGGGGAACTTTAGTGCACTTTGCACTCACTTTTCAGGGTCTTGGGGAGGGTTATTTTGCTAACTCTCACTATTTTCTAATAGTCCCAGCGACCCTCTACAAGGTCACATAGGTTTGGGGTCCATTCGTGGTTCGCATTCCACTTTTGGAGTATATGGTTTGTGTTGCCCCTATCCCTATGTTTCCCCATTGCATCCTATTGTAACTATACATTGTTTGCACTGTTTTCTAAGACTATACTGCATATTTTTGCTATTGTGTATATATATCTTGTGTATATTTCCTATCCTCTCACTGAGGGTACACTCTAAGATACTTTGGCATATTGCCATAAAAATAAAGTACCTTTATTTTTTAGTATAACTGTGTATTGTGTTTTCTTATGATATTGTGCATATGACACTAGGTGGTACTGTAGTAGCTTCACACGTCTCCTAGTTCAGCCTAAGCTGCTCTGCTAAGCTACCATTTTCTATCAGCCTAAGCTGCTAGACACCCTATACACTAATAAGGGATAAGTGGGCCTGGTACAAGGTGCAAGTACCCCTTGGTACTCACTACAAGCCAGTCCAGCCTCCTACAGGACGGTGCGGGCAAAAGCATTCGCACGGCGACACCACACTGGATCGGGTGTTGCGCCCACCAGTTTTATGGTGAGTAGGGCGAAGCGGCCTGGCCATACACCACAATGGAAGGAGCCTCAGGCGGCTTCGCGGCGACCGTGCACACCGGCGGCGTGAGTGGAGCACCTCATCAAAAAGGCTTGCTTTGGGGAAGGGTTGGAGGACACTGACAGTGATGACGTAGGTGATCAGGAGAGGTTGGATTATGAAGAGGACAGTGTAGAAGAAGGGGAGATTCGAGAAGAGGAGGCATGGTGGGCAGCGGGGGGAATCTAATGCTGTCCATCAGTCATTGCAGGTGCTGACAACGTCTACTGGAGTAAGGAGTGAGGCAAGACGGACGGTTTTGGAGCGGCCCCTGTTGTTGCAAAAAGGTAACACGCCGAAAGCTTTAAAGCAAGTGGGGGTGGCGGTAGGGACGGAGGATGGAAGCGGGGGCACGGGGGAGCGTCTATACAAAGGGGTGTACGTGGCGGACGTGGGGGTTGTCACGGATGAGGTGAAGGAGCAGGTAGGTAATGCGAAGGAAGGGGAATCTGGTGAGGGCTGGGAAGAATACGGCGTTGGCAAGGTCAGTGGAAAGCACAAGCGGCTACCATACATGGGGACGGCGAAACCTTTGGGTGCGCATCTCATGCAGGCAACATAAGAAAAGATATGGAAAGGGGAGTACGTGGAAATGCTTAAATTGCTGCACAGGGAGGTGCGAGCTAAAGAAAGGTCCAAAGAAGAGGAGTATGAACTGGCGAAGTGGCCTAGGGTCCCAGTGACCATTGAGAATTGGACAGCGGCTTTTTTGATTTTTGACAGTGTATATTGTGAGCGCTTTCCAGAGCGGGCAGTGGCTTTATTTAAGTATATGGACGTTATTCGGAAAGCATATTTGAATTACGGGGGCTATGCATGGGCGCAATACGACGAGGAGTTTCGTGCGCGCATGGCGGCTGACGAGGAGGCGCAATGGGGTGAGATGGATACGGACTTATGGCAGCATACGATGGGGCCAGCGAAGTTTGGGAAGACGGTTTTTGCGGCCAGCGGGTTGCAAATCATTTATCGGCCCTCTCGAGATCGCCCCACCCAGGGTGGGGCCAATGCAGGGGCTAGCGCGGACGAAAAGGGGGGATCTGGTGCAGCAGATACGGGCGGGAAAAAATCCGGAGCCTGTTGGGATTTTAACAAAGGGTTGTGCACTAGGGAGTATTGTAAGTTCAGGCACGAATGCTCCAAGTGCGGGGGAAAACACGCTCTCACCAATTGTTTTGTTTTGTCGGCGGCAGCAGGAGGTAATACTGCAGGGACTCCGGGACAGCCCAAGTCGAGAGGGCAGAGTAGTATGGGAAAAAGCTATTACGCCAATTAAGCTGGACAGGCTTAGTTATTGGGTGAGCCGGTATGGTTTAGAGAGTCAAGGGCAACTGTTGTTGAGGGGATTTTCTGAGGGTTTTGAACTGGGATACAACGGACCGCGACAGCATCAGTGGGCGGAGAATTTGCATTCCGTTCGGGGGAAGGAGGAGCTTGTGCGGCTCAAACTTGAGAAAGAAGTGGCTGAGGGGAGAATGGAAGGCCCTTTTGCGGATTGGCCTTTGGAGAATTTGATTGTCTCCCCTATTGGAGTGGTGCCCCAAAAAGAGCCAGGGCAGTGCAATGATACACCATTTGTCATGGCCTGAAGGGGCGTCAGTTAATGATTTCATACCTGAGGAACTCACTAAAGTGTGATATGCCTCTGTGGACGTGGCAATGGTATTGGTGGAGGCATTGGGTCCGGGCACCCTTATGGCAAAGACGGACATAAAATCTGCTTTCAGACTCCTGCCGGTGCACCCGCGGGACTTTGAACTGTTGGGCATTCAATTTCATGGCAGCTGGTATGTCGACAAGGCGCTGCCCATGGAGTCATTCAATGGCATCCCGATTCAGGCATGGCCCTTGTGTGAATGGGACGTGCAAATTTTTTCGGATGCGGCGTGGGCGTCGGGGTTCGGGATCTACTGGCAGGGCAAGTTTTGTGCAGAGCAGTGGCCGGAGGCATGGCGTGCGGGAGGTCGGAGTATTGCATTTTTGGAGTTGTTTCCATTGGTGGTGGCAGTGTGTGTGTGGGGACAATGGTTGCGACACAAGCGGGTTTTATTCCGAGTGGGCAACATGGCAGTGGTGCAGGTGATAAATCAGCAGTTAGCTAGAGACCCGCAGGTGCTGCAGCTTCTTCGAGTTTTTGTGTTGGAATGTATGCGGTGTGACATTTACTTCAGGGCGAGGCATGTGCCTGGGGTGAATAATGACATTGCGGATGCATTATCTCGTTCGCAGTGGGAGAGGTTCCGTGGGTTGGTTGCAGACGACCAATTGAGCAGGACGGCAATGCCAGCAGCGCTTTGGAACGTAGGCGACAGAGGATTCTGCGATTGGACGTGAATTTGTTGGCTCCTTCTACGCAACGCATGTATGTACGGGCCTGGTGGGATTTTTTGGAGTCGGGAGCCCGCCGGCGGCGGCGGGAGCAGGAGCGGGTTGAGGACGTAGTCAACTTCATTATGGATATGATAGACAATGGGTTGTCAAAGGTGTTCATGGCAGGGAAGTTGGCAGGTATCGCGTTTATGGGTAAGCTGTTGTGGGGTTATGCACCGTCGGCGGGGAATTGGGGCAGCGCATTTTAGAAGGTTGGGCCAGGGAACGGGGACTTAGAGCGCGGGAACGCCAGCCAATTTCTTTGGGACTGTTGAAGCAACTGATGACGGCAACTGAGGTGATTTATACGAGTGAGGCGAAGGCTGCGCTGTTTTGGACCTTGATGTCCTGGATGTTCTTTGGGGCGTTCCGGGTGTCGGAGGTATTAGGTTCTAGTTTGTGGGATGGAGTTCGATGGGACAATGTGTGCATTTCAGAGCGTGGGGTAGGAGTATCCTTGCGGCGTTCCAAGACGGATCAGCAGGGTTAAGGGAGAGAGGTTTTTATGCGGGCCTATCCAGTGCGGGACATGTGCCCAATGCGCTTAGCGCAGCGAATGCAGGGGAATTGGCGCGGAGATGGGGGTTTGGTTTTTTGTCATTTCCGAGGTGATGCGGTGTCTGCGTATCAGCTCCTGGCGGTTCTGAGGTCTTGCCTGCGGCACATAGGCTTTGAGGCTTCACAATATGGAACACATTCTTTTAGAATTGGTATGGCAACAGAGGCAGGTTGGCGGGGTTGGCAGAGGGCTGCGGTCCTAGAGCTGGGGCGATGGAAGTCTAATGCGTATAAGAAGTATATGCGATGAGCGCTGGTGATAATAAGAAAGGTAACATGTATTTCTTTCTTGATGCAGGTTCGGTTCCTGGGCTAACGGTGCAGTACTTGGGTCGTGGGACATTCCTTTGTAAAATGGGCAGCAAAACAAGCTCAGTCGACGACATTGGGGTCCAACTTTGGTTTCGATGGTGTACTTTACCGAGTACGGTGGGAGGGTAGAGGGGGTATGTGCTGGCTGAACTGTTGGGGACTTTACAGAGACTAAAAGGACGGGGTCATTGCCCAGATGTGCTGTTAGTACATTTGGGTGAGAATGACTTGTTTAAGAGGACGGGCTTGGACGTTTTGAGAGATATGAAGAGAGATTTGACAGTAGTGCGACAGCAGTGGCACAGGTGTCATTTGATTTGGACAGCTTTCGTTCCCCGGCAAGTTTGTAGGGGAGCTCGAAAACCAGGAGCAATTGAGAAAGCAAGGAGGAAGATTAATAAAGAGATGAGGTCGTTTTGTGCAGAGCAGGGATTTACATACATGGAACATACGGACATCAGGTTTGAGGACAAAGAATGTTTTCAGGGCGATGGAGTACACCTGTCCTTTGTGGGCATGGAATTGTACCTGCTCCAAATAAAGGAGGTGTTATGAATGACGTTTAGGGAATGGTAGGTGCCAGTGGGTAGCAGCGAGCTAGGGTGCATTGGGGGGGCAGAAAAGGAGAGGATGGCCCTGTGGGCCGGATCCTCTTCTTTTCTGGAGGCGGAGACAGAGAACGGGCACATGACAGACGAGAACGGATGGGAAGAAAATAAGACAAGACAAATGCAGATTGGATAAGGGTGGACAGTAGCAGGGCTACGTAGATAATATCGAGCTGTAGGGGCTGGAGACTTGCACGCTCAAGACACTAGCAACTGACTATTAAGGTACTAGACAGATTAAACAGGAGCGGGAAGTAAGGAGGACTGGACTAATGAGCGGCAAGTGCAAAGGGGGGAAGGGAGGGAGGATGGGAGAGTAGGGGAGGGGGGGGTGTTGATAGGAGAGATTATGTATAGTGAGGCTTTAGTTTTGTAAGGCGCAAGGCCAAGGGCGAAATTTTGTGAGTGCACCTGTTTCCAATAAAGTGGCCTTTTACACACAAAAAGAGGAGTGATGGAGCTGTTTTTTCTCTCGCAAGTCTTTTTGTGACTCAATCCCATAGATTCGTGATGCGGCCTTCAAACAGCACACTTGGAAACTTTTTTCACATATAAACTTCAACTTCAGTAAGTTCGAGAATGCGGCCTCTTTATACCAACCCATATGTTCTGAGTTAATCACATTAAAAATCAGCGATCAAATAATTGTGAACTTACTAAGTAGACAAGGGTAAGAAAAACATAACATTTGTTTCTCTGCCATTATCTCCGATTTTCAGGTCAAGAAACTGTATTTAGGCTCCACATTGCACAATAGATTATAGCACCAATTAAATATAAATTTTCTCACATTTACTTGGGTCTAGTAAAATACATCCCTTGACACACAGGGCACGCGTTCTCCTGTAGTAATTGGTAAAGGAGGCTTCTTGTCACTACAAACTCCCTTGTCAGAGGTTATGGGACAAGAAATCCCACTATGCTGCCCTTCAACACCTTTATGTTAGGGACATTTTATAGCAACTGTTCTGCAACTGGTATGAGGCTGCAGTGAGAGCATAAATACACAGACATACTGTATGTATCTTTCTCTATCTTTCACTCTCTTGCTTTCTCTATCTCTCCCCTACAACAGCCTTGTATCTGTGTGTGGGGTCAGGGTTACACAATCACCCTTTTATGTCCTACCACTACTTTCCCTCACCTAACATTCTTCTTCTCTGCTGCTAATGCATTGCTGCATGCCAGAGGCAAATGACAGAAGGCTGGGGTCGTACAAGAGAATCTAAGGGTGGGCTTAACTAGACAAAGAGGAATTATGGTCTCAATCCACTGTATACAAGATCCACCTGAAAAACCAAAAACAAAAACCTAGATAGACCCTGATCTGTGTCCTAATTACTCGTATTACCTCATCATCTACTTCCTCGCTCCAGTCCTTACTTTTGAGGAGACCGCTCCTCTAATAATTGCCTTTCATCCCACCTTTTATATAAATGAAACAGAAGAAAGACTCACTTTATAGAAGGGCCCTCCTTCCTCTCACAAATTCTGTCATATCCAAGACTTGAAGCACAACACAAATGTCCACCACAGATGGATGGGCGGGTCTTAATGACTGGTGCATTGAAGAAAGACTCAGAGTGTTGAAATTACCTGTAAGCAATTAAAACAATTGACCCTCATTTGGTTGGAGGCAGCCTCCTTGGATTCATTTTTATCCTCTGAACAAATGAAATGCCTATCGCTAACTTGAATGAATTCATCCACCCTCAATACCTTCCTAAAACAAACCTTCCTCATCCTCCATGCAGAGTTACATATTCACTGATTTCACCATAATGACTCTCCAAAATCATTCAATCTCTCCCTCCTTGGAGACTCAAAAGACACAGAGGAATGCGTCTGTGTGGACAAATGTACCTTTCAGAAAAATGATCTCTCTTAAATAGGAAATGCAGCAGGTGCATACATTCTGAGGAAGTTTCAAATGAACCTTGCATGTAAGCAAAGGAGCAACAATGGACTCAAAGTGAATGACCATTTCCTAAACAGTCTGCAAGATCTAGAGGGCCTATTCAAATTTTTTTGTGAAAGGGGTGACCTTTGACTAGCGGACAGTTAGTGACATCCTTTGTTTAATGATTTTTTTTAGCAAGTAATCCCTCTCTGCTAAAGGTGTTTGGATTATATTGGGAACAGAAATGTTCCTGTGGAGGCAGTAGGGATTGAAGACTTAGAACAATGGAACGTTATATCATTTTACATTTATATGCTAAGCTACCCTGTGGTCTTAACACAGAGGAAGGATTACATGTTTTCTTGCAAGTATTGTATATTGCTGCTTTGTTCTTTCAGACACATAATATATTAACTTTCTTCATTCAGACACAACGGGCCTGATTAAGAGTGGCTCCTAGTATTCCGACCCATGCATAAATGCCTGTTTACGCATGGGTTGGAATTACGAGTTTCAAGGTATTTAATGCACTAGATAATTATTAGATGCATTAAGTACCTCAACCTTTGTTACATTTCAGCAGGTCAAACCTGCCAAAATTTAACAGGGGAAAATATACAGTATATACCACTACATGCGGATTTTGGTGTGCTAAACACCAAAATCCACATTACTTCCCATGGACTTGTACTAAGTGTTATTTATCTCACCCAATAAATAACATACCCTGTGGTATTGTTATTTATCAGGGTCAATAAATAACACCTTCACTTGTAATCGTGCCCGTCATGTATTAATCATTAGGATGGGATCCTGCCAATCTCTCTGTGTTCTAATAGGGAAATCTCTGTATTTATGCATTTATTTCGGAACTCTAATGTAGTGGACTCTGCAATTTCCCTGATACCCTACTAGGTTTTTATTCAGTTGCATTGCGGTATGGTGGGGTTTCAAAACATATCATTTGTTTGTAACTAATTGCTGTGTTATTCTTGCAGATTTATTTTACGTCATTTGTTATCTGTGCGTGTGTCTGTATTTGTTTGAAACCGTAACCTAATTGGGGGGATTATTTATCTATGGTATATATGCATATGTGCATGTATGCATATGTCTTTAAACCCTGGCTGTCGATCTAACTAAATCAACCTCTAGTGATGGACTGTATACCTTTGAGAACAGACACAAACAGTTGAAACCATCAAGCAGCACTTTCTTTGCACAGTTTTTGCACCTAGACTTTGCACTTTATCTATTAAACTACCACGTGCATGGTAAAATAAGGGGGGTTTCCAAGGTCAAAAAAGAAAGGGAACACCCGTACTTTTCATTAGGGTGTAAGGGAAATTGTTTCCCTACAGGAAAAACATCTCTGCCCTGTAAAGGAAACCCTTTTTTAGTCAAAGTGAACAAATGGGGCCTGCTTATTTCTTCAGAAGTCCGCCGTGCAGAACAATCCTCCAAAGTAAGTTTAATGAGTGAGGGGTACAGATGGAAGTGTACGATTTATGAATATTTTAATGCTCACACATTGTTTTTGTGAATCCCCCAAAACTCCGAAATCTACACAGATTGCAGGAGGAAATCTACAGTAGATTTCATACTTTTTTCAAGCTTGCTGAATCGGTCCACATTTCCCTCAAACTAGTCTCTCATTGATTAAGCCTGGGGACTACCACTTTTTCAATCCACCTTCTTCAAAAAGAAGTACGTTTGTTGATCAATAATTTTGTAGCATAGGAGGATGAAAAATACTTACTCTGGGGAGAATCAATGCAAAAAACACCTACTTTGATATGCTGTTTCTAGTAAGCAGATTCCTGTCCCAAGATATGTATTTTCAATGAGAGGAGCTCAGAAAGCACCTTGCATCAAACCTCTGCAATACGTTGCAATAGGAATGTGTTTGCTCACATGTCCAAAGCTGCAAACAAATCTTTTTCACAAAGAGATGAAGCATGAACAAGCATAATATTTGGCTGTATTTTTCTTTAGTCACAGGGGCAAAAACAATGTAGATACTGTGTGGCATTCAGTTGTTTACTTAATTGCAGCCCAATGAGGACTAGACATGGCCGGGAGTCACACGACCTACCAAGGCCGCTAAGTGGTCAGTGTTGAAGCCAGTTATTGGTTTCAGACCAGACCCCAGGACTCCCAGAGGACAGGTATCCACATCATAGATCCCGCCTTCACAATGCGCACTAATTGGCAGTCTGTTGTTGCGGGCAGTCCCTGGAGGTTGGCAGAGAACAGAATGGCACAAAGTGTGCACTAAACGCTCGCCCATGAAGTAGCTTGCTGCTAATCGGGCCTGGAGGCGCAACAACGGAGCACTGTGCGGCGGCTCCCATTGCGCCTTCCCCCCCTCTGCCAAGTCTTCAGCCAAAGAGAAGGCCTTCCCTAGCAGCGCGTTCAATCCTGCCCCTTTCATGGGCACAGAATGCTCTACAGTCAAACCCCGGCTCTGATTACATGCCTGAAAACCTATCTAAAAACACGCAAAGCCTTATTTACGTGCTTGACATTCACCGATCGAACAGTCATAATAAATATTATTACCTAACATGAACAGTGCTACTAGGTGCGCGGAACCGTGTTGGGAAAGAAAATAAAATCGACAATGAGGCACACTGAGTTCAAGAGACTTGTATTCTGCACAAACGTGGAGCATTCAATCACAGCATGTCAGCAGCACTGTGAAAACAATGGGGACAGATATAGATCCCTATCATTTCAATCGTTTGAAGGACAATAAATCCAGGCGTTTTAGACAGTAGATTCCGTGCCTTCTGTTCCACCCTGTCCCTCGAGGGAAAAAAAACATAACTAATAAATTGACCATTCTAGAACCGTGTGACCTCTTTCATCTTTATTCTTACGCTTCAGAATCATTTTTGCAGTTTGTCTATGATAACTGCATCTTCTTTGCACATATTTGAGCCCCCCCCCCCCCCGCGTGGAGCAGTTCGCCGAGCATGTACGCGCCAATTTACACATATGGCCAACTGTGAAGAGAAATGTGCCAACTGAACCGAGAACTCAGTGCCCAGGGCACATTGTTGTCTTTACGGATTTGCTGATTTTGAAGGTGATATTATCTGCAGAAGTGCCTACCTCAAAATGAGCATTTTAAAAAGAAGGTCACAGACTGAATAAAGTAAATAAAAATGTTAAATTGACACTTCTGGAGACGCCATTTTGAAAATGTGACGTCGGGACACGTCAAGTTGAATCCAGTCACGTTCGTAAATTTGTTTGACAGCGCTCCTCTGCATTCCGCATTTTATTTAATGAAATATGCTCCCGCAGACAAAGGCTTCCTCTGTGTTGGCGCTTGTGAGAGGAGTTGAAAGGAATATTGCCCACCCTCGACTCTGCTCCCCTCTGTGACGATGAAGCCTATTCGACGGCTGACATAAAGGTTTACCAAAGCCCCTCAAAGAGACGGCCTTGTGAGCTCAACCCCACACAGGCGAGGTGCCAGCCAGTCAAAAGGGCAGGTCACGCAGGTTGCAAAAGATAATAGTGTTCCAGAAGAACTGCAGAGAAACGGCATGACCGGGCACGCCGACTACCTTCCCGGGGTGAAAGCTCATTTCACCGAGCGGCCCTGGGCTCCGCACCAGGCCAGACTGAAAAAACCCAAAACACTTAAGAATCTGTTTGTGCTCCTGTCCACAAAGTAAAGTCGCAAAGTCTATCTCTCTCGGCTGATCTGTTTGTGAAGACGAAGAGGAAATTGCGGAGGGGATGGCGGAGCAGTGGGAGACGACAGATAGCCATGGGAAGGAACTCAACAGAGGCAAACTACTCTTTTTCAGAAGTATCAATTTTCAGGTGTTAAGTGGAGAGTTAACCATACACCTTGTTATGGCATATGGTGAAATCGGATTATTGCAGTCATCTGTCTCTGTCAGGGAGTTCAAAAAAACCTCCTCGTTTGAAAGCCTGCTGTCATTTTTCCGTTGACCCGCATCAGAAAGTTCATTGCCACTTTTACTTTAAAAAATAGGAGATGAAGACAACAGGTCAGGAACCAACAATCCACCTGGGCCTATTGCTTACATAGAGTCATTATTAACTGGATCGAGACACCTTATTACACCAGCGGCCCGCGGGCATTTGTAAACTTAGAGGCCTTCTGCTAAATTCTGTGTATTGACACAAGCAGAAGACATCTGTGCTAAGCAGTGGACTCATTTCTGAAATACAACTTTAGGAACATCCTCATAATCCCCACCTTGTCAAAAACAAATATCAAGTAGTGCAGGAGATTTCCGATATTTAGTACAACAAATGCAAGAGGTCCGCATCCAAAGTTACCGAATTTTTCTAATGGAACTTTATTGTGCACCTACAAACACCAAGGAACTATTTTAGTGTCTTTTATAGGGTTTAAAATGGGTGCACACCCTTATACCCAGCATTAAAATTGGCAATATTAAATTATACTCATTCATAGTGGTTCCATTATCCCAGCGTAAATGGGTGCCAGGGCCAATTCATTTTAGATTACAAATGAAGATTACCGATAAGTAATCCAAACATTTCTCTTTATACTACACGCAGTTGTTTAGCCGGGTTTATTTGATCATTTTGTTAAACTAAGGAACTAAGGCCTAGATTTACAGTGAGGTGCGCACAAGTTTGGGCACCGATGAGCAGTCATGCACAGTGACCATGGACCCTTTCATAGGTAAGTAAATGGATGTAATGCTTTGCCTGACTATGCACCATATGAGCACCTGAGCAAAACATTAGTAAATTTACCCCTAGTCCCAAGGATAAAAAGAATGGTGGTAAGGAGAAAACAATACATTTCTTCATGCACAAACTGTTTTAGTAAACAAGGAAGGTGGATCTAGAAGCCAAACCTACAGGTCCCAGAGCTAATAACATAGCCACAAGATTATATCTTCTCCTAGTTCCAGACAGCAAATTAATGAGTTCAATTTAGGGAAAGAAATGCAGAAACATACATATTTTACAACTTTCTGAAACCTACATGGCTTGATTTGAAAAGGGCGAACTATTGTAGAGGAAAAAAAACACAAATTTCACTTTATTCAGCCCATTTTTGCTAACAATGACCTACAAAAAGTGTTATAGAATTTTGTTTTGTTTGATGATGCTGACTTGAGCATTGGGATATATTGTGAAATCATTCACAGGATGACTCGTTTAAACGATAGCATTGCCAATGATTCACACAGAACAAACACTCCAAACCTTAGATTAAAATACCTCAACATACTCCATCAGGACTGTTAGAGGACTGTGTTGAGTACTAGTACGAATCATGCAGTTCAACTCAGTCCCAAAGTACTGTCATCCCATACAGATTAGAGCTACATTAACAATAGTTGCCATCTTTGGCTAAATGTGCCGTTTTGCCACAGAAAGTGGGCACCATTAATAATACATTTTAAATGCCTGGGTCAGCGAATGCATAACCCAGACAAGTAGTTCAACCCTTGACACTGAAGCTTGCATGTAGTACTGTCCATCCAGTTACAATCTCCAGTCTTGCGAAGGTCTAGTTTTTGCCAACTCTGTTCCATGCAAGACCCAATCTGAGGAAAATCCTAAACGAAAGGTGGCGTTTGTGTGTCTTTGGTATACTACGTGTGTCTCTGGCAATTATTTTAAGGCTGCTGTCCGTAGAGGGAAGCCTGACATATACCGCAAGCAATACTGGTTGTTACGCAGAGCTCTGGTGGACCCAGCGAGGGTCACTGCTAACAGATGGGCCCAAGGCCCTCTTGCACACCTGCCTCACACTATCATAGCGACAGGAAGCAATCTATTGGGAAACAGCCTCATATGATCCCTTGGACTTGAATCGATTGGTTTTATGATATGTAGAGCTCCATATGCCCCAAAGAGGGCTTAGGATTCTCTGATCAATACTGGCAAAACTGCTGATAAAGCTAGCGTGGCGGGGACAGATGTTTATCATCTTTTTTTAACCCAGCATACATTTTTTACGATTTGTTTAACAGAAGGCTGTGCACGGATTGATTTGTGTCATGCACCACGTGTGCTCATGTGATGCTCCTGGCGACTAGCAACTTTAAAACAAACATTGCTAATTTAACGATAATAAAGTTTTATTCCAAAATAGTGCTAGATTTAAGGTCAACACTCCGCTGACTGACCCACGTCCATCGCAAGTGTTTGCACTGTAAATGTTAAAAAGTACAGCCCACATTTTCCAGAAAGCAGTCAGTTCTTAGCATGTGTATTATGATTTCTTGATGTTTTGATTATTTTATTGCCCGCCTTTTCAAAAATAATTATCGGCTGACAAGCTGGAAGAGCTCCCAGCGAGTAAATGGGTTGCAGTTTATATATCTTTGTATATCAGGTTCATTTGGAAATGTTTCAGGAGTCTTACAGAAAGAGAAAAGATGGAAAATTCTCCGGTAAGTTGTTTGAAAAGATCCAGCGCGACTCAAAAAACGTGCAGCGTGTGGTGGAGTGGTACAATACATTACAGTGGAGCTGAGTGTTGGTGAGTGCTGCACAGAAAATAGAGATGTTGAAGTATTTTTTTAAATAAACGTCAAGTTTTAATTGACTGACTAAATGCGCTATGGCCCAAAGTCACCAAAAGAAAAAGAAAAAGAACATTGAACCTCTTTATCAGTAGGTTAACTACCTTTCCTCAGTGGCAGATTTCTAAATGATGGGAATTCACTGAAGTGCGCAAGAAAGAGTATTCACAAGAAACCTGAGACAATTGCAGGTTTCCATGACAAAGTTTGTGAATTCGCACTTCGTTCATACAAAGGCTTTACTCGTGCACAGCTGAATATAGTGCGCAATTGTGCATGTGAAAATACCATTGCATGTACTCAATCTTACTTCTTAGGCCTCACCTGAATAGTGCACACGCGCCGTCAACGTAATCTATTGTTAACCAAAAATCCTTAAAAATTGGCTTAGACTGCAGCCATTACTTGCTAGTACTCATCATTTGTTAGCTTCCAAGTTTCTTGTTTCCTTGCTTTTGATTGGTCAGCGCCTTCTTCTCCTTCCTGTTTCCTCCAAGGGCTTCAGTGTTGTCTCTGCATTGGAGCATGGACCAAGTATATATTTCTGTCTGTGGCCAGTGCCCCTTCACTGGCCACAGGCTTCTGCAGATACTTTATTTCACTTTTTTACATGCACTCTCTAAGAGTGCCTGAGTCTCCAGTTTCTCCCTCCTCCCACTGTCTATGCTCTTGTCCACCCCCATTATGTTCATGCTTCCTCCCTCCTCCTTTGAACCTTTCTTGTGTTGCTTACCCCCCACATTTGCCGCCCTACATTATGTTACTACTCACTCCATCCTCCCCTACATCTCCCTCATGTTCCATGCACCCCTGCTCTCCTCCTCATTTCTCTTGTGTTGATCCCCTTCAAGCGCTATGACAGTGGTGCTCATTGACGCTAATGCAGGCTTTTGCCATTTGATTTCTTTATATATTTTTGAAATGGTTTCTGTTTTTTGCCAGCCCAAGCACCACACCTTGTAATGTACACTGATATTATGACATCAGTGTTTAATTTAGTTCCATTCTCATGGACTCTTGGTGCAAGAAAAAGAACACAACTAAAACTAAGACCTCTACCCACTGTCACTGAACTGGAAAAAGCAAATTTTAAGTACCCACATAGTCAAAAAGGATGGATTCTTCAACTTGGTTCCCAAGACAGAGAATGATCTACCAGCCTATCCTGTTCTACAGGCATGCAGGACCGAAAAATATTTGTTTTGCTTCTGCTGAGGTTCTGAGACAGGGTGCAATACTTAGGTATGGGAATCGGAAAAGGAGGATATTCTATGCACAGTGCTTAGTGTCTTAAACTGGGATTGCTTTTCTGCTAATTGCCAGAGTACAGCAACCTGCGTATGTAGGATGTGTTCCCTCAAGTCAACAATAGCGAGCAAGACAGCATCAATATTCTGGACTTGCTGTAGTTTCTTAAGCAGGATGCGCCAAAAGCCCATTTAAACAGTAGAAGTGTATTAAAGGCACCAGGAAATTATGCCAAGAGCCAGTGAGGGAATAGAAAGAAATGGAAAAACTTTTTCCAGGACCCTGGCCAGACCTCAAGTCAATGACATCTGCAGTGTCCTGAAGTATTAGGGAAACTTGCAAGATTCCCAAATCTGTATCTCAAATCAGTGGCACCATGCACCCACCCAGGGCTCTGGTCAGAGATCTTCAGTCACAAGGTTTATTTACTTATCAGAGATTTTTGGGGGTGAGGGGGGTGGGGAGGCGGGGGAGTTAGTTTCAACCATTATCGTTAGACTCAAGAGTTGATAGCCTGGTAACTGGGTGTCATCGGCATGCATATTTAATGAAACTCGCATTACTTTACCAGAAAGGCCAAGCACATATGCACAGGTTGAAATGAATAAGAGGTGTGCACTCTCTAGAGCAGCAAAAAAGAGGGCAAATGATAGTCTGCTCTCCTCACGGGATTTAAAAAAATCTTAACACAAGAGGTTGTTCACAATAAAGATGCTGTGACACCAAGAGTGTGGGGGAAATATGGAAACGAAGCATGTGGGTTTAAGTAGTTTGGGGATACCTCATACAAGCCTATAGTTGAGATCACCAAAGACTAACATTTAGGAGAAGAAAGAAAGAAACCCTTACTTGCTCTTTGATCAGGGGACAATTGGGAAAATGGAGATAGGCAGTAAAGTACAGCTAGAGAGGGAACAGGAAGAAGAAGACACAAGAGGTGGACATCATAGGAATTGGGAGAGATGAGGAACTGGGGATAACGGAGCAAAGAGGCAAATCACACAGCTCACAGACACAAGGTGTAAATGGAAGGATTCAAGACCCCCCCACCCCGCCAACTGGGAAAACTCTCAATCCAAAAATAAGAGGCTGCATCAAGAGACCCACAAAAACCGTAGAAGGTCAAGAAATTAATTGATGCTGCACTTTGTGTAAGAAGCAGCATAACATATAGTGGAATATACTTAAATAACAAAGGTAGGTCCTAATTACCTTGTGGAAGTAAAGCACTGACAACATGACTGTAGTGTCGGTGACGGGGATACCCGATAAAACACAGACACTCAATGATACACATCACACATTGTCTGAGCCAGTGTGCTCAGCGGATCTTTAGTTATAGATTGATTCTGTGCTCAGCATAAGGATGTATGGGCACATGTCCAGTGTCATATCTGTGCTGGATGGCATGCTTTAATCCTCCCGAATGTGGATTATAAATAGTTTATGGCATAAAATCCTCCACCTCACCAGTCCACAATTTGGGTTACTAAGCATAGCTACGCAGAGATTTTTAAGGCTGAGGGTTCGACTGGAGGGTGTACGGCTGGTACTCCACCCAGTAGACGTGCTAAGTGGGGTCCTTGGAGGTTTCACTGCCACTGATTTCGTGCCAGGGATCTGTACACCCCTCTGGTGATGGTAGGAGGTAGTGTTCTGGAGCTCCTGCAGCTCGACACCACAAGCTGCCCCCACCAGCTGGTCAACCAGGTAATCCATGCCTGGGAATCAGACCTTTCTGAGTCTGGCTTTGGGTTTGGCTGCTCTTTGATACTCTTGATCAGGCACGTAGCTTGGTCACTAAGACTAGAGAAGTGTGAGCCTCAGAGTTTCCGACAATCAGGCCGTCATATAATGTTTAAGTACATCATATGACGAGCAGGGTGCATGGAAGGGGCCAAAGGGACAGTAAGAAGAGAGAGGAATGCGGTTTGGTAGGGGTACTGAGAGAAAACACAATATTTTGTAAAATGACCAATATTTTCAAGGACTTTAAACAATGACAGGGAGATAGTGTGTGTGTGTTTTTGTCTGAATGTTTGTAAAAATTCTTGGTGAAATCCGGCAGACATCTCACACAACCCGACTGAATGATGCATCTCTACCAAATTATTTATCAGAAAATTAATTTGTTAAAGGGGTGTAGCACCCCACCCTGAAGCTACGCCTGGCTCTTGATGAGCTAGGTGTGCCAGAAGGTGCTGCAGAGGTTTGGGATTACAACGATGGCCCCTTGCAATCAAATCCCTCCTCCTGTGGTGCTAAGTTCGTAAGCATGTCTGTGGGAAACTTATCTGCTGCTCTGGCTTTCTGTATGTGCTTATCTCAGTGAGTGTTCTGTGTGATATCTCCCAGTGAAAGCGCCCTAAGTAACATAATCTTTGCTTTGTGTTTGATATAGTCATGAGCTTCTGAAGTGGTGACCAGAAAAGGGTGTTGTCAAAAATGTCTGTTGGCTGATAGACCAGTGAGAATAAGTACTTTCATAGCTGAAGTGTCCTTTTTACTGGCTGATATCAGGTCTACTGCTGGGTGAGGTGTTAGTCTCCACATCAATGTGGTGCCCACAACACAATCATGTGTTGCATGTGTGAATAAATGCACCTGGATTAGGCAGGCCATTACTGGTGCAGCCAATGATGTGGGGATCAAGGATGGGCTGCACCTGCCTCGTTACTAGCGTAGTGTTCCAAAAAACACGGGCACTCACTCATACTGGTCAGACGTTCTCTGAGCCTGTGTGCTTAGGCAATCTTAATTTATAGCCTAATTCCATGCCCAGCATCAGGGTGCATGGATGCATGTACATTGTTGCATTTCTGCCAGGTGGTACACCACACTACCAATTGCTGTTCTCAGACAAACTAGCATGACATCTGGTTAGCATGTCTCCTTCATATTGAATAAGGCTGCTTAGATTGATAAGTTATTCTAGGGTCTCAATAGCTAGCTGGACAATTACATTATTTTTGCAATGCATCCAGATAAAGCTCAACCCAGCTTTTAGTCTAGAAGGTTAAGATCCAGGTACTAAAGAGGTCTCACCCTGGTGGTGGGATGGGGGGTGGGGCATTTGCTTATTTTAGCATGTATGAAGTTAACATGACCGCAAAGTAGAATTATTACATTCAGGCAAATTGGTGTACAGTGGCCTGTGGGAATTATTTTAAGCTGGAGGTCAAATATGAAATCCTATGCAAACTGCTGTTTGCATGTTCCGAGTTGTGTGATCATTAATGCATCTCTTCTGTTTTCCCCTCACAGATTTCCTCAGGTTAAGCCTGATGATACTGATTAGGGGAAATGACCCGGAAGAAAAGGAAAAACAGTTGATATTTAGGGACTTATATAAGAGCCCATAGCGCCATTCTAATGCCACATTAGCATCATTTTGTGACGCTAAGGTGATGTTAGAAGGCCAAAAATGCCATGCCCTATTTACAAGGTGACGCAATGCGTGTATTGCGACCCTTTGCAACCCTTTGCGCTACATTATTCCTGCGCCTGGCATAATGTAAGCAAAGGGGGCATTCCCCTGTTAAGGGGGCTGAAAAAATGGCGCAAGGAAATCTAGAAGATTTCCTTGCATAACTGTTTTCGCCACTTTTAATGCCTGCTCAAAACAGGCATTAAAAGGGGGCATACAATTGATTACAATGGGCCCCTACGTACTCTGGAGGAGTAGTGCCAACATTTTGGCGCTACTCCTGCAGAGTACACCAATAGCGTAAAAAATAAAATTATGCTATTGCCCTCTACCCTGCTCCATGGTGCGCTGTATTTTAAATACGGCGCAAACATGATGGCGGTAGGGGGTGCTAAAGGGCACAAGAAAAGTGGCGCTGCACTAGGTGCAGCACCACTTTTCTTAAATATGCCCCTCAGTGTCTTGAGTACTGATTATACATTCTGCGTCTAATTTCCAAGTGAAAACCTGGAAATAGGAAGGAGTTATTGCACACAGTAAATACCCCATCCAGAAGTGATAGTATTCAAGTAGTGCTGTAAGTACCGCAATCTTTCCCGACGTACTCAGAACAGGAGCCTAGGCGGGGAAGGATTGGAGTGCTTAGTTCAAGAGTTCATAAAAAATTGACAGCATTATCAATTCTATTCTGTGTATCTCATGTTCATCATTCTTGCTCTGGGTGGGTTAATCTACCCTTTTCTGTCCATATAAGCTAAACATGAGATTTGTTGATTAAAGTTGAAAGAAATTTCACTTTGGATGAGATAAATTACTATTACTCGGCTTGAGGGAGATCATAAAGTGCTGGAGCTTGAAAGGACAGACGCCAGAGGGTTGAGAACACTGCCTTGTAAAAAGGGTTGTGTGATGGTGTGAGATGTGTAAATTATTTTTCGGGCTCAGAGAAATCCTCCTAGAGTTAAGCACAACTCACAGCATAATGCAGCCCTCTCAGACTGTCAATCAGAATGTTAACCCACAGGGATGGTGGTTGCAGGCTGCAGGACCCGGGCTATTAAGGTGTTTTGAAGTGGCTTTCCTTTGTTTGCATAATGTGTACAATCTTGCTACTATGGCTACTTCTGTACTTAGTTAAAGTACGTTGTGTCACCATTTCAGGCTTATTTGCAACTGACCAGTTCTTTCGAAGGGGTCGCTTTGGCCTAAGGAAACCCCTTTCTCTACATATTCTTCTTCGGATACCTTTTCATCTCTCTCTCTCTCTCTCTCTCTCTCTCTCTCTCTCTCTCTCTCTCTCTCTCTCTCTCTCTCTCTCTGTCTCTCTCTCTCTCTCTCTCTCTGTCTCTCTCTCTCTCTCTATATATATATGTATGTATATATTTATATATAGATATATTACCTACTGGCGATTGCCAGTAGGTAGTTAGAGTAGGACCATTTTTTCCATAGGCAGAGCGTTTTTTGTTTTGCCAATAACTTTGGTGCTGCTAGACAAATCGTCATGAAACTTTTAAAACATCTAGTTTAGTTGGTTCAGCTGCTGTGTTAAATGGGGTGATCCATCAAGCGGGGGCTGAGAAAAAGGGGGGTCCCAAAACACTTTATCCCCATTTTATGTCAATGGGATTTTTCACATTTTTTAACACAACTACAGCCCAAACCACTTAAAGGAACTACACCAAATTCTGCAGAAAGCTAGCAGTTGATCCAGAATGCATGTTGTTTGTGATTTGGTGTAAATCCCTTCAGTAATTTTGGAGAAATTAGAGTTTAAAAACTATAGATATAGAGGGACACGGATCTTCCTTCGAACCAACTGTTCCTGTGCTGATATCTGATATATCTTATTTTCTGGCAAACACTTCAACCAGGAAGTGTTGGCAGCCATCTTGGGACTCAGCTTCAGGGTGGGGTTGCCTAACTCTTGCCGCCCACGGCTAAAGGCCGTGCATGGCACAGGGCTAGGTGGGTATAGGAACCTGGCCACGGGGCCTGCCTCTCTCGCCGACACCTATAACTAACCAATCTCGCACTGCAGGCCATGCACAGTGTCAGTTTGGGTGGTTATACGGGTTGGCTGCAGTGCCTGGCCAGAGGACTGGCCCTGGAGCCAACCCCTGCTGCTCACAGCCAAAGGCTGTGTGCAACATGGGGTTGACTGGTTATAGGGATTGGCTGCAGGGCCTGGTTGTGCATGCACTGCTAATTACTCCACAAATTACAGCACTCATGACATCTTTGATTGCATCATTGATAATATCCATGTCATTTTTGCAGTAAAATTTATGAAGACAAACCTGCATGGCGAGCGTGCAAGTTATAATTACCTTAGGGCACGAGTTAAAGTTACTTAAGATAACTCTAACTATAACAGGTGAATGTCTATGGTTTTGTTTGTTAAAATTTGAGCCTAACTATAACATCCCTGTACTTTTTGCTTTTTTAAGTGAATGTCTATGTTTTTTTAAATTCTATTTCCTAGCTATAATGTCCCTGTAACCTTTTTTTCTTCAGTAAATTTCTAGGTTTTTTAATCTTAAGTAAGATGCCCATCGCAATGCATGGTGAGGAGGAGGTCGTACACAGACCTGGCATTGTGCTGCCCCCACCCAAGCTTACTGCTCCTGCGCCTACTCCTCCTTGCCATCTATTGTCCAGGTTCATGCCCATGCTCCCACATTACAGCCCTGTATGGCCATTGTTCTGCTACTGCCTTTCCTGCCTGCCCTGAACAGTTAGCTTGCTGCCCCATTCACCTCCTCCCAACTCTCTGTTGTCCAAGTCCATTCACCAGCCCCCTCCCTCCTGCCCCACCTGGTCCAATGTGCTGCTACTGTCCTCCATTTAGCTCGATGTCCCTGCACACTCTTCCTGCCCTTCATTACCCAATTCAATGCCCTTTCATTTCACTCCTGCTCAGCTTCTGTGCTTTGCTTGCAGTCCCTACCCTCTTCCCTTGCCCCTGATGTCTGTGTGCAGGCCCCTGCTCCCTCCTTTTGCCCAACACATTCCATAGACCTGCCAGTGTGCCTCCTATCTACTCTGAGTGTTCTGTTGAGCTGTCACTGCCTCTCCTACCTGCCTAGCATGGTCGCATGGCTGCCACCTGTCCCTGCCACCTCTACCCTGCCTGTCTGAAAACCATTCCCCTAGCTCCTCCCTCCTATCCTCCATGGTCCATTTTGCTTCTACTCCCTTCTGCCCTCCATGCTCTGTTGTACTGCAACTGCTCCTCCTGCCTGCCCTGCGTGGGTCTGTTGTGAACTCCCTTCCCCTGCCATCTCTTGTATGTGGATGTCCCCTATCACTTCAATTCAAAATGGAAGGCACACTCCCTATTAATCTCAATTGGGTCCATTATGTATAAGCCACCTTTCAAATTCTTTAAGGGTGCACAGAGGTATCACCCTCTGACCATGGGTGTATGAACTTGAACAACCAAAGCACTGGCTCCCATGCCAGAGCAGCGTCCCTCCAATGCACTTCCAAATGCCTCCCCTGAGGTTTAAACTGTGAATCCATGTTTATGCAATCATTCAATCCCATACTATGTACTGCTTCAGGGGAGGCATTTGGAAGTGCATTGGAGGGACGCTGCTCAGGCGCAGGAGCCACTACGTTGGTTGTTCATCCCCTACCACTCCCTTCTGTCCTCCATGGTACTTTGTGCATGTCCCTGCCCGCTTCCACTTTCCCACCATGGTGGTTGTGCTGCCACTTCCCCTTTCGCTTGTCATGCATGGTCTTCTGTGCTGCCACAGCCTGTCCTACCCACCCTGTGTGGTCAGGGTGCTTTCCCTGAGCCCCTCCCACCATCCCTCCATTGTCTGAGTGTATGCCATTATAGTCTCACTGTTGCCCTCCAAGGTGTGTTGTGCTTCCAACGCCCATCCCCCCGGACTTCCATGTTCAGCATGCTGCTCCTACCCTCTTCCCCCCTTCCCTTCCATTTTCCATGTGCAGGCCCATATCCTCTCCCTCATGCCTTGTGTGGTCTATTGTCGTGCCTCTGCCCCCTCCCTACTGCCTTTCGTGGTCCGTTATGCTGCAACTGCCCCTCCTGTCTGTCCGGAATGGTCAGCCTGCTGCCCTTGCCTTTTTCCCTTTGTCTCTGATGTCCATGTGCATGGCCCTGTCCCCTCCCTATTGCTTTCCATGGTCTGTTTTGCTGCACTGCCGTCCTGCTTGCCCTGTGTGGTGTATTGTGCTGCTGCAACTCCTGACACCTGCCCTGTAACACCGGTTTGGTGCCACTGCCCATCTCCCTCCTGCTATCTGTATTCAAGTTCACATCCCTAACCCATTCCTCCTGCCCTCCGTGATCCAATGTACAATTCTTGCCAACATTTTGAACTTGGTAAAATGAAGATTTTGAAAAACAAAAAGAATCCTGGAGAATTCCCAGTTAACTTACATTGAAAAAGACGAAAGTTTAGACAGGAGACACAGGAGACAGATAAAACAAAGCCCTTTTGGACTTAAAAACATTGGGAGTCTCCTGCCTGAATTGGGTCTTCCGGCATGTATGGCTGTACAGCCACTGCCTCTTCCTTCAGCTCTCAGTGGTCTGTTATATTGCCACAGCCTAACTTGTCTATCCTGCATGGTTGGTTTGTTGCCCCTACTCCCCCTTTCCCTTGCCCTCCATAGTCCCTTGTGCTGCCACTGACCCTTCTGCCTGCCCATTGTGGTCAACTTGTTGTCTCTGCACCCTCCACCCTGTCTTTATTTATCCGACTCAATGCCCCTGACCTCTGCCTTCCCACAGTATTTTAATGAGCAACCAGACTGCTAAAATTCAAAGGAGCATATTTAAGAGCCCCTAGTGCCACTGGAGCGTCACTTTACGTGACGCCCCAGTGGCGCTAACCTCTGCTCCATAATTGCAAAAAGGTATAATGCCACTTTGTGTGGCGTTATGCCTCCTTGTAAATATGGGCCCCTCCGACGCAGTTTTCGACGAGATTTCGTAAACCTGAGGCAGCAACAAAATCATACGCCACCCCAGGGATTTTGCAGCATGCATAGAAAGAGCAAACTGCCAGACATGATTGTTTATGCATGGGAACAAGTCCCTTCCTGCATATAAACAATCATTTCAAAATTACACTTTGGCACTTCAGTGCGTGCTGCATTCTGCAGCATGCACAGAAGTGCCAAATCACCATTAGTGATTGTTTATGTGCAGGAAGGGACACCTTCCCACACATAAACAATCAAACCCCTCAAACGCTTGCGTTTGCATAGGCAGCTTAACTTAGTGCTAGCACAGAGAATACACAGAGGTGCCCCGTATTCAATTAAATACGGTGCATCCCTGCATTGTGAAAATGACGAAGCACTGCACTGCCAATTTTGACACAGCGTCTCGCTCACTCATTTTCTTTTAAATGTGGGCCTATGTTTATCACAAAAGTGTGGCAAACCTGATGTCATCTTGATGTATTCAAAAATGTAATACCGAAAGCATTTCCTTTAGAAATTATAAAAATGAGAGGGTCTTATATCCATAGAAATGATGGTTAGTGCTCTAAAAAACAAAAAAAGGGCATATTGACTGAGCTCCCAAATAGTGACAAAGCACTTTTAAAATGATTTGCTTTCTTTATGTTTTTTATCCAGTTCATCACTGGATTAAATGTTTCTTTTGGGGGAGAGGATTTGGCATTATGGCCAGAGCTGCAGACTTTGCAGTTCGAGACCCAGGTCCGAGTTTCAGCATACGCTCAACATCCTGTGATTCTGGGCAAATCACTTAATCTCCCCATGCCGAAAATCAAAATGAATGTGTCCTTGTGTAATGTAACTGATGCTCATGTAAAGCACTCCAGTACCTTTGGGTCAAGTCTGTTCTTTAGAAACTGCAAAAAAACAAGAAATTAAGGCCCAGATTTCCAAGAACATGGCGCATCAGTACTGATGCTGCAGTTTTCTTGCGCCCTCCCATATTCTCCTAACGACACCATGGGTAAGCCGTATTCACAATACGGCACACCATGGTTCACGTTAGGCCAATAGCGTCAACATTCTTTACGCTATTTTTGTGTTTTGCTGCACTAGCATCAAAAACTTGGATGCTAGTGCAGCTAAATGCAAGGAGGCCCATAGACTTCAATGGGTTCGTTGTTTTATGCCTGCTTTGAACAGATGTTCAAAATAAGGCTAAAAATGGCCCAATAAAATCTTGCAGATTTCAGAGCACCTTTTTGCGGGCCTCCTAACGCCCGAAAGGCCCCTTGCATACATTATGCCTGGCGAAAGCATGATGTGGCTCATGGGTTCGCAAAGTGGTGCAATGCATGTACTGCGCCACTTTGTAAATTTGGCATGGTGATTTTTGCCTAGTTGAGCCACATTAGTGTAAAAAGAATATGATGCTAATGTGGCACAAGGTGGCACTGGGGCCTATTAAATCTGGCCCTAAGTGTTTTGCACATTTCTTTCATTGGGCTATACTTGGGCTACATGTGGGTGATATGTGTGCTACATTAGGGCTTTTGTTTCTCTGATGGCCATCTTGGGAGACTTATTTGTTATGAAGCTCCTTAATCTCCTCATTTACTGCAGTATCCTCAGTAGAAAGTGCTTTCAGGTTTCCACTTCAGTTCCAGTGCATGTTTCAGTCTGCGTGCCAAAATGATTTAATGAAATAGAAAGGAAGATATTTGAGAGCTCACTTAAAACATGGCCTAATCTTTCTTACATGTGTGGTGAGTAACACATGCAGGCAAAATAAAAAAATACAAAGAGGATAAAAATAATTTGGAAAATAAAATATTCGGGCTACTAGGCACAAACTAAGAAAAATAAAATAGGGGTCAAAATTGTGGAGTTTCTAACCTAAAAGAGTCATGTCAAGGAGCAAGAGCAAATGGCAGAGACAAAGATATTGCTCCAAGGGAAACAGCATTAAGGGAATCTTCTTCACCAAAGCATCTGGTCAGCAAGCATCAGGCCAGTGTCAGTCTCAGATCAAGAGAATACTGCTTAAGCTCTGCATCTCCACTACAAAGTTCAATTAGCAACAACATAATAATCCACATGAAATGTTCAGATTGGCTAACAGAATAAGTCGATATTATGAAAAACGGGCATCATCTAATCATAAATCTTTTGCAAACTTCAGGTTGCAACAGTCCAACATTCTCCCAGGACTGTCATGAGAGAATCTCCTCTTTCCATGTGACTCCAAACGGTTGTACCAACTTTGTACAAATCAGACCATGTTCCTGCACTATATCAAATTCAAGGCCAAACAAATACAGTACTTCTACGGTTAAACAATATACAGCTTTTACAAATGGGACTTTGCTTCTCACTGGAATTAAATCTGAAAGAAGGTTTCATGTTATGAAAAAAAAACAGTTCAGCACGTTTACATGAATGTGAAATTCAAGTTGCGTAGACGTTAGTTATGCTAACACAAGAAAATATAAAATTCAATTGAATAATGCTAGTTAATAGAACACACATAATATGCAAACATAAATTCATCATTAACATATCATCAGTGTAAGTAAAACATTTCATTTAAATTGTAAAGGATTTGTTATTGCTTATATTAAGAATAACGGAGAAGAGCATTTTTCTCACGTGCACATATTTTCAAAGTCATTAATCTTTCTTAAAACACAAGAAATCTAAATTTGTTTAGACATTGGCTAACAGTTTAGAATCTAAGGGCCAAGCGTACGGTGTAATTTTGTGGTTGCAAAAAGGGAAAATCACTGTTTGCAACCACAAAATGGCCTTCTACAATGTACCATCCCAATTTTGCAAGTCGATATGCGGTTACCGATGTGCAAAATAGGGATTGGGACTCAAAATTAGGAAGGAGCGTCCGAGGTCATCCCTTCATAACTGCAACTCGTAGGAGGTTGTATGATTGTGGACCCCTTCCCCTTTGTGAATGGTAGCGAAAAAGTTTTTTCAGAGTAGGCAGTGGTCCCGCGGACCACTGCCTACTCTAAAAAAAATGAAAAGAAAACCTTTCATTTTTATTTTTGAAATGCATCCCATTTTCCTTTAAGGACAAACAGGCTGCATTTCAATATGAAAAAAATTGCTTTACTGAAAAAGCAGTCACAGTCATGGTGGTCTGCTGACCCCAGCAGGCCACCATCCCTGTGAGTGCGGCCATTCCTAAATGGGTTGTGAATTGTGACACTGAATATTAATGAGGCAGATCCCTTGCGACCCATCAGGAAATCACAAACAGTGTGGTTAACACTGTTGAACATTTTGTTTTACGGCTCACAATTTGCGATTCGCAAACGGATTGCAAATTGCGAGTCACAAAACAAAAGGTTGTACATCTGGCCCCAAGTTACATTTAACATCAACTTTAACCTTCTAGCTTGTGATTTAATTAGAAAGGCACATATGTTGAAATGTGAAATACAAGCAATTGGCATATTTAAAATGTGTGTCATTGCAGCTTTCTAAGTTAGTTTTTCTCTCTTCTACGTTTGTGAGTGAAACTTGTCACAGTCTGCTGACTTCAGTAGCATGAGGAACAGAGCTAAAATATACCCTCTATTATTAGTATGGTACCATCAATAAATGATTTATATTGTAACTAAAATTTGTTATTGTCCTTTATATGTTCTCCTTCTTGTAAGCCTCAAAACCTGCCATTAACTACAATGCATTTCAATGAGGTGCTAGCATGTATATTGGCCCCAAGATGTCTGCCATCAAATTCTGGTTGAAGTGCTGACAGCCAATGTGATCGCACCATGAGATCTATGCTTAGGCTTCGCAAATTTGGATTTCCTTCAATATGTCAAAAATACTAAACATATTTACACCAAATAACAAAAAGCACTATCTCTGATCACAAAGCTACCTTTCTGCCAAATTTGGTGTAATTCTGTCCAGCAGTTTGGACTGCAGTCTTGACTAAAGACTCAGTGGAAATTAACATGGGAAACACACTTTTTTTGCTCCCCCCTGATCTCAGCCCCCACTTAACAGATCACCCAGAATCTTTCCATGCACAACAAGACCCTAGAGGGCACTTTTTTTGAAACATTTTGTGAAGATTTGGCAAACAAAGCCAAAGATATAGGCAAGTCAAAAAATGTTTTTTCTATGGAAACCAGGTCCTAACTATAACTACCTACTGGCAGCTACCAGGAGGTAATTAGGTAATATATATATATATGCATTTTATTTGTCAATAACTCCACTGTTTGCTGAATCTTGACGAAGTTTTCAAAATTTGTATGCTCATTACTTCAGCTGCTGTCTTGAATGTTTGGGGGTGATTCTTCAAGCAGTGGCCGAGCAAATGGGGGGTCCCAAAATATGTTTTCCCCATGCAATTACCCATAGGGATTTTGAACTCAACTACAGCCTGAACCACTGCACAAAATTACATCAAATTTGGCAGAAAGCTGGACCTTGGTCTAGAAAGATCTCTTTTTGTGATTTGGTGTAAATCAGTTCAGTAGTTATGGAGTTAATAAAGGAAAAATATATTTATATATCTAGTGATGCAGATCATTCGAGGATCCACTTGTGGGGAATCTGCAAATCTTGAGGAAAAGCCCTAAGGTAATTATAGCTCGTGCCCTCATCGTGCACCATTTTGTCTTCATTAATTTGACTGCTAATGCCCAATTTATATTTTTAATAATGTTATAGAAGTTGTCAGGAGTGCTGTAACACCTGGCATAGTTAGCAGTGCATGGTGAGGGCGCAAATTATAGTTACCTTATTGCACAAGTTATAGTTACTTGAAATAACTCTAATTATAACAGCTCATTTTCTAAGGAATTGTATGAGTAAAATCGGAACCTAACCTTAATGTCCCTGTAACCTTTGGTTCTTTCAGTGAATCTCTATGGCTTTTTAAACGTAATATTAATTTTAATTACCATGCATTAATCCAACCACTGCCAAACACGGCCTTCAGCTGTGTGTGGCAGAGGTTGGCAGCAGGGCCTGGCCTATGGCCAGGCCCTGCAGCCAACTCCCTATAACAACCCCACCGCACGCCACGCATGTTCGGGTGTAAGCCACAGGGCCTGTATCTCTGGGTCTGAGAATAGGTGTGAGCGGGTGTCTCTGGGTGTGATAGTGAGTGTGACAGTGTCTGCCTGGGTGTGAGAGTGGGTGTGAGACGGTTTATATGGGTGTGAGAGTGGTTGTGAGAGTGTCTGACTGGATGTGAGAGTAGATGTGACTGGAAGTCTCTGGATGTGAGAGTGTCTCTGTGAGTCGGTGTGTGAGTGTGTGTAAATCTGTGAGTGGGTGTATAAATGTCTGAGTGGGGCTGTGAATGAGTGTATGACTGAGTGGGTCTGTGGGTGGATGCGTGAGTCTTTGAGTAGGTCTGTGAGTGGGTGTGTGAGTCTGGGTGCGGGTCTGTGAATGGGTGCATGAGTGTCTATGTGGGTCTTTGAGTGGGTGCATGAGTGTCTGAGTGGGTCTGTGAGTGGGTACCTGAGTCTCTGAGTGTGTCTATGAGTGAGTACATGAGTTTCTGAGTGGGTCTGTGAATGAGTGTATGAGTCTCTGAGTGCATTTGTGAGTGCAAGAGTTTCTGACTGGGTGGCCCCCTTTCAACCTTTAATTCAGCCCTGAGGAGGTGGTGGTCCCCGGGGCCACCAGTCCTCAACTGACACCCTTTATCATGTTATTTCAGTCCAGAGAAGGTGGTGGACTCTGAGACTACGAGGAGGCTGTGCGAGCTCCTGCGTACATTTTATATTTAACAACAGGGAGGTGGCGGTCCTCAGGGCTAATAGAAGCCCTATGTGCCCCCCTCCCTTTTCCATCCTCCAATTCCCCTGGGACCTGCCCACCCGGGAGCCAAAAAAAAGAAAAGGCTGGGAGACCACACATTTCTTAAAAATCTTGTAAAAATCCACAAATCCGAATCTGTGGATTTTTCTGAGATTTTGTTAAAAAAAATGCTTTTTAGCCATGGCAGCATCGGTGAGGGACCCCTAGAGCAAGGCTATGGGGTCAGAGTGACCTTACCCTGGCCCCTTTCTCTTCTTTTAAGTTGTTTTTTGGAACTCAGCTGAAGCCGAGTCCCAAGATGGCTACCAACACTTCAACAAGGAAGGAATCAGATATCAGCACTGGACAGTTGGATCTGCAGAATATCTGCGTCCCTAGATATCTATATTTTTAAATCTCTAGTACCTCAAAAACTACTGAACGGATTTACACTAAATCACAAAAAGCACGCTTTCTGGACCATGAGCTAGGTTTCTGCCAAATTTGCTGTAATTCCGTTCAGTGGTTCGAGTAGCCACGTTAAAAATCCCTACAAGAAAACGCATGGGGAAAACGCGTTTTGGAACTCTCCTTTTTTCTCGGCCCCCTGCTTGATGGATCACATGAAAACTTTCAAGATAGCAGCTGAGCCCACTGAAGTATACGTTTTGAAAATTTCGTGAAGATTTGTCAAGAGGGGCAAAGGTATTGGCAAAAGAAAAACAGCACTAGGTCTTAATTATAACTACCTACTGGTGACCACCAGTAGGTTCTATCCATATATATCTCAAGTCACAGTTTCATTTACAGCAGATCGTGGTGGGCAAATGACTGCCCATAGCTTCAAACTATGCTTTACAATAAAAAGGCATTCTTTTCCAAAGAAATGTGGTTATGGCTGAGGGAGACTAAGGGAAAGCGTAGTTAGAAATCTATGTATATCTATATATTTGTATTTTCACTAAAAAACAAAGGTAATGGAGACATTATAGTAAAGTTCTGAATTTACCTGCATAAAACCGCAGAAATTCAGCAGTTATAGTTAGAGTTATTTCAAGTAACTATAACTCTCTCCCCAAGTTAACTATAACTCGTGCCCCAGCCATGCACATTGTTTTCTTCAATAATTTGACTTCCAATGTTTCATTGATATTTTTATAGACGTTATAAAAGTTGTCATGAGTGCTGTAATATCTGGGGTAATTAGCAGTGCATGCCAGGGGTGCACGCTGTAGTTACCTTAGGCCGCGATTTATAGTTACTTGAAGTAACTCTAACTATAACTGCTGAATTTCTATAGTTTCATGTGTGAGTAAATTCAGAACCTACCTATAACGTCCCTGTAACCTTTGTTTTTTTTAAAGGGTTTCTAAGGTTTTTGTAATTATATTTCCTTCAGCTCGGCGCAGTAGTGGTTGGCCTCTGGCCATGTAAAGCAGGACTTGGCTGCAGGGCCTGTCTCTCTGAATGTAAGAATAAGTGTGAGAGGGTGTCTCTGGGTGAGATAGTAGCTGTGGGAGTGTCTGTCTAGGTGTGAGAGGGTCTATGTGGATGTGAGAATGGGTGTGAGAGTATCTGATTGCACTCCAATGGGTGAAAGATGCATTCAGATCCTTCTTCAACATAGAATCGTGAAGTAAACACACTTGCTTTGCCTTTCCGAAGCCTAGGAGTTAGGATCATTTGTCCTTTCTAGAAGTGGAGCTTCAGCTGGTGCACCTACTATGTTTATATTTGTAAGTGCTTCCTGTTGAGTTTTAATTTCTGTGAAATGAGCACCATGGCCAGAACAGAAGCTGACCTGCTCCTTTATCCACGTGCCCACCCTCCCAGGGCCAGATTTGGCCCTTTGGACCCTATCCCCGAGGACCTGACCTTCAATAAATGGAGGAGGGGGCCACGCAGCCCCTCCCCAGGCTGATTACAGCCCCAGGTCCCAAACCCCTCTCCTGGGTGCCCAGCAGGGTACCCAGTGTGCAATGGGACTGCGGGGGAGCCTGAAGGCCCCAGCAGTCCCAGGCGGCTCTCCACCTCCTGCGGGAGCCAGCATTGCTGATACAAACATGTAGCTGCTAAATATGCAGCTCCCTCTCTGTGAGAGCAAACCTTTCCTCTGTTTTCTGCACCTCTGTGAGCAGGGAAACAGCAGAAACCTCTGCTCCCAGCAAGCGAGAGCTGTTTAACAGCTCTCATTTGCTGGAACCAGAGTGTGTGACAGCTCCTGCCAAGCCAGAGCAAACAGTTATGTCCTGGGGGTAGGCACCCTGGAAAATAGCAGCAGCTGGCCCTGGAGGTGGTGATCCCCAGGACCATCTATGGCTCTATGAGGGAGCCACGTGACCCACTTCCAATGTGGTATTTTCCCCGGGGAGGTGGTGGTCCTCAGGGCTCGGGGTTTGCAACAGATTTCCTTCATTCTTTAAATTGAGTGGTCCCTGGGAATGCGGGGGGTGCATGCCCCCCTCTATTTGCATGAAAATCCGTGGGGAGGTGGCGGTCCTGGGAGCTGTGAGGGGCCTTGTGGCCCCCTCCTTAATTTACATGAATAGCCCCAGGATGGTGGCAGTCCAGGGTGCTACTGGGAGGCCTCACGGCCCCCCTTATGTTACATGAATAGCCCTGGGAAGGTGGTGGTCTCCGGGGCTGCAGGAGGCTGCGCGTTCCCCACATTCTATATAAATTAAGCCCTAGGGAGGTGGTGGTCCCGGGGCACAAATAGGCCCACAATGGGGGTCCCGTACGCCCCCTCCTTTATTTTTAACATGCCCCCCGGATCTAGCCCACCCTGGGACTTTCTTAAAACAAGAGCGGGACACCATGGCTGTTTTTATTTTACATTTTTACTGTGGATTTGTGACCCCATTGCAAATTCATGGTAACATCTTTTTTTTTAAAGTACTTTTTTACCCGGGACCCCTGCACCAGAGATAAGTGGTCAGGGTGTCCCTACCCTTGCCCCTTTTCTCGTTTGTTATCTTTTTTCTGGGACTCGGCTGAAGTCGAGACCCAAGATGGCTGCCAACACCTCCTTGTTGAAGTGCTGACAGCCAATCAGATCTCAGCATTGTATCGGTACGGTAGTTCAATAGCTGAACTATTAAATGGATTTCCACCAAATAACAAAAAGGGCTCTTTCTAGACCAATAGCTAGCTTTCTGCCAAATTTTGTGTAATTCCATCCAGAGGTTCTCTATTCCTGTTCAGAATCCTTATGGAAATTAATATGAAGAAAACTTGTTTTGGGACCCTCCCTTTTTCTCGGATAGCCCCAAAGCTTTCCAGATAGCAGCTGACATAAGTGTTGTATTTTTCTGGAAAATTTAGTGGCGATTCTGCAACCGTCTCCAAAAATATAAGCAAGTAAAAATAAAGCTTTTTCTATAGAAATTAGGTCCTAACTAACTATAACTACTTAGTGGTGACTGACACTAGGTAATATATATATTTATATTTTCACTGACACAAAGGTTAAAGTACGTTATAGTTAGGTGAATTTCTCAGTAACTATGCTAACGTTTTGAACTGAAAACAACACAGAAATTCACCACTGATAGAAGCTCTAACTATTACTTGAGCCCCCACCATGCACTGCGAATTACATCACTGATGACATCATCCAGTCTTTATTTTCCTTCATACAGGTGTATAAATTACTGTAACATTAAAGGTCTGATGGTAAGTACAACATGTGTGCCCCACTCACTGCACACCCTGCTGTTAAGTACCATAAAGTGCCATCCAAGGTTCACATCATCCACTGCAATCAACCTTCAAGCTATGAACATCCAACCCTGCCTGTGATCTATGGCACTTCTACACACTGTTCCCGCTACTGTGAGTAACCCTGCTACCGCTGCTCAAGGAGGCTCTTCTGTTGCCACTCCTCAGCCTTACTTCCACCATGATGCAACCACACCTCCTGCCCACAATTACAAATTATGGCCCAGTTAGTGGGAAGACTCTGAGCTACATGATTATCTGATGGTTTGGCCAGTTTTCTATCCTGCAAGTCCTATTTTCTGCATCACTATGTGGCTCTGCTTAGAAGGTCCGTGTGGCAGGCAACTGACAAAATGGAATCACTAGTACGCCACCTATTGCCCACCTTCATGATCAACAGTAAAAACACCCTCTTGCATTTCTGGGACACTATTGCTAAAGTCTTTCTTCTCATGTTGCTGGTTCGTTGCCCACTTGCTCACTTATGTCTTGTGACATGTGTATGGTACCCCTTCCCTTTGATAAAGAGGGACAATGTCTTTAAGGCACTACCCCGATGAATGTTACAAAGTACATTTCCTTTTGATACTATTGACTAGAAGCATACAATTCTCTAATGAGCATACTGTGCTCTCTCCTTTCTTCTGTTGCCGCTGCTCATAGATCAGCCTGTGAATCACTAATTGGCAGCATCTTTGTAGGCCATAGTAGATTACCAAACGCAATTCAGAACTCAGTCCTTATTATTTTCCACTTCCACCCAGAGTTCTCTACTCCCTCAGCTGCTCTTGTGTGCAACCTGGCACATACTTTCTTTGCAGGTACATAGTCCTAGCAATGACACACACCACTGGTAAGTCTCCTAACTGGCGAGACTGCCCAGAGAAATATTGAAAACTGTCTGCTTTTTTGCAATTTGTATTCCTCTTGTGTGAAATGGGGCTGTCAATACAGGAGATCGGTATAGTAACCAGAGTTCTAGAAGAAATCACAAACTATATCTATAGATTTAGGGTTGATATCTGATGAATTAGAGGTCCACAGAAGTGTCCTTTTACAAAACAGAAGGGCTCTTGATTTTGTTTCGGCTACCAAGATGTGTGCAACTATAGGATCAGAATGTGGCTAATTTGTAACACATTTCTTTAGGCACACTGGAACAAACTAATACTGATCATATCCAGAAAGTGTCAAGGAGCTGTATAAAATGAATGATGATTTCAGCCTTGATGGGTAGATTTGTTTGTCTTTGTTGAGAGACTTATTTGTATGGCTGAGAAAGGAGATATTAGGAATCATTTTTGGTTATCGTTGTTGCCCACTTATTGCTCTATATCCTTGCCAAAGTCCGTATGTGTTCAATTAATCGTTTTACTAGAAACAAAGAATATTTTTTCCTCAACATATTTGCAACAGATGACATGGTCACTTTGGTATGATACTGAAGTTGTGCATCAGGAAGTAAAATGATCTCTCCTAAGGGTTTCACCCTCAATGTGTGCCCATCTATGATATATAGAGCTTCGATTCCCATATTTGGCATTTGTAGTTAGTTTGCTGAGCGGCTTGAGTTTATATTTAGGTATGTATTTCAACGCCGTCTTCCATCTTTGTTATGACTTCAGATTCCTGCACCTGTGTAACGCCTTTCTTTCAGTTTAATCAAATGATCTCCATTTAAGACTCTATTTGAAAATCTATACATTAGTATCATTATTGCTCATGCTCATTTGGAGTGATGGTGGATCCCACTGTCTCCCATTCCTGCGATTCACAGAAATATTTTCATCTTGATGATGACAAATTTTAAACGGGTTGTGTTGGCAGGTTTTCTTTAACAAATCCCATTTCTCAAAAACAAACAACGAATCTCAAACACAGTCAGATGTGTTCCTGGTAGCCATTTGTCGTTCTTTCTACAATTCCAATTGAGATTTTGTATAACACACAATATAATCCCAAATTCAGTTCAGATCATGGGTGAAGAGAAAAAACATGCCTCATTGAAGAAGAAGCACGACGAAATTAAAAACTCTAATCTGGATTAGAGGAAAATCCAATAATCTGATTTCCTATAGGACAAAAGCAAAATGGGGCATGAATACAGACAGGCATGATCTACTCGTTCAGATTCTCATGGTGTAGAGGCCAAGACAAAGGTTCTTGTTTTGCCTTATCATGTGTTGCAGTCCAAGGACTTCCGAAACACTGTTCATTGACTCTCAGTATGAGATAGAGATTGGGAGCATATTTATAAGCCCCTTGTGCTTCTGTTGCTTCACTTTTTGTGACACAACGAAAGTGTAAACCTTGAAATCATATCTATGAGGCCACGCAAAGCCACTTTGCGTGGCTTTGAATGGCCTTATAGATATTTAGTAAGGTGAGGCAGCACAAATAGCTGTGTTGCCTTACTCTGCGCAAGCAAGGCGTTCCATACGTGTTGAGGTTGGTGTCCCCATGCAAGACCCATGGATTCCGACGCATCTGCAGATTTACAAGACCTTGTAAACCTGGGGATGCACCAAACCTTAAACCTTCACAGGAGAACTGCAATGAGGAGAAATATCTCCACGTTTCTTTCTTCTTTCTATGCATGCTGCATTCTGCTGCACATATACAAAGAGGAAAATGCCTCGCAGGATTGCTTTTGTTCAGGAAGGTGCTCCTTCCTGCACAAAACAATCCTGCCTATAACACCGACACCCCTTTACCATGGTGCAAAATTGCCTTCATTGGTGCTAGGCTGCAACAAAAAATGGCAGCACAGTGGGAAAGGACAGGAATGCAACATATGTCATAGATATGACACATTCCTGCCCTTTCCCTTTGATGCAGGACAGTGCAGCAAGGTGAGTTGCTGTGCCGCCTCGAGCCAAAAGCCCATGCATATGGGTCTGGGTGTCAATGATTGCAGCTCCCTTGATGGACATTTAACAGCTGAAATTAAGGAGAGGGTAAATAGATCAGGTGCTTAATCCTAACAGTCCATTTGCTGATGTATAGACATTTAAATTGTATTCATGAAGCCACCAGAAGCTAATGGAGACCCTAATATTAGTAGGACTTTAGATAATCTCTGAATCTCAATTACTCTATAACCAGGGTACCAGGGCACACACTGGCCCTAATTAGAAGAAATGGCACACCTGCGCTAGGTCACTTATGCCCCAAAACTATTAAGCAGCGCAAAGACATTTCTGACTGCCATGCATGCACCATAGTTACAAAACAGCGCACCATTGCGGTAAGGAAAAGTTAGCGCCACTAAAAATTGTGCTAATTTTTGCGACATGATGCTAATAAAATGTTGGTAATGCCACATTAGTGGTGCAAACATGTGTATCACTTTCCAGCTAAAAGCATCCAGAAAAAGCCTGGGGAAATGCCAAACAGACGCCACAAGTTTACAAAATGGAGAATCCAGGACAAGAGAGACCCCAATGTGTCAGCTACCAGCCAGAATTTTCAAACAGAATACCAGGTGAAGGGGAAAAGGAAGAGGCTATGTCACTTCAGGGAGGAGGAGAACAACATCTTGATCACAGAGGTTATGGAACACCCACACCAACTCATTGTCGCCTGTTAATTGCCATTAGGTAGGAAGGAGGCAGTCCATAGTTGATAAAGTCAACAGTGTGGCTGACGTCAGCAGAACTGTGGCAGACTGTAAGAAGCGCTGGAATGATTGCAAGCGTAGAACAAAAGAGAAACTGACCAGCATCCAAAAGGCAGCACTGCAGACTGGAGGTGGAAGTCCTGCACCCCTGGGAGGAGCGGGATGGTCTGGAGGAGATGGTGGCAGTGGTCATCCCAGAGTAGTAGGTGATCAAAGTCCAGGGACAGAACAGTGCAGCATATGAAGAGCAACAACAAACACAGTGTAAGTCACAGCGTGGGGGCAATTTTGTAATTAACTAATGGCATAAGGGGGAGGCATATGGGAGGCACTGTATGCAGGGTAATGGGATGTAGAGGGACAAACTAATGGCTAAACAACAAACACATGTAACGTGGCTCCTCCAACTATATGCACAGACCACTTCACAACCATCACACCACTCCCTTCACAGTGTCAACTGTACCATCTGTCCCTGTTTAACTCTCAATGGGCATCATGTATCAGGCCTTTTTGTGCATGGGGGACCAAGGGCTGGGGTACTCTTATCTTCACCACTGCGAAAGGGCACTAATGCAACGTACACACAAAAAATGGGGCATTACTGTCACTACCATCTATGCTGGTGCACATTTTGTTGCCATGTGCCTACGCAGCCACACCTGCACCATGCTGCAAGTGTGCCTGTTTTGTGGGGAAGATTGTGGTTGCGCACAAAGGGACACCTTCCTGCATAACAGCAGGAACAAGTGCTGTTTTTGTCCTACTATGTAAGATACACAATGCACCATACATAGAAACATTAAATTACTGGGACAAATAAGGATGTCACTCACTCTGCTGTCACTTCTACATCACCCCTGAGGTGGCAATCGAAACTGTATCAATCTCAGTTGTGTATATCTGTGAAGACATCAGAAGTTGGGTGGGCTACATGTATGTTGTGCAGGAACACCCCCAATTACACACATGGAGTGCCACGAACATACCGTGTCAGGTGTGAAAGGGTCACATAATTACCAGACCATGAAAAGGCATGCAAGGTGCTTTCTTTGGCCTGGTAAACATGGGCTGGCACACTGCACCCCTGGTGTGTAATATAAAAATGATGTTCTGGTGGGGGAGTGTACTGTCAGTGTCTGGGAAATGTGTCCCATTGTTAACCATGTACGATGAAATGATACAGTACAGTGCAACAGCCCAGCTTGCTGTACTGCATCATTTGCAATGTGCAGGGAAATGTAGTTGTTACCAACATGAAATGCATCCCTGTACCACCCTTGGTGATGGGGCACAAACAGCTACCTTATACCAACACAGGGACACATTGGGCATTGTGTAGGACTGCCTCTGTTGCAGGTTTGATTGCACATGTGCAGGAAGGGACATATCCTGCAACATCAACACTCAGGAATGCTGTCTGCCACTTCCAATATCTGTTGCTGATTGCAACACATATTGAAAGATGCAAAAATAGGCATACAACAATGTCTGACATTTGTAGCACCACTACAGTGCCACTCTGGGGCCAGTGTAGCAACCTAATGCATTCACACATCCACAAGTTCTGGAATGTGTCAGGTACCTACGTCACCCCACATGTGCTGTGAGAGTAATGCAAGGGGGAGAACTATCCACATGCATCCTCCTTGTCACCTTTTATTTTGTGTGCTGTATCCTGCACCACCCATAGTAAGATTCAACCACTTTGTGTGTATGTGTATGTACAGGGAAGTGTTGCTTCATGCACAACAGTACTCATCCCTGAAATGCAGGCTTCCTTGCAGCATGGGTGCAAGGGTGCCTGCGTTGTTGGGCTGAGTGTTGTTGTGCATGAAGGGACAGCTTCCTGTACGTACACATACACACAAAGTGGCTGCATCTTGCTAGGGGTGATGCAGGATACGGCACACAATACAAGAGGGGACAAGGAGAATGCATGTAGATAGTTCTCCCTCTTGCATTACTCATACAGCACATGTGGGGTAGCATAGGGACCAGGCACATTACAAAAAATGTAGATCTGGCAATGCAACAGATTCCATACGCTTTCATGGGTATTGCATGGGAACACCCCAAGCAACACCCATGGCACGCAAATGCCACACAGTGTAATGCATGAAAGGGGCCATATGGAGAAGTCCACAAAAAGCCATGCAAAATGGCTCTGATTGGACTTTCAAATGTGAACTGGTATAATGTGTCAACGCAGGGTTACCAAAAATTATGCTCTGGTGATTCAGTGTGCCGCCAGGGGCCCGTAAATGAGGGACTTGATATGTGTCTCTGCGCCGTGTAAATGAGGCACCATGACTAACAACCTGATGACTCATGTGAACAGCTTATACAAATCAAAAGTAACACATCTCTATCTCATTGCAGAGAATGATGACACACCTCCTGCCCAGCTGCCTGACCTGGACTTCTCAGATGATGCAAATGACCAGCTGTCGAACATCAATCCTGACACTCTCCAGCAGATCCTGCGTGCCATCCAGGCACCATCTCTGGATGCAGGAAGGACACACAGGTGGTCATTATGAAATTACCGGTGAGTGATAAAGTGGCCGAAATACTGCCAACAGGCTGGCGGTAATTACCGCCAAACTATGACCATGGTGGTGATAACTCCCATAGACAGCCAATGTACCACACCATTTGCCAGGGTGTTAACACCACTCACCACGGCAGTAGCCAACAACAGCCAGGCGGAAGACAAGGTACCGCCCACCATATCATGACCTTGCACTGCACCACGATTTCCTGGGCAGAACCAACGCCATAAAAAGCCTTGTGGAAACACTGCACAGAAGAGCAAAGACTCACCATCAGAGACACAGAGAAGAACAACACCGCGAGGGAACCGGAACAGCAAGTCTTCCCAATGCTTTTCTACGCCATGCTCCACCTGGAACACCAGCGCTGATGAAGACGACGATTGTGAGTACAGCCACCTAGCACACGAGGGAGGGAGGAAAAGGAGAGTGACACACACACACGCACAACAGACACCAGACACACACACACACTACACACAACCAGCTGCAGACGTAAACCAATGGGACATGACACACAGCATAATAAAACAAGGACTAGATTTCGGAAGTACTGAAAATGTATTAGCAAGGCAAAAGGCACCACATAAACCAGATATCTACAAGTGTCAACAAAGGGCCAATGCCAAGTCCAAAGTACTAAGGGCTCACATGGCCACAGGGCACAGTCCAAGGCCCAACTCATTTTCTGATGACATCCTGACAGAACTGTGCAGGAGCATCATTATTGAAGTGGGCAGGCACCTCAGGGGTGAGGGGGGTGGGGAGCACCGCAGCCAAAGTCGGGAACTTGCCCACTGGTTCTGGAGGGGACTTCATGCCCATTTTCTTTTGCTGGGGAGTGCAAGGTCACAGTCTCTCTCTTGGGGAACTCGCCCACTGGTTCTGTAAGGGGCTCCATGGCCATTTTCCTTTGCTGGGGAGTACAAGGTCACAGTCTCTCAGGTGAGGAATTTGCCCACTGCTTCTGGAGGGGTGTCCTTGCACAGCAGTCCCTGGAGGGTGGCCTACGTGTTCGCTGCTGGAGGAGAGGGCTGCATCGTCTCAGATGGAGGTGAGGGCTCCATGACCACTGGTGGTGGTGCTACCCTGCCAGCCTCTGCTGGAGATGAGGGCTGCTGTGTCTCAGCTGTGGAAGGTGCCTCCTGGGCAACCTCTGCTGGAGGTGAGGGCTGCTGTGTCTCAGCTGTGAAAGGAGCCTCCTGGGCAGCCTCCGTTGGAGGCAAGGGCTGCTGTGTGGCAGATGGAGGTGAGGGTTGTGGGAAAGTACCATCTTGCCTGGCATGTTACCCCCATATTTCACTGTATATATGTTGTTTTAGTCTATGTGTCATTGGGACCCTGCCAGGAAGGGCCCCAGTGCTCATAAGTATGTGCCCTGTATGTGTTCCCTGTGTGATGCCTAACTGCCTCACGGAGGCTCTGCTAACTAGAACCTCAGTGGTTATGCTCTCTCTGCTTTCCAAATTTGTCACTAACAGGTTAGTGACTAAATTTACCAATTCACATTGGCATACTGGTACACCCATATAATTCCCTAGTATATGGTACTGAGGTACCCAGGGTATTGGGGTTCCAGGAGATCGCTATGGGTTGCAGCATTTCTTTTGCCACCCATAGGGAGCTCTGACAATTCTTACACAGGCCTGCCGTGCAGCCTGAGTGAAATAACGTCCACGTTATTTCACAGCCATTTACCACTGCACTTAAGTAGCTTATGAGTCACCTATATGTCTAACCTTCACCTAGTGAAGGTTGGGTGAAAAGTTACTTAGTGTGTGGGCACCCTTGCACTAGCCTAGGTACCCCCACATCGTTCAGGGCGAATTCCCTGGACTTTGTGAGTGAGGGGACACCATTACACGCGTGCACTGTACATAGGTCACTACCTATGTACAGCTTCACAATGGTAACTCCGAACATGGCCATGTAACATGTCTAAGATCATGGAATTGTCCCCCCAATGCCATTCTAGCATTGGGGGGACAATTCCATGATCCCCCGGGTCTCTAGCACAGAACCCGGGTACTGCCAAACTGCCTTTCCGGGGTCTCCACTGCAGCTGCTGCTGCTGCCAACCCCTCAGACAGGTTTCTGCCCTCCTGGGGTCCAGGCAGCCCTGGCCCAGGAAGGCAGAACAAAAGATTTCCTCTGAGAGAGGGTGTAACACCCACTCCCTTTGGAAATAGGTGTGAAGGCTGGGGGAGGAGTAGCCTCCACCAGCCTCTGGAAATGCTTTGATGGGCACAGATGGTGCCCATCTCTGCATAAGCCAGTCTACACCAGTTTAGGGATCCCCCAGCCCTGCTCTGGCGCAAAACTGGACAAAGGAAAGGGGAGTGACCACTCCCCTGACCTGCACCTCCCAAGGGAGGTGCCCAGAGCTCCTCCAGTGTGTCCCAGACCTCTGCCATCTTGGAAACAGAGGTGTCTGTGGCACACTGGACTGCTGTGAGTGGCCAGTGCCAGCAGGTGACGTCAGAGGCTCCTTCTGATAGGCTCTTACCTCTCTTGGTAGCCAATCCTCCTTCCTAGGTAGCCAAACCTCCTTTTCTGGCTATTTAGGGTCTCTGCTTTGGGGATCTCACCAGATAACTAATGCAAGAGCTCCCCAGAGTTCCTCTGCATCTCCCTCTTCACCTTCTGCCAAAGGATCGACCGCTGACTGCTCAGGACGCCTGCAAAACCGCAACAAAGTAGCCAGACGACTACTAGCAACCTTGTATCGCTTCATCCTGCCGGCTTTCTCGACTGTTTCCAGGTGGTGCATGCTCTGGGGGTAGCCTGCCTCCTTCTTGCACCAGGAGCTCTGAAGAAATCTCCCGTGGGTCAACGGAATATTCCCCCTGCAACCGCAGGCAACAAAAGACTGCATCACCGGTCCTCTGGGTCCCCTCTCAGCATGACGAGCGTGGTCCCTGGAACTCAGCAACTCTGTCCAAGTGACTCCCACAGTCCAGTGACTCTTCAGTCCAAGTTTGGTGGAGGTAAGTCCTTGCCTCCCCACGCTAGACTGCATTGCTGGGCACCGCGTGATTTGCAGATGCTCCGGCTCCTGTGCACTCTTCCAGGATTTCCTTCGTGCACAGCCAAGCCTGGGTCCCCGCACTCTAACCTGCAGTGCACAATCTTCTGAGTTGTCCTCTGGCGTCGTGGGACTCCCTTTTGTGACTTCGGGTGGACTCCGGTTCACTTTTCTTCCAAGTGCCTGTTCAGGTACTTCTGCGGGTGCTGCCTGCTTCTATGAGGGCTCCCTGACTTGCTGCACGCCCCCTCTGTCTCCTCCTCCAAGTGGCGACATCCTGGTCCCTCCTGGGCCACCGCAGCACCCAAAAACCTTTACCGCAACCCTTGCAGTTAGCAAGGCTTGTTTGTGGTCTTTCTGCGTGGGAACACCTCTGCAAGCTTCATCGCGACGTGGGCCATCCATCCTCCAAAGGAAAAGTTCCTAGCTCTCTTCTTTCTTGCAGAACTCCAAGCTTCTTCCAACAGGTGGCAGCTTCCTTGCACCCTCAGCTGGCATTTCCTGGGCTCCTGCCCACTCTCGACACTGTCGTGACTATTGGACTTGGTCCCCTAGTCTTACAGGTACTCAGGTCCGGAAATCCACTGTTGTTGCATTGCTGGTGTTTGTTCTTCCTGCAGAATCCCCCATCACGACTTCTGTGCTCTCTGGGGGTAGTAGGTGCACTTTACACCTACCTTTCAGGGTCTTGGGGTGGGCTATTTTTCTAACCCTCACTGTTTTCTTATAGTCCCAGCGACCCTCTACAAGCTCACATAGGTTTGGGGTCCATTCATGGTTCGCATTCCACTTTTGGAGTATATGGTTTGTGTTGCTCCTATACCTATGTGCTCCTATTGCAATCTACTGTAACTTTACATTACTTTTCTTGCTATTAGCTGCATAATTTTGGTTTTTGTACATATATCTTGGGTATATATCTTATCCTCATACTGAGTGAACTCACTGAGATACTTTTGGCATATTGTCATAAAAATAAAGTACCTTTATTTTTAGTACTTCTGTGTATTGTGTTTTCTTATGATGTTGTGCAGATGACACCAGTGGTATAGTAGGAGCTTTACATGTCTCCTAGTTCAGCCAAAGCTGCTTTGCCATAGCTACCTTCTATCAGCCTTAGCTGCTAGAAACACCTCTTCTACACCAATAAGGGATAACTGGACCTGGCACAAGGTGTAAGTACCTCTGGTACCCACTACAAGCCAGGCCAGCCTCCTACAAGGGGTTCTTCATTTTCATGGCAGGAGGTGAGGGCTTTTTCCCTTTCCTGGCTATTGGAGCGGGATCCTTTCCCTTCCTGGCTGTTGGTGTGGGATCCTTCCCCTTCTTGGCTGTTGGAGTGAGATCCTTCCCCTTCCTGGCTGTTGGTGTGGGATCCTTCCCCTTCCTGGCTAGTGGAGTTGGATCCTTACCCTTGCTGGCTGGTGGAGTGGGATGCCTCACTGTCTTGCCTCCACGACTAGGAGGTGCCTCCACTGTCCCCGTGGACTGTTTGGCTGAGGTGCTGGGCTGGGTCTTTGGGACCCTGTTCTTACGGGCAGGACAGGGGAGGGAGGGAGAGGGAAGAGGTCAAGTTGGGCAAGGAAAAGCTTCTTAGGGATGGTGGGGCAGGACGAGGGAGGAGAGATGGGAGTGGAGGTTGAGGGAGTGGTTGTTGGAGGAGTACGTCTGCTGGACTTGGATGCAGATGCATGGGCAGTGTGCTGATGTGAGGTGGATGGCTGTTGGGTGTCTGAGTGCCTGCGTTTGTGTCCTTTAGAATGTGGGGACAGACAGAGTGGGAGAGGTCACAGGGGACACGTGGATGGATGTTGTGGAGGTGTCTGTAAGTGAGGTATGTGTGATCCTTGGTTTGGTGATGCTGATGGTGGATGTTGAAGCAGTGCATGCAGGTGTGAGTGTGGACGTGACTGTGAGGGAGGTGGAGGAGGAGGAGGGGGAGAAAGTGGAGGCAGTGGATGTGGTTGTGTGTGCAACTGTCTGGTATTTGCTTGAGTGCTTGTGAGCTGAAGTGTGGTGCCTGTGTTTGATTGTGCCACTCTTGTGTGCATGCTCGTCTGTATGTGTGCATGAGATGGGTTAGGGTTGAGGAGACTGGGACTGGGAAGTGGTAGTCGGAGGGGGAACGATAGGAAAAGGTACAATGGCTGCCATCAGAGAGGAGGCCAGATCCTGAATCAATCTCTGTTGGGCTGCCAATCCACCATGGATGCCCTCCAGGAATGCATTGCATTGCTGCTTCTGGGATGCCAGCTCCTGGATGGCATTCACTATTGTTGACTGCCCTGCAGAGATGGACCTCAGGAGGTCAATAGCTTCCTCTCTCAGGGCAGCAGGGCTCACTGGGGCAGGGCCTGAGGTGCCTGGGGTGAAGGAGATGCCCACCCTCCTGGGTGAGTGGGCACGGGCAACTCGCTGAGCAGCTACTGGGAGGGCGGTGCGGTATGGGGTGGCGGATGTACATGCAGCTGGGGTGGACACAGAGGTGTCCGCTACCACCAGGGAGCTTCCATCGGAGGAGGTATCTGAGTCTGTGTTGTCACCTCCTGTCCCCCTCGTGGTGTTCCCCTCACCCTCCGTCCCACTGGTTTCCTCAGCATCGGTGGACTCTGCCTCCAGGGTCCTGTGGGATGCAGCTCCCTCTGTCGCCGGTGCCCTGCTCCTCCGCCAGGTGATGCTAATGCATACATGGACAGGATGACAAAAGAAAAAAGGGGGGGATAGAGAGAAAGGGAATACTGGGTTAATTACAGCACCAACACCACAGTTGGCATACACCGCACCATCACACACAGGGATCAGGATTGAGCACTATGCATTGCACTTCCATTGATTTGGCTAGATGCCACAGCAAGATGAGGGCCCAACACAGCCAACTGCACCCCTCCTGGGACCCACTAAGCCCTGACTTACATGGAATTCAAACAAGTTAGGTTACCTGCATTTACCAAACACCCTTATCCTTGAGCTGGATCACGCTGCAGTGTCTGGCCTGGCATAACTCACACGCAACACCCGGATCCCATGCCATCTACCAATTATTGTAGTAATGCCCACTGTATTCACCCTCTTGTGGCTGCTGTGATGCTCTCAAGCGCCCATCCAGCTCTGGGTAGGCGATCGCCAGCATGCAGGCCATCAGGGGGGGTCAGGATCCGACAGGCACCCCTTCCTCATTGGGAGGCCATCTCCAGCTGGGCCTCCGCGGTCTTCCGTGCCCAGTGTCTCAGGTCCTCCCACCGTTTCCTGCAGTGGATGCTCCGCCTGCGGTAGAACCCCAGGGTCCGCACGTCCTTGGCGATGACACCCCACAATCCCTTCTTCTGATGGTGCTGACCTGCAGAGGAAACACGGACAGGAGGACACCATTAACCATACAATCCAGCCTGTCACACATATGGTCCACCAATCCCGTTTTCATCACCATTGGCACACACATCGTCCGGTGCCCACTATGTCCACTACCACCAGACATCCCCCCAATGACATGCTTGCTCACACATCCTCATGCATCCTTCCCACATGCATTGTGCCCTTGGTGTACTCACCTGTTGGTCTGGAGGCCCAAACAGAAGTCCATACTGGGGTAGGACCCCATCCACCAGTCACTCCAACTCCTCCGAATTGAAGACAGGGGCTCTTTCCCCAGTCTCACGGGCCATGGTAGGTTCCAGACACAGGTCACAGCAGCACACGCAGTGTAGATGTTGTCCTGTGGAAAGTCAGGAAACAAGTGAGGATTTGGATATAAAATGGCTTTCACGTCCGCGGCGGTGTATACCGTCACCGCCGGCGCAGATCCCCATTGGCCACTTTAATCCATAGATCCCCATATTATCCAATGAGGAATTGCATGGCGGTGCAAGGCCGCCTTCTGCCACGACACCTAACATCGGCGGAGTTGCCTCACTTCCACCTATCCCAAGATACAGGACAGGTGGGCGCCATTTCATGGTGGTGGACAACGATCAGATAAACCATAACTGTGCTATTGCCTAAAATAGCACATACATTGCCATTCCCACTATCCCAGCACATTGATGCTGTATGTACACTGAGGTGGTGGTTGTATTATTAAAATTGTGACAGTCTACTCACTCTTGTGTCCCTTAGATACCTACTGCTGCGGTGAATAGGAGGAGGAGACAAACCCACGTGTACAGACCCCTTGAGGACTTGGCTACGCTGGAGGACAGGCACATTATACTCATAAACTGGGCAGGGCCACAATCACAGATCTGTGTACCCATTTGGAACCTGACCTGATATCAGCTATCCGTCATCCCACTCGGATCCTTCCTCTTTTGCACCCGATGTGACTGTTCCCCTAAATGCACATTTTCAACACATAAAATACTATCAGTCAAGTTGTGTTCAAGGGTGTTTATTGTGGTGATATAAAATTGAGGGTAACGTGCAATGGAATGGGGTGTTGATAGAGAAAAGTCCAGGGTATTGTTCCAGTCTGATTGTAGCAGTATCCAAGGGGCCATAGGAAGGGGAGCAATGGCAGTTCAAAGTGGACAAGGTGACAGGGTGGGACACAATGGGGACAATCAGGAGAGCCTCATTTCCTGGCGGTGGTCTTGGTCTTGGCAAGTGTCTCCGGCTTCTGTCTGGGTTGCAGGGGACGTTTGCGGGGTGGTTCACCTTCTGCAGGGGGAGGGGTGCTGGTGGCCTGTGGGTCCTGTGGCAGGGCCTCCTTCCCACTAGCTGCAGCAGAGGAGGTGGGCTGGCCAATAGACTGGCTAGTGGTAGGGGCTCGCTGGTCTGCTGCCAATTCCCTCATGATGTTGGGCAGGTCTGCCAGCATTCCCGCTATAGAGATCATTGTGGTGTTGAGAGCCTGCAAGTCCTCCCTGATCTCCTGATGGTGTTCCTCCTGCAGCTGCTTGTTCTCCTGCATGTTGTCAAGGATCTGGCCCATCGTGTCCTGGGATTGTTGGTAGGCACCCATGATCTTGGTGAGTGCCTCCTGGAGAGTAGGTTTCCTGGGCCTGTCCTCCCCCTGGGGCACAGCGGTCCTCCCAGTGTACCTGTTGCCCTGTGCCCCTGTCCCCTGAATGATGTGCCCACTGCCACTGACCCCAGATCGCTGATTGTCTTGGGTGTGAGGTGTGGATTGGGGTCCCTGTACAGGTGGGCATACTTCTGATTGATGTGTCCTGGGGACAGAGGTGTGGGGACGCTGGGTTGGTGCTGTGGAGTTGGATACTGATGGGGAGGTTCTGTGGTGGACTGTGAGTGGGCTGGGGTGACCAGTGGTCCCTGATGGGCCAGGTTGTTGATCCAGATCCGTAAGTCCAGAGTTACTGTCATCACTGGGGGCATCTTCTGTTGGGGGACTGGTTTGTCGTGGCACCTCTTCTCTGCTGACATTGGCTGGGGCACCTGCGGGGATGCCAGTGATGTATTATGGTTAATTCCTGTGACATGTTGTACATCCCTAGCTTCCCCTCTATCGTTGCTGTTTCCCTGCCACCATTGTTTGTGTACGGTGATGTATTGTGGGATTGTTAGTTCCCCAAGGCTGTACATGCTTTTGTGATGGGTGTCCATGCAGGGCTGGGAGGGATGGCCATGCATTAGTTTTGCATGCAGGGCTTGGCATTGGGGTTAGGTATATGTGTAGGTGCAGTGTGTGGGATGCAGTGGAGTGATGGGATTGAGGGTAAGGTGGTGAGGGGGTGTGATGGCATGCAGGTATGGGGGTTGAGAAGTAGTAAATGTTGACTCACCAGTGTCCAGTCCTCCAGCAACTTCAGTGAGTCCCTTAGGATGCAGTAATGCCAAGACTTGCTCCTCCCATGCTGTGAGCTGTGGGGGAGGAGGTGTGTGTATCTAGTTGTCTCAGTTGTCTTCGTGTCAGTCTGGTGACAATAATTTGTATTCGTAAGGGGTTGTGGGTAATGTGGGTGGGTGTTTTATAGTGCTTTGTGTGTGTGTGGTGTGTGTATGAGTGTCAGGTGTGTGTTTTTGGTATTGGCCAATGTTGTGCAGTTTAGTATTTGGGTTTCCATTCTGAGCGTGCCGGTGTGTACCGCCAATTGTTTACCGGCATTAAATGTCCACCGTGGTGATTCAAGGGTCATGATGTGGTGGGCGTTGTTCTGTTGGCGTAACCATACGGGTGTTGCTATCGACACTTTACCACTGACCTATGGACTGGCGGATTTGTGCATGTGGCAGCATTCTGTCGGATTGGTGTGTGTGTCATAATATGGAGAATGGATATTCGCCTCCACGGCGGTATGTTGGCAGCCGTCACTGTGGTGGTAAGCCAGATTTACTGCCAATGTCATAATGAGGGCCAGAGCAAGATGACACACCTAACAGTGAACACATTCCACCTCTCAGCAGCCTGAGAGTTCTGGACTCCCAGGACCCAGACATCATTTTCCAAACTACAGCGGTAGAAGTCCAGCGGAAGAGCTGGCAGAGCAGGTGGGGATGGAGACCATGGCGGGCAGCCAAGCGGAAGTCCATATGTGTCTCAGTCCCAGTAAAGACAACTCTGCTTCCATCAGAAGCACACACTCCCCACTTCATGGTCTAAAGCAGTCCCTGGCATACATAGCTGGTGTCATGAGGCAGATGCATGAAGAAGTGCCCTGCCAAAGTGGTGTCAGCGAGGTTGCCAACAGGCTGGGGGCTATGCAAGCTGTCATGGAGTCTAGGGAGTGGGTGCTGGTCGCCATCAGTAAGAAATCGGCTGCCTAGCACTGTGATGTTTCTGCTGGGTTGCAAAACCAGCAGTTCCTTCTTGCAGCAGTGATGCCTCACATCTTTCCAAAGTTGAGAGCTGTTGGGACTTACAAATGCATATCTTCTGCCCCTGATGTGTGTGTGCCTCACTCAACTTCAATACCAGCACCACCCCTGGCATGGGAGCTACCACACACATAAGAGGATGAAGATGTGAAAGAAACATCTTTCAGTTGCAAAACAGCCCGGTAGCTTCAGCCTGTGGCACATGGACAGTTCTCTTTTGCTCTCTGTCTTCGGATCATGCCAGTATCACAAGGCCTATCTACATACCCTCTTCACTCTCCTACTGTTGACCAGTCAGACATGTGCACTGTCAATGTGCCCAATCCTACATAATGGCAAAGTGATCAACTCCTCACTGATGCAATCCTCTCCTACACATGTCATGACATGTACCCCCCCCCCAGAACTCCAAATATTATCTTTCCACATGTAAATAAATTCTCTCTACACATCATCTGGTTTGAATCTGTGTCTGAGGCAGTAAGTATTCAAACTTCAATCATTGTGTGAAGCTGATACACTGAGGGGCCTATGTACAAAGAAAAGGTGCAGTGCAGTTCCACAAGCAATTTTGCTGAACTGAGCTGTGTCATACCCAAAATGCAGAGTAATGCTGTATTGAAAAGAATGCTGCCCAAGCATATGTTTTCAGTAGCACTGGTGTTGAATTAGCTGCCTAGTGCCAATACAGGCACCCTTGCACCACTGAGCAATGGGTGCCTGTGTTGCAGGGAATGGTTGTTGATCTGCAGGAAGGTGTCCCTTCCTGCACATAAACAGTCAATTATGACTTTATGCACTTTTTATGTGTGCTGAAGAATGCTGCACACGTAGAAGGATCAAAAATGTGGAGCAATAAAAGTATTTTTCCATGTTGTGTCATGCAAACTCCACCCTGGGCTGGTGTCAGTGTTTTGCCATTGCCTCAGGTACACATTTCAATGTAAATCTGTTGCAGTATCAAAATCAGTGGGTGTTGCGTGGGTTTGCCCACAGCAACACCCATTGCACACCCCGCTGCTGCAGAATTCTGTGTCAGGGGGAGCAATATTTATAAAGTGGCATCGAGGCACATAGAGAGTGGCACAATGCCACATTGTACACATAGGAAAGGAAACAGCACTATTGTTGTGTTACAAAAACCGACCGCCTGGTGGCACTAGGGGCTTGTATTTATGCCACTAAGTACTGCCTAAGGGATATGCGTGGATTATTGTCATACACAATGCCACACATACTGACTGCAACATGATTAAGGTAACTGATAACTGTGTAGATTAGCAAGTATTACCTGAGGCTTTCAAGCATGGCATGTGTCATTTAACATGCATGTATTGTGATAGCTGACACCAATCACTACACCAGTGGCTGGGCCAAGCAAGGATGGTAGGAAAAGTACTACATTGATGTGACAAATAAATTATGCATGCGTAGGACTGTGAGGGGCAGCCATGAGTGTCTCAGTAACAAATTCTAAATTTAGGGCATGTGCAATGACAACAACATGTTGACAATGCAAGTCTCATTACTTCACAACACAGAAAAATTCAGTATGAATACCTGTTTTAGGATGTGCATCCATGCACAATCAGAGTGCCACATACATTGCAGAATAATGTCTTGATTTGCTGATGGGACACCATTGCCTACCTGACAGGTTCTTTATCATAGGGGAAACACATAGTCACACATGTAAATAACTAGTGCTGTTAAAGCCAGTGGCATGTGCCTGACATAACCTGTGCAGACATGCTATCACCTGACAGTAAACATGATGGAGACCATACAGTATGAAAAAACAGGATTTAATTAAACTACAATCCTAAGTCTATAAAATATCTATCCTAACTAAACTATATATACTAACCTAACCTACTCTACCCCAATCTAACCTATTTCTGCAACTAACTTAACTTATCCTAAACATCTGATGCCACATGATAAACATCAAACCCCCACCCCCCTTACAATACATCCACAGACAAGGACAACATTAACTACAGCTAAACATTACCTAACTACACACACAGCGTAAACAATGAGATTTGTTGTACTTTTTTAAAATAATTTTTATTTTTTATTTTTATATTTTTTTACAACACATATACCCAAAACATCAACCACCCACCCACCCCCAAGCAAGAAAAAGAGTTACCCCAAGACCCACCCACCTAAAATAAAAATACTATGGCCTAAAACCTAACTAAACTACATTAACTAATCTAACCCTAACTTTCTAAAAAAAAACAAATATGAAAAAACTATATACATAGGGAATGGAAGCAATGTCCATCTGACTGAATGTCCAGACTATTGATTGCTGAGCTGGGCGTGGATGTCATGGAGCATCTTCTGGTTAGTCCTGTCCTCTACCCTAGCTATCCTGTATTTTTGATCTGTCAGTTTGGTGCAGACCTCTTACACGTAAGGGGGCTTGACGTAATGTTGGACTGGCTGGGATCTGCTATGTGCACTGCTTAATGAAGGTGGCATATACCTGCTCCAGCAGCTGCTCTTGAGAGTTCTGCCCTTGAAGGTCCAGCCCTGTCTGATGCATCAGACCTGTCTGCTGTGTGGGTGGTGGATGCAGGTGCTTCTCTGGATAGTCCCCCATAAGCAAAGACCTTCCATGTCCCAGATGCCCATTCGCTTTTATAGAGGCAAGCCATCCTCCTGAATCCCTTCGTCACATGCTTTAAGTAGGAGAAGTGTGCTGTACGCCTTGCGGACTCCCACTTCTGGGTTGGGTTCATGTTGGCTGCTGCAACAAGAATGAGACGTCAGCCAATTGACTATTAGGCAAAAGAGCAGTAGACATGCAATGAAAACACCATCTGCAGTCCACACACATTGACCAGCACAAATCACAATGTCACCCTGAAGGGCAAGGTAAATACACATCTGCACACCAACAATCATCTCCATATTGCTCATGTCCAAGGTTTCAAGGCTAGCCACTGTTGCACAATACCATTTAACCATCTTGGAACATCTTCAAAGGACCAAGACACCATTGACTTTTATTGTCATACACATCATCCATGTGACCACAGTATGTCACAATCATCATGTTGGATTGCTCATCAATGTCCCTCACACATGCACCATTGACCTCTGCTTTGCTGGAATTTGCTAAACTCATCTGAGCAAGGGCTGCTAGTGAAAGGTAGTCTCACAACAGTTTGGGCCTGATATGGCAAGGTCAGATGTCTGAACACATTGATACATGGAAAATGGATATGGCAGGTATCTTATGTAAAAATGGATTTGAGTGAGAAAGACCTAGACAGAAAGATGCAGTGTGCTCTCTATTTCACTCAATATTTGTCATACATGTGAGTGCCAGTGATGGGTATGTTGCAAGTTATCACCTGTGATTGAAACATTCAGACATTGAATTGTCACATAGCTGACACTGACCCACTGTTGAAGGTACTGCCTACTCTTGTCCGACCTATGCCTGACATATGGACAGCATTAATCACATGAATTTTAAATTTGACTGCTGTCAAATGTCAATCAGATAGACTTGTGCGATATGTGTGTTGCTGTGTGAGAAGCCAGTACAATTGGCAATCCATACATTTCACCCGCACATTCCTTTATCAGTGCAATGTATGTAATTGGTTGGTCTTCCTAAGTGTATAAGTTCTAGTTTTCCAACTGTTGTGGCATAATCATGCTTTCAGAGATGTGGGTGATTTGCTGTTGCATTCGAATGTGTGAAATACACCAAGACAGATGTGTGATCAAGTGATTTAGGACCTGACTTAAGGAAAGTGGTGCTGCACCCAGTGCAGTGCCACTTTCCTTGTGCCCCACGGTGGTAGTTAGGGAACTAGAGTAAAAAATGTTGACACTAAGACGGAGCTTTGCAGGATTAGCGTAAAACAGTTTGACGCTAATCCTAAAGCCTATTAGGGCCCATTGTAGACAATGGTGTGCCTCGTTTTAACGCCTGCTCTGAGAAGGCGTTAAAAGTGCCCAAAAAATGACACAAATATTTTGCAACATTGCACAGACCAGTATAATTTTGCAAACAAGGGGTGGTGAGTGAAGAAGTTTCCCCCCAATGCATCAAGGCATCGGAAATGGCCCTTGAGTATTCCAAAAATCTTCTCGACCACATTCCTTGTTCTTTTCAGTGCCTCATTATGGGGGTCATTCTGACTTTGACGGGCGGCGGAGGCCGCCCGCCAAAGTCCCGCCGGCAGAATACCGCTGCGCGGTCAAAAGACCGCTGCGGTAATTCTGAGTTTCCCGCTGGGCTGGCGGGCGACCGCCAGAAGGCCGCCCGCCAGCCTAGCGGGAAACTCCCTTCCATGAGGATGCCGGCTCCGAATGGAGCCGGCGGAGTGGAAGGGGTGAGACGGGTGCAGTTGCACCCGTCGTGATTTTCAGTGTCTGCTTGGCAGACACTGAAAATCTTGGTGGGGCCCTGTTAGGGGGCCCCTGCAGTGCCCATGCCATTGGCATGGGCACTGCAGGGGCCCCCATGGGCCCCACGACACCCGTTACCGCCAGCCAGGTTCTGGCGGTCAAAACCGCCAGAACCAGGCTGACGGTAAGGGGGTCGGAATCCCCATGGCGGCGCTGCTTGCAGCGCCGCCATGGAGGATTCCCTTAGGCAGCGGGAAACCGGCGGGACACCGCCGGTTTCCCATATCTGACCGCGGCTGTACCGCCGCGGTCAGAATGCCCATGGGAGCACCGCCAGCCTGTTGGCGGTGCTCCCGCGGTCGTTGGCCCTGGTGGTCCATGACCGCTAGGGTCAGAATGACCCCCTATATGCCTTCTCAGCGTCATTCTGTGGGCTGCCATATGTTGTAATCACCCACGGCTGGATGCCATATCCTTGGTCCACTGCAATGGAAGAAGAGAGACAGCGTCAGAGCTGCAGTTGTGTTTCTTTTCAACTGGCCTGGCACAGCATTTGTCTATGAAGTAGAGAATCAGACTTGCTTTTTGTGAGATCCTCTTTGCAGCATAATTGTGTTGGTGTGTTGTGGTGCACGTTTCAGTCAAGGGGACAGCCCCAGGGCATGCTGATTATGTGAATTGTATGACATGACAGTTCATCCATGCGGATTGTGTGTGATGTTGCAGATTGTGGAAGATTTTTCTTGTAACATATGACCTGCCAATAAGCCATGTTGTGCAAATTTGCACCTAGTTTGTGTGGTGTGCGTCATGAGATGGTAGGTGTGCCCTGTGTGTTGGATGTGAACTCCCCCCCATGGACATGGTACACCTCCCTTTGCACACAGAGCTGTTATCCATATTTCCTAGCTAGCATGCATGTGTGTGTGTGTAGACATCATGCTAAGTGTGGCATGATAGCTCGGAATGTATTGCCATGTATGTGGCTATTTTACAAGCCCCTGCTGCACAGGATGGGGAAGAAGGTGTTTTGCTGGGCCACCCTGAACCACTAGGAAAAGCCAGCAGTCTGCCATATCTACCTGATATGGTGCAGTTCTGTCCTCCTACTGTGCTGACACCAACTCATCTCATCCAACATAGGCTCCCTAGCACCATGGTGCAATGATGGCTGCATTGCAGGGGTGATTGGTTATGTGCAGGGAGGTGTCTGAGACACAGAAAGTGGATCAACACCACCTTGTAAATGCAGAGCAGGCATTGCTCTACCGAAGCATCATTAAAAGTGACACTCCGGTGGCACTAGGGGCTTGTACGTTAGGCCCTGTGCGCTGGTGATGAGCATTGGATGTGTGGAGTGATGCATGTTGCATATGTGGTGCTCATTATTCATCATGTGTCCCTATCCATGTGTGACAACTCTGACTGTGGTTGCTAGTGCAATATGGTGGAGCAGCTGGACAATTGTCTGGCTTCAGATGATAATATCTGATGATGTCCTCTTTTTGCCCAAGGATGAATGTCCGTTGATGATTTATCTGCTCACTCCTCCTGCACTGCCTTGGTGGTAGGTGTTGTGGTGATTGAGGGTGCTGTGGTTGGTGTAGTGGTGATTGAGGGTGCTGTGGTGGTGCGGGTGGTACTTGGTGTCGTCGCTGTCACCATCTACGATTGCTGAGCTGGAGCAGTAGAAGGTCCATGTTGCCCTGGTGGCTGCCAGAGTGCTTTATGTGTGTTTTCCCTATATACCTGTGCCTGAGCATTATTTTAATACCTGGTCTGACCAGGCATTAAAATTTTAGAGCCATTTGGAGTTTGTGCCATTTTCCTGATGCCCGTGTCTTAGCGGGCTGGCTTCATTTTTTATGAGGGATTGCGTATCTGGCATACGATTGTTGTTAGATGGTGCAGGGTTAGGCAGCACTCCTGAAAAATGACACACACATGGGAAAGTGGCACTAGACAGGTTTAGCGCCACTTTGTAAATATGGAGCTGCATTATTGCCACCGTTGTGCCCAAAAAAATGGCACAACGGCAGTGCAAAATCCTTGTTCATATAGCCCAATCTGTTTCCATGATGGATTGATATACAGTGATTTGCTGGGACTAAGACACCCCAAGGTAAATAAGTAGGAAAATTCTAATAGAATTGGTCAGTTACTTGTGTGATTGTGGCAGCTCATAAGTATAGGGGCAATGTCTGGTTAAATCTAATGCCCATGTTCTGTGCTGTTTGTACTCACATTGGGCAATACCAATTAAATCTTGCTAGTAGAAGGGAAAATGTGTGGTGATGGAGAAACCTGCCTGTGAGATATCTGATTTGCCTTCATTCAGTGTCAATCACTTCTCCTGTCTTGTGTAATGTTCGTTTATATTAGTTGGTATTAGAACACTTACACCACTCTAAGGTCTCTTCAGATAGCTGGAGGAGCATTGAGGAACATCATAAGCAACAGTGTCAGTGTCTGTATGGAAAAGAACTGTCTGAAGGTTCACTTGCTGTGAACTCTATTATTGAAAGTATCACAGCCCAGCCTGTTCAAAACTTGCATCCATCTTTTAAGATATTTAAAGAAAACCCGATAAATGATTGTTCTGAAGTCATCCAAGAGGTACACTAACAGAAAAAGCCATTGATCGTCACTCATCTAAAACTGGCAAAATTTATAATCTCTGGGAAAATGGACTTTGTGTGGTAGGCATGTCTTAATTCTGATTGCAGATCTGTCAGCTGATTGGGTATCCTCAATGAGTGCTTCCTAATAATTTTCTGTTCTTCTCGTTTCCATTTACTATCTTCCACCTTCATTTAAACATACCTTGCATCCATCTGTCACTGAATGATACTTTGCTTTCCCATGCTTAATGCCAAAACCAAGGTCATCTTTTTCCCTTTACCTACTATACCCACATCACTCAACTTCATCTCTCTTTTATTTTCTCATCCTATAACCTTTAGCAAAGGCACTTGGTAAACACGTTGATTGAATTTCTCAAAGTACAAAGACATTGTTCATTCTTCCCTTGTAATCCACCCAAATCCTGATTACTCACTTGTCTTATCTTAACTCGTGTACTGCAATGGTCTATTCTTCAGCCTTCCTTTACTTGTGTACAGTGCCTGGATGAAATCATTTATTTTGACTCGCTCCACTGCACCTTCAACCACCACCATCGTGTAGGCTGACTCTTTGCATTTGAACAGGGCACTGTTCAAATTCTTGATCTTGAAAGCAGTTCAACGCTGTCATCCTCCCTACCCCCGTACCTAGTTTCAGACTGTACAGTACACGTTGCATTACACACTGTGCTGCCTTGCATCTGCTAATCCACCAACCATCCATGCACTGCATCCTGCTTCAGAGACATACCATTCCTGGTTCCATTGTAGTGGATAGCTCTCCCCTTGACCTGATTCCACTTCCCTTCCTCTCTGCATTCAACATATAGACTATCACATTTATGCAGTCCTCTACTGTGCAGATGCTCTGTTAGTTATATTTTTCAAATACAAGGGCCAAGATAAAGCAGCATCTAATGTGATGCCCAGAAACAGTGAACCCCATTTGTCCAAAAGAGCATCTGCGGTGATCGTTCGACTGCACAAACCAAAAGATTATTTTAACAAAAAGTGTAACCAGGATTAGACTTTTTGTAGTAGAGATAGTCCCCTTCTTTCATTCTTTCATCACTGTGGCCCCATAAACGCTGAAAACAATGAAGCGGGGAGAAAATAAAACCTCAGAATTCACGTTAAAAAATGTAATACTAGCAATAGTGTGCAAGCATGCACTTTGATTCTTTGATATATAGTGAGACATGGATAACTCAAACTTTTAGAATAATATTGATAGTGTTTCTTAAACAGAACACATTAGAGCTCCTTGCTTGTGGATGCCCTTAAAAAGTATGAGTTTGAATAGCCTTTACTCAACAGATTTGATATTAATATTATTGGCTTCAAAAAGAAAGGGAGATTAATAAATCTGTGTTGTGTGCATGGAATGTGAATTCATTAAAGTTTTGAAACTAGAATCTGCAGGAACCATCATGTTCTTTAGTTATCATCTGAAAAATGCATGAAAGCATTGTGCCTCTTTTAAATGACATACCAAACATCCCAAGGTGATAGTGCACCTTTCTTACATGCTGCAGAATTTCAATTACACTGTGTGTAAACCTGTCCTAAAAAGTCCCCAACTATAAAATACAGAAAGAGAGATGAGTTGCTGGAAAATGACCCTTTCAAAAGGTTTACCCCAAACCTTTTGCCTTCCTCCTCCTCTTTTTCTGACATTGTTTTTGTTGGCTTTAGGACTCTGGGCACTTTATCACTATTAACCAGTGCTAAAGTGCATGTGCTCTCTCCCTAAAACATGATAACACTGGCTCGTACCCAATTGGCATATTTAATGTACCTGTAAGTCCCTAGTAAAGTGCACTAGGTGTGTAGGGGGCCTGCACATTAAATACTACTAGTGGTACTGCAGCACTGATTGTGCCAACATAAGTAGCCCCCTAACCATGTCTCACGTCTGCCTTTGCTAGGCCTGTGTGTGCAGTTTCACTGCCACTTTGACTTGGCATTTAAACCTTAAATTCCACTTTTCACTCATATAAGACATCCTTAAGGTCAGCCCCAGGTAACACATCACGCAGGGTGCTATGTAAGTAAAAGGCAGGACATTTACTTAGATATTTTACATGTCCTGGTGGTGAAAAACTCCCAAAGTCATTTTCACTATTGTGAGGCATGCTCCTCTCATAGACTAACATTAGAGATTCCTTCATATGCTTTTAAGTGGTAATTTCTGATCTTAGAGGAATAGACTTGTCATATCTGTTATGGTTTGAATGGTAGTAAGAAATACTACTTACTGGTGAAGCTGGATTTTACATTACTATTTCAGAAATGCCACTTTTAGAAAGTAGGCATTTCTCTGCACTTACTGCCATCTGTGCCTTACAGCCTGTCTCCAATCCACGTTTGGTCTGGGCTGGTTGAGAGCTCCCCTTGTGCATTCCAGATAGCCATTAGTACAGGACACTCAGCTGCATCTGCATTAATCCACACACAGATAGGTTTCTCTTGGCAGGAAGGGTGGAGGGGTTCTTTCTTACACTTCAAAGGCCAGAGGTCTGCCTTCACACAAAGGACTGATAACCACCCACAAGGCTCCTGACAGACAGGGTTGGGTTGAAATGGGAACTTGTGCACTTCAAAACCACTCTTTGAAGTTTCCTCCACTTCAAAGGCACTTTTGGGGGTATATATGCTGGGTGGGTGACCCCAACAAATCAGACACTTCTGGATCTACAACTGGACTGCCTAAACTGAGCTGCCCAAAGGACTCATTTGGACTGCTTTTCTAGAAGGACTGCTATCCTGCTTGTTGCCCTGCTGCTCCCTGACTCTACTTTAAGGTTTCTGCCTTCCTCCACAAGTGCTCTCCAAGGGCTTGGATTGCGTTTGCCTCCTGTTCTGAAGTCTCAGGGCCAACAAAGACTTCATCTACTGGCACCTACCTAGTCCACTGACTTCAGTGACTCCAGCACTAATGCTGCTGTTCTATGGCGCGCCGCTGCCTGCTCCAGCTCTGAGGTCGTTGCTGAATGCAATGATTGTGGCCTGCAATATATGCCCTATGTCACTGCAACACCGCTGAAGTCCCGTGGTGTGATCGCAACATTGCAAAGTCAACACATTGCATTTTGATTTGCTGGACTCATCGCCCCCATGTGGGTCACAAGGAACTGGGAGAACTGGATGGAGCCGACGCGTCACATCCCTGGCCAGGAACCAACACTGCACCGGCCACAGCAACACCTCATCTCCCTGACTCTGTGCCACGTGTTTGTTTCCTCATTTATTGTTGGTAATCGGACTTTGGTCTCTGCAGCTCTGTGACTGACCCACACCCCCTCGCAATTGGCTGCGGGCTGTTGGGAACAACTCTGTCAAGGTGTCGTAATAGCCCAAGTTTGGGCTATTGTGTTTCCAAGGACTATACTAAGAATTCATCTTGCAAAATTCGTATGTTTACTTGTGTACATTGTATTCTTGATATTGTGGTCTTATTGTATTGAGATATATATTATCTAATTTTTGAACACTGGGTTGGAGTACTTTTTGTGGTGTTTTCACTGTGTATCTGTATGAAATATTGCACAAACACTTTACCGCTTACCTTCTAAGTTAAACCTACCTGCTTTGGAAAGTTACAAGAGGGTGAGCATTTGATAATTTAGGTTGTATAGTGACTTACCCTGATTAGGATTGTGGTCCCTACTTGGACTGGGGTGTATACCTCTGCCAACTAGAGACCCAATTTTTAACATACATCTCGCATGGAATATATCTTTTCTATTGAGCAATTCATAAAGCAGTGCAAGTATTGCAAGATCCATTTTTATGTCTGGTGCGAGCTGAGACCATTTGATTTTACTAAAATAATATATATAATATAGTTAACTGATATGGGCTTTCATCCAGCCCGCTTCATTCATTGATTTGTTATTGTGTCATTGACAGTTTTCTTCCACCTACGAGCATACTGTGGTGCATGAAGGAATGGGTCATCTCACATCATTGATTGGTTAACTTCACTGCAGGCAATGGTATTCTGTCCTTAAAAAAGGAGCCCATTTCCCCAAAGGGCAGTTATTTTAAATTTCATGGACAACTATGGCAATGTGTGCTTTTTGAGACCAAAAAATATTTTGGATTTTAACCAATTTCCTTTTAGGTTGATGAGGACCGACAGTGAGGGTCAGACTGGCGTATAGGGCAATCAGACAGGTCCCAAATGATTGGTCTGACAGGTTAGTGTGTGGGCAGTTCTTTGGCTGTTTTGGGCAAGTTGTACAATCTGGTGAGCCCGTTTTTACTGTTAATTTCCCTAATATTCAAACACACATTGCCTGTGGCAAGCACAACTCCATGCAGTCTTCCATACCTTGTAAAACACCTATTCTGCTGTCTTTACAAGTAAAAAAGTGCGCAGCTGTCTGGTTTGCTAAGGACATCTTGGGATCTTTCAGAAAGTTGTCCTGCAAATGCATTCTGCTCATTGGTTACCATTGGCTTTGTGGTTTGTGGTTCACATTTTCCAGCTTTCCATTTGCTGGCTTTATTTGCTTTAGGCTCTTTAGATTCAGATTGTCCCTCCTGTTGCCTAAATCATGTTTTCTGTTTCCTTCTGCAAACTTGTTTTCTGTTAACAGGCCTTTAAATATTTTTCTTATCTCTGCACATTTGCTGTGCATTCAAAGACTGAGGTCAAATGTCAGGAGCTGTCTTCGTAGGGCGCGTGTTTACTTTTCTGTCTCTGACTTCAAAGTGAGAGGATTCATGTGACAATCTTGCTGGATATGGGGGTGGGAAAGAGTTTTTTTCTAACACACAACAACATTTAAATGAGTTGTGTATGTATTTCAGAATATATCAGAATTATGAACTTGCAAATGAAACATTGTTTTATTTATTTCTGAAGCATGTTAGAAACAAATACTTTTATATGATAACAATGAATCATTAAATTAGGTGATGCAATTTCCGCATTTTTTCATCTCTGCACTGTACGGTTTTATTAGTAAAACTGTATGTTTGTGTAAATGTAACGGTCATTTCAGTTGAACATATGGTGTCTGTAATGGAGGGTGCTACTACACCAGGAACACTCCACTCTATGCCACTTCCCTCTACTCTGCATCACTCCACACCACTGTACTCTACTCTGACCACTTCACTTTACTCCACTCCACCCCACTGCACTTTGCACCACTCCACTCTACGCCACTGCACTCTATGCCACTGCACTCTACGCCACTTCACGCTATGCCTTTCTACTCTACCCTGTACCACGTCACTCTACGTCAATGCACTCTTTGGCACTCCACGCTACAAAACTGCACTCTTCCCCACTGCACTATACACCACTCCATTCTAGGCCACACCACTCTATTCTGCACATCTCCACTCTATTCCACAGTACTTGTATCCACCCTGCAACACTGCACTCTACACTACTGCACTCTATTCAAGTACACTCTACGCCAATGCACTTTACTCTGTAAAACTCAACTCTGTGCCCCTGCAATCTATGCCGATCCACTGTATGCCACTCTAATTGACTATACACCATTGCACTCTCTGCCAGTGCATTCTACTTTGCATCACTGTACTCTATGCCACTGCTCTCTATGCCAGTCTACTCTACACCACTGCACTCTGACACTCTACTCTGCAAGACTACACTGCCCGCCAGGGAACTCTATGCCACTCTACACTGCACCACACCACTCTGTGCCTGTGCACTCTGTGGCACTATACTCTGCAGCACTCTATGCTACTCTACTCTGCAGCACTCTATGCTACTTGACTGTACTCTGCACTCTATGCCACTGCACTCTATGGCACTTGATTGAACTCTGAGCCACTGACAGTTACTTTACCCAACTCTATGCTACTTCACTCTGCACCACTATATGGCACTTACTCTACATCAATGCATTTTGCTCTGTGCCACTCTACTCTGCACCACTCTACTCTGTGCCACTCCATTCTGCCCCACTCCACTCTGCACCACTGCATTGTACAGTGCTGCATTGTATGCCGCTGAAGTCAATGCCACTTCAATCAATGCAACAGCACTCTATGCCATTATACTCTGCAACACTCTAAACCACTGCACTCTACACCAGTCCACTCTACTCTATGCCACTCCATGTGACTCCACTCTATGTCACTCCAATACACCACACTCTCTGCCACTCCACTCTACAATATTCCACTCCACGCCTCATCATTTCACTCTACGACACTCCATACCACTCTCCTCTATGCCACTAACTTTTAGCCACGCTGAACAGCTGCCACAGTGGTGCACAACATGACTAAAACACATTAGCAAATCCAATAGCTCTTGCATAGCCAGACCTATAAGCTGTGCCACTGCTTGTTTTGCTATCTGATTCACTAATACCACTTTTATTTTGGTGCCTGAGCCTATTTTCTGTAGCAGTCTGACCCTGCTGACAGATTCTAACAATAACGTTTTGCAGAACCCAAGACAAAACAAAACAAGAATGGAGGAAGCCAAAAGGCTGACAGGGAGCTCCAGACCTACTGGCATTGTCAATGCTTGTTTTCAAACTGACGTTTGCATCTTGTTAGTGGCTCCTTTTACAGGAGTAGAAACTACAAGAAAAACGATATCAAATGAGCCAAAGGTGCATGTGGCCAAGCAGATATTTCTAAATGCCAATTTTCCCTGCAATCTAACAGCATAAACAACCGGCTCGAATTGACTACTCTAAGCAGTCTGTAAAGATAGCAAAAAAAAGTGGATGAAATATAACAAGGTATTGATTGTGCTAAAATGGGTGTCTGCGCATTGAGCTGCAAAAATCAAATGAGAAGATAAAAACAAATAGAAGTGTGTGTGTGTGTGTGTGTGTGTGCTTGTGCGCGTGCGCGCACTCGCTTGAAGACTGTTCTGTGGGTAATAAAATGCCTAACCAAGCAAGAATGCCAAGAAACAAATGACGTGCTTAAGAATAGCCTAACGTCTAATCAAATTTAAAGGAAAGTAACTATTTTTTACTGGCCCAAACTCTCATTGAGTTTGTTTTCAAGAACTAGTACTGTAAAATATTTACAAGACCCCAAAAACAAACAATATATATCTTGTAAAATGCAGAAACAATGGAGTTTAAGTCATGCAGCCTCACCCCATGTTCATTTTGGAGGATTAATGTGAAAAGTTCTAGTACATGTGTTGCTTATGCTAGAAGGCGCCACATGTAATAGAAATACTTACTCGCTTGTTTCCTCTTTTTAGTGAAACACGATACACGATTTGGGTACATTTCTTTCTCTGAAATATTTTCTGAGGATAGAGTAGGGATTATATGGCTGTTCCAACTTTTATTGTTCGTTTAATTAAACATGCATCCATCTGTGTGATGTTTAAAACACTGTTATTTTGTACTTGAGTCCTTCCATAGGATAAGTATGCATAGCTGGTCGAGAAAGAAAAGGAAAAGAATTGTAAGGGTATCACCAATTTTCCAAGCAACCTTGTGTGTCCTCTGCATGCTCTAGCAATCTCTAGAACTGTGTACCCTACACTGCAGTGGTGTATGATTATGAATTAGTGACACGGCATAAGTCAGAGAGTGCCCTGTGTAAAGAGGAAGAGGACTCCAAGCCCCATTGACTTTCTAACCCTAAGACAACCTCTTTGAGCTACCGCTACTCACCGAAGACACCATTCCAGCTCCCCCCACCACCCAAGCCATCCACCCGCACTAGCTGAAAAAAAAACACTTATTGCAATAGCAAACTCAGGAGAGTCAGAAGCGCCACATAAGCAACTGCAAATTTAGTTTTGGGAATGTGATGGGCCCATTGGTCTGCCTGTTGTAAACATGCAGCTCTTTATGGCTAGGGTTTGCTGTAAAAGATGAAAGATTCTTAAGGGAGATTAACTATATTTTGATGTTTATTATATGCAGTCATTGAGAGAGTGCTCTAGATGAGATACAGACTCATATCTGGATTGTGAATGACAATTTAGCAAAAATCCAAATAACAAAGGAGGCATACATTTAGAGCCTGGATGGTTAAATCTGGTTACCATATTATCTGAAATTGGTTGAAGGATGTAGATACAGCTGTAAAATCTTCACAGCGCTGAAGTAAATATGTTCAGGTGAAAGAGAGCGTGGACATGGTGAATGAGAAGTCGTATTTATCCAATACGGCACATTTCTATTCTTTCCCCCTGTGCTAGCGCCCTTTTAGCTGCCTAGTGCCAACACAGGCACCCTCCTTGCACCATGATGCAATGGTGTCTATGTTACATGCAGGATTGTTTTTGTGCAGGGAGGGGCACCTTCCTGCCCAAAAACATGCAGCACACATAGAAGGAGGAAAAAGAAAGAGAAATAAAGACATTTCTCCTTTGATATGCCTCACCTTGGGAGATGTAGGATTTTGGCCCATTCCCAGGTTTACCAGGGTCGATAAATCTGGGAATGCATCAAAAACCATGGGAGTTGCGTGGGAACACCCATGCAACACCCATGGAATGCTTTACTAGTAGTGATTTCCACTGCATTGCCTTACTCCATATTTTTGAAGCCATTCAAAGCCACGCAAAGTGGCTTTGCATGGCTACAAAAACATGATTTAGTGGTTTGCACTACGCATGTACCACATTGCTTTGTGTAAGAATGGTGCAAATCCCTCATAATCAGGCCCTTTGGTTTCTTGTGTGTTTAGTAAACCTTTGTTTTTTTCTTCTGAATTTCTATGTTTTTTCAATGTAAAGTAATTTTAATTACTATATATTAAACCAACCATCACTGTGCACAGCTGTGTGCAGTGAAGGTTGACTGCTGGGCCTGCGGCCAACCCCTATAACCACTCAACCCTGTGCCACTCACGGCCTTTGGATGTGTGTGGCAGGGGCTGGCCGCAAGGCCCTGTAACCACCCAGAGAGTTTTTGAACTTTAATTAATGATATGATAACAATGAAATGTTTTAGGACAAATCTAAAAGAAAAATGCAATTGTCAAGTAAAAAGAGTGAGATCACCTTTCAGTATATACCGTAAATATTTGAAGTTGAAAATAAATCAAATTAGGTAAACAGCCAGAGACACACTATGACTGGAGCTCTCAACCTTCAGTGTGAAGGTCAAAGACCTTAAGAATTAGTCCATAGATGACTCACTTAGTGTATAGCTTTAGACATAATTTTAACATTCAATCCAAAGGTTTTTTGTGGAAAAATACTTAATAATTGCATTACTAAGTATGTTTAACTTTCAAAACACTAGTAAATAAACAGATACTCTGCATGATATACCAGTACTTGAACCTTCAACTAACTGACAGTCCAATATCTGTACCAGTAGGCCTTTTCTTTTTTATTATTCTTTTTTTTTTTTTAAACCTATAGGCCCCCATTGTCCTATCGGGCTCCCGACTCCTGCGGGAGCCAGTATTGCTCCTGCAAGCAGGGAACTGCTTGAAGTACTAGCACCTTGCTTGCGGGAGCAATGTTTTCATCTGTTTCCCTGCACACATACTTACGTGCAGGGAAACAGATGAAACCTCCTATTTCTGCAAGCAGGAGCTGTTTGACAGCTCTCGCTTTCAGAAAGAGTAGTTTGCTGTTGCTTGGTGGGAGCTGGGCATCCCGGGACATGGCAGGAGCCAGCCCTGGGGAGTGACAGTCCCCAGGTCCATCATTGACTCCTTGATAAGGGCCGTGTGCCCTCCTCCATTTTGAAGTAACCCCGGGGAGGTGGTGGTCCCCAGGGCCAGGGTCCTGACGGACTCACTTCCTTCTTTATATACAGCTCTGGGGAGGTAGTGGTCCCTGTGGATGCGGGGGCTGTGCGCCCCCGCTTTTTACTTTATGATAATCCCATGGTGGTCTCTGGGGCTTATAGAAGCAGGCACCCCACCTTTCTAAAGCCCCCAATGCCCCGAGGCCCTGGCCCACCCAGGGGCTAATTAAAAGAAAAGGGCAGCTGTTTTTTTTCGAATGTTGGAAAGATCCATGGATTGGGATCCGTGGATTTTTCCAACATCTTTTTTTTTTTTTTTAATATGTTTTTAACCCTGTGAGGGTCCCTCTGGTACCCCAGCCCCAGAGCTAAGTGGTCAAGATGTCCCTACCCTGGCCCCTTTTCTTTTTTTTTTATAAACTTTTTTTCCTTGTTGAAGTGTTGGCAGCCCATCAAATATCAGCACGAGGACAGTTGGATCTGCAGAGGATCTGCATCCCTAAGTATCTATATTTTTTGCCCTATAATATCTTCTAAACCAATTAGCAGATTTACACTAAATCACAAAAAGCTTGCTTTCTGGACCAAGAATTACCTTTCTGCCAAATTTGGTGTAATTCCGCCCAGCGGTTCGGGCTGTAGTTCAAAAGCCCTACGGGAAAATGAATGGAGAAAACACTTTTTTGTGACCACCTTTTTTCTTGGCTCCCACTTGACAGATCACCCCGAAATGTTTGAGACAGCAGCTGAACTAACAAAAGTATACATTTTGAAAATTTCATGAAGATTCGTCAAGCGGCACCAAAGTTATTGGCAAAACAAAATATGGTCTTCCTATGGAAACTAAGGGCTAGATGTATCAAGGTTCACATGAGCGAATACCAAATAGCGATTTTTGCTGAATCGCTAACTGGGATTCTCAAAATGGGATGTAACAACACCATCACAATTTTTTTTGTGATTTCTTAAAATTCGCACTTGCAAATAGCGAGTAGCAAGGAGTGATTCGGTAAAATAGCGAATCGGTATTTTGAAATCGCAAATTACGATTTTTGTATTCTGGAGCAGCTTGATGACATTACAACCAGAAAGTGAGTCAGTGCATGCTGCTTCTAGAAGCCTGAGCCACAGGAGCAGGCAGCGAGACCCAGCACGAGGGAGGCACTCAGGAGAGTCAGCCAAAAAACCAGGACCAGAAAAATCTATTGCCACTGATAGGAATGGGAAGGACAAAGGAGAGAGGAATCGCAAACTGAAATTCAGTGAGCAGGAATTGGAGGTGCTCACAGAAGAGGTGGTCAAGAACAATGACCAGCTATTTGGAAAACACTCACTACAGGTCCCAGAAAGTGAAAAGAGGAAAATGTGGACTGACATCCTGACCAAAATATGAGCGGTGGGTGTTGCGCAGTGTTCCATTGAGGAGATACGCAAGGGCTGGTACGACTTGCGATCACGTGCCAAAGAGAGGGTAGCAAGCAGGCTGAAGGAGGCAAGAAGCACTGGAGGAGGACCACCCACCCAGACACCATCCACCCCTATGGAAGACATGGTGGAGTCAACACTGCTGCCTGAAGCTGTTAATGGTGTCACTGACATTGACACCGCAGCACACCTGGCACCAGCAAAGGTAAGGGCAGTAATGATTTGAATCACCATATGTGCATGTACAAATCCCCTTAGAAAATAGCAATGGCACTATGTACAGCGATAAGTAGCTCATGCCACATATTACATTCAACACTACAATGCCTTATGGGAGTGGTAGTCCATACTCCTAAAGTGCAGCTACTACATAAATAGCAAGATAGTGTAAAACCAAACAGCTAAATAACACAACAGTCAATTAGACTCTATGCCACGGGAAATGTTTATCATTAAAGTAACTGTGAGAGTACAAATCCAAGAATGACATGCTGCACATTGTTGTTGCAGATATTCCGGGCCCTAACGCAGCAGAAAGTGGAAATGGGGAGAATGTCGAAAGTCAGCCACAGACCGATTCAAACACCAGTGAGTCCATCATACAAGCACCAACCAGTCGCAGGGCAAGAGTGCTACTCCTCGCTGAGTTGACCCTGGACTCCGATGAATTGCCGGAAGAAATACCCACACCACCTCCAGAGGTTAGAAGCACCGACAGACAGCAGTCCCTGTCCCAGCGTCAGTCCACTTCCCTCAGGAGGTGTTGAGAAGAAGGCAGACAGTGCACAGAGGAAGGTGAGGGCCCATCACTGTTTGGTGGCCTTGTGGCATCCATGCTGAAAGTGCAGCACCTGCAGTGTAAACACATGGGATCAATGCTCAGACAGTTGGGGTCTATCAATGACAACATAAGATCAATGAACAAGCAGTTGGAGTCTCTCAATAACAACATGTGCAAGCGGAATGAGGGACAGCAAGTTACAGCAGAACACGTAAGGGAGGTGACAAATACCATTTGGGAACTCTGCACTGTAATGCAGCAGGAGCTTGTCACCCACTGTGGTCGCCATCACCAATTGATGGGCAGGTTGGATGGGTTCAGCAGATCTGTCAATCGGCTCACTACCACAACTGCTCTGGTGTCACCAGGTGCTGCGGGCAAGCAAGTGGAGATGGCACATTGCAGTCGGGACGTTGCACGAGGATTGGTGCAAATCACCACTGTATTAAAGACAATGCATATAGCCTGGAATGCTACAAACAGCGAACTGGGTGGTGAAGATAGTAGGGAACTGCCTGGCCTCAGCAGTGTCGCATCCCCTGTTGTGGATACTAGGCATCACAGTTCCAGACACAGTACTGTCTCTGAACCTGCAACAAGAGGTGCCACTGAGCCTACTAAGCGTTCAAGTAGAGTGCATGGACGTAAAAAGTAATGTGGAGAAGTACAGGGGACTTGCATATCATGTAGCAATACATTGATACTATGATGACAATAGTGTCACACTGAAACTGGGGCTTGATTGTGTATACTGTATACCTATGTCCTATTCACACATATATTACCTGAAGTCAAGGCAATAAATGTGCTACCTACAGCAATAAATGAAAGTATGTGTGGTGTTGTCATTACTTACATCAGAAATAGTTGTGCGTAATCTCAGCACGTCTTTGTCTGCCTTCTGCTGCACTGGTTCTGTCTGGTGGGTGAATGAGGGACAACGGATCATCATCCTCATCGGAGTAAGGCTCTGTGGGTTCCACTGGTGTGCCTCTCTTTGTTGAGATGTTGTGCAACATAGCACATGTGGCCATGATTTTGCAGGTGTTTTCTGGATTGTTTTGCAGTGCGCCCCCACTCTTGTGCAGGCATCTGAAACGACTCTTCATCAGGCCGAAGGTCCTCTCTATTACGCTACATGTCCTCCTGTGTGCTGCATTGTATCTCCTTTCACTTGTTCTGGCAGGATTGAGATAGGGTGCTAAGATGAAGGACTGCACTGCATATGCATTGTCTCTTGACAGGAGAGTAAAATGAGTTACTGTTATCTGTGACATCACATAGATGTTATGTGACATTGTTCACTGTTACATTACCAAGTAGGTATCCTTCGCCAAACTCCCCAGCAAGATGTCTTGTGTGTATTCCACTGGCCTAAAGATGTAGGAATCATGTGTGCTACCTGAGTGTCTGGCTACAAGATCTGTTATTATGTTGGATGCATTGCATATGACCTGTATGTTCATGGAATGTGTACTCTTTCTGTTCCGATAAACATACTCTATGGCAGATGGTGAACAGATTGCTACATGTGTCCCCTCAATGCAGCTAATGACATGTGGAAATTGGGCTTCCTGGTGGAAATCATATTTTGTTTTCTGCAAATCCTGTCGGGTGTTGGGGAATTTTATGTGCAGATGGATTTTGGTTAACATGGCATTTAGGAATGCATTAAAGAAGCATAAAAGCGCACTGTGCGAGACACCTCCGGCTGCTGCTATGTCCCCTTGATGGCTTCCTAAGGCTAAGTCGTGCAGGGAGCATAATACCTGCACATGAGTTCATATGCCATTGGTTCTGTGTGTGTTTCCCTGAAGAAGGGGTTGTAAATCAGCAATCAAGTCAATGATTATAGCTGAATTTAACCTGTACTTATCAAAAATCTCCTCCTCTGTCTGTTCAAAGAGGGTAATGCGCACTCTAAAAATGTGCTCCTGTCTCCTCCTTCCTCTCCTCAAACCTGCTAAGATCCTAATCCTCCTCACCATGATGTAGAGTGCAGCCATTGTTGAAAAGGGCTGATGCATTCTGGGCCCCTCTATATTGGTTGCAACTGTTTATCACCTGATTTCAATTTGTGGTAAATTGCACATGCAAAAACCCATTTTGCGACTAATCACAATTTGCAAATGCTTGACACATTGAATTGCAATTCGGAATTTGCGAACTACAGTGTGCGATTCACATTATCTACTCGCAATTTTAAGGAATCGCTATTTTAGCTATTCCTTAAATTTGCACTGTGAATGCCTTTCATACATCGTGAAAGGCTATTTTGCATCCTCAAATGGTGGATTTTACCGATTCGCACCGTTTGCGAATGCAAAATCCTTTGATACTTGTAGCCCTAAGTCTTAACTATAACTTACTACTGGTGACCTTTATATATAGTGGAAAATTGCTTCTCGTCTCTTACTTTATGCAAGGATCCAGGCACAAGCTATTTGTTTCCACAACAGTTATTTATTCCTGCTAGTCTAACCTTACACATTTCAGCCAAACAAATGTCCTTGCTCACATGATGCCTGCACCATGGCACCCCTTTTTAATACACCACGTGACTGTGCAATCATGAAAATTTTAAAAAGACTCTTGTCTTTGTTACCACTTTCCTATTACTTACAAGGGGATCAAATTAATCAATGCAACGCACATACTTGAAAATACAATGCCATTATTTTCAGTATTACAGCATACTGCTTCATATTTGCCCACTTCAATTTACTTTTAAAAATGTATGTATTCATGACACATGTTGAAAGAACTGCGTTCATGTTCAGGGAAACTTGATGTTTAGAATGGTACAACATTTCAACCTAAACTGCACATACAATGTAATCCCAGTGGATAAATTCAGACAAAAGCCCTATTATGTAGGCTGATCTCCAGTTGCCTTATCTGCTTCAATGTTGTAAACATCCTCGACCACATGCTTGCTTGGAGTGCTCACTGTGCTGTTTAAAACCCCACTATTATCATTGCATCCACTGTTGCATAGCTAACTAAATATTGAAACTTACATTATTATCAAACAGTGTTCTATTGTACTGCCACCTATGAAACCCAAGGGGTATGCACTATTCATTAGATCATCCATACCTGTGGGAGCCTCACAATTTGAATGATTTATATGTTATTAAACCCTAGCCAGACTCCCTCAATGTACTCCCCCCAATCTTCCAATAAAGTGTAAGAATGCAAACTATTGCAAGGAATCTTCATATAACTGTACTTTCCACTCAATAATCTTCTATACCCACTTCCCCATAATCAAAGAACCTTCTTAAAAAACACACATTGCACTTTTGTGCTGACATCAATCATTGGTTACTCAAAAAGATTATTATGTAATCAGCTTTGTACATTATCCCCTTATTGTGCTGGTATACAAGCAACTATATCAAGGTTCCACAGTTAATTCATTCTGCCTACTGAGAGCCCCTCAGTCATTCCATACCATACAGTACTCACTCCTGTAGTATAGTGTTATGGGTCTCCTGATGCATATGCCACACAAAAGTATATAATTCTTCCATATTCACCCGTTTGGTTTTTTGCTGAATAAATTAATGATGTATCTACTCTCTTTCTGTCTCAGTCTGTGTTCTCTGTCACCTTCCCTAGGGTGTACTGGCACTGCATCTATGACAAAATACCTTAAATGACCAGTGTTGTTACCATGTTTATCAGAAAATGTCGGCCTACCGAATATTACCAGTCATTTACTATGGCCTTCAAGTGTTGTAACACTCTTTTATGGATCTTTTATGGACCTGTAGCTTCGTACTATGTACAATACATAGGCCACATGTGCATACCAATACATATACTGCAAATTCTGTTTTCAAGGTGTATGGTCCCTGAATGAAAATGGGTCTCTCTGAAAAGGGTGTATCTACAGTTTCCATACCCAGCCCATATTTACATGCCTTGCATCTGTGACATCTGTGGTAGCCTCACTTTTGCAAGTTGTTTCACTCCTAATCTCTGTGTTGCTTGACACCAATTAGTCACTCATGGCATAAGCCTTCCTGTTTGTAATTTGGGGGTGGGGGGGTCAGGCAACATTTGACCTACTACTTAATTCATTTTTAGCAAATGCCAGAGTTCCCTCAATATTGACCTTAACTCTTTGTGTTGCATGTTGTAAATTGTGATCACCCCGATCTGTGGGCTTTCTATCTTCTGTTTTCTCTCCAAAAACAGGATGGATTCCCTGCTTACTCCCTCTACTTTGGTTAAAGCTGAATTGACAACCTTTCTAGGGTACCCCCTCTGTAGAAAGCGTGTTAATGTCTCCTGCTTGCTACTCTCCCAATCCTCTTTCAAACTGCTATTCCTTTTAATTCTCAGCAATTCCCCACCAGGAATACTATGTATGGTATGCCAAGGGTGGAAACTAGATACCTGTAACATAGCATTTCCTGCTGTGTGGCTTCCTAAATAATCTGCTCTCCAGTTTTCCATTGTTAACAAAAACCTTCAAATCCAAAAATTCAACCTGTTCTGTGCTGATGTGTTCTATAAAGTGCATATTCACATTATGATTTATGGCAGGTTCAAACCCCGTTGCTGACTGTTCTGTTTCCACTCCATACCACAAAGATATCGTCTATGAATCTTAACCAAGACATAACACTTTTTCTGAACACAATGATGTGGTTGCCACCGAGCACATGCTTCTCCCACCAGCCCACATGGAAACATGCATAACTGGGGCTAAGCAGGTGCCTATTGATGTTTCTAGAAAACAGGAAAAAGTTGTTATTGAGGCACCCTTTCATCATTTCAATCAGCCTCATTGTCTGTTTGAACAATGATAGTGGCTGGCTTCTAAGGAACTGTTCTACTGCTCTTAGACCATTTTCATGTTTCATACTCATATATAACAAGGTAATATCTCGCAACATTAGGATGTATTCACAGCTCCATGGGATTTCACACATTTTCTTAAGGAAATCTCCAGTGTCTTTTACATATGAGGGCAAACTGCAGCTATGTTCTTGGATAAAATAATCCACATTTTTTTATGTGTTCTGATACAGGCCATTGATCGCTGAAATAACTGGCCATCCTGGTGACTGTTCTGCATTTTTAATAATCTTTGGTATTAAGTATAATATTGGGATCTGTGGCTGGTCATTCTGTAAGAAAAGGTATTCTTCTTGACTCAGTAATCCATTGTTTCTCTATTCAGTTAGTTCACCATGATATTGTGTTTTAGTCACAGCCCAATCTGATCAATCACTCTGAATGTAACACCCAGGTTCCTGTAATTGTTGATGGGCGTAGTTGATATACATACTTAAAGGCCATAATACAATGTTTCCACCCTTGTCAGCATTGCGTACCACTATGTCCTTATTAGGCTGCAGCTTCCTTATCAGTACATGATATTGCCATGCACGATTATTGGATTTCCAATGTTCAATCTTTCTTCCACGCATACTGAGTGATTTTATCTCCGCAGTGACCACTTTACTCAAAATAGCAATGAACTCCCTGGATAGGACAGGTAAGAATGTTGAGGCCAGTCTGGATGGTGTAATCTCCAACTCCCATACTCACAAGTCTATAGCCTCTTTTATTTTTTTTATTTTCTCTTCTGTTGATGGTTTTGATATCCCCAAGGTTTCATTCTCTAGTTCTTGTAACTCTCTCAACAACTGTAAATCAGATACCATTAATCCTTTTTGACTCAAGAGTTGTTCAAGAGATGCGTCTGCAATATCGGTCTCTTAGATTTCTGCATATTAAACTTAGCCACCTTGACCTTCTCCTTATAAATTTGTAAAGATTGATGAGTGTTTTGCAGCTGTCCATCCCACTCTGTGGGCAAACTGTCAGGCCCAACAATGAGATCTGTCTTTCTTTTTCATTCAATTGCATGCCCTATAAATTTACCTCTGTCATATTGTATTGATTTTTCACTTTTTCTTCCATGTTGCTCGTGTCTTTTGTTCCCCTGCACCATTTTCTAGACTCCCTTCTCCTTTGGCTCTGCTTTTGCCTGATTGAAATTTCTGTGTTCTCAGCATGAGTGACTGGATTCTGTCCATTCTTAAAAAACACAACTCATCAACCAGTGAGGGAGCATCGAATGCACCACATCTCAGCCTGCCATCTTCCAAATCAGTTTCTAGTTCCAAGCTTGACTCAGAGCCTATTTCATTAGCTTTCGTCTCTTTCATTCTTCGATTTGATTCAGCTAACTTTTGTTTGCACATGGTATCAAAGCGCTTGGAAAAGGTGAAAATTTGATCTTCTTCACAGCCCACTTTGTCTCACAAAGATGTATGTGCCTTTCTGGTTTTGATTGTTTCCTCTAGCTTCTTTAATCTACTGCTCATTTCCTCCTGATTTTTTGTATCTGCTCCTGCTGACTGTGTTGGCTCAATTCCACATTCAGCAGATGTGGGTCCCTTGGTCACTGTGCCACAGGATTCAAGCTAGCCTGGCTGTTGAAGGGTGAAACCCTGAAACCGGTCCCAGGATGCTTGTTTCCGGTCCAGGGAGGATCTGGCTTGGTAGCTCGGGCTGGACTGTTCCCATGAGGAACAGGGTCAACACTGATTTGCATATGGCTGGGTCCAAACTGGGGTGGCATGGTGAGCAAAAGAACGATGGATTAAACCCAGATCTGTGACTGGGGGTGAGTGTTTGCATTGTTCAGCACTCCGTCCATCATCCTTTTGTTTTGCTCAATTCCACATTCAGAACATCTATTTTGACCTGCAATTCTATAAGGTCCATTTCAGCATACTTGATTATTATTTCCATTTGACCGTGATGCCGCAATATTGCACACTGCCCATTCCTTCATCAGGGCTGGGTTGGGGTTTTCATAACTGTGTGTTGTAAATATTCTGAGTACCTGTGGTATGCGCCCAACCTCCAAATACTAGGTCATTTACTTTTTTTCCCACCACTTGGCCTGTTCACTTTTCATGAGTTTTTCGAGGAGTTCCAATTTAACTTTCATGTTGCTCCCATTCAGGTGTGTTTGCATTTGCCTTGTTGGATTGCTGCTGCCTCTAGCTGTGATGCTATAGAACAGCTGATCTGCAGCTGCTTCTCTGTCGCATAGCACATTGGTAGACATGATTTGTGCTTGCTTCTACAGCCACTTGCAATTTTACAGAGCGCGGTATGTGGAAGAACTCCCACTCGACCGCCCTACGTACAACCCGCCCAATTTGATCAGAACAGTACGCGTCCTCTGACTCACCCTGGTACTCACATGTGGATGGCACTGTCGTCAGGCATGGGGGATATATGTATGTATACATTTATCACCCACTGGCGATAGCCACTAGGTAGTTATAGGTAGGACCAGCTTTTCCCATAGATGAAGCATTCTTTGTTTTGCCAATAACTTTGGTGTGTTTGACAAATCTTCATGGAATTTTCAAAAGTAGCGTGCAAGTTAGTTTAGTTGATATCTGGAAATGTTTGTGGTGATTTGTCAAGTGGGGGGAAAGAAAAAGCGGGGGGCAAAATGCTTTTTCCCCATTTCATGTCTATGGAGATTTTGCAATCTTTAGACACTGGGATAGCCCGAACCACTAAATGGAATTTCATCACATTTGGCAGGAAGCTAGATCTTGGTCAAAATATTGTGATTTTGGGGATTTGATGTACGTATGTTCAGAAGTTTTGGAATTATTAATGAAAAAATAATATAGATTTTTAGGTATGTGAATCCTTTGTGGATCCAAGGTTGGATCGAAGCAAAACACAAGGCCCTGATTGGCTGTTCGCAACTTGAAAGGAAGGCTGTGGCTGCCATTTTGTTTCTC